>NC_135579.1:14595481-15220481 GCF_965152235.1 Eretmochelys imbricata | reverse complement strand
GGGCTGTGGATGGCCCGGATGGCCCGGATCAGGGCTGTGGATGGCCCGGATTCAGGCTCACAGGACTCAATCTGCAGGGCTATAAAATTGCAGCGAAGATGTTTAGGCTTGCACTAGAGCCTGGAATCTAAGGGCATGTCTACACTGCAGGTAAAAACCCATGCCTGGCCTGTGCCAGCTGACTCAGGTTCAGGAGACTCAGGCTAAAGGGCTATTTAATTGTGATGTAGATGTTGTGGATGTCTCAGACCCTTGACGTGGGAAGGTTCCAGAGCCCGTTTCCAGCCAGATCCAGAACATCTACACTGCAGTTAAACAGCCCCTTAGCCCGAGTCAGGTTGCCCAGGCCAGCCATGAGTGTCTAACTGCAGTGTAGACATACCCTAAGACACCGCAAGAGGGAAAGGGTCTCTGAGCCTAGGCTCCAGCCCAAATCCAAAGGCCTAAACTGCTATTTTTAACCCTGCACTCCAAGCCCCATGAGTCCACGTCAGCTGACCCAGCCTCTGAGACTTGGTGTGGTGGGGTTTTATCACAGCATACACATACCCTAATAGTGCATGATGAAACACTCCTAAACAGCCCGACAACAGAGTCCCTCCCTGTTGTAAGAAGAGAGGGATGGATTCTAAATACCTTACTCAGGCAAACTATTAAATCCTTGCGGGTGCTTCGTCCAAGAACTTCAGGATTTGGCCCCAAAAGACCAGACGTTAAACATGTATGAGTACTACTATTAAATCAGAAAAGTAGAAGGGTGGCATGTGATTTCATAATGTATTGCACATTAGATCTCAGATATTTTGAAATACAAGAAACTAAAAAAACTGGGTTTTTCAAATACAAGAATGCTTCCATTTTGTTTTCATCCTGGTGCTGATAAACAAGACAGGCCATGGTTCTAGTAGCTGGGTCAATAAGCCACTTTATTAGAGATTGGTGAACAGTATTCGTGTTTTCTAGCTTCCACAAACACAAACTACTGGACTTAGACCTTAAATCTGACCACATAGGGTACAACAGAAACTATGAAAGCTTGTACAAAGGGAGTTATTGAACTGAGCTAGAGAAAGGAAAACATGTTTGCGGTAAGTACCCATAACAAGAGATAGTCCACGTTAAATCAAATAGTACAACATTGGCCTGATTTTTTCAGTAGCAGCCCGTAATTTTCCTCCAACACATCAGGCAGTGAGAGGTCTGAGTTCTATGTAACCTACCCAACAATTGTTACTGCCTGTTTTAATTTGTGGCTGCAAAAAGACTTGAAATACAGAAAAAAGGCTTTTGGGGAAAAAAAATAAGCCCCATAATAGTATTTTGCTTTGATTAGGGGGTAGCTGACTTTATGCCAGGCTAAGGCTCTGTCTACAATGAGATTAGATCGTCTGGGGTAAAAATGCCAGCAGTCAATCCACATTAGTGCTCTCGTTGTTAGTATCAACGCTATAACCATAGTGTTTTTGGTGACCATTTCTCATCAGTGTTGGCCCAACCTAAGAGTATATCCACTTTGCTACAGTTTGAACAGGTCAGGCATTCACCACTGGCTCATTTAATTTTTTAAGTGTGCTTTTAGAAAATCAGAGATAGATAACTATAAGTTTTGGTGTATATACTTTACTTGTCTGAGAGTTGTCCTGATATAAAGGATCCAACCAGAACACCCACAAAAAACAAGGAGGTAGTTAAGGGAGCTTTCCAGTCATCGTCACATACCAGATTCCACTGCAAGAGAAAAAGAGCGAGCCTTAACATTAAACGTTTACCAATAACACTTTGATTTTTCTTCTAAATTAACCAAAGTTAATCCAAATACTTTGATGCTAAATGATTAAAGCGTACACTCTGAAAGGAAAAAAGCCCCCACCAAACAAACAAAAAAGTCAACCTGTTTAGGCCCCAAAATATAACTTCACGAAAGATCATTTAAATGGCATAATTGGAATCCAGAGCCTAATTCTGCAGCAGGGGTGAATTCCTTGTCATCTTGGAAAACTTGGGGCCTCAGTAACAATATATTATTCACGTCACATGTAGTTCCCCCACCCCCAAAGTTGACGTAAGGGATTTTTCTTCTTTGAAACAAAGATAAATCAACTAGTGTGACAGTGTTTCTTTATGGGCCTTATCTAACTCCCGCGAAAGACAAAAGAAACATCCTATTAAAGAAAAGAAAAGAAAAGAAAAGGATAATTTAAAAAGTCTTCCATTAGATCTTTGGATTTCTGTCTTGGGGCAAAATGCAGAGAACTGCAACAGAAACTTCTCTTACCTTAACACTGTCTTCCTCAAAACAATATTAAGTAGAGACAGGCCTCTACTGAGCAGAGAACAAGCTATCCATTGTGGTTAGTTATGCAAGCTGGGTTTTGTGATATGCTCCTAAACACTTTGGTTTTGCTCTGCTTTGCAATCCAAGAGTACAGATGATGCAGTTATTTGGGAGCAGAATTTCCAGATACTGTTCTTACTGTAAACCCCCCAGCTAGGCTTAAAGGATATATGCAAAAAGAGGGAAAACAAAAGATACAGTGCTCTAGAAATTCTGCTTGGGAATTTTTGGTCATAAACTTCCCTTCCAAGAAATGCAAACACAAACACACACACATACAGTAAAAAGATCAAGTGTTTGAGTCTCATTACTGACAAATATTGTGGGGAAAAGGAAAGGGGAAAAAATTATCCAATCAACAAAGGCATGCAATAGTTCACAACTGTTCACGTAGCTCAGGGAAGGCTGAACAGATGTTATTGCACTAATAAAGCCTTCATAAAGCACTTTAAATCTTACAGTGACATATTAACAGTAAGTAATGAAAGAGGCTTAATTTTATTCATATTATCTGGAATTTTTTTTTAAAAAATTGTTTACTAGAGCCAAACAAAACAAAGCCAGCAGGGAAGCCAAGTCACCCATTGCTAGCTGTTCTATCACCTCCACAGGAATAGTTGTAGCATTCACTCCCTGCTGAGGTTTGCTTGTTAAAGAGATTTAACAGAGGACCAATGAGCTTTGGGGAAGAGGAGCAGGAGCGGTGCGCTTAATAGTAGGCCAAGCATGTGACTGGAAGCCAGAAACTCAGGAGTTCTAATTCTAGCTCTGCCTGTGAGGCAAGGCCAAATCCTGCTTGTCTCACTCATCCATAGAGTTCCACTGATACAAATGCTACGGATTGTTTAAAGAGTGGATCCTGACCCTGCTGCCTAATAGGGAGAGTCAGAGAACAAAGCAATCCAAGGGAGAGCTTTGCATCGCAGAGAAGGAAGCAGTCTCTTGAGCTGCCAGTAGTTCCCCTTCTTCTTGATAACTGCCCTTTGCAGAGTCCTAAGTTCTTAAAGACTAGCAGGCCTGCACAACAGAAGGGAGAAAACCAGGGGCCCAGAGCAGAGTACCAACCTCAAGTCAGAGATGCTTCCTCCTCAAGGAAACCAGCTGACAACATCCAGCATCCAGGCCTTTAGAGAACTGCAGTTGTTCCTCTCTGCTGTGTACTAAGGTATTGAGAATACTGTCCTCTTCAGCACCTCCATAACCTCCTCCACAAATGCCCTCCTTCCTACCCCACTCCCTTTCCATAAAGAAGTAAGAACTGTCCTCAGTGCAGATCAGCAGAAACTCACCCCACAATCATCCAGCCAACAGCCTTACACTGGCCCACTCTTTTCATCTGCTGGTCCCACAACCCTGCACAGAGATGCTATGAGCTCCCCCCTGCCTCTACTCTCTGTGCAGCCTACCCTCCCACTACTGGCTCCTTGCAGGGAATAGGGATGGTCAGTGGGAACCAGAGAGTAGTAGGAATCTAGGGGCCGCAGCATTTGCTCCACTCTAGAGTCCTAGCTCACAATGGAGAGATAGCGTCCCTCCTTCCCAGCACTGCATTGTCAGTGGGCCCAGAACCCCCATGGAAAAATCCAGCCCCGATCCATCTTCACTCGCTATTAGTTCCTTAAGGGCTGACGAAGCACTGCCTCCTGACAGGTAAATAGTCTGAAGGCAAAGAGGGGAAAGGCTCAGACTGTAAGTGAAGTTGTTTCTGGGGTGTGGGTAAATCTCAGGGGTCCAGTATCTTCCTTCCGGTACCTTTTGGCTCCCCAAGATCCCCATGCCACTGAGCCTCTGGTACCAACAATCCAGGTCAGACTAGATGACCACAATGGTCCCTTCCAGCCTTAAAAATGTACAAATCTATAAACTTCTGGTTGAGCCAGAGCATGTTTTTAAACCATATCCAATTTGATTTTAAAACTCTGAGTGGTGGAAAATTCACAATATCCCTAAGTAAGCTGTTCCAATAATTACTCATTGTTAAATATCTGTAACTTCTTTCCAGTCTAAATTTGGCTAGCTTCAGCTTCCAGGCACGAGATCATTCCATGTTTTTGTTCACCATATTACAGAGCCCTTTAGTAAAAGAAATCCTCTCCCTACGTAGGTACCTATAGGGTATGTCTACACACAGATAAAAGACCTGCGGCACAGCCATGGCTGGGGCCTAGTTTGTGGGGCTAGAAACTGCTGTGTAGACATTCAGGCTTGGGATGACACTTGAGCTCTGGGACCCTACACCCACATAGGATCCCAGAGCTCAGGTTCCCACCTGAGCCCTAACATCTACATAGCAATTTTTCAGCCCAGAATCCGAGCCCTGCAAGCTCAAGTCAGCTGACCTGGGCCAGCTGCAGATTTTTTATCCCTGTGTGGACGTACCCACAGAGTGTGATCAAGTCACCACTTAACCTTCCTTTTGATAAGCTAAATAGATTCAGCTGGTCTCTTACCATACGGCAAGTTACCAGACCATGGATCATTCTTGTAGCTTTTTGCTGAACTTTTCCAATTCTGCAACTATTCTTCAATTCTTTTCTGTTCTCCTCCCATATCAGATGACCCATGATTATGTCTTGGATTAATGTTAGGCTAACCGGTTTATTCTGTTTACCCTTTTAAAATACTAATACAGCATTAGTTTTTTTATGTCCTCTGGAACTTCCCCAGTGCGCCAAGATTTGTTAAAAAAAAAAATCAACATTAATACCTCATATTTTTTCAGGCAATTCTTTTGAAACTCTTAGGTGCAAGTTATCTGGTCCTGCAGATTTTAAAATTTCAAATTGCATCTACTAAAGTTAAATGTCCACTCTAGGTACTGTAGCAACAGAGAGATATTAATGCACTGTCCAGCTACTTTCCAGATATAGAAGAGGAATATTTATTGCCTTTTTTGCACTGTTAATCATTATTATTGCATACAAACCATTACTTTAAGTGTTACAGCAGATCCTGGAAGAACCCACTCTTTAACCTTGGTAGGTCCTCCAAAAATATCTCAAATTAAATGCAAAAAAGATGCTCAGTGGAATACTGGATTAAAAATTGGACATTCTCCATTATTGATATGAGACACGAAACCTTTTCCTGAACAGGTTGGTGAGACTCCCTTTAATAATTCTGCATATTGAACTAAACAGTGGATTAGACCATTTTCACACCCAATGCGAATGTAAATTTCACCAATCTTGCCTGAAACAGTCCCATTTATACAAACTGGAGTTTGCAATACAGATTGTTCTTTTAAAGTTCTCTCTCAGTCAGAATTCACTGAACATGGCTTCACTCCACGTCCTAACATGCGATGTCTCCTACATAATACAACACAGAAGTCACAGGAAAAAAAATGGCCATTCTATCTTGACAAGGAAACAGCACACTGCTAATCTCTGAATTCTTCTCTAGTTCAGAGTCTATCAGACATACACGGCAAACAATTAAAAAAAAAAAAGCGTCTATTACATTCCTGTCACTGAACAAAACTAGGGAGCCTAAACTGACTGGGAAATCTTAGCATAGCACAGCACATTTAACACCTTGAAAATATACAGCAAGTGGCCATTGCCAAACAAATTGAATCCATCAAATCACCTACAATTGACTATTACTAAATATACCAATAAAGCACCACCCCCTGCATAGTAAATACCAATCTTGAATCCTGCATTAGTAAAGACCCTCCCCTTCACCCATTCCACCTACTACAGCAACCAATGGAAATGGGCATCTATTTAAATACATTACTACTAACATGGGGCAAAGATCCAATTGGCCAAAGATTGTGTCAAGCCATTTATAGAGTCACTGGCAAAAGCAGTCCATACATAAGTGATTATTCTCAACTTGTCCTATTGTACTTGTGAATTAACTATATGAAGTAATGTTTAGCTACCTGCTTTTATGGATAACATGCTGTTCACTTACAGTGTGTGTCCAGGGACTAAAATTTTCTTCTGGTCACTGGCCCAGGGCCATTTCTTGGAAATGTTCACGGTACTGAAAAGTTTTCATACTACTCTGCCAACAGTTACTTACACTAGCAGATGGAGAGATATCCAATATTAAAATGCCACTCCAATTACCATCTTGGCTTTTCTTCCACTCTAATAAAGCGGTTTAGGAGTTGTAACGCTGAGAATTGCTAGAAGCAGAAACCAATGAGAGCAACTTGGAATCACAGCTTTCCAAGGCCCTCCATTTGTGGAACATCAGTGGTTAAAAATAAAAAGTCATTTTAAGTGGGTCAATAAAAGTGTGGGCCAGATAGCAATCAGAATGTTGAAATCTTAAGGTCCAATATCTCATGACTTGTTTGGTCATGAATGAGCACAATAAATGAAGTCTGGAGTCTTCAGTTTTCTAGTGGCACATGGAAATGGTTCATAAACTGTGGTCTACAAAGCCACCGCTGTCACAATAACAAGTATTGCCATTCTTTAGGAATCATGTTTCCTGCTGGGTGTAGCCAGTCCCGATATCTTTCAGGGACTAAAGCTCTGAGGTGTAACTAACGCAAAGCCTGCACCACTATACTTAAAGGTCACCTGGGTTGTCACTTTCCACTAGAAGTGCTGTTTGGCATTGGTCCAGGACTGAATATAGAATGTCTGAGACCAGAGAAATGAGTAATTTTCATTCCCCAATATCCTTTCAACAAGGTTAATAGAGTTCATGGAATTTGCCTACAATGATGTATCGGGCATAGCAGATATGTCAGAAGTGGAGTGAAGAGGGACAGGCATTCTTATTTCCATGCTC
Organism: Eretmochelys imbricata; assembly: GCF_965152235.1. Taxonomy (NCBI): domain Eukaryota; kingdom Metazoa; phylum Chordata; order Testudines; family Cheloniidae; genus Eretmochelys; species Eretmochelys imbricata. Next base: position 15,213,388 of record NC_135579.1, on the reverse strand, counting down.
CCATCTTCTCTTGCTGTTCAGTTCCTCTGTCCCGATAACATGCAAAAATCTATTTTAGAGGTTCTACTCTCTTCCCTTGGGATGACAGTCATCCCAGGCTCCCAAAAGGCCTTCTCAATGGTTCCAAGCATATCCTGGGCAGCTGCTGCCCACTTTTTTCTTAGCTCAGAGCCACTCCACGTAGCAGAGGAGAATGGGCCCAGTTAAATCAAAAGCAAAATAAGTTCATAAAAAAAGCCTTCCTTCCACCCCCACCCCCCTTTTGTATAAATCTTTAAAGCTGCCTGGTCTTTGTCTTCAAATCCAGCATTCGTTTCTATGCAAATGCTAGCAACAGAGTAATCAAATCTCCTGAGGATTCTAAGAGGCTGCAGTGAGTGAAACAACTGCCAGAAATGCTGCTTTCTAATATGTTAGACACCAGTGTTTAGGAACATGATGAATCCTACCACTCAAAACCACGGGCACAGAGTATTCTTGCTGTATAGTGATCTAAAGCTGTTGGAGAACATACTTTATTTAAATGTTACCATTTTACAAGACTTCAGCTCCCAGACACTCTTAACATTGTATTATTTGAAGCTGACTGTCAGGCCGATTGACTGCAGAGTCAAAAACAGCTTCAAGATATCGGTCAGGTGGGTCACACAGAATGTATTGGAAAAGCAAAGGTCATAACAAGAGAGTAGGTGAAACAATAACAATTTTACACATTTGATCTGTTTCAAAACACACTTGGCAAGTGAGTGTCACACTCCATTAATGATAGGTGAAGAGGCACAAACAGGTCATGTGACTTGACAAAGGTCACAGAAGTCTGTGGGACAGCTGTGAATCAGACTCCATGTAATCTGACTCCCAGTCTCTTCATCTGATAGTAGTCCATAACCCACCCTTGCTGTTTATATGCCAAATAATAAAATGGGTGTGGAAAGAACTTAATATCCCTCACACTATCAGATGTTTGATTTGTTCTCTGTACAAAGCCCTAATTTGTTTGTAGTAGTAATTAATGCTTTTCTCTGGAGAATATTTCCAAAATTCTCTACAACCTGTTTTGTTTAAAGTTGGGCATTTGGAACCAAAGTAAACCCCCAAATTCCTAGCATTATAGGAAACTCAGGTCCAAAACTTAAAGCATTTTAATGAATTTAGTCATTATGAATTTCTAATCCTTTAATTCAACAATGGAAAGTATTTAAAAAATTTAATTTTACACTTAAATAGGATTACTATCACAGCAGTAATAAGAGAATTCAACCTGTTAAACTGGCATTTCCTTTATTCTTTCATCATATGCCCTGTAATCAAATAATGATCTGAAAATTTACATAGTACCTTTTATTTAAAAGGAATGAACTTTGAAAACTCCTCACAAATAGCACTTCAATCACAAATGGAATGAAAGTAACACTCTGATGAAATACTACGATTTTTAAAACAAGTACAGCCAAGCTATACAATAACATTCAAGACAAAAAGTGAAGAAGACTATCATACCAAATCAGAAATGCAGGGGAAGTTTAGGTAGAGAAGAATGTACTGTAATTACCTTAACTGAAAATTTGGCCAGGCTACTGAGGTTAACACAATAACTCTTATGAAAAGTTTTGTGAGATCTTCAGTAACCTCAACTGGTCAAGACCACATTTTTACATGCATCCACTAAACCTGTAAAATCCTACCTAACTCAGATGGAAGAACAACACTTTGTAAATTAACATGACCAAATCCTGCAGCGTCTAAGGGCTTGTCTACATGGTGCATTAGTCGGCACTAGTGGGATGTAAATTATACTGTTAATGTAGTCACAAAACAGGACTTCATTAGCATGCAGTAGGGAACTGTTAGGGTGCACCAGCAGGATTCATGCAAGCCTGTTAGTGTCAACATGCTGGTGCACGCTACAATTTATATCCCTCTAGTACAGACTAATGCACAGTGTAGACAAACCCTAAGACTCCCAACCAGACAATGACCTGGCTTGACCCTCCTCAGCTTGTGCTGTGATTCTGTCAGACCTCCTAAGAACATAACATACAAACATAAGAACGGCCATATTGGGTCAGACCAAAGGTCCATTTAGCCTTCTGACAGTAGCCAGTGCCAGGTGCCCCAGAGGGAATGAACAGAACAGGGAATTGTCAAGTGAACCTTTCCCTGTCGCTCATTCCCAGCTTCTGGCAAACAGGCTAGGGTCACCATCCCTGCCCTTCCTGGCTAATAGCCATTGATGGATCTATCCTCCATGAATTTATCTAGTTCTTTTTTGAACCCTGTTATAGTCTTGGCCTTCACAACATCCTCTGGCAAAGAGTTCCACAGGTTGACTGTGCGTTGTGTAAAGAAATACTTCCTTTTGTTTTAAACCTGTGGCCTATTAATTTCATTTGGAGACCCCTATGTGCTATGAGAAGGAGTAAACAACACTTCCTTATTTACTTTCTCTGCACCAGTCATGATTTTATAGACCTTAATCATATCCCCCTTAGTCATCTCTTTTCCAAGCTGAAAAGTCCCAGTTTTATTAATCTCTCCTCAGACGGCAGCCGTTCCATAACTCACAAGATAATATGACAGTATCCCATTTTTAAAAAATCAAAATCAACCAACCAACGTACAGTGATAGGAGAACCTTCTTATAACAAACTTCCGATCTGATTTCACTACAAATTTTTCAATGCATTACAACATGTAAATTGCAATTCTATTATAGGGGAGTTTTTCCATGGAGGTTGAGAACATCTTACTATATAGTACCACTATGCATACAGTAAGCTTCACCACTGTTGTGTATGCCTGGAAAGTTACAGAAGTAACTGCCAAGCCAGTAGTTTGTAATTTATTACTCCCCACGAAGTAGACATGTTTCTCAGATTAATTTAGAACAGCCTTCCAAGGGGAGCGGTAGGGGCAAAAAACCTAACTGGCTTCAAGACTGAGCTTGATAAGTTTATGGAGGGGATGGTATGATGGAACTGCCTACAATGGCACGTAACTGATCTGCGACTGCTAGCAGCAAGTATCTCCAACGGCCTGTGATAGGACACTAGATGGGAACGGCTCTGAGTTACTACAGAAAATTCTTTCCCACGTGTCTGGTTGCTGGGTCTTGCCAATATGCTCAGGGTCTAACTGATTACCATATTTGGAGTCAGGAAGTAATTTCCCTCCCAGGTCAGACTGGCAGAGACCCTGGGAGTTTTTTGCCTTCTTCTGCAGCATGGGCCACTTGCAGGTTTAAACTAGTGTAAATGGTGAATTCTCTCTAATTTGAAGTACTTAAATCATGATTTGAGGACTTCAATAACTCAGCCAGAGAGGGTGCGTGAGGTCCTGTGGCCTGCAATATCCAGGAGGTCAAACTAAATGATCATAATGGTCCCTTCTGGCCTTAACGTCTATGAGATTACAAAGAACTATTTCACTACAGAAGCACTACTCCGATATTAATGAGGTTCTATTTCCTTAAGAGTGTTCCTACAGACACCAAACATAGATAGACCATTACAAATATCAAATACTTCCCCTAGAGGCTTGCTCAGTTTCACCCGTTATATAAGGAAGACTTTTCTGAATCTTGCAGTTTCAGGCTATGCCGTTTATTGTTTTCTGATCCCAGCACGGGCAAACATAAAAGATAAAAAACAACAAGAAATTGGAAGTATTCTACATGCTAAAATTTCCTTTTTAAAACTGAGCTGATAGTAACGGTTTTGTTTTGGTCGACCCTGCGCTTCCCTCCCATCTGCTACCCTGTAAACGAAGGCAGAACCTTCAAGTGACCTGTCATTCTCCCCATTCACTACTTATGAACTTTGAACCAAATTCTGCCTTTAGCTATACCCATGCAAACCACTACACTTAATGGGGTAACATGGGCATAAGTGAAGGAAGAACTTGTCCCTCTGAGAATTATCACACGTTTCTGTGTTATTTATTTACATTTATCAAGTGCCCAACGCCCAAGGTGCGCTATTACACTATATAAACTATCCAAAAATGCAAACCAGATCCACATCTACAAAAGGATACAGTATATTTCTTGAATTGCTTCTCCTGAAGTTGTGCTAAGCCTTTACAAGGGTCTCATCCGTACAGAAAGTATGGGGAAATTTCAAGCTTTTTCATTACTTTATAAATCAATACAATACAATAAAATAAACCCAAAACAATGGTGCTGGTGGTGAATTTGCGAGGAGTGGTGGAGAAAGGAGCACGGATATAATTGTGAACTAGCCAGCAACTTCTTTTTTTAATGCTAAAATTAGTTTTAAAGAGTCATGGAAACATTAGCTCTATAAATATATTGTCTGTGTTATGTCTAAGGTGGTGATGTCTTCATTTTCACTGCAACAACACTGAAATGCTAGTCTACTGAGCTATACAAATATGGGCTACTTCAGGTAAGTATCTCTGGCTTTTTGCTATTGATTAACTGAGAGGCAAAAAAGGAGCACTTTTCTGTGCTGGGAACTTGGCAGTTTCTCAAAGAGAAAATATTAAAAGTACAACAGCAAACTATCCTGATGCAAAGGAAAGATAAGAAGAATTGTAAAAGGCTCCATCAGGAGCTCTTCAATGAACTGAAAATCAAAAAGCAATCCCACAAAAAGCAAAAACCATGAACAAATTGCTATGGATGAGTACAAAAGAATAGCACATGCATGTAGAAACAAAATCAGAAAGGCTAAGGCACAAAATGAGTTACACCTAGCAAGGGACATCAAGGGACATAAAAGGTAATAGGAGGTTTTATAAATACATTTGGAGCAAGAGAAAGATGAAGGAAAGTGTAGGTCCACTACTTAGCCGGGAAGGAGAGCTAAGAACAGGTGACATCAAGACAGCTGTGGTGTTCAATGCCTATTTGGCTTCAGTCTTCAGTAAGAGGGTAAATTCTAACCAGATACTTAACACAACTAATATTAACAATAAGGGGGAAGGAACATAAGCCAGAATAGGGAAACAAGAAGTTAAAGAATATTTATCTAAAATTAGATGCAGTCAAGTTGGCAGGGCCTAATGAAATTCATCCTAGGTTACTTAAAGAACTAGCTAAAGCAATCTTGGAACCATTAGCAATTGTCTTTGAGAAATCATGGAGGACAGGTGAGGTCCCAAAGGACTGGAGAAGGGCAAATATAGTACTTAGAACAAATGATTAAACATTAAATTTGTAAGCATCTAGAGGATAATAGCATTATAAAAAATAGCAAGCATGTATTTGTCAAGAACAAACCCACAGCATTTCCTTCTTTGACAGGGTTACTAGCCTAGTGGATAGGGGAGAAGCAGTAGATGGGACATATCTTGATTTTAGTAAGGTTTTTGACACAATCCCACATGACAGTCTCATAAGCAAACTAAGGATTTAAGTATAAATTAAATTGCCATAAATTGGATGCATAAGTGGTTGAAAGACCATACTCAAAGAGAGGTATCAATAGTTGGCTGTCAAAATGAACAGATGCACCTAGTGAGGTCCCACAGAGCGTCAGCCCTGGTTTCAGTACTATTCAATCTTTTCATTAATGACTTGGATAATGGAGTGAAAATTATGCGTATAAAATTGGCAGATAACACAAAGTTACACTTTGAAGGACAGGATTAGTATTCAAAATAATCTTGACAAATTGGAGAACTTGTATGAAATCAACAAGATGAAATACAATAAAGAGAAGTGCAAAGAACTTAATTTACGAAGGAAAAAATTAAATTAACAACAAAAATGGGGAACTGGCTAGGCAGTAATACCGCTGAAAAGATTAGAATGGATCACGAATTGAATGAGTCAACAATGTGATAAAGTTGTGAAAAAAGCTAATATTCTGGGGTGAATTAACAGAATTGTCATATGTAAGAAAGGAAGGAACTATCCTGCTCTAATTGCCACTGGTAAGGCCTCAGCTGGAGAACTGGATCCAGTTCTGGATGCCGCACTTAAGAAAAAAGTGGACAAATTGGAGACAGTCCAAAGGAAAGCAACAAACATGATAAGATTTAGAAAACCTGACCTATGAGGAACTGTTAAAAAAAAAAAACTGGGCATGTTTAGTTTTGAGAAAAGAAGACTGAAGGGCAAACTGATAAGCTTTCAGATATGTTAAGTTTCAGAGTAACAGCCGTGTTAGTCTGTATTCGCAAAAAGAAAAGGAGTACTTGTGGCACCTTAGAGACTAACCAATTTATTTGAGCATAAGCTTTCGTGAGCTACAGCTCACTTCATCGGATGCATACTGTGGAAAGTACAGAAGATGTTCTTATACATACAAACCATGAAAAAATGGGTGTTTACCACTACAAAAGGTTTTCTCTCCCCCAACCCCACTCTCCTGCTTGTAATAGCTTATCTAAAGTGATCACTCTTCTTACAATGTGTATGATAATCAAGATGGGCCATTTCCAGCACTAATCCAGGGTTTAACAAGAATGTCTGAGGAAGGGGGGACCAAGGGGAAATAGGTTACCTTGCCAAGCTCTGCGATACAACCGCATTTGCTCCAACCCCTCAGACAGAAACAAACACCTACAAGATCTCTATCAAGCATTCTTACAACTACAATACCCACCTGCGGAAGTGAAGAAACAGATTGACAGAGCCAGAAGAGTTCCCAGAAGTCACCTACTACAGGACAGGCCTAACAAAGAAAATAACAGAACGCCAGTAGCCGTCACCTTCAGCCCCCAACTAAAACCCCTCCAACGCATTATTAAGGATCTACAACCTATCCTGAAGGATGACCCAACACTCTCACAAATCTTAGGAGACAGGCTAGTCCTTGCCTACAGACAGCCCCCCAACCTAAAGCGAATACTCACCAGCAACCACATACCACACAACAGAACCACTAACCCAGGAACATATCCTTGCAACAAAGCCCGTTGCCAACTGTGCCCAAATATCTATTCAGGGGACACCATCACAGGGCCTAATAACATCAGCCACACTATCAGAGGCTCGTTCACCTGCACATCTACCGATGTGATATATGCCATCATGTGCCAGCAATGCCCCTCTGCCATGTACATTGGTCAAACTGGACAGTCTCTACGTAAAAGAATAAATGGACACAAATCAGATGTCAAGAATTATAACATTCATAAACCAGTCGGAGAACACTTCAATCTCTCTGGTCACGCGATTACAGACATGAAAGTTGTGATATTACAACAGAAAAACTTCAAATCCAGACTCCAGCGAGAAACTGTTGAATTGGAATTCATTTGCAAATTGGATACAATTAACTTAGGCTTGAATAGAGACTGGGAGTGGCTAAGTCATTATGCAAGGTAACCTATTTTTCCTTGTTTTTTCCTACCGCCCCCCCTACTTCCTCAGATGTTCTTGTTAAACCCTGGATTAGTGCTGGAAATGGCCCATCTTGATTACCATACACATTGTAAGGAGAGTGATCACTTTAGATAAGCTATTACCAACAGGAGAGTGGGTTTGTGTGTGTGGAAAAAAAAAAGAGGGGGGGGAGAAAACCTGGATTTGTGCTGGAAATGGCCCACCTTGATTACCATACACATTGTAAGGAGACTGACCACTTTAGATAAGCTATTACCAGCAGGAGAGAAAGCCTTTTGTAGTGGTAAACACCCATTTTTTCATGGTTTGTATGCATAACAACATCTTCTGTATTTTCCACAGTATGCATCCGATGAAGTGAGCTGCAGCTCACGAAAGCTTATGCTCAAATAAATTGGTTAGTCTCTAAGGTGCCACAAGTACTCCTTTTCTTTTTGCAGATATGTTAAGGGCGGTTAGAAAAAAAAGACAGTGATAATGCATTCATCATGTTCACTGAATGTAGAGCAAGACCAGCAAGGGCGATTTAGGTTACATATTCAGAAATCTTCCTAACTAGAAGGAAAGTTAAGCACCGGAATAGGCTTCTAGGGAAGGCTGTGGAATCCCCATCACTGGAAGTCTAACCTGCTCTTAAAAAGAGCCAACAGGTTGGACAAACACCTGGCAGGGATAGTCGAAGTTTACATGGTCCTGCCTCAGGACAAGAGGCTGGGCTAGATGACCTCTTGTGATGCTTTATAATCCTATATTTGTATGATCCAATATTGTAGAATCAAAAAGATCCTTCAAGTGCAATTCCTTTTTAAAAGCCCATTTTTAATGGCACGGGGTGCCCCCTCCCGCGGGAACAGGGGGCAAGGCGCAGAAGCTTGGTCCTGCCGGTTCCCCTGCCTCTTAACAGCTCCCCTGCCTCTTCCCGCAGTGTGCTGGGTCCCTGCCCCTCCTCCTCCTCTCTGTCCCTGCCAGCCGATCAGCTGATGGCCCTTGCAAGGGAGGAGCAGAGTCAGAGGGAAGGCAGAGAAGAAGCAGGGGCAGGGCCTTGGGGAAGCGGGCCATATCCCTTCCAGCCCCCTGCCGTGAGCACCCCACAACCCCAGCTCATGCCCCCATCTCTGACCCCCCCACACACACACCCAGCCCTCTGCCCTGCACACCACCAAGGCCCCTGCCCTGAGCCCTGTACCCCCCTCACACACACCCAGCCCTCTGCTTGACTCCTTCACCCCCCCCCCCACAACCCCAGCCCTGACTCTGGCACCCCCACACATACCCTGGCCCCCCACACCCCATGCCCTGACTCTTGCACACCCCCCACATCCCCAGCCCCCCCACACCCCATGCACCCCCCAAATCCCTACCCCCACCCTGAGCACTAAATGGGAGCTCCTGCACCCCCCCCCCACATTTCCACCTGTACCCCTCCCACCAAATGGGAGCTGCCCAGGTAAGCGCTCCATACCCAAACCTCCTGCCCCAACCCTGAGCCCCCTCCCTCATTCTAGCTCCTAGCCAGACCCTACACCCCAACCCCCAGCCTGCTCCTTCACCGCCAGCCCTGTGCTCAGTGCAGAGAGAGAGGAAGAGAATGGCCAGAACTAAGGAGAAGGTAGGTACCCACTGTATGTGGGTAGGGCTGGGACCTCAGACTGGCAGCGGGCTGAGCGGGTCCAGCAGCCAGGATTCAGGCTGGTAGGAGCCAGCGGATGGAACCCCTGAGCAGCAGCGGGCTGAGCTGCTCAGCACACTGCCGGTCTGGGGTTCTGGCTGTTGGCCCCTTGCCAGCTAGGGTCCCGGCTGCAGACCCCGCTCAGCCCGCTGCCGGCCTAGGTGAACAGAACCCCACACCAGCAGCGGGCTGAGTGGGCCAGCGGCGTAAGATCAACATTTTAATTTAATTTTAAATGAAGCTTCTTAAACATTTTGAAAACCTTGTTTATTTTACAATACAACAATAGTTTAGTTATATAATATATAGATTTATAGAGAGAGACACCTTCTAAAAAACATTAAAATGTATTACCGGCACGTGAAACCTTAAAGTGAATAAATGAAGTCTCGGCACACCACTTCTGACAGGTTGCAGTCCCCTGATATAAGTAAACAGGATGTCTTTTCAAATTGTGGGCATATTCAGCCTGTAATTTGAAAGCCAAGATAAATGTTTTTCTTGCTCTGACATGACCAGTAACAAAGATTCTGAAATCAGGACTTTCATTAGACTTCCTCATCTTCATATGTTAGTAGCTTTCCCAATAAATACATCTGTTCTCCGTGTATAGTCAGTATCATATCTGCTCATTTTTGACAGAAGTGCGGACTGCTTTTCACTTCTCATTGCCCTGCAGAAGTAGCCTAGCTATGAAAGAAAGCTTAACTAAAGTCTTGTTTACACAGGAACATTCAGGAAAATTAATCCAAATTAACAAAAGGTGGATTAGTTAAATGGCATTAACCCATGTGGACACCCTCATTCTACCCTTAATTCTGTTTATCTTAATTACAAATTAATACACACAGAGAGCACATGTATTAAGAAAGCTGGTAACATGTGAAGAGGAGGAAATCTAATGAGAGTCCTGACATGACTTTTGCTATGCTCAACCACCACTATAATATGCATGTCGACGTCAGTAAATATTTAACTTGGTAGAGAAAGCTTTGATTTGAACTTCAGCCACTGGTTGCATTGTTATATAAACAAGGCCGTGCAGTTTCATTAATCTCTCCTGTTTACTCTTTAAAAAAAGTAAACTTGAATACCTGGAACTTAGGCACATTGCTGGTCTATGCTTCCGTGGGCAATTCCAACTGTTGGTACCATTGTCTCCACTTTCCCACACACCCCCTGTTAATTTGTTTCATATGAGCTCTACAAAGGTGCAGAGGTCTGCCTGCATAGAGCTAATTACATGATCAGGGCCCTACATTGTGAATTTTGGAGGGCAGGGACGGTCTCTTCCTATAGGTTTGTACAGTGCCCAGCACAATAGAGTACCAATACTGAGTAAGGCCGTGGGGCACTACTGTAATTCCAACAACAACAAGAATAAAAGAGAGAGGTAGGCTTAGAATAAAGTTTCTTTTTTTAAAGTCAAATAATGCTTGCATTTTGTTAAAGGAACAAACAAAAATGTACAATCTTGCCCTTAACCACTTGATTTCATATTCCCACTAGTGTAAATTTTGCAACGGGATATTCTAAAAAAAACTGAAAAATTTAAGGATGAACACACATATGACATAAAATTATGATACTTACCACCTGGCATGCAGCAATTACTCCTACCATCTTAACACTTAGAAAGTGACTGAACAGAGGTTTTCAGAATAGCAGACCAGAAGTTGAGCACATTTTAAATTGGCCAAAATATGTAAGACCATTGCGTTATCCAAGACAAGTCTACTTCCTCTTTGTTCCTCCTCTACAGTCCCTTTGTCTCATTCTATTTCAGTGCCAAATTCTGCTCCCAGTTACACCTGCTCAATGCCACTGAAGATAGCAGGGTTTAACAGATGTAACTGGAAGAGGAATTTAGCCCTTCATTTAATTATCACACCTCTAAGTGTTTTAAGAGCCATATACCACTTTTTATTACCATTTCATTCTGCCACTTACTTACATAAAAAAGGAATAAGAATTACATACATGGATGTTTTCTTGAGGGCATGAAGTTTTATTCACCTCTCCACTTATAGTGTTTGAAATGACTCACAAATACAAAAAGCAGTTACAGTATGTATAAAATGATCAAATATACCAGCATCTCTAACTGCAATCTTCTGTTATTAAATGTACACTAGAAAGACTGACATGAGAAAGAGGGATTTGCTTTTAGATAGGAAGAAGCAAAGGAAAGGCATTTTAAACTGCTTCTGCTCCTTAAAGACTGTCACATAAGTGAGGGCCTTTACTGTGGTCATGTGACATGAGACAGAAGATGCTTCAGGCAACATTTTTTTTTCTAGATTTCAGTTAAAGCCAGATCTGGGACAAAAAGAAAAGGAGTACTTGTGGCACCTTAGAGACTAACCAATTTATTTGAGCATGAGCTTTCGTGAGCTACAGCTCACTTCATCGGATGCATACCGTGGAAACTGGAGCAGACATTATATACACACAGAGATGATCTCTGGGCATATATAATGTCTGCTGCAGTTTCCACGGTATGCATCCGATGAAGTGAGCTGTAGCTCACGAAAGCTCATGCTCAAATAAATTGGTTAGTCTCTAAGGTGCCACAAGTACTCCTTTTCTTTTTGCGAATACAGACTAATACGGCTGTTACTCTGAAATCTGGGACAAAGGTCCTCTTGGCCATCTTGACAAGTCAGAGAGAGATATACAGCTAAACATGAGATTAATGAATCATAAAAGGGCAGGAATGAGCCAACAGATTAGAGAGTTAAACAAGTTTAACATTGAAAACCTGTAAGTGGGTGAAAGGCCACAGCTCTTGCAAAACTCACCCAGAAGCATAAACATTTGTAAAAGAAGTCATGATGCATGAAGTCTGGGACTGCCAAGTTAACTCCCGCACACACAGGGATCAGGCAAACAAACAAAATATCAGCCAAACTGCACAGACAGTGTGTTTTCTTGAAATTCTAGTGTCACGCACTGTATCAGCTTCCTTTATTCTTACAGTTTGTTACCAGACTCTCCAGCTTTCTGAAGTTTAAAATTCAGCCAGTTTAATTTGCAATTGGGCTGAAACGCAGTACACGGTTTTGTCAGCAAGGAGACAAATTATAGGCTGAAACCATGTCTAAACCACCAAGCCATTGAGCTTTGAAGCATTCAAAATAAAAACAACACGATGTCATGTGAACTGAAATAATTTTAAAAAGACTCCGTTTTTTATGTTCTCTACAATAATAGTTTAGGCCTTTGCAATAGTGCTTTTGGGCGGTGTCCAGAAAGAAGTTCAGAACAGTTAAGTGTCTAAAGCAGATCTTAAAAAGCAATTTAGGTGATGCATCAGTGCTGAAAGGTGAAAGCTGGTGTGGAGATGACAAAACTTCACTAAAATCAGCTGTGAAAATCATTCAAGCCTCAGTCACTACCGAAGCTCATCCGATGAACAGTATGCATCCAATGAAGTGAGCTGTAGCTCACAAAAGATTATGCTCAAATAAATTGGTTAGTCTCTAAGGTGCCACAAGTACTCTTTTTTTTTTTTTTTTTTTTTTAACCAAAGCTCAGTAACAGGTGTCAACAACCAATTAAAGTTTTGCCCTGTCTACACTGGCTGGTACAGTGGTGTGAAAAATCATCATGGGCCTTTTCTTTAAAAAAAAAAAATCTCATGTGCCAAATTTAATACTGGGACAGCAAAATCCTAAGCCACTGAAGTATGCAGGTTACATCAAAAGAGGCTCAAACTTCCTTTGTTACAGCAATCTCCTAGGCACTGCTGCAGAGAAGCACAATGGTGCATGTTGTTCCTGCTATTTATTTTTAAAAGGTCTCTTTCCATTTCTTGTAGAAGCTTTCAGCAGGGGAAAAATATCACAAGAGCTTGACAGACAAAGTTACATATGATGTGCGGGGGGGGGGGGGGGAAAAAGACAGAAACTTTCACAATATCCCTGTTCTACCTCATAGCCACATTTCCAGCAGCTTAAATAGAGATGACATAACTTTTTTTTCTTCCAAGTCTCTCCTTCAGCAATAGCTTCCAACACTAACCTGAACTCTTGTCCTGTATATTTTAATAATCTACATTAAACTGTATGCTCTCCAGTACACACACTTTGGCATTCCAAATTATTTTAAAAACAGCATGTACATTTAAGACACAATATAAAAACAGGCAGGCTGCAGAGGCCAACTATAGGTTCCTTTGCAAACACCTACCCAGATCTTCAGTTAAGAAAGAGACATCAGCAAAGCCCAGCACAAACTTCTCTGTGCAAAGTGGCTTGCTTCACTAGGGAATGTCCAATTTATTTTAATATTAACATTTGGTAGGCATGTCTGATTTCATAAATGTGTAATCAGAAGTTTCACTTAATTTAATAAGATCACCAAAAACAATGTGTCTTGGGTTTTGTAAAAAGTCTCTGTAATTTGATAGCACCCTGTTAAATGGAGAGAGCTGATGACTGTATTACTGTATAATGTTTCTCTAAACAAAAGCTCACTGTTGTAATGATTTTAGTTTGGTCTCTCATATTTACAAAGCAATGATTTGTTAACCTGTTAAAACTTTTGGAAGGAGGGAGGGAGAGAGGAAGGAAGGAAATACATTCAGTGACCTGAACAGTCAGAGAAAAGTCAAGAGGGGAAAGTGTAGGGTTGATGTAGCTACAGTAAGCAACTCAAGATGAACAGGTCCCCAGAGTAATGCGCCCAGTATTGGATATGCAATCCCAGAAGTGTGTAGGTAGTGGGCTTCAACCTAGAGGACAGGTGTATTTATGGCCTGCAGTCTCCCCTCCTGCAAGCATACCTATTGTTACACACTAGGTAACCATGGGCCCACTTTTCCCCTTCCACCAAGTTTCAGAGCTCCCATCCACTCCACATCTCAACTGAAACAGTAGCAACTGGAGTCAGTAGACACTAGTTTCAGAGTAACAGCCGTGTTAGTCTGTATTCGCAAAAAGAAAAGGAGTACTTGTGGCACCTTAGAGACTAACCAATTTATTTGAGCATAAGCTTTCGTGAGCTGTAGCTCACAAAAGCTTATGCTCAAATAAATTGAGTAGACACTAGGTCCCACACCCTGTGACAGAGGGACTGACAGGTAGAATTCTGTCCCATGTCATGTGTCGGGGACTAGGAGGCAAAGCACAGTATCTCTCGGTATTATTGACCATTTATGCACCAAATCAGCACATCATCAACATGGCAGGGCAGGCTAGTCCCCAGTGCCTCCAGCGGTTACCGATACACTCAGACCCCTTACCCCAGCCCTCCAAACTCCTACACTGGCCCCACGTGGTTGGCGCCCCCCTTCCCGACCCCCAATCGCCAGCACCTCCCAGCTTGGGCACCCCACTCCCGGTGCCCCCCCTCCCAACACCCCTCCCAGCAGCATGCCACGCCTTGGCCCCACCCCGCAGCCTTCTCCCCATCTCCATCACCCCAAGACCCCTTCACTCCCCACCCCTCTCGCCCCTGGCCCCCAGGGCGGCCCCCCGCCCCGGGCGCACCTCGGTGACGATGGTGGAGCGGTAGATCTCCCGGCTGTACTCCCAGCCGTCCAGGCACTTCTCCTGCTCCAGCTGACTCAGGTCCACGTCCCGGCCGGGCTGCAGCCCCAGCGCGGAGAAATTGGCCAGCGACTCCAGGCGGTAGCGGCGGCACCTGCTGGGCCCCTCCCGGCCGCCCTGCAGCTCGCGGGGGATGCTGGCGTTGAGCCACTCGCGGCTCAGGTTGGCGCTGGGGGGCACCCGGCAGCGGTGCTCGGGGATGCCGGCCAGGAAGACGATGGAGAGCCCGGTGAAGCCATTGGGGACGATGCTGGCGCTGAGCAGGAAGAAGACGAAGCGCTGGAAGGGGCCCCACTCGCCCAGGAAGGCGGTGACCACCTCGTAGTCCTGCATGGCGGGGAGCCGCCGGCGAGCGGCGGCCGCGCGGCGCTGGGGTCCGGCGCTGACGGGCGGCGGCGTCGGCTACACGCGGCCCCTTCTGGCGCGGAGAGCGAGCGGCCGCCAAAGAAGGAGCCGCGGGAGGGGGGAGGGGCTTGGCAGGCGCCGGCTTGCGGCGTCCCGCCCCCGACAGGCTCCGAGCCCTGGCGCTGCCCATCCTGGGGCCGTGGCCGAGCCCAGCTCAGCTCCTGGGCCCCGTCCCTGGGGCAGCCCCCAGCCCGGCGCGCCGCGGAGACGCCCGGCTTCCAGAGCCCCAGGCCAGCAAATGGGCGCGAAAGCCGGTGGCAGCCGGGCAGGGGCTCCAGCCGCAGCCGGGGGCGGTGACACGGCCTGTCTTCGCCGGGCTGAAGGGGAGCAGCCGGGCCCTGCAGCCACAGGGATTGGCCCTGGGTAGGAGACAAGATGCAGCCCCTGCTTTGTGTAATGGATCTGGCATCTTTCCCGCGTCCTGCTCCCAGTTGGCCTGAATCTCCTTCCTCCTTCCTCCTTTGGATGGGCTATCACCAGCAGGAGAGTGAATTTGTGTGGGGGGGCGGAGGGTGAGAAAACCTGGATTTGTGCTGGAAATGGCCTAACCTGATGATTACTTTAGATAAGCTATTACCAGCAGGACAGTGGGGTGGGAGGAGGTATTGTTTCATATTCTCTGTGTATATATAAAGTCTGCTGCAGTTTCCACGGTATGCATCTGATGAAGTGAGCTGTAGCTCACGAAAGCTCATGCTCAAATAAATTGGTTAGTCTCTAAGGTGCCACAAGTACTCCTTTTCTTTTTGCGAATACAGACTAACACGGCTGTTACTCTGAAACCTTCCTCCTTGTGTGGCCGCTTGCCCCCCGTACAAAGTAAGGTCCCAGTCTAGGTCCACTGTGTGGGTTCAGCCAGTCTGGGGGCCACTTCTCCCCTGCAGCGTTTACAGTCGAGTTTAAGACGAAGTGTAACGAGTGGGAGAATAGTGGAGGAAAGATGAGGAGAGCGGAGACAGCGCAAGGCAATGTGCTTTAACAGGAGATGAATTTAGCGTCAAATGCCTCCCAACATGCAGGCTACATCTGCCACATCCCAGCCTGCCGTACCCTGTCCACGTGGTGCACCGTGCTAACCCGCATTAGCAGTTCATTAATGGGCTGTGATCTAGTCCTCTCTGAAAGGAGACTCCCCTCCCAGTGAACCCGTCTGGAGGGCACCCTAGGATACAGGGGGAGCGGCACCAGGCCAGAAGGGGGGTCCCTGATATGAGGCTGGAGGGGGGGGCATGTAAAACATGGGTGGAACAAGGGGGGATATTAGAGGGGGCTGAAGCCTGGACACAGATAGAGTCCAGGCCAGGACCCAGAGGGAGATGAAGACACAGGAAAGATGGAGTGGGGTTCAGAACACAGTGGGGGATAAATAGAGAGGGGGGACTAGAACATGGGGAAGGGCAGATGGGTGGGGAAGGCTAGGGATATGGGACAGGGAGCAGACCACAGGGCAGATGGGCTGGGGAATGGAGCAGGATGCTAGAGAAGGGGGCTTACGGTATGGAGTGGGAGAACCCCAGGGACAGATAGGATCGGGGCATAGGACTCAGTGGATCAGTAGCCTGGAGTAGGAACAGTGAGTGGGGATGGCGGCAGCCCCCAGGAGTTCAGGGGCAGATGAGGTGGGAGATAGATGCAGGGGCAATACCCTGGGTGCGATATGAGTGATTTAGTGCATCTGCCTTCCCGTGAAATGAATGGCACATTCCATGGACCACACATGTAATTCAACAGGGCTGGGTTGCGTATAGTAACACTAATTTCAGATATTTATGGAGTGTTGCAGAAGACCCTTCCTGTGCTGCTGCAGGCCTAATTTCCTACAATGTAGTTCCCCAAAAACCATTCATGGCAATTGACAGAAGCTGCCATGGAGCAAAACCAAATAAACCTTGAAGTGTTGCGCAACTATTTGCAATCTTATCCACAGTTCTCATTTACAGTATCTGAGTCAAAGGTAAAGCAGCCTCACTTAGCAGTTAAACATTGTCACCCAAGTGGCTAATCAAAGGTTGGGGCCCTGGAAATGTTCCATTTGGGAGTAGAAATCAGTGATAGATATTGCTTAAAAAAACCTTTGTGACTCCCAACGCAGAAAGTATCAAATAGCAGGAAACAGTTTTTTTTGCTCAGAGCCCCAAGAACACACTTTTCAGCCTGAACCTCTGACCCAAGAAATCTCTCCCTAGGTTTCTTCCAGGGTCATACCCTGCTTTCGGCTGCTCCTTGTGACTAGGCTGTCTCTGCTCATGCATGCACATATCCAAAACAATACTCAGCAAAACCCCTCTGCCTATTCAGTCCAAAAATTTCTGGGCAGGTTGGTTCACAACCTCCCTTTTGTTTTAGGTTGGGGGCTTGTGATTAATTTATCCTGGCAGTTATGTTAATTGAAGAGTGTGTTACACTCAAAGAGGTTTGTGATGTAAGCAGTCACTACTTCTCAGCATAACCATATTTTATCTCAGATAGCAATAACACATCTCTCTGATGAAAATTTAACTTTTACCAGGTAAGAAAACAATTAAACTTTAAGAACCTGTATTTACATAGAGTAAATTTACATGAAAGGTCACAAAGTCAAGGGAAAGGAGAACTCAGAAGCAGACTTACCACCTCACTAGATATTCCACCCAGTATGTGATTCAGAGTGGGTCTATGCCAGCAGATCTAATAAGGGTAGACTCCACAAGGAAAGCCGTGGCTGAGGCACTTCAGTGTAGAGTCACTATAGCCACCGGAGAGATTCTCCCAATGGCGTAGTTAATCCATCTCGCTGAGAGACGGTAGCTATGTTGATAGGAGAATTCTTTCGTCAACCTACCGCTGTCTAAAACGGGAGACAGATCTGCTTAACTATGTTGCTCGGGTATGTGTGTTTTTTTCACAGCCCTGAGTGACGTAGCTGGGTCAACTTAACTTTTGAATGTAGGCCGGGCCTAGCCCCGCCGCTCTGCTCTGTGGGTGTGTTAAAGGTAAAACAGGGTATTTTTTACTCAGTCACTGTCCCCCAAAAGGACCAAGAGTCAGAATTTCTCCCTAGGGCTCCAGAAAATGCTAAGAAAGGAGACAGGCTGCTGAACTTCCCCAAACACCATGGCCCCATAGAGTGTGGTTTTTCCAGCCGGCAGTTTGTACAGTCATCGCCCCACAGCTGGCTGCGTTCAGTAGCACTAAACGGCCCAAGTCCCAGGACATTCCTACTTCTTTAAAAGGAGCAGCAGAGCATGCTGCACCATGTGGTAGCCTCGGCTTTCCTCGTGGAATCTACCCTTATTAGATCTGCTTGTCCCCCACTTTGTTGGTGCGGGCATTTGGCCTCAGCAATTCTAAATCTCAGGGCTTGTCTACACTGACAATTTACAGCGCGGCAACTTTCTTGCTCAGGGGTGTGACAAAACACCCCCCCGCGTGCTGCAAGTTTCAGTGCTGTAAAGTGCCAGTGTACCAGTGCTAGGAGCCATGCTCCCAACAGTGGTAGCTATTCCCCTGGATGGGGTGATTTTTTTTATAGCGCTGGGCGAGCTCTCTCCCAGCACTGTGCTGTGACTACACAGCCACCATAAAGCGCAGCAGTGCTTTGACGTTGCCAGCGAAGACGAGCCCTAATTCAGTAGGTAAGGCTCAACAGAGTGGGCTAAGAAATGGCTCATGCTCTTAGCTGAGTTGCCTTGCTTCTAAGTTTAAATCAGACCCTGGGCAGACCTTTTTATGGTAGTACTGTATTTAAAAAAAAGTGCCTGTAAGTCTTTTAGAATAATTACTTAAAACATAGAAGAAAACACCACCTAGGGCTTCAAGCACGGGGATTCTGTTCTGGTTCAGGTTTCAGAATAGCAGCCATGTTAGTCTGTATTCGCAAAAAGAAAAGGAGTACTAGTGGCACCTTAGAGACTAACCAATTTAATTGAGCATAAGCTTTGCATCCGATGAAGTGAGCTGTAGCTCACGAAAGCTCATGCTCAAATAAATTGGTTAGTCTCTAAGGTGCCACAAGTACTCCTTTTCTTTTTGTTCTGTTCAGGGCTCCCTTAAAAAAAAATCAGCACAGGTTTGTGGCTTGGTCTTTCCTGAGTTTATCTACAATGCTGCTCTCTGTGAAGGTGAACAGCTGTTCCAGGTGCAGATTTTATTTGCTTATTTTTATTTTATTTCCCATTTGGGAACTTATCCCTATGATTCTGCTTTAAGAGGAGGAGTGAAATTTGGCTCAGGGATTCCTCCAAAAATATTGCAGGGGATGAGGACTCTCCCTGCAGTCAGAAAGAGGACAAGGCTTGTCATCTCTTCTGTGTAGGGGCCATATGACCAAAATAGGTTTGCATTTCCCCTGGAGAGTCCAGCCTAGGATATCAGTAGCGAATCTCTGTGAGCCTGTTACTGAGGTAGAAGCAGGGGACTGAGTCCAGCAGCCCTGTAGCACACCCTCCAACTGCAACTTGAGTAGGGGGTGGAGACGGAGGAGGTAGCTGAACTGCACACCCAGCACAAGATCTAGGCACAATCTTAGTTTTGCTGAGATTCTCTGCTGGCTCTTTTGGTACATCCAAACCCTGATCAGGGCAGGGGAAAGGGAGGGTTCTACAGGGGGAGGGAACCCCACCCACAATAGGCTGCTGAAATAGTGTCTGAACCTTGTTCCTGGAGTCAAAATTTTCCACTCCTGCCAGGCTCTTTTCCTGCAGTCTTGCCTTCTCAAGGGTAAACTGCATTCTGACCCCAGTGTTGGCTAAGCTCCCCAATGAGACATTATTCAACAAGGAGGAGGAAGCAGGAGACACGGGCCTTTCCTTTTGCCTTTGGCTTTCTCAGTCTGGCTCTCTCCCTGAAGCCTGCAGCATCTGCTGTAAGTGCCTCAGAGCAGGAAGTGGAGCTGAGGGGAGAGTCTTCTCAAAAGTCAAATGCAGCCCCAGGACATGGCTTGGAATTAGACAAATCGTTGAGCTGAATTTTAGTCTGACATGTGGAATAAAGGGTTGGAATTTCCTCAGGCTGAAGTACTCATTGTAGTGGAGTTGTGGACCTTAGCACAACGAGGAAAGAGATGTCGTCTGAGACCTTAAAGGCCCATGTAGACTTTGCGCAAGCAGTGCTTTCATGGGTGGATGGTTTTGCAGGCATGGTCCCCCTTAACTTAAAATCCCACTGTTTAAAGGGCTTCCCTCTCTGGAAAAGATAGTGGTACACAAATCTGTTTCATGCCGGTATAGGGAGCGGTGCTCCCGGAGAACAGGTGCCCAGGCAGCTCAGTTCCTGGCTCTTAGTACTCTAGTGGGGAACATTTCAGAAAGTTGAGGCTAATCAGAGAAGTAGAGATTTAACCATGCCTGGCCCCGCCCGACTCCACAGAAAGGAATACCAGATGGCAAGTTGAAGCAGTCCCTGAAGTAGAACGGGAGAGAATATCACTTTGTGAGTGCTCGCTGGTGCTGAGGCAAGGTCAAGAGCTGCCCTGGGCAGCCTTGCAGCAATTTGCAGGACTGTAACTCAGGCCTGGCTATCGTTGGACCCCCAGACTGGTGCCAGGCTCTTTCATGCTGAGACCAAACGATTACCCACAGCTTGGATCAAAATGAATTTACTGGACATTATTCCCAGGATGTATTTAATGGAGATGTGCAAGAATCACAGACACGGTTTTGTCCCATTCCCATTACTTATCAACCCACAGAAATGCTGATATATGGAGGAAACCAGCCATCTACTTCAGATAGCAGGGAAACAACCCATTCCCCATAAAGGGCTGTACCCTCTCCTATCCTTAGTCTCAGAGAATCAGAGATAAATGAGAATATAGCTCTGTCTGAAACATCTGAAAAAGGTCTTAAACGAGGCTTATCTTTGCTTTCCCATTTTCTCAACTTCGGTCATTAACATTTTATCAGGCAAATCCTTCTAGGATCATAGGAGTATTAATATTAGCTTTAAGGATGAAGGAAATTCCCTTTCATCTCTTCCTGGGCAGTTCTGTACAAGAGAAAGAAGAAACAAACAGAATGAGACAGCTTCTGGCTTATCTTGGTTTCAGAGTAGACACAATGAATAGATGTGGTGCCAGGAAAATCAGTCACAGAGTATCAGGCAGAAGATCTCATCTCAGAGGATTGTAAACAGAAAGTGTGGAGAACATATGAATATACCTAAATCATTCACAGGCAGTCTGAATGTTCCAGTGATCTCCAAGGGTAGTAGGACATGACCAGGCGTCTGATTCTGCGAACATGTACATGTATAGACTTGGGAAATTGGGCCCTGGTAGAGTCCATATGTGTGTATTACACCAAACAGCAACCATACAGAAACTGCAGATTGAGGACTTGGAATGGAAGACAACATTTTAAAATGAGTGCAGGTGCAAAATGACTTCACCTGTTTGATGACATCCAAACGTTACTGTACATCTCTCAATGTGCAGGTTACCTTAAAAATAAACAGTCCTCTTCTGTTTTTAAAGAGCCTTATAGACTGCAAATTTTAGAACATGAAGCAGTGAGTTACAGGAACTCAACTAAAGCAGCTTCACAGACTTTCAAAGAAATAGTACAAGGCTCACATCATGCAAGGAAATTGTTTAAAAAATTACTCGAGTTGCCCCTCTGCTCCCCAACCCATTTCCTGCCAACTGCTGATAATTTTGTCAGGCTTTTAAATAGGAAATGCTAGTTTTTAGTGATATAAGCCCTACCCCATACTTTGACGTTCATTAAGATGCCCAATTTCAAACTCCCATTGCAGATAGCATCAAAAAACATGGCTTAACTGGTATATTGGACTTTTATGTCGGGTTGATGCTGCAAATTTGTTTAACTCTTTCAGTGATCTTTGTTTAAAAGTCTATTCAATTAGAGTTTTACTTTTGCTGCTGTAGGATTGATGTCTGATTCCCATACTGCTTTCTGGGACAGAGTGCTAGACATTAATAAAGTTTAATTATGGGTATGGCGTTCTACTACTAAACTGAACCATATTTTTTAAAATTCTAGACTAAAAGGTCCCAATTAGAACAGTTACTTACGCTACAGTAACTGTGGTTCTTTGAGACGTTATAGTCAGTGTGGATCCCAATGTAGGGGTGCAAATGCCTCATGCTTGTGAGATGGGACCTTTTTGAGTAGCAGCATCTGTTGGGGCCCCGGCATGTGCCTTATGCCACCTCATGTGCAAGGGTATAAAGGGAACAGCAGCTGCAACCCTGACCCAGTTCTCTTGCAGTTGAAACCCTGTCATAACTAAGGACTCAGGGATGGAAAGTAGGTTGTGGGATCCATACCAAAGTACTCTGTGAAGAACCACAGTTATTCCATGGTAAGTAACCATTCTTTCTTCTTCGACTATGTGTCAGCGTGGATCCTGCTGTTGGTGACGGGTGAGCAGTAACCTCCTCGGACAGTGGGAGTGAGGTGTTCTAGCTGTATCAAATAGTGATTGGAGTTACTGCTGTCCCAAACTTGGTATCTGCCCTGGCACCCATGTCAAGTGCATAATGTTTCAGGAAAGTCCTCATTGCAGATGTTCAAGACTGGAGCATTTCTGAAGCAGGCGTTAGATGCAGGCTGTGCTCTGGTGGAGTGTGCCTTGATGTTAGAAGAGAAAGGCTTACCTGGCAGCTGATGGCAAGTACGAATGCAGTGTGTGATCCATTTGGACATTTTCCATGGTAAGATAGCTTGGTGTTTGGACAGGCCAGATACAGACACAAAGAGGCAGGTAGAAAGACAAAAGGACTTGGGCCCAGTAAGGTAATACAGTAACACTCTGGATTCATCCAGGGTGTGCAGTTTCTTCTCAGAGAGCAGCTTTGGGAAGAAGATTACCTTGTCAGTCAATTGATTTAGGTGAAAGTCTGAGACCACCTTAAGGGTGAACTTGGGGAGTGGTCTGAGCACCTCCTGTCTCTATGAAAGATTGTAAAATATGCTCCAGCCATGAGAGCCTGGAGTTCACTGACTCTCTGAGTTGAGGGGGTGACCCCCAGAAAGACCATTTTTAATGGTAAGGTGGTGCATCAAACATTCTGGCAGTGGTTCTGAGGGAGGCTGCATAAGCTTCAAGTGACTGACAGTGAGGTCCCAAAGGGGAGCTGGGTCTCCAAACAGAGGTTAAGACTTTTGATACTGTGCGATGTGAGAAGATCAAGTGTGACACACCTGATGGACTTCTCTCCAGAGGCTTTGCGTTGTCTGTTCTTTATGAGAAGACACTGAGCTCTGCCTGGAGCCTCAGCCTCTGTGCTGTTGATGCCAGACTGTGTGTTAAAGCAGACACTTACGATCTCAGATGATGTAGGTGTCAGGCGCAGTGCTGGCATTGATGCCAGTACTAGCTCCTTTCTTGGTACCATCTTTTCTGCCCTGGCCTTGGGTGTAGCCTGTCTTCTGGATAACACTGGCTTGTCCACTAGCAGGATTTGAGAGCTTGTCTCCTCAGGGTCTGATGAGACATTCATAGATTGTGCCAAAAAGTGGCGTTTGAGCCTTGTGTCTTGTGACTTACATGTTCTAGCAAAAAATGACAGACACACTGAGCAACTGCTAGGTATGTGCAATTCCCCTAGGTAGAAAGGCACCTTCTATGTCTATCTTATAAGAGTATTAGTCGATCACAGGACTGGCATGGCTTGAAGCATGAAGGTTGAGTTTACCATGCTAAGGAACCCTGTACAGGAGGTCTTTCCAGGATGTGCAGGGGAGAGAAGGGATCGGGTCTAGCCATCCTCATTTGGTCAAGATGGCTAGACCCTCTTCCTCTCCTCCCCCTTGCCAGTATATTGGTCAAAGATAAAGGTAGCCAAGGAGTTCTGAAGAATTCAGAAGGTTTGTGGTAAGGTTTAGCTGAAGCTAAGAGCTAGTGGTCGGACACTCGCCAGGTTCCATCTCACTGCCCCGGCAATCAGAGGGAACTGAGGGAGGGTTGCAGCCACTCCGCCCTTTATGCCCTTGTACAGAAGCCCAAGGAGGCCAGAGTGTGTACAGGGGCCTGATAGACACTGTTACTCCAAGATTTCTGGTCATGTGCACTTGGCATACTGACACGTACTCAAAGCAACAGCAACTTCTTTCACAACTGTATTTATGTCACAGTGATTAAGCTTATTGTGATAAGAGTTCTGAACTTTGGTCAGTACCATTATAAAACCTAACTACAGAAAACTCCTATCTACTAAAAATTGAAAAGCCTTCCTCTTTGGGAGCAATAATAGTAAGACTTTGCACTTCTATCCTAGGACATCTATGCAGTTTAAAAACATTATTCAAAATAAATTAAGCCACACAGCCCATTCAATAGTGAAGTATATAGTCACACTTTAGATGGGGAAATGAAGAAGAGAGATTAGCTAACATGCTCAAAGTCACGCAGCAAGCCATCGGTAGTCTACACTACCCACAGGATTGGCGGGTAGTGATCGCTCTGCCGTCAACTCCTGTACTCCACCGTGGTGAGAGGCGGAGTCGATGGGGGAGTGGCGGCAGTTGACCCCGCGCCGTGAGGACACGAGGTAAGTTGACCTAAGATACGTCGACTTCAGCTACGCTATTCTCGGAGCTGAAGTTACATATCTTAGGTTGATACCCCCCTACTGTAGACCAGGCCCATGTCACATATAGGACTAAAACCAAATTGCCTAGTTCCCAGTCTTCTGTTTCAAGCACTAATCTATGCTTCCTTCAATGGGAAATATCCCACTAAGTCAAATAATTGAGCAGTGAATTGCTTATATTTGATAGAATGTTAAAAATAATATTGTGGAGTAAACCACTTTGTTTTGGCTGTTTTCCATTAAAATCATTCATCTATCACAGCACAAATTGCATTCCAGCTGGAAATTTAGCTATCAAGATTTAATTATTCCATCAAGTTCCAAGCTTCCATATCCGTGGGGTTGGGAGGCAATTTAACACTTGAGTACAGGCAGTTAGATCAGTAAGGTATGAAAACATAAGCAGCTGGGGCATGAGGACTTTTCAGTAGCATGAGGAAGGAGCCTTCTTCTGGTATGGAATCTGAATTGCGCTGCCCTTTTCTCCTCCACCATGAAGGATTAATCTTCATGGCACTGGCATCGATTAATCAATTTGGGCACTGAGAGAGGGTGAATTATCCTCAGAAAAAGCTATGTGGGATAGTAAATAGCTTAGAAATGCATAAGGGAACATCTCAACAGTCTGGATGGGGTTAAATCTGCAGTTTGTCAGCAGTTTGCCTCCTTGAAGGCACCAGGTCTTGTGGGCACAGGAAAATGATAAAGATTGATAGTCCCTTTTGGAGGTGCTTTCCCTCAAGATCTGTTTCCACGGAAAGTGAAAATATATCATGTATGTCAGCAAAAAAACAAAACAAACCTGCCTTCAGAATAAGGTCAGAATTCCAAAACCTGCAGAATAATTTGAATTTCACACTAGAGCCATCTATTGCGTCTATTTTCTTTATTGTTTCATTTTTGAGGCCCCTGGGCCCTTGCTTTTCCGCCCATTTTCCTTAATCAGGTTCACAGTTTCAGTGAGTGCCTTCTGCTCAGAGAACCAGTAAAGCTGTGACATGACCTGGAAAAGGCTAGCAGGCAATAGTGATTCGTTAATATGACTTTGGAATATTTGTTCAGTTTTTTAAAAAAATCTGAGTAACCAGATGCTTGTATTTGGCCCTAGAAGCAAGTTCATTCATAGTAAAAACCACATTCACTGATGCTTGTTGCCAATAAGATTTTATTTTCCAGACTTTATGACAGATACAAATCATGAGAAGACCCAAAAAACCCCACCACATATAAACAGACTATAGTTCCACAAACATTAGATACAACTTACATGTGTCTCATCAAGCACCATAGGCAACTAATAATTAGAAGAACCCTCCTTCCCCATCCCCAAAAAGAAAATGAAAACATGAAAAATATTACACTGAATATTAAACTTTCCCTTTAGAACATTCTCAACTTGGGGAACATCTATTTACACTTAATCACCATAAAGGAAATTAAATGGACATGGAAACTTAGTATTTCAGAATGTTTATTTTAAAATTTCATGAAAGGATGCATCTGACCCTACAAATAGATCCATGTAGGCAGAGGCTTTGCACCCAGGCAGAGCCCCATTGACTTCCAAGGGGCGCTGTGTTAACGCAGGAGTGAACCTACACCAATTAGCTGGCAGGATTGGGGCCTTAAGAATCAGTTACACTGATAGTGTTCTTTTAAGGTTATTAGGCCAAAAGACTGCCCTACCTTGATAGTTCTCTATTCGGGAAGAGCTTACCATAGTACTCCCATTTCCCCTCCCCCCCGCCACTTATTCCATGCTAACTAAATGTTAAATGACTTCTCAACCTGTCTAATAATAAGCTGGGGAACATCCCCCATTTTCAAGGAATGTCATACACATATAGGGTTACTGTCCGCTTACGTTATATTTTAAATATATTTCCTTCTATTTTACCATTCTGGATTTTAAAACTCTTCTAATTTTTAAAAAAATCTAATTTACTTTCCGCTATTTATGTTGTTTGTTTGGTTCCTACATTCGTCTCACTTTGGATAATGAACGTCAGTGCAGTCAGTCTGCAACATTTTTCTTTAGTCAGTTTCATTTTCAGGTGACCAATAGACATACTCTATGAAAACAGTTTATTTTTTTAAACATATGCCCTCTGCAATGTTTGCAATTCAAACATTAAAACACCTGGGGTTAGGGGTTATTTTTGGTAAAAGTGTCTTACAAAGTTGAAATGTTGGGCCCCAAGTGAGTTAGACATTGTCATAACCATAAGGGTAGCTTAAAACTCCTCCTTACCTGTAAGGGGTTAAGAAGCTCAAATAACCTGGTTGGCACCTGACCAAAGGAACCAATGGGGAGAAAAGATACTTTCAAAGCTGGGCTGGGCGGGGCTGGGGGAAAGAGGCTTTGTTTTGGGTTCTTTGTTTCTGTGTTTGTTTTCGCTCTTGGGACTAAAAGAGACCGGACATCAATCCATGTTGTCCAAACCATTCTGAACCAGTCTCTCATATTACAGAAATTGTAAGCACAGCCATGCAAGGCGTATTATTTTATCTTTATTTTCTCAACTTGTGAATTTTCCCTTTGCTGGAGGGAGGTTTATCCCTGTTTTGTTGTAACTTTGAAGCTAAGGCTAGACGGGGTTCCTCTGTGTTTTGTGCATCTTTTGTTACCCTGTAAAGTCATCTTCCAACCTGATTTTACAGAAGGGATTTTTACCCTTTCTTTTCTTTTTTTTTTTTTAAATAAAATTCTTCTTTTAAGAACTAATTGATTTTTTTTTCAGTGTCCAAAGATCCAGGGATTTGGGTCTGTGTTCACTTTGTAACCAATTGGTTAGGATATTATTCTCAAGCCTCCCCATGAAAGGGGGTTGGGGGGATATTTTGGGGGAACAGGAACTCCAAGTGATCCTTTCCCTGATTCTTTGTCTAAATCACTTGGTGGTGGCAGCATACCCTCCAAGGGCAAAGAATTTGTGCCTTGGAAAAGTTTTTAACCTAAACTGGTAAGAATAAGTTTAGGGGGTCTTGCATGCGGGTCCCCACATCTGTACCCCAGAATTCAGAGTGAGGAAGGAGCCATGACAGACATATCTGCTTAAACTCTAATAAAATTCTGATTAAGCATCCATCAGTAGCAATAAGGAAGCTGCTCCTCACTGCAGTCTGAAGAATAAGACAAAGTAAAGCCACTCTCCTGTCACCCTTCCAAAAAGGGCTTTGTCTAGACCAGTGGTTCTCAACCAGGGGTCTGGGACCCACTGTGGGGCTGCGAGCAGCTTTTAGAGGGTCTGCCAAAATAAACCAGATAGTAGGGCCGGTGTTAGACTCACTGGGGCTGGGGCTGGGACTGAAGCCCGAACAACTTAGCTTTGCAGGTCCCCTGTGGTGTAGGGCCCCAGGCAATTGCCCTGCTTGCTGACCCCTAATGCCAACGCTGGGTTTTAATCTACTGGAAATGCAGAAAAAGTTGTTGTGGAAGAGGTGGGCCATGGAGCTCTTATAGCGTGTGTGTGTGTGGGGGGGGGGGGAGGGTGAGGGGAAGGGTCTCAGAAAGAAAATGGTTGAGAACCCCTGGTCTAGACAGCATCCTTTTAAGACTTGGAGAGCATTTAACAATTTATAATGAGGAGATCTAGTCTCAGACATCAGTCACTAGAGTTCTGCAAACTTTTAAAGAAGTCTGCAAATACCACAGGCTTTTAATACCAAGAACAAGCCTTCTTTGGCTGCAGCAGGGGCTCTCTCTTGGGGCTCTATTGTTAAAGTACGTTCCACCAAGCCCAACCTGGTGCAGAAGACTGTGAAATGAACTTCTATCTTTATCAAAACTTTTCCCACCTGCTTGCAGATTAGATTTCACTTGCATTTCCCCTCCACTCCCCACACCTTATGAGCCTATTCAAACAGATTCAAAACACCTTAATAGCCAGTTACTAAAACATAATTTTGTCAATGTCTTAAAGAAAGACTTCCTTTCACAAAGTTTTAATACACATAGGAGACGTCACTCTTTTCAGTTATAGTCCACAGAGAAAGTAGGTTATATAATAAGTCAGTGCACATTTTTATTATAATAAAGAAAAACAAGCTAATGGCAACTGCCACACTTTCATCCATACTTCAGCAGCTCCAATAAGCCAGCTTCAGATCTTGCTGAGGATAGATTATACAGAGACAGCAGGGTATATGCGATTATCTGTGCACAAGAGGAATAACACAGCTCCCAGCAAAGTCAATGGGAATAATCCTCTCCTTCCCCAATCCCAAAGCACTGCTTTACAAGTGGTACCCTGACTGCTCATAAATATACAGCTCCCATATTGAGCCCCAACTTATAACTCATTTGAAAAATGTTACAATTAGGACTGTATTTGACAGACAACTTACCATGAAGACTGCAGTGCTAGGCCAAACCAAGTGTTTGTTAAAACTTGTACAGCAGCATTTTAAGCCTATGCAATTCTCTTAGGAAGGCTTTACAATTTAAGAAAAAATAAATAAAATAATAGTGCCAGAAACTGGAGTTTTTGCTCCTCTTGATCCCTCCATAGATTCACACTCTGTGGATTTCTTCAGGCATCACTGTTCAAACCTGGGAGAGATTTATTAGAAGACAGAATGTCTTCTTGCAAATGCTCCATTGGGTGAAGTAACTCCTTTTTTGCTAGGTATAGACACAATTTAAAGTCCTTGTTAGAACAATTTCACAATCTTCTGAATACAGTCCCCTAACGTCAAAAACATTCTCATTAAAAATAAAGCTGCTAACACTTAAACTATATGAGATGTAGCAGTGCTACAAGCCCAGGAAATGGACTGATAAGGACAAGCTGTCAAAAACACAGACAAACTTGTTTGGTTTTTTTTAATTAAAAACATGGAAAATTAAGTTTTCTGGGATCCTGAGAAGTTACAGGAGTATAAAAATATTTCAATTGGTTTCAGAAATATCCAAGTCTCTGATCACATAAAGGAGAATAAGTACCGCCTTTTTTATAGAAAGTATCTTCATAAAAATATGGCCATGATATACCAAGCCCAATCCCCATATCTCATGTAAACAGCTCCATGCCATGCTAATATCAAGGGTTGGATGAGAATGTTAACTGAAGTAATCTAAACAGTTATTCTACATGTTAGACCAAAGGGAATTTCCTCTATATTAAAAAAAAAAATATCAGCTATATCAAATCTTTAAATATTGCAAATGCCTTATTAAGAAAACTCTGTTTGAAAAGAGATGAGATAGCAGCAATGGAACAGAACCCTGGCCCAGGACAATGGCTGCCTTGCGCTACACTATCAATATGGCAAAACCATTTATGCAAAAGAAAGGTTTGATTTTCAAAGCCAGAGTCTTTCAGCCTGAAACAAATAGTCTTTTGCACTTACACTGAATTTCTGTTTGAATACCTTTGCCCGATAGATTCAGTTTCATAAATGGTTGCTGCTCTGCCATTACCATGTGCTGTGTTGCACTTGTGTCTCAGCCACAACTGGCTTCAACGTGAAAGCAAAAGATTCATGAAGCCCAGAGGGCAGTGCATGCCAGTTACACAATTTAAACAGGTGAGAAGTTATGAAGTTTCTCTCTTTGTTTAAACTTACTAAGGTGAAATTCACTCCTGTGCCGAGGGCCAGCACAAGACAAATACAGCACTCAAATTCCCCTTAAGCTTTCAGACTGAGACTTAAATGGCGCATACTCCTTTTGTTGGTCCTCTGCACAGTAGGGGAATGTGACCTTCGGAATAATGATTAGCCATTATCAATCCAGCAGGCTAGACAGATTTAATCTGGCCACAAAGTACATATGCAACTAAAATATCGTTTTTGTTAAGAAAGCATTATAACACTGTTTTCTTCTACCACAGTATTTGTTCGAAAGCCTGTAGTGCCGGAACTAACAGCAGAAGTATAAAGTGTATTGCACTGTAAGCAGCGCTTCACTTGACTCTTCATCTAATATTGGTTTTGGGGTTTTTTTAATATTCATTTAAGCATTAAGACTTTGAAATAGTTCTCATTTGAAAATACCGGTATTAGAATCTTGAACTACTTTGGTATTTCAATTCACGTTTAAGCAGCTTTTGAGTGCAAGATTCCACTGAGTCAGCGCTGTGACTGTTCCTAATGCTCTTTTATAGCCTGATTTTCAAAAGGGTGCTGAGTGCTCATAGCTCCCTAGTTAACAGAAGCTACAGCTTATCAAAACCGCTGAAAATCAGGTCACTGAGGATAAATTATGGGGAATCCTATGGAAATAGATGGCATCTTCACAGCACTATATTTAGTACAATAGTACTGTAGATTGTAGGTTTGGAACTATGTGGCACCAGTAGTTTTGACCCAGGATTTTTTTCTGGTAGGAAATGCATTCAGCAGTCCTTCTTCTTTTTCCAGCCCATCAGGAGATGCAGAGCCTTATCATAGCGGTGTTATCTGAGTCTTGGAGTCTTCAATCTTCTTTGAACTCCTTATGTGTTTGGTGTGTTGTCTGTTTCTGAATCTGAAAATGAATAAAATTTGATGGCTACAGAACATTTTATAGGAACCAGACATGACACATTCTGCTCCCAAGCGAAACGGCTAAAATAACCGAGCTGCACCACTGAAAACGGCTTCCGATATAAAACTGCAGAAAAGCCGACTACACTGGAATGTGATGCTCTAGAAGGGACCCTCTTCTGGACTGAAGAGATGAGAAAATGAACAACATTTGCGACACTGCGTGTCAACACTCACTGGTCCAATGGAGATCATTTCATCCACCCACACAAAGAGCATGTGTTTAGGAAGTGTGTGCATGAGACTCATGGCAAAATTTCTACCGTGCCCCGTATTTGAAGTTCAGGTTTTATCAATTTAAGAACTTACAAATCACTGATCAGACACTGAGGAAACCCCTAACAGTCACAAGGAGCAGCAGACATTTCCTCAGGAGCACCTCATTCCCCAAGAATTACAGGCCCTTATGCCCATCATGGGTAGGCTTTTAGAGGCAGTTCCAGCCTTCTCCAAATAGTTATTGCTCTTAAGTGCAAATCTGCCCACAGCGCTGAGCCAGAATAACATGGCTGTGTGGTAGGGGAGTAGCACCGTGGCTACCACAGTCCCAAAGGCAAAGGCCCACTCTTTCCCTGGTGGTGGAAGGAGGTAGAAAGAAAATGGCCAGCACATATGCATAGATGGGTTCACCTCAGATGTCCCCTCAACTGCAGCATATTGGAAACCCTTTGGTGGAGCACAAGAGGTTTATATCTGTCCAGGCTCATCAGTTTTCCCCTACCTTCAGCCTGCACAGCAGAATTACATGCATCCAGGGCTCTCTTCACCCATTGGGGAAGGAAGACAGGATTTGCCTCTTACAATGTTACAATTGCAAGATGCACAAGTACAGTCACTTAAAGCACAAGCCACAATACACAAAGTACAGTCCTACATCTCTCTTCAGGGATAGGTACGTTGCCTCACCACACAGCCCCTTTTCCCCATCCCCACTGGCACCTGCTGCGGCAGAGCACTATATTAAGTATCGGTGTCTCATTGGAATGCTAGGAGTTCTGAGAACGGACTGCCCAGTATGTGGGCAGCTCTGCAGATGCATTGCAATCACATGGGCAGTAGGTTAGGGTAGTACTTAATGGTCTGATGGGAAACAGTTACAGAATAGCATTCTGTAACTACCTTATTTTAATCACAAACCGTCCCTGTAAAACAGTTATAACAAACATTAGAACCAACTGGAGATACTATGTGCCAAATCTCCACACGTGTGCATGCATGCATAAGATTTCAGTGGACATGTTTGTACAGGGTGACCCAAACAGCAGTGTCCAGTGTAACAAGAGAGCACTGCATGTTCTTAATAACTACATGAAGGAGCTTCAGGGGGTGGGAGTGGTGGGTAATCTGTCTCAGATTATACCAGCAGCTCTTTATCCACCAAAAGAAAAGAACTATAAATGCTGAAATCCTGTTTTCATAGTAGAGCCCAAACCCTTTCTATTCAAAGAACAAAGTGCTATTTAAATGAAACAAGAACAATCCTATTAAATGAATAGCCTTTCTATATACTACAAGGGAAAATACAAAAACTTGGTAATGTTCTCTACACAGGATTGTGTGCTAACTCACCCACCTTGTCTCTCTAATATACACATGATCTAATTAATACAGCACCCTTGTGAGGGATGAAAATATTATCCCTATTTTAAAGATGCAGGGAAAGGCACCTAGAGAGGCGTGGTGACTTGCCCTAGATGATGCAAAGCAATTCAGCGGTAGCAGTTGGAACACGCCTGAGACTCTATCCTGATTTCAATGAATCCAGCTCCCAACCTCTTATTCCAAACCCTGCCTCAAAACAGACTTCAATTAAAAAAAAAAAAAAAAAAAGCTGGTATCCACCTATCTTAAAAAAATCATCTCAGACAAAACCGTCCTCCTGGGACATTCTGGGTTGTTCATCTATTTAAGCAAAAGTACCCCA
Source organism: Eretmochelys imbricata (assembly GCF_965152235.1). Taxonomy (NCBI): domain Eukaryota; kingdom Metazoa; phylum Chordata; order Testudines; family Cheloniidae; genus Eretmochelys; species Eretmochelys imbricata. The sequence goes on along the minus strand of NC_135579.1, from coordinate 15,180,460 downwards.
GCAGGGGACCCCATTTACTTCTGTGTCTTGTACACCAGGAGGCCCCCCGCAACATGCTATGGAAACTCCCCAGCCTGCCTGTTCCACAACAACTCTTTCTGTATTTCCAGTAGATTAAAAGCCAGGGCTGACATTAGGGGGTAGCAAGCAGGGCAATTGCCCAGGGCCCCACACTACAGCAGGCCCTCAAAGCTAATTTGTTTGAGCTTCGGCTTCAGCCCAAGGCTGCGGGGCTCGGGCTTCAGCCCCAAGCCCCAGTGAGTCTAACACTGGCTCTACTCTCTGGTTTATTTTGGCAGACCCCCTAAAACCTGCTTGTGGCCCCGCAGTGGGCCCCGGACCCCTGGTTGAGAACCGCTGTTGTATAGCACCTGACACACTGGTTGTGCTTCCATAATGAATATTAACCCCACAGCTCAGGCATTCCTGGCTTTGAGTTCAATCCACTGGGCCGTGCTGCCCACAACATACAAGAGAAAGTTCGGTCTGTTAAACGCTCTGTGTACTAAGCCCACTAATAACAGTGAAGACCTCTAATGTACTGGAGCCATTCAGGATAACATTTCAAGAGAGGACTCTGATTTCTGAGTGCTTATCTCAAAACACTGTTGGTGTTGTTTCCAAAACGTCTGAGCACACACACACACACACACGGATTTCAGTTGGGAGTCACGGTTGCTCAGCAATTCTGAAAAATCAGTCCCAATGTGTATCAAGTCAGGCACTAAAAATCAGAGGCCACTTCTGAAAGGTTTGGTCTATTGCAGCAGTTCTCAAACTGTGGGTCAGGACCCCAAAGTGGGTCACCACCCCATTTTAATGGGGTTGCCAGGGCTGAATTAGACTTGCTGGGGCCCAAGTCCCACCGCCCCGGGGCCAAAGCTGAAGCCTGAGAACTTCAGCCCGAGAACTTCAGCCCTGGGCAGCTGGGGCTCTGGGACTTCGGTCCTTTCTCCTGGCATCATGTAGCAAGTTTTGTTGTCAGAAGGGGGTCGCAGTGCAATGAAGTTTGAGAACCCCTGGTCTATTGGAACAGACCTGTAAAATACTCATTTGTTGAGTGTAATGAGGAGATGATATTGAATTGGTTGTGGCTGTATGTTTCAGATCTATGGAGTGAATGAAATCCACTTACCCTTTTACTCTCAGCATCTGGTCAAAGGTCTCAGGGAGAGGATTTCCAAAGCTTTCTGGGAGAAACAGGGTAAGGATCCCTATCAGCACAGTCAGGCTTCCCATGAGAATGTAAGGCAGGAATCGGTCATAGGCACCTGCAGAACACAGGACATGGCAACATTAGTTATACACCAACCATCACAACGAGCTCATAGATGGAATAAATATTCAGGATACCACTATATTGTATAATTCACTTTGCATAATTTGTTAGCCAATATTTCCACCTAGAAGTCAGCACAAGTGAATCCCAAACTGGAGTTACTTATGTACCTGCCAATCCTGTCCAAAGGGTTTTTCAATTAAAAATATGCCAAACTGTAATAGGGGATGATCACATCTCATAAGGTGTTGCCAGTTACTACTCTGGCACGAATTGTGTACCATTTAACAGCTCCTACATGTTGCTTCTTCCATGTAGGATAACAAATGTCTTGGCGAGATAAACACAATTGTACCACTGCTGGAGGAAGTGAGCCTTCAGTCGTTGTTTTTATTTGGACTCAAATCTTAGCCTCACAATAAAACTTAATTAAATACAAATTAAACTTCCTCCACTAACAGCACATTTACAAAAACTTGATTAGAAGTGGGGAAAGCAACAGGCCTCCTGTGACAGACGGTGCCCTTGGTCTAGGCAGAATCAAGTTTGGGACTGGAAAGTTACTAGTATTGCCAGAAGCCTTACAATTGTGCACAAGTGTATGGTCAGGATGCAAAATCTGCAAACCACAATAGCACAGAACATTAGAGATCTTTCAGAAAAGGTGCAAACCAAGGAACCAGAGAGTATCTTACGTAGAATACATGTATTCTGGACACGACAGTATTATTTCGGATTGAAGTTATACCCGTAGACTTTATGATGTAGAGAACAAAGCTAGGATTAACCACCAAAGATCTCTGATATATCAGAGGGAGCCAAAGTTTGTGCTTTGATCTCCATCTTCATTCAATAACTTGCTAAACTATATGGTCCTAACTTGGCTGAAGCAAATATCAATAGCTCACAGCATTCTCCTAAAACTTACCTTTTCCTATTTTAAATGTGTGTGACTTCCTCCATTAGTGTGCCACGGTCCTGAAAGCAGGCCCATCGGACATTGAATACAAAATATGAGAAAAATCACATTTTTTCCTTACTATTTGAATAACCTCTGCATTATTATTTATGATTTTTGCATTGCATTAACATTCAAGGATCCCAAGCAGGATCAAGGCCACACTGCCTTATGTGCTGAACAAACACAGAGAGATTGAAATAGAGGGAACCTTTTTTATTACAAAGAACAAACAGAAATCCTGGCCACAAGCTATTAGTTTTGTGACTGTAATAGCTGTGAAAACTTTAGATGAGAGAATCACATGATGTTAAATGATTTGAAAATTTTTCCATGTTTAAACACATAGATGACACAGTATACGTGCAGTTCTCCTTTCACTTTCTCTATCATCATAAATCAGGATTAATTCCCTTAAAATAAATGGAGTTACATTGGTTTAAAAGCCATAATGTTTATACGTGAGAACATAGAGCAATAGAAAATTTATTATAGGACCAGCTGGGTCATCTGATAATTCCCATGGCAAGATCCTGTTTTTCGTTGTTTATAGCTTTGCCAAAACGTAACCTTCCATGCTGAAGTGTCTGCTCAGGCTGAATTATTCATTATTATTATTTTAACGTTTCACCAAAGATGGTTCAGCTATTTCAGAGATTAGGGAAACATAAGTTGTTTTGCCCTTGTTAAAAAGGTTAATGCAATTGTTTTGTTAGGAACCTTTGCCATCTCTGAGGGGCGGTGGAGGGGGAAAAGACGAGAAGAGAGTGTGGTCATCCTCATGTCCAGAACATGCCTTTTGCCATCCCAGCAAATAACCACCCAAATTTGGCCTAGTTATAAGCCTCTGGAAAACACCTGCAGGTTACATATGCTCAGTGGAGTCTTGCTAGAAGCAGCTAAACCTCTGAAGATTCTGTCCTCCCTCAGTATGCTCGAGACTCTCTCAGCTCCTACCTGTGACAGACTGCATGTGGTCCATCCCCGCAGAGCAGATGAGCACGTTCCAACCCAGGGCTACAGTTGCTGAAAAGAATTTGCCCTGTAATGGCTGCTCATAGTTAGAGTGGGGCCAGGTGTTGGTACTGAGAGCAGGGAGCCTGTCTCTCCTGTGCTCTCAAGAACTCCCCTGCTGGCACTCAGACAGTGTGGAGGAGGAAGCTGTCTGATTGGAATGCATAGGGGACAAAAGCAGGATAGAGGAAAAGGGAAAGGAGAAGACTTGGACAAGGCATCTGCTGAGATCGGGCCTGTGCAAGGAGCCTGGAACTGGAAGCTGGGGAAGGGAGACTGGTACTAGTTGGGCAAGGAGACTTGGACTGGGAACTGCGCGGTACGAGGGGGTGATACTGGGAGCCGGGGGGAAAGCAGGGGAGGAGGACACAGATTGGGTGAGGAGCTGGGGGGAAGAGTGGGACTGGAACAGGGAGCCGGGAAGGTCGGGGGAGGCAGAGACTGGATGAGGAGTCCATGGAGGGAGACTGGGAGTCAGTGGGATGGGAGGGGAGAGACAGATTGGAAAGGGGATATCACACAGGGGCCCATTGGTGCCAATTGGCAAAGGGGTCACTGTTCCGTACAAGCAACTCGTCTCAGACAAGACAAACTCATTACATCTAACACATTGGCTTCATGATAGTTATCCATAAAGGGTAGCATGTGAGGTCTCTGCTGAAAGCTTGTAACTTATCAATACATGCACGTATGGGTAACAGTTAAGGAATAATGTTACTATATTTAAAATTATACCCTTATGGTCTTGAAGTGAAAGTGAGTCACCAGGGAATGGTGCTGGCCCATTCAAGCGGGAGGAAGCTCTCACCTCCCTCTGGCTAGCTGATTACATAATGTTTTGCTCAGTGGTTTATCTTTGCACCAACCCAGAAAAATTAAACATCAAAACCACTTGGAAGTGAGAAGGAAAGACAGGGGAGTGAGGGAGCGCCCTGTCTGTGAATATAGACTGATTCAGTATATCACAGGGTGGAGAAAGACATTCTACATCCGTCCACTGAGGAGGTACCTGGATGAGTGGAGGTGCTTTGTGAAAAACTGGGTCCTAGCTCCTTGGGATTAGCCAGCGCTGCAAAAGACTGAACTTTGGAGTGAGAATCTACTTTATTAGCTAGGACAGGTAACTACGAATAAGGGCAGGCCCTACTTCATGTTTTATAATTTTGTTTCACATGTAACCATTTGTTTCCCTCACTCCACTTGTTTCTGTTTAAGAAAAAAAAAGAGATTCAAATAAATTATCTTTTGTGTTACTACCATTGAACAAATGCTGTGTGTGATACAGGAGCCATGGGCTAAGTGAAAACTAGTAAACTGGGAAACACTGTTCCAGATGATCTGGGATTTCTGTGGATATCCAGTGATTAGGGGCTCGACTCCCCAAGGGGGGAACTTGAGGGATGCAGTGCATCTACTGTCAATCTGCAGGGCAAAGGCAGGGCTGGTGTAGCGCAGAGGAGAGCACTCATGTGCCTGACAGGCTGGTTGTGTTAGGGAGCTAATATTCGACTGGCACAGGCACTGGAGAAAGCTGGCAACAAGGTGACTCACAGCCCTGCGTGCCCTGAGAAGCCGAACTGGGACTGACTGAGCAAGGAGACTCTGACTGGCTGGGAGGGGCGGGGGTGACTATGACTGGGTGGGCAAGGAAACTGGGACGGGGTGAGACACCTGAGGAGTACGGACAGTGACTGGGTGGGGCTTAAGAATGGGACTGGGACACGGAGCTAGGAGTAGTGAAGAGACCAACTGGGACAGGTTGGAAGGGATAGGGCAGGAGGGGGGTCAAGCTTGGGGGAAAATGTGCACAAGGGTCCATATCTATTTCATTCCTGTTCAGAATCTGGAATGGAAACCAAGATTCCGGAGTCTCACCATTTCTCTGCTACCTGTGAAATCCACTGGCAAAGTGTGTGAGTCTCATCCCCTACTACTGCTGGTCCACGTAGGGAATCACAAGCTACTTTAGCTATCTGTTACTCTATTAGCTCAAGTGGCAGAGGCCTGTGAAATAGATCTAAAAGTTCCTACGCTGCTGACGAACCAGGGGGTGTCAATATGATGCCACTTAATGGAATTTCTATTATTTCCATTTGCTTTTTTAAAACCAAAGAAGTCGCAAACAAAAAGTTACATTAAACACACCAGGGCTGCAAGTCAAGCACTCAAAAGTGCCAAAATTAAGTCTGTGCAACTCAACCCTCTTGTGCATAAGCATTAGGGTACAGTCTTTAATTACTTGATCACATACCATTTTTTCTGCAGGACCCATCTCATTCAGGATGGGCCTGTTCTGGGGATGAATCCGGGTTCTGTAGTGAAGGAGGCTTATCTGTTAGGACCCCTGCTTCATTTGTTGCAGAACTTGGAAGGGGTGTAGTGAATGAGGCAGCAGATTGTAGGAAGAGACAGCATGTTGTCTCATATCTAAGGCAACGGAATGCTGCTCTGAAGAAGTGGATTCTATCCTTGGCTCTGACACAGTTTCTCTATGTAAGGCTAGTTAAATCAGTTAGACCAAACTTCTCAGAGGTGGTCTCTCATCGCTTCACTTAAGACCCTGGGATCTGATATATAGGCGTCCTGAGCACACAGCTCTGCAATGGAAGTCGATCAAAGCTGTGCTTTAAGCGTCATATGGCACTTCATAGGGACCTAGCCATCGCAAATTGAGCACCCAAAATGAGTGGATACTTTTGACTTTAATCTCTCAGTGCCTCACTCTCCATCTATAAAATACTATGTGAACATCTAAAGACTGTTAGCATATGCACAACAGGGCTGAATTTCTTTTTACTTTTGAGTGTTTGACTTTGCAACCTTAACATTTCTTTTAACATAGTGTTTTGTGTGTAATTAGAAATATTACATGTACACACTACTGTGTATGCTTTATACTGCATATTTTCTAAGTACCATTTTCAAAAAAGTGTAGATTCCAAGAGATTATTTGACCTGCATCTGCCTGTTTTTCAGCATGTCACAAGTCTCTGTGCTCTCTTCTACGCTGAGCGCTATGCAATGAAGGCCCATTTGGGCCATTATGCCCTTGGGAAACTAGCTGACTGATCATGGCAAGTTTCAGAAGTGACTGAGAATAGTTTTCAAGTGTGCACTATCAAGATGTGGCAAAGTATCATCTCAGCCGCTCTACTTGTATGTTTCACCCCTTTGCTATCCCTCTTTGCCTTTGAATTGTGAGCAGGGTACAAGGCCTCTTCTGTTTGGAAAGCACCTGCCTCAATCAAAGAGAATAAAAGGGCCTGATACTCTAATTTTATACAGGTGCAATAGTGGTGTAACACCAGTTATTTCCCTTGGTGTAAAACAAAATGGCCCAAAATGGAGGAAAGTGACTGAAATTACAATATCTAAAAAGCTGGTTTAAACATCTTTGGAGCACCAGGACTTTCTAGCTTGCACCCATTCTTTGGGATAACTGTTCTGTGCAGTTTGCTCCCATGTGTTTAAATTCAAGCCAAATGATAAAAGACATCTCACCAAGGTAAACAAAGTAAGGAGCGATGATGCTGCCCACCCTGGAAGACATGGAAGTAGCTCCAACTGCCATGTTTCTTACTATTGTTGGGTAGAGCTCAGAAGTGTAGACATAAAGCATTGAGAATGCGGATGTGATCCCAAACTTCCCCAGCATCACCAGGAAGACAGACAGGATGTGAAGGTCTGAAAATAAAATTAAATAAGGATCAATAAAGCTGCATCAAGTTCCCATGCTTGTTACCTCCATTGTTTTTACCTCCCAAAGACTTCAGTTTCTCCCCCCTCTGTAATTGCAGTCTTCTCTTATCATAACCACCCCTGAGCCCTAGATTCGCCAATTCATAACTTGAGCAGGCAGCTTATTTTATACTACCAGGACTTTGTTCACTCCCAGTCTGAGAGTGCACTTGAAATGCATTATGGCTCTGATTCAGCAAACTAGATAAGCACATGCTTAAATTCATATCTAATCAGCAATGCATTTAGGTTCTACTGAAGTCTACGGTGAAATCTGAAGAACTTCTGATTTTTGTAAGTAGGGTCTCCAGTTCAGATGCATCTGTGTTCTGTCATTTATCCAATTTTATGACCTGGTCATCTGAAGCATAAACGGATCAATACTTTGATTTTCAGAAGTGCTGAGCACTCAACACCCAGTGAACTCAATGAGAGCTGCAGGTGCTCAGAATTGTATGAAAAAGTAACAAACCAACCCAAAATCAAATCAAGCCACAAATGATTGAGGTTTGGTGCAAATTTCACCTGGTAACTTCCTGGTTTCCAACCCTTTGCTGGAGCAGTTAGATGGCACTGTAGGATATATTTTATTTTTACGTCATGAGTTGAAGCTCATACCTGTAGGCACCAGCTGAATGAAGAGAATAACCCCTCCTCCTAAGAACAAGGTGCCAGATATCGAATACCGCCGAGGTAAGATTCGGAGGAGCAGCCAAGCAATCACATAAGCTGGAACTTCTATAATGGCTGAGAGGAAGCAATTGATGTAGGCATTTCCATGCAAGTTGGGAGTGTTGAGAGACAGTCCAAAGTAACCAACTGATGTTAACATCCTGAAAGATGCATAAAAAGTAAAGTCTCTACAGTATTACCCAAGATTCTGTTTCAGAAACAGCACTATACCAGACATCAGTAGGGATGGGATGGCTTTCAGAATTTCAATAGCTACACCACAGTTGCTAAGTTTTTTGCACCTGCAGCTTCTTTTTGTACTAAAAATGCCCAAACACAATCCTCTCCACAGAGCCCTAACTTAACTCTCCCTCCCATATACAATATGGTAAATGAAAGGCTCACTGGAAGTTATTCATAATGGTGTTTCACTGTGACGGAGCCATTAACAATAAAGTGAAGTAGGAAGTCCTGAAACGTTTCAGTTCATTACAGCATGCCATCTACAATCCCATTTTTAGGGAACCTCTCCCTAGAGCAAACTCTATTAAAAGACTCGGTGTATTCATAAAAAGCTCCATTACAGCATCTGAATGTTATGGTTCCGCATAAGAGAGCTGGAAGATCGGATTTCAAATCTTGGGACACCTCAATTTGACATGCAAAAGGAATTAGCCAATTCCTCTAGACGGGAGGCAGTGGAGTCTAAAAGAATGGATCACAGATTAAGAGTCATGTATTCGGTTCTAATTATTGTTCTGCCACTGAACTGCTATATGGCCTGGCAAGCCACATGACCTCTTTCGCTATACCCCCAAGACAGTAATGTGTACTCATGGATGTTGTGTGGCTAAAACTGTGGGTTTGTTGGTTTTTTTACAGCAGCACTTTGAGTACACCGTGTGCTATATAAATGCTCAACATCAATAGAGTCATCATAAATTTGCATGCTCACATGCACACTGAGGAGCACAAATCTCTACCTGCCCAAACACGGATGCAAGCCCCTTAATGCAGGTATTTGAACACCCTACACAGATTCCCATGTTTGAAATAGGTCCCAGTTTATGAGACCGGTTATTATAAAAAACTACAACAGGCATCACAAACAGATTGATTGTTGTCCGTGTGCTTTAGGGTCACACATCCACTTACCACAGCAACAATGACATAACAGTGATAACTGCAATGTTTCGGGTTCTGAACAAGTCCAAAATGTATGCCTTCTGCTGCTGCTGAAACTTCATATCCTGCATCTTAGGGGAAAAGGAAAACAAACCCAAAATATCCCTATAGGAAGAGATCAATCTAATCTGTGGGGAAAAAATCTTAACATACAGATTTGGGAGGATGGAGGTTATGAAAATATAACCCCACATAACCCTTCCAAGTAAAGTGAAAGGGCAGCAAATACACAAATCAACAGCCACACAACCAATTCCGCATCAGCAAAGGGGTTTCATAGGAAGCTTGATTATTCTCTACCCCCAGTGGTACTCCAAAGTAACTTTAAGTTAGTTGTGACACAGGGCAGCACTGACACACCCGTACCAATTCGATCTAGAAATCAGTTAAAGTCATCAAAGAATAGAAAATCTAACAGGGAAAAGACTTGCACTAACTTCTCCTCCTTCATGCCGTACAAAGGCACTCCCAGCACTGGCCTCACTGACAAAGGCAGTTTCCCGCACGCTGCCTATTGAGATCTCTACAGATTTCAGAATACACAGATCAGTGTGAAACAAAGAATCCTCAAGCTCGGCTGCCTATTTAGCAGCAGTTGGTTGCAAGAGCACATGGGAAATTGGTGCTCAGCCCTGAACTCAATTACTAACTGTGATGATATTTGCCACCACTGCTCCCCATGTTAGCAGAGGCTGAGAGACCATTTGGTGCTGGAAACAGACCCTCTGCAGCCAATCTGGCATGTGCAGAGTCCTCTTTGCTGGGTCCAGCTGATTCAGAGCCTGGAGGTAGGTCCCACATAAGAATTACACCCTGCCTGGGCCAGTAGTGGCCCAAAACTATTACCATTTAGCGCCCTAGGATGAAGAAAGGAGCTGGTGATCTCGGGCCAGGGCTTAGTAGACTCGTGCCATTACTACAAAGGCCACTGCCACAACTGATACCAAGTTAGTCTCAGGTGAGGGGCCAGCCCAGGACTGAATGGGCATAAAACAGAGCTAATCTCTCAGTCCCAGAGGATAAGGCTGTGTCATACTCCTGGCCTGCCTCGGGGAAGCTGAAATGCTGCTTCCTTGGCTGTTCCTGTTTGGCTAGCTAGAAGTTTTCACTTTCTAGGAACGTCCATCTGGCATCGCTCAGAAGCTCTAAGGTTATTTTAACAGAACAGATATTGTGCAGGCATCATCCACTGGCAAATGTAAAAGGCTGACATCAGGATCAGACTTGTACGGTTGTGGGTGGGGGAGGGGAGGGGCTGTATTGCCACTTAATCTGAAAGGCACGAGGCAGTGATGAAAAGCAGACTTTTCTCCTGGAGCCTGAGAAAAAGTCTTGTAAAGTATTAAACATGCAGCTGATCTACAGCTAGGACATAAAGGAAGTGCTTTTCTTTCTCACAACTGTCCTAGGACAAAATTCCCACCCCCAAAACACACTTGCTTTTCGAGAACAGATTTTAAGTGGCATAACCAAAAACTGAACAATATTTGAGTAGTTTATGCTGCCAAGCAAGTTCATCAAAGAACACATTTTTCTTGTAGAAAAGTCATAACAACATGTGGTTTTGTACTGTGCCGTGGATTATCTGGAGCTTAATAAGTGGCTATTTATATGAAAACAATACATAAAGTCTCATGTAAAAGACATGTGCACATGTAATGAACACAGACTCATGGGACTGAAACTGAGGATCGTAATCATCAAAGAGTATGACTCCCCTACCATCTGATTAAGCAGAGTTAACTAGCTGGCTATTATGCTCCTGGAGCTAGCCGCTAGAGGGAGACAAGATCACAAATGCTAAGTCACTGTATTATGTGTGTACTTGTGTTGCAGTCAACCTTTAAATGCTAATAAGCTTTCTGAGCTAGGCTTTTTCCTTTGTAACTAAGAAGATTAACCAAGAGGTATCATTCCTATGAAAGGACTAAATGTTCTTAATTAAAATGGAGCCCTTTTACCACCAGATCATTATTAAAAAATCCCAGAAAACAAATAATAAATCCCCATGCACAGACACAGGGCCAACAGTGTATTAAGCCAGTGAAAAAGGACTACTTAGCAATGGGGCAATAGAACTGCCTACACACTATACATGTTTATTTATTAAGGGCACTTTTGAGGGTGCCCTTTAGTGCCATGCTAGGACTGACAGGCTCTTCAGTGAAGCCCTGCTTTCTCCTTTGGTGCCTCCTATTAGCAGGTGCACATATGCATTATAAAATCTGGGTACCAGAACTGCTGCTCCACACAGATCCTTCCATCTGGAAGAGCTACCTTTAAATTAAATGATCAGCTGTCAATAGTGCATCCAACCAAGATGAAGATAGATGTATTTTAATTTCTCATTTTTCTGAGTGAGGCAGCAGTGCCCTAATGATAGACACTTTGTTAGACCTATGAGACAAGCCAGTCCTGACTGAAAGCCAGAGAAAGTCATTGCTGAAGAGAACAGATCTTACTGCAAAAATAATCAACTGCAGCTGCATATTTTTGACTTACTGATGCAAATGAGCCACCACCAATTGCCTCATGTCACAGCAAGTACTGAACCTGGACAATTTACTAAACAACTGGTGACAGAGCTGTGCTCTGAACTGTTTGATGTTCTGGCTTATCAGAATAATATGGAAATGAAAAGGAAAATAGCAAAGGTTGCCAAGTAGCAGATTAGAATCACGGAACTCTAGGGCTGGACAAGACCCCAAGAGGTCATATATATTCCCTCTCTTCCCCGCCTCCACCCAGTTGAGGCAGGACATATGAAAACATATTCTGCCTTATCAGAATAATCTGGAAATGAATTGCCTGAACAGGAAAATAGCAAAGGTTGCCAAGCAGCAGATTAGACTCCCTACAGTTCTGGGATAACTGGAAGAGACCTCAAGAGGTCATATAGTCCCTCTCTCCCCACACCGCACCCCACCCAGTTGTGGCAGGACATATGAAAATGTACCTCTGTGGAGTCAAACAGCATAGCTGGGGCTACAATGCCATTTGTTTTTGCAGCCTTTCGGATGATGATCTCTGCCTCTTTAAATCTTCCCTGGGAGATCAGCCACCGGGGAGATTCAGGAATGACCCTGCAACAAATTTCAGAAGGACTGAATCAACATTTCCACAATGATCACAACTCCTGACTTAATCATCTTTATTAAATACACTTTGGAGATAGATTTTGCCATCTCAGTAATAGATCACTTCCTGCGGTAGGGTCCAAACGTCCTGATAGATAAACATGTGGGTCACTTTACCCATAATGAGTAGTACCACTGAGCTCAATGGTACTGCTCAAGCACATGGGTAACTACTCACATGGTCAAGTACTTGCAGGACAGGGCCCTCTTCCTATAACTAGTTTCTGAAATTAGTTGTATTCATATATGTTAAGGGGATAATTAAATTCCATCAGAGAGTCAGAAGTTTCTTGGTAAATAGCAAAAATATTAATAGGTAGCATAAATATCAATCATATAAACAAGTTATCCTTACAAAAGTTGTATACAGCACACAAATGGTGTAGAGTTGTGGTGGTGATATTTAAAGGAAAGTGCAGACATATTTAAAGGCTACTTGCCATAGAGAGTTTATACACAACCTTCTTTATCTTCATAAAACAAAACTGATCAGGCTAAGAGAATGGTAGCAGTGCCACATTGTGGACATGATTGTATCCAGCAGGTAAAATCCAAACATCATGATGTCCATTAATATCAAACACAGACTAGAAGGACATGCCTCTCTTTCCCCAGTTTTTTAAAAACTCTAAATCCTTCAATCCTAACTGCTGCTGTCTTGCTCTCCTAAGTCAATGGTAAGTCAATAGGTCAGAGACTGCCGAGATACCTTCATGATCTGCAACAGCAGCTGCTAGACCCCTTCTTAAAGGGTTGATTAACATTTTTCTACTACTGTCTCTCCCACTGCATTTCTTTACAGGTCAGTTCATGAATACGAATGCAGATTGTAGAAGCAAGGGATACTCGGAATCCCTTTGGAGTATTTATCTTACTAAGCTTTTGACAGGATAGTTCTTATTTCACTGTATAAAAGTTATTAATTAAATACATTGCTTCATAAGAGCCACTAGCAAGCACTGTGCAAGCTTCCTTTACATACCTCTGCCAATGTACCTCAATCCCTACCTACCATCTCTCTGCCTCTCCAGTCCCAGACCCTGAAGTGGAAGATGAGAGTCAGGTCAATCCTTATGGATGTTTTGCAATGCAGACAAACAAGAACTAGGAAGAACAGCCACCAAACACAACTTCACTGGTACCCCAAGGCAGGGCTTTGAATCTAGGTCTCCAGCAGCAAGAGGCCAGTGCAACAGCTCAGTGAGCCACCATAGCTTTCATAGGATTTATACGCTAGCGACAGTCAGCTTTTCCAATTGGACTTTTATGTTCGAATACTTACTTTTCCTCCATTACTCCCACTAACAAAATGATGCTGTGTGTCGCAGAGGAAAAGCGAGCAACGCCACACTGAAGTCAAGGATTCTAAAGCATTTCAAGTTAAATAGAAGCATTATTTAAAATGCCACTCTGGAGAGGGAATCAAACATCTGACCATCTCTCAAGTCTGATGACAGCAAGCAGGCATTGAAAATCACTTTTAAAGGGTTTTATTTCATATTTCCAGCCAAATTCAAAGAGCAGAAAGATGGAGCTGAATGGTATGTCACACTGTGTAGGATATAAGTCTGATTTGCTTTACTTAACAGTGCAATAAAGACATTGTTCTTTTTGAGGTCTTAATCTACCATAAATGAGGCTGTTTCAGAAGAACAAGAGAGGAGCTTCCTGGTTCAGCCCAGCACGAAAAGAAGGAATATTTAATATAATTTTTTTGAAGAGAATATGTATGTTTTGGGGGGTGAGGGAGACACCTCACATTTCTCCCCTCTATCAGGAAATGAGTGCACTCACCCCACAGATGCAGAGAAAGAGCGAGCATAGCATCCCTCCTCTAATCTGCCTACAGGGCCAATCAAAAACATCAGGCTTTCCCGTCTTGTCTCCAGTGTTTTCTTTTCACACTGGGAGTGCATAACCATCCAGCGGTGAGTGAGGTAAGGTTTGTTTAAATTGGTGTCAATTTAAAAAGGAATGGGGGCGGCAGGGCGGGAAATGAGTGCAAAGGAGAGACCAAAAAACAAAATAAAAAACCAAGGAGCGGAGTGTGGAATGGTCAGGGTTAAGGTTAGCCATATGAAATCCATTAGGGTGATGTTTTCAAAATCCAGCATGACAACTGCATGCAAAGAGAAACAAAAAGCACGGAGAATCTCTTTATGTCCGGTAAACGGTCACTGCCAAAGCCTATTGCTGACATCCTCCCAACTGGCAAAACAGGGAAAAGTAAAAAAGTAAGGATCTGGGTAAGCGTGCTAGACCTAGAGCCAGTTAGTGGCTTGTCTGCATTCCCATCATAAAGCCCTGTTAAGCAGGTATTTGTGATGGAGCTGCCTGTCACATAGGGACCAGATGCTCCTCACCCTGTGATCCAATACCAGGAGAGGCTTTAGCGCAAGTCCATGGATTCAGCTGCACCACAGACATTACGAAATCGAGGACGCCAAACATGAGCGGCGCTGTGATGCAATGCGCCAGGTCGCAACGCCCAGAGCAGGGAACCGAGCCAAGCCCCGCAGGACAGGAGGGCAGGTTTGCTCTTTAGCTCCACCCCTGTGGCCTCCATGCCATGCCAGGACTAGAGTTGCGGTGCTGAGGCAGAGGGTGCTGCTGCGGGTGGCTGGCGCACCCCTTGGCTACAATTCACAACCAAGCCTAAGAAGAGTTTAGTATCGTGCTCGAAAGGCCACATCCACCCCTGCTCAATACAGAGCTCCACACATTCAAACCTGGGGCGAGCAGCCAGTCAGATTCCTAGCCAGTCAGTCACGCTCCTGGACAAACTGGGGAACAGCTGTCTCCTCCCAACCTCAGCTCACCTGACTGCCACAACCAAGAACAGAAAACTTACCTTTAACGCAGGCCCCGTTACAGAGGCTGTTTTAGGTCTTCACAGGTCCAGAGCTCCAACACATGCCAGTTCCAACTTGGCTGTGTGCTCAGCCAGCCAGGGTTTAATGGGAAAGAGGCTGGTGCCTGGTGTTATTAGCAAGGGAAGGGAGAAAGGAGCAGGGATAAGAAAAGTGGGGAGGAAAGAGGGAAGGACCCATAGTGGCAACAGCTGAGAAATGAATATGATGGTGCCCACTGATCTAAGTGGAAACCTTTTCCAAAGGATTGTAAGATTCTCCCCCACTTTAAATTTGAACATATAATATTTTGAAAGGTATAAGGCACTCAGAGCCATAGATCTCCAAGTCCCAGGAAGTCAGGTCAGCTTCAAGACAGCATCCCCAGTCTCTAAAGGCCAGATAGGCTAGCATATCCCCTTACAGGATGAGGCATCCAATTGGCTGAGGAAAAAAAAAACAGGGTGGAGCCAAAGAAGCTATGACATTCTGTTCAACCAGCCAAATGAACCTGCAGGAGGTCATGGTGCTCATGTAAATCCCTCCCTGGACAAGCTACTGACCAATACTGACCCAGCGAGCTGTCCCTGGGGCTGTGTTTGCCTAAGTGCATTTAACGTATACACTTCGTTGTTTAGTGTGCTCTTCCAGTATAGCTTCCACAGCGCACGCTAAATAATCATGCACCTGATTGTGGTACAGAATTTTGTTTCTGTGACCATGCCACTGTAACCCACATATGCAAGGACCTGGATAAGCCCGTCAGAACTCCCTTCGCTCAGCTGGTATGGGGGGTTAGGAGAAGGTGGTAGCAACACATCTTTATAATGGCACATTTTACATTTCCTTTAGACTAAAATTCAACCTAACCCCTTAACCTAGGCATGTAAACATTTTGTTTGTTTGTTTTTAGTGAGAGTTATGTTGAAAAGTTATTTACTTTACAGGACTGGTTTCCCCAAATAATTTTAAAATACACAAAACCATGTTTCATCCTAGCAGCGGCATGCTATGGTTTTACTTCAGTAGCGAAGCATATCTTTGCAAGGAAAAGGCATCACAGACAGACAAAGGGATTCTGATATGTTGTTTTTAGGAAAAACTAACCTTGGATTGCTCTGAATTTGATAATGCTGCATGGATTAGCAAAGATGCACATGAGATGCCTGGTTTATCAGGGTGGTTTCCTGCTGTATGGCTGACTTCATATTCCAAAAGTAACACGTTGAAGGTTTACACAACTCTGACAAAGAAGCTGTGAACTGTTACAGCCTATCAATCCACACAGCCACTCTTGGAAGAGTTATATGGCATTTGGCGCAGATACCATCTAGACAGCAAATAAGATTAGCTTTCAGAACTGCTGACAGAGGATCTGTTATAGTCTACTGGGTTAATCCATTGTTTGTTTTTTGGATTTTCACTTCTTTTCCAAGGCCACATTAGAGGAACAAAATGCCTTGCTCCCAGAAACCTCCCAAACTGTGACCAAACTTTACTGGGGGTGGGGGGAAAATAAATGAAAATTGAGCACCAAAATGTTAGGGCTGAGACTTTTTTTCCCCTCAGCTCACCCCCATATGCCTCTAGCATCTCCCTCTAGTGGGGAATCTGATGTACCCTGGGGCACTGCACCCAAGATGTAAAGATTCAATAAAATGATCATATTAAAGTAAATTATTTGCGTTTAGGCCCCAATCTCGTAACCTGCTTAACGAAGGTGCACTGTGCAAAGCCCTATTTTTGGCAGTGTCCATGCATATGGTACAAGTTGCAGGATCTGGCTCTAAGCTAGAACCCTGGATTCCAGCGAGCCTGCTGGGCCAAACATCTAGTTGCTGGCTTCCCTACTCCACCACACTTTCTTTTGTTTTAACGGCTCAACACTGTGCCCAGAGGTGGTGAGAGACTAAAAGTGAGTTATGAAAAAGATCAGAGTAATTAAAGATCAAGGAGAAAGTTTTAAACATCCTCCCTGCCCCAGTCTCTTACCCTTATCCAGCCCTCTCAGACATAAATATTGTGTGTAGCAAAGCACACAGGTTTTGGGTAGCATTTCAATAAGGAAGATTTTTGTTGCATTCCAACAGTTGCATCCACATAGAAAATAGGCTTCTAAAAAAGGAAGGAAGAAAAGCTGGAAGGGAAAGTTTGTACAGTACAACTCATCCAGCAATAATAAAGGAGATAACAAAAAGGTTATAAAGAGAGTTTGAGGTTAAGAGTCTGATAGTCCGGAAAGAATTTCCGAAGAGCACTGCAAAGCCAGCATAAGATGGACTCTAGCCGTGTTAGCAGGGTTCAGCACATAGATAAGTTAAGTTATCTTAAAACTGGCTGAAAATGTTTCATCTTCAAGGCAAATCCCTTCACTTGGCATGCAGAATACTAAAACCAAAATCCACAGCAATTATAATCCAACTGGTTATTTCACAATTTAAACTGGAGGTTACCAGCTACAGATGGGACTTTCTGAAGCCGAACACCTTGCAATACAATTAAACTCACCACCACAGTGGAACGCAGAGCACCCCAGGTGCAGTGAGAGCCAGTAGCAGCATCCGCCAGTCTCTGATGAAGTAAGCAAATAGTGGCAGCAACATGTAGCCAATTGCAAAAAATGTGCAAATTCCTAATGTAGAGAATATAATACGAACTGATTTGCCAAGAATTTCTGTGCCTGTTCAAAACAAGGGAGTTTGGATTAGCATTTTAACTCTTTTTGTAAAAACCACGTCTAAATATTTTATCGCATTTACAAAAATCAGCTAATATAATCTTTAAAATGGAGTCATTTCCCTTATAACACTTAAAGGGACACTGTCAAGGAGTTCTGGCACAAAATAAGACCAACCTTAACATGAAGATAATCTGGTGGGACAGTCTTCCAGATATTAATTGTATAAGAGATTTCAAAGTTGCCAAGCCATTACTGAGTAATTGAAAGGCCAGCCACCATTTGTGTGAGAACCCACCTCTTTCAGTGCCCCCTGCTGGTTCTGCAAAACCAGATTTCAAGTAATACACTGCTATTTTCAACACTAGACATAGTCCTCATGACATCTATGATGTTGCAAAGACAACAAAATAAATGGGCTTTTTTTCAGAGCTTTGTTTCACCACTCCTCTGAATTTCTGCACTGCTAGAATCAATACTTGCCCAACGGACAGGACAAAAGTAGGAGGAGACTTACATTTCTGCCACTGCAAAGACCTGGGAGTTCAGAGAAAAAACAGCAGACAGTGTCCTTTTAATCAAGCCTTCTTGTTCCTATCTCCCAGCAGTTTTTAAGTAATTTGGGAACAGAACACAAAGGAAGTTTATACTGAAACATGGCTCACTCCAAATATATCAGGATTAAAGAATTGCCATATTAGTTGATGGGGCCACATGTCCAGTGCCCTGTTTCCAACAGTGGTCAATGGCAGATGCTTTGGAGGAAGGCATAGAACTGCCTCACCTATTCATCTACAATAGCACCTAAAGACGAGGGCAGCGAATCTCTCGCTCACTCCAGTCAATCAGTTTTTACCCTGAATCATGAGAACTGAGTGATCCAAGAATTTACATTTCAGCCACAAAACCACAGATACTGTTATTCACACGAACATACAACAGATTTTTGAAATCTTGCTAAATCCTTTGCTTCAGTTCTTCCCTGAAGTGGCACATTCCACAGGTTCACCAGCTGCATAACGCAGTCTTCTATTACAATCAATTTTGAGTGCCCTTGTGTCCCAGGAAAGGATAAACAGGGACACTTGAGGCCTTCGCTGGCCTGGTTTTTAAAATGCCAAGCACCTAATAGTTCACATTAACTTCAATGGAATTTGCTGAGTGCCACTTCTTTGGGGGTCTAAATAAGTGCTTGGGACCCTAACTTCAGACACTCATCTCTGAAAGTCTTTGCCTATATTTCCTACCATACTTCTCCAAAATAAGCATTCCTAGTCTTTCAGTCTTGTCTTATTTGGAAGTCCGTATAAGCCTCAGATCATTTCTATGGCCCTTCTCAAACTTTGAGTCTTCCAGATCCTTAAAATTACATGAATTAGATTGAATGCACTGTTCTTGAGGAGGATACACCACCTACATATAATGGCATAGTAGCAGTATTTTTCTCTGAAACACTACAATGGTAGATTTCTCCTTGTTGACATCATGATGGAGAAAGATCCTTTTACCTGTTCAGTTTGAGGCTGTCTCAGTGTTCCCTACAGAAGCTATAACTAATCTGGAACCGAGCACAGGTACATATGGCTTAGGTTACCACATACTGGGCTGAACACTTTGCACTTGCTTGCGCTGAAATCAGTCTTCCATGGTGTTGCCCAGTTACTACATATTGTTGGATCCTCTGGAGTTGCTTACAATCCTTACCAATTTTGACTTACCTAAATATTATGCTAGTAAATTTAGTTACCTCACTATCCAGCCCCTCGAAGCCGTTATAAGGGGACACACACAGATCCTAGCTCTCAAGTCTGGCTGAGCTACATTTGGTGTAGGACCCAAAAGGGGAATGAAGATGACTTTACGCCACCTTTATTCTCTCTTCCTGTTCTCCAGGGCACCCTCAGCACAAATCAGAACAGCCTCAGGGCTGATCTAAATTACAATAGCCGGAACAGCCCCAGGACGATTTGTACCATCTGAGGATCACCTGAGCACAGCACATTTCAGCCACACTCACTCCAACCCCAGCACATCCCCTGGCTGCATGGCACCCAGGGATTCCACAGGGGAATCTCCAGCTAGTTACTTCCGCTAGTTTAAAGGCAGCAATGGTCCAGCGACACAAAGCAAAGCCACCTCCTCAGAGGCACTGGACTAGCCCAGACTAAGGTAATTTACGGTTTGCAAGAAGTTGTTTCCATGAAATTAAAACAAACAACTCAGAAAATAGCATTTTTTAGATTTAAATATTCCCTGGGTGCTTTTGTAGCCCAGACAAGAATATTATGTTAGTGCATAAGAACCTGAAATTTAAACAAACTACCCTGTGTTTTCATCCCCCATGCCCACTGATGTACAGAAAGAATAGACAGCATAAAATTATGAAAAATTAAAAATGTTTACAAGATTTTCAGTTTTAATACCTAATGTGCTATTATAAAATACCCTGAATGTTTTTAACCTGACACTGTTTCTTTAATAATATTAAAACAACATTAGATTTAGTTCCAATTCCTGGGTCACTTTATTATTAATCATTGCCCACTTATTCCTATTCTTTGCATCCTCTCTCAAGACAGGAGAGTCTCAACTTTCTTATACCATTGACCACATTTCAATAAACAGATGGTCATGTGGACACATCACCTCCTATTTCCAACATGCAGATCACTTTCCCACTAATCTGTGATCATGTAACATCCCTCTAGCAACTCCAACAGTGACTTTCAATGTAGAATAAAAGCATTTATGTCTGGCCACATGCAGCAGCTCGGTGAGAACTGAGCAAATAAATAGAGCGTGCCTATCTCTGTCCTTGTAAAGTGCTGGAAAATGCAGTGGAAAGAAGGAAATGGGAGAAAAGAAGAAAACCCGGCCTCTTCCCAGCAGCTCCAAAGGCAAAAATTTTTATGAAGTCAGGAAAGAGGATGTGTTGCAACACCCCATCATTGCACCAAGACTGTGCTGAGACATTGCATCAATAACACCGCTGAGTCATGAACATGCAGTGCTGGAATGTCATACTATCATCATTTTGAGTCACTCCACTAGATGATGGAAGTGGTTATCCAAGATAAAATACAACTGAGATATTGCATAAGGCAAAGAGGGGAGAAATACCCTCGCAGTTCAGACTAGTTCAGTGATTAGCAGTACTGTTAATGGCCTGCACAATTAATATAATAAGTAGCAAAAAATAAAATTAACTTTAGCCAGGAAACTAGACAGAATTTTGTTGTTTTTATTAATTTTTCACAATGCCTTGTCTAGGACAGATTGTGTCTTCTTTGGAGCTTAAAATAGATCACTTATAACAAACACCAGGTTTCGGGAACTGAATGTTCTACTAGGAGTGAATCTGTTTCCCTTTTTAATGATCTTCCAATTTAAGAGTTATCATATAATCCAGTTTTGAAAGATCCTGAAGAGAAGCAGGTCTGTGGATTGAAATTAATGGACAAACTGACATGGATTCTCCCAGGTAAAGGACTGCAAGTTTGTACTGAGGTTGGATCAATCTATAATTTTGTTTTGGAAGAGAAGGACTGCAATATGAAGACAATAACATGATCATAAATTGAAGATAATAATAAATATATTACATCAATAATAAAGATAATATCTTGTAATAGAGTTACAGTTCAAATAACCATGCATCCCTAAATCAAAGCAAATTTTTGACAGCGGGCTCATTCAGCACACACATTGTGCCAATGTGGTACCTAGTCCTTTAGAGAGAGGAACAGTGTAAGCCTTCAGTTACCTAGTTCTTTTTCCAATAAAATGCCTAGCCTTCTCTTAAAGTCTGTGCATAACAATTCTACCCCATCTCTCACATGGTCCTCAGACATTTCCTTTCCATTAGGGGCATTAGACTCCTTTACTCACTGAATATGATGTGGACTCAATTAACAACATCAAGCAGACAGATACAAAGGTGTAAGGGAGTTTAGGGAGTTATGTAGTTCATAAAAGTGCATTGTAATATTGCCTAAAAGCTATTGTGGAAGAAATGCACAAGGTCTATTTATGAGCTGCATTTATTTATGAGACTGACTCACCTGAGCAAGCAGCTCATGAATAATTCCCCATTAAGCAATTTCAAAAAGTATCTTCTCCACCTTTCATGTTTTTGTTTTTTAAAAAGAGCAAAGTTATAATCTTCTCCCCTGGTTGTTGTTTGTTTTGTGTCTTTATGAGAAGTTCGGTATTTAAAAAACAATGAATTATGGGGTTTAAACATTTTGTTAAAAACGCCTAGAACCTTAAAATTTGTGATAATCCAAAAATAAGATCTAATATAAGATTAAGTCTCTCAGGTACATTTATATTCCTTTCCTGCCAAAAGAGAACAATTTGAGGGCATTACCAAAATGCCTGTACAAATGAAGTGTATTTTTATAGTCACATAACTTGACCACAAAAAATCTGGTAATCATGGAAAGTAATAGAGGCCTGAAGCTAAGGAAGGAAAGAAAAAGTTCTTGTAGAAAAAACTTTCCTGGAGACAGCTGAAGGACATAAGTGCAGAAATTAATCAAAGGTTCAAAAAGAAATTATTCCCACTAATGTAAAGAGCAGTCCTGTGAAATGCAAAGGAACACATTGGATGAACCAGCTGTTTTTTCAGGCCGTTCTATAATAGTGTCTACGTTTTGAGCAGGAAAGTTAATATTTAATGATTTCTAGTCATACAATTTGATTTTAGATGACAAATGAAAGGAGAGATTCTTGGAAAGGTGCACACTTTACAAAACAATATGACTATTTAGTTACTGTGGCTAGGTTGTAGGATACTGAACTTCAAATGGCTGCCTTACACATCTGTGGGTCACTCTTCCTCTCTAGAAGCTCAACTTAAAGCAACGTCTCTAATGAACACAAAAAAAGAGGAAACCTTTTGCTGTATAGTCCTATCTGATGCAGCCCCTCCCCCTCTAATCATCCTGGGATGAAAGCTTCAGAGGCAGCAAGCCTATAAACAAATCCTAAGAGCAGAAGTCCATATTAATTTTTCATAATCAGATTTTCTTGAGAAACTAGTGATTTCTTAAGGAGCTGGAAAATACATAATATTTAATGAGGCTCCAACTCAACATCACAGTCATTTAATATAGTTGCTTCTTGAAGCTAATTAATCTGCCTTGTAATGGAGGCAGGTCACCCTTACAGTGTTAAAAGAAACCTTCAACATGCTATAAGAAACTTAGCAACATTCCATGACTCACAGGGACACCTAGTACACTTCCATCACCCAAGTCACTTAATCACTTCTCACACACTGATCATCATGTCGTGGTGGAAGTGAATCCAACCAGGGTTCAGTAGAGACAGTAAAAGAGTTTTTTGCCACCTAAAAATTATCCATGTACAGATGGATGTAAAAGAACATTGATCTAAAACTATTTTAGGAGACACAACCCTGTCTCCTAATATTGGATAGCTAACTTCACACACAAATGCACAGAGAGAGTTTAGAAACAGGATGGATTAAACAGTAAAACAAGACATAACATTCTAATTGTCTTCCCAGAACTAGGTTGCTCTCTTGTACTGGTTAATCTTCGTGAAATACTGAGGAGAACAAAACCAGGTACACTGTCAGTTTGGAAGCCAATTACCCAGGTTACATGCTGAGAGGTTATACAGTTAAAAACCATTTAAGGTTACCTAATCAGCACCTAAACTCACAAAGTCTAGTAGATGGGTTTTATGTAGGAATAGTTATCACTAGAGAACAAATACAGCTCCCGTTAATCACCGTGTCTCCAAATTAATCCACAATATTGTAGGTTAAAAAGAGACCCAACACATTTTTCTAAAAGGATTTTCAGTTCAGCAAATGCACTGACTTAGAGACCACTGAGCAAAAGACAATCTTTTTAATATTAACTTTACTAGCTCAGAAACCTGTCAATGCAGTACAGCTCAGCAATGATCCATGAACTTAGATCAAAGGCCTGGCACTGCCCCTCTCGACTTCAAACAATCTCATCTGAAAGAGAATGATAACAACCAGGATTTGGACGGGGATAAATTGTATCTCTGCTGGCCTGACCTACTTATCAGCACCATGCTGCTGATGGTTGTGAAACTCATTAGCCATGCTGAGACACTGCCATGCCCCCTTGCACAGCACTGATTTTACATTGTGTTTTGGAACATTTAAAAGTAATGTTTCCCGGTTAGTGTTTCACAGGGATGGAAAAAGAATAGGATTAGCTGTCAGTATGTGGTTTTAACTGAAATTATCATGATGCTAGTATCAAAATGGCATCTCAGTTTAACATAGAAACATTTTTTTAAAAGACATCCCTATTTCAAACACCAGGCTTTGACCAAGGAGGCCTGGTTTGTTTTTCAACCAGCGGGACAATCCACTTATACTTATTAGCAAGTATTGAAGAATTCTTCTGCTTCTGAGGAGTTGAAAGTAGATCCAAGAAGGGAGATGAGGAAGAGGAAATTAGATCTTCTCCACAGCTTATTTTTCCCTGTGTGACCCAGGAACCCCTTGGTGCAAATCAGCAGAGGGCAGAAGGGGCAGCCAGGGGTTTTATATGGATCCCCTGAGTCGGCTATATACATAACAGTTCACTGAAAAGTGGCATGTAAGGTCTCTGTCGAGAACCAGGTGCCCACTAGTTGACATAATCATTGTGAAATATATGTACGGATAGTATTTAAGGAGGTATGTATCTATACTGGAAGTTATGTTCTTAAGGTCTTTGATTTAAGACAGGTCACCAAAAGGTGACATACCTTGGAATGTTCCTTTCACGTAGGAGGCAACAGACACCTATTTCCCTGTTTAGCCATATGAGTATGGTGTACTGTAAAATGAGAGATTGCAAAATCTACAAGAAAGGAAATCTGTAAGATGAAACACGCAGAAGTGGGTGTCCTGATTATAAATAAAGGCAAAATGGTGGGACAAGTATATCTTGGGGCAAAGAAACATACATAATCCTTCATCTGGGAGGCAAGCTGACAGCATACTTGTCTCATGAAAGGAGGGTCACAGCCAAGCCTGGCTGTAAAGCACTGCAAGGATTTTGGGTGAGCAACCTTCTACAAGACATGAGAGTATTTTGTTAATTGAGTCAAGGCTCTGGAATGTGTGTTATGATTTTCTTTTATATGTAACCATTTCTTTCCAATACTTCTACTTCCTACTTCTTGAATCTCTAATCTTTGTTAAACAAACTTGTACTTGATTTCACTATAAACATATCTAAGCAGTGTGTGTAAAGCAGAGCAGTGATCTGAGGGGGAACAGGTAAACTGGGTTGCATTGTTTCTTTGGATGCAGCATCTCTCTCAATACCGAGTGGACCAGGGGCTGGATATGCCAGGGAGATACTCGGAGGGCTCGAGGGCCTATTGCTAACCTGCAGAGTAACATGGGGCCTGCCAGGCCAAGAGGAGAGTGCTTGTGTTGCCCATGGCTGCTGGAGTTGGGGAGCTGACCCATGGCAGGCACAGACAAGGCTTCCTCATGCTAAGGGCAGGTGACAGCAAGTTGCCTCAGAACCCTGGAGGCGTCACACCCTGCACCTCTATTAGGAGACCAATCTCACAATTTAAGGTTGTCTTTTACTAGCAGTGGTACACAGATGTCTTAGAAATGGATACTTGAGACACAAAATAGGTTCAAAGGCCACATTGTGCTGTTGAGAGAAAGTGCCCGACAGAGGTGAATGAGATTTTGTTTAATAAAAAAAAAAAGAAAAAAAGTAACTGGCCTCTGGAACAAATCACTAGTTCACTTGTCTCCCTGCTTCTTGATTATGAAAATGTTGACAGCACAGCAGCAAGATATTTTACTTCGACATGTCCCTTAACTCCTCAGTTTTTGGTTAAGTCAAGTGAGATTGCTTGAGAATATTCAGTAAAGTGTCCCTAGGAGATAACTTTCCACAGTCAGCTAAATTAGGGCCCACTGAGTTCAGCAGGCTATGGAACAAGCCCTGAGAGAGGATGCCATGCAAGTCTGAAGTATCTATCACACTGTTCTCCAGTGGACTGAACCCTTAAGGACACTAAACTTTCTAAACTACTGCATGCAACAAGGGGCCACAACAGTGGTTCCCTTAACCCACCCAGCAATATTGTTAATCTATCCAATTATACACTTAGCCCAGCAGAAGAATCTGTCCTATCTCGGGGCCTCTCCTTCTGCCCCTCCACCCCCACGAACATGATACAGTTCTGTGGTGACCTGGAATCCCATTTTCGACGTCTCCGACTCAAGGAATATTTCCAACACACCTCTGAACAACATACTAATCCACAGAGACCTTCGTACCAACACTACAAAAAGAAGGATTCTGGGTGGAGTCCTCCTGAAGGTCGAAACAACAGACTGGACTTCTACATAGAGTGCTTCTGCCGACATGCACGGGCTGAAATTGTGGAAAAGCAGCATCACTTGCCCCATAACCTCACCTGTGCAGAACACAATGCCATCCACAGCCTCAGAAACAACTCTGACATCATAATCAAAAGGCTGATAAAGGAGGTGCTGTCGTCATCATGAATAGTTCGGAATATAACAAGAGGCTGCTCGGCAGCTCTCCAACACCACTTTCTACAAGCCATTACCCTCTGATCCCACTGTGGGTTACCAAAAGAAACTACAGCATTTGCTCAAGAAACTCCCTGAAAAAGCACAAGAACAAACCCCGACCTGGGGTATTCTATCTGCTATGCAAGATTCATAAACCTGGAAATCCTGGGCGCCTCATCATCTCAGGCATTGGCATCCTGACAGCAGGATTGTCTGGCTATGTAGACTCCCTCCTCAGGCCCTACGCTACCAGCACTCCCAGCTATCTTCGAGACACCGCTGACTTCCTAAGGAAACTACAATCCATCGGTGATCTTCCTGAAAACACCATCCTGGCCACTATGGATGTAGAAGCCCTCTACACCAACATTCCACACAAAGATGGACTACAAGCCGTCAAGAACACTATCCCCGATAATGTCACGGCAAACCTGGTGGCTAAACTTTGTGACTTTGTCCTCACCCATAACTATTTCACATTTGGGGACAATGTATACCTTCAAATCAGCGGCACTGCTATGGGTACCCAAATGGCCCCGCAGTATGCCAACATTTTTATGGCTGACTTAGAACAACGCTTCCTCAGCTCTCGTCCCCTAATGCCCCTACTCTACTTGTGCTACATTGATGACATCTTCATCATCTGGACCCATGGAAAAGAAGCCCTTGAGGAATTCCACCATGATTTCAACAATTTCCATCCCACCATCAACCTCAGCCTGCACCAGTACACACAAGAGATCCACTTCCTGGACACTACGGTGCTAATAAGCGATGGTCACATAAACACCACCCTATACCGAAAACCTACTGACCGCTATTCCTACCTACATGCCTCCAGCTTTCACCCTGATCAGACCACACGGTCCATTGTCTACAGCCAAGCTCTACGATACAACCGCATTTGCTTCAACCCCTCAGACAGAGACAAATGCCTACAAGATCTCTATCAAGCATTCTTACAACTACAATACCCACCTGCTGAAGTGAAGAAACAGATTGATAGAGCCAGAAGAGTACCCAGAAGTCACCTACTACAGGACAGGCCCAACAAAGAAAATAACAGAACGCCACTAGCCGTCACCTTCAGTTCCCAACTAAAATCTCTCCAACGCATCATCAAGGATCTACAACCTATCCTGAAGGACGACCCATCCCTCTCACAAATCTTGGGAGAAAGGCCAGTCCTTGCTTACAGACAGCCCCCCCAACCTGAAGCAAATACTCACCAGCAACCACACACCACACAACAGAACCACTAACCCAGGAACCTATCCTTGCAACAAAGCCCATTGCCAACTGTGTCCACATATCTATTCAGGGGACACCATCATAGGGCCTAATCACATCAGCCACATTATCACAGGCTCGTTCACCTGCACATCTACCAATGTGATATATGCCATCATGTGCCAGCAATGCCCCTCTGCCATGTACATTGGTCAAACTGGACAGTCTCTATGTAAAAGAATAAATGGACACAAATCAGACGTCAAGAATTATAACATTCATAAACCAGTCGGAGAACACTTCAATCTCTCTGGTCACTCGATTTCTGACCTAAAAGTGGCTATTCTTCCACAAAAAGACTTCAGAAACAGACTCCAACAAGGGACTGCTGAATTGGAATTAATTTGCAAATTGGATACAATTAATTTAGGCTTGAATAGAGACTGGGCGTGGTTGAGTCATTACACAAAGTAAAACTATTTCCCCTTGTTTAGTCTCCCCCCCTCCTCTCCCCACACACACTGTTCCTCAGACGTTCTTGTCAACTGCTGGAAATGGCCCACCTTGATTATCACTACAAAGGGTTTTCTCCCCCCCCCCACCCCCACTCTCCTGCTGGTATTAGCTCATCTTAAGTGATCACTCTCCTTACAGTGTGCATGATAAACACCCATTTTTTCATGTTCTGTGTTTATATAAATCTCCTCACTGTATTTTCCACTGAATGCATCCGATGAAGTGAGCTGTAGCTCACGAAAGCTTAGGCTCAAATAAATTGGTTAGTGTCTAAGGTGCCACAAATACTCCTTTTCTTTTTGCGAATACAGACTAACACGGCTGCTACTCTGAAACCCTTGAATGTGAGCCTTCACATTTGGAAGCAGTTCTACAAAATAAACCCACCCTTAATCCCTCCACTAAAATTTGCTTGGAGAGACTGCAAGTGTTCTAGTGGCACAGACTCAAGTGAATAGAAACGGGAACATTTTTCCTGTGTTATCAGCATTTTACAAGATACTCCCAACCACAGTATCATACTGAGGGACTGCCCGTTACAGATGCTATTTTCCTATGACGTGGTGTGTATTTAAAGCCACAGTATAACTAATGTAATTATTCAGATGTAACCCTGTTATCAAAGACATATTAGCTATATGCTGAAAGAAAAACGCATGCTTTCCTGGGTGTTTAAGGATTATTTATAGTGTGGCCTTTTAAAAAAATCTTATACTTCTATAATTCTACAACTTAAATCTATTTAATATGCACTGATTATGTATGAAATAGCATATGCGTTGACCACAACACTAAACAACACAATGATAAATGGATGATTAAATTAATTAATTGGCTGCCGTTGGAACGAATATTATGAAAATCATCTCATTTGCAAATCAAGCTTTGTAGTAAATGCAAAGTGAAAAAAGTCCATTCTTTTGAAATATTTGTGGTCATGCTGTACCAGCATTTTCCTTTCCAGCTCCCACTCAGTTTGCTGATGATTACAACTTAGGTGTAAACTATTTTTAATGGAAAAAGAAAAATCTGGCCTGTAACTTGCCTATAATATGGTTACAATGCTTCTAGTTTTAGGAAAAATAAGTTTGTAAACCAAGTGAGATTAAAAATGAAAAATTATTAAATGTTTTAACTGTCAGATCAACATCTGCTTAAAACCAAAACCAGTGGTGGCACAGTGAGTGAACTATACACATTTAATGTAATCTCATTGAAAAATAAAGCAGTCAAATGGAACAAACAGCCAAGATTGCAATATTAAAATCATTCACAGAATGTACCTAAACAAGATGGTTTATCTTAATTTCTTTCCAATTTTTTAAAGTTACAACTACAGGAAGAGTCCCAAACCTTTCTATCCATATCTTCTAGGCACCCACATAGTTTTAAAATTTAGGCTTTAAAAAATACTCAAAAACCTTGCAGTGCACCAAAAAAAAAATCATTTGCTGAGACACTGGATCAAACTGACCTTGGGTGTAACATATACTGTTGACATCAGTGAAGTTTACACCAGGGATTCATTTGGCTCACTGTATGCAAAGTTGCAGCCAAGAGCAATTTGTTTCCTCCAACATATGAAATTTAGGGCAAATTGTAATCAGAATGAATATAATTTAGGATAATTCAGCATTGACTTGACTGTCAAGAATACATGCAAATCTACAGTCCTTTCAATAACTTAACCTTTGGCGAAAGGTCACAAACTTTACCTTGTTTTGCCATATGGAAGGGTCATTTTAATTTGCAACACTGTTGTTATTAAAGCAATATGATCAATGGAATCCCACACTCGCATAAGAAGGTGCAATGTCACTGAAGCCAATGGATTTACACCAAGTACAACTTTGGCATGGGACTGAAATACAGGCTGTGAAGAAGACTGCTGCAAGTGGGTGGGTCGAGTGGGCAGGGAGTGGAAGTGGCTTTTCTGAGAGCTGTTTCTTTGGATAACAGGCCTTGAACTATTTCCACAGCTCTGTTTTTTCCTCTAGAGAGATAGGAAAATGAAGGGCGAGGGTTTCAGACCTGACTGTGCCAGGGTACGTTTTTCCATGAGCAAAGCATGAAGTACTGTGTTCGCAGCACTCCACGCAAGCTGGATTGAGAGAAGTTGACAAAACTAGAGAAAGTTACTGAAGTATAATACACTTCTTTCAAATTCCTTTATCAGCGGAACGTTATTGCACCTGAATTATTGGCAACGTCTCTGAATTCACCATTTGAGTAGCTCTCCGAATATGGAAGTTTGTTAAACCCCTGATTTAGCTAAGCACTTAATCATACGTTTCACTTTAATCATATGCTGAAGTCTCACTGAAATCAAAGGGATTTAGGCAGATATCTAAGTGATTTGCTGAATTGGGTCCTAATGCAGGTACTTAAAAAAAAGGGGGTGTGGGAATTCCTTCTTTTCCACCTCAGTTTATAAAGATACTGGGCACTGTGGTTTACAGTTTAAACTTTTTTCATTACTATTTGAAAGTCTTTTAAAATACTCTTTCCGTCTAAGACAATAAAATGTACATTCAGCATATAGTTCATGCTTGTTTACAGAGATTCCTTAATTTTTTCAAAAAAATATCCTAGTGGAGTAGATTGAGGATTATGCATGGTGGAGAATGTGACAGGCTCTTATCAAACGGTCTGCTTGGAATTAAAAACTAAGTCATTCACCAGCACACCCAGCAAGCATTTAATGTAACAGACATGTTCTTACCCAGAATGAAGGCCACCACGTAGTTCGAGATCTGTCCCATGCCAACTATAAGAAACAGCACTGTGAACATCTCCCAGCTGGTAGAGAAGACCTGCACAAAACTGAAGCCAGTCTGTACTGCCATGGTTGCAAAGAGAATACTCTTCCTGCCAAACCTTTTGCAAAAACAAGGAGAGGAAAGTTATATTTAAAAAAAATAAAAATACAGAATAAAAATAATTTCAAGGTGCATGGCTAGGCAATACAAACCTAGCACATTCATCCCACTCAAAACCACATAGTTTATCAACACACGCAGTGCTCTATTAGGCCATCATTTTTAGGAGCATTAAAAATGGAGGCTCTTTGGAACTCAAGACATTAACAAAAATAATTCAGAAGAGCAGACATCCTAAAGAGAGTTGTTAGTATCTCTGTGACACAGATACAATTCAGCCCCCTTGTGCATATACATTATGACAGCCTTTAATTACATCATCACATACTATTTTTTCCAGATCCCATTTCTCGTTCAGCATGCAGGATGGATACTGCTCACTTAATGAGAAGCTATTCAATATTTTATTTTCTCTTCACTGTTCAGTATGGAGCTCTAGGCCTTGTTCAAAGGCTACTCTGAAGACAAATTTATTAAGTTCCTCCCTATAATATCTGAGTGCTTCACAAATATTATATCATCATTTCCAACCTGTCCCTGTGCCAATCTGTCTCTACCCTACCCTTGGCTCCTCGCCCCAATTCCATTCTTCCTGTCTACTGTAGGGCTGCCAACTTTGTAATATTTAAAAAACACACCCTTCCCCGAAGGCCCCACCTCTTCCCCTGAGGCCACACCCCTATTCACCTCTTTCCCCCTCCCTCTGTCGCTCACTGCTTTTCCTCTCTCCCCCCCACTCCACTCTCTGTGTGGGTCGGGAGGGACTCGTCTGCAGAGCCAGCACTGGGAATTGCAGCCACCCATTGCAGGTAGGAGGTGGCCCCGGCTGAGTAGGGGCTGGCACAGGTGATGACTCAGCGCCTCCCCTACCCACAGTAACTGGATTTTGGGTCGGCAGACTTCAGGTCAAAAACCAGACACCTGGCCACCCTATTGTCTACCCAGACCCACTCTCCACTCCTTAGACTTCTCAGCCCAGTCCCACTCTCCCACTCCGGGCTCACTGTCCAAGTTCCAATCTCCTCCCACCCCAGCTCCTTGACCCTAGTCTCCATGCCGGTCTCACTTCACCTCCCAGCTCCTTGACCTAATCTCATTCTTGGAAACAAATAAACTGTTCTGGCTGAAGTTTTTTTGTTTGTTTTTTGTTTTTTTAATAAAGAAAAGTCAGCCTACAGCAGACACCTGGCATGGAAAATTTCAACCCAAACCCTTAATGTGTTTGGTCACACTATAAGCAACAGAAAAAAGGGTTTCTTAAAATGGGATGTGTTGGACAACTTTAATAATAGGTAGTACAAAGAAGGCTTAATATTATTGCCCTTCTTGAAGGACACTTCTGATTTTCACATACTGGCAGAAATAGCTCAGCTCCCAAAAGTATAGAAGAGCGCACAATTTGGATAACAGCAACACAACAGCTGCAGTTATGCAAGAAAGGTATCTATCTAAGGTGGTCACAGTGCCAATAAGTGTGATAAATATACAATTAATCAGAGGCCTAATCTTGCAATGCATTAAAGTCAATGGGAGCTTTGCCAGTGACTTCAGCGGATGCAGAATCAACATGCAGGAGAGTGAATCTCATAGCAGCTTATTCTGCTGGAACAATAAAACCAAGGTAGTGGAAATCTACCAATGATTTAACTATACAATCCTCTCGCCATCTTTCAACCTCCTTCTTCTCCACTTGTCTATATTACATTTCTATTCCTTTTTCTTATGGAAATATAACTGTAAGCTTACCTCTGGATTTAAAGACACACAACTCCTCCACATGCTGTTTAAGGTTGCAAAGTCAAGCACTCAAAAGTTAGGAAAGGACAGAATTAAGATTGCATCTGCAACCTTAATTTGGCCCCGACGTGCATATGGATTATGATACAGTCTTTAATGACATGAGTCTATACTATTTTTCCACAGAATACCTGCCTCAGCCATAAGGACACACTGATCTGTATGTGGAGTTTAAGGGGCTTTTATTAGAAAGGGTGGCTACAATAGTCTCTCACTTGGAGAGTGGTTTCTGCAACAGCACAGGTGAAACTCAGAACATACAACTCTTTATTGTCAAAAATTTTGCTAAAAAGTCCTACCAGGGCCCTGACAGCAGCAAGGCAGAACGGAATTTATCTGAAATTCTGAAGATTTTCTTTTCTTTTTTTTTTTTTTAAAGAGGTTTCCCACTCCACTCTTTCGTCCCCCCACATAATCGACTACACATAATGTATGTTGCTCTGCAGTCTGCTCTCCTGGGATCACTTTCTAGTCTCCTCTTCTTCTCAGGAAGTAATCTATCTGGGGCCTGTTGGCAAAGAACTTGTATGTCATTAAGTGATGCTTTCTCTTTACAAAGTAGGTACAGGCAACAACCAGATGTGGGCTTGGGCTAACGCGAAGGTATCTACACCAGCTTCATTTCTAGTTCCAAAGCCTCATTCTCCATGACAATCACTGTGGCCCTCACTGTATTCTCCCATGTGTCCTCAACTTGTGGTACTTCACTTATCACCTGGTCCACCACTATCTGGAGCTCCTCGTCTTCCAACATGCAACCAACCTGTGGTGCGTATCTGCATATAACATTCAATATTTGTTCTCTGCTCAGTACTGTTCTTTCATCAGCCAGTCACTCTTCCTTTGGATGTCCATTACCCTATCCTTTAATATTACTGCTACGATCATACCTACTCCATTCCTCCTTGCTATAGAGCCATAATACATTATCTTGTAACCCATCCCAATATCAGTGGATTTCAACCCCTTCCATTTTTACTCTTGTATAGAGATAATGTGCATTCCCCTGCTCTTCAGCATCTTGGCTACTTCTCTTGATTTCCCAGTCATTGCTCCCACATTCAAGAAAGCCAAACATAGGTCTTGGGCTCACTCCTTTAGCCACATGCACCCAGAATGCAGTAGCCTTTTCCCATTTTCCCCAGCCTTCAGGAGAAGCGGTCACATGTTGCTTCCAGGGGATGCCCTAGCATTGTACTGATATACTCCCCGAAGACAAAGACCCATAGAGCATGTGTGATTGGCACAAATTTTACAAACTGGCTGTCCAGGCCAGAAGTTCTTAGTTTGAAATTGGAGTCCATTCGCCTAGGTGGGCTCCCAACCACAGCTAACAAGCCCCATGTGTCCAGAGCAATCTGGTTAGTAGGTACTAGACACCCACCTTTCACACCCATACTTTCAGTTAAGGACCCCTCCGCAACAAGAAGACATGATAGGAGTTTGTCTGTCAGAGGCTATATCTTATGCCAGCTGCATGAGGCATTCTCTAGGGAGCGAGAGCTCATCCTCAAACCCACCATGGCAGCTCTTTGGGAGGAGGGTTGAGAGGAGTGACTTGATTATAGTGTCTATGTACCTTCATGGCGAGAAAGGTCCTAAAGGGCTCTTTCACAGAAAAAGGCATAACAATAACTGATGGCTGGAAGCTGAAGCCAGACCAATTCAAATTAGAAATTAGGCACATATTTTTTTAACAGTGAGGCTGATTAACCACTGGAGCAAACTAACAAAGAAAGTGGTGGATTCTCCATATCTTCTTGATGTCTTCAAATCAAGATTGGATGCCTTTCTGGAAGAAAGACATTAACCAAACGAGCTTTTAGGTTTAATACAGGATTAAATGGGTGGTTTTCAATGGCCTGTGATATACAGGAGGTCAGGCCAGATTATCTAATGGTCCCTTCTAGCCTTTAATCTGAAGAATGGATCTATGAAAAATATATCTGCTCCTGATGAATCATGTTAGGATTTACAGTAATTTAGGGCTGGCTCCGGCCTTCATTTTGGATCTGCTCAGTTTGTCTCCATCAAACCCTCTTCAGTACACTGACAAAAATGGTGAATTGAGTTCAAGCCATCTCACTGCTCCTAGACTGGGTTCCATTATGATGTTAGATGTTTTACTCTTGATGAAACTACTTGAAGAGTATGGACAAAGAAACATCAACTGACCCTTTGTCGAATGGTCAGATACCACCATGTATGAGTACAAGGCAAATACATGTGCACTTTGCAGAGATTAGTTCTAAGTTTGAAGTGCATCATTGATATTAATTCTAAAGGTGCCTACTGAACAAACAGAAGAACAGAGCTGGGAATTTCAAAGAAGCTAATGGAGTAGGTGCCCAATTCCAATGACAGTCATGGGAATAGGGCACCTAACTCCCTTAGGCTCCTTTTAAAATATCACTGTATATGACTTAGCGCCCTCATTTTCATTGAGCACAGATCAGTCTTGAAACATGCTCAGAAAGGAAGGCTTACGCTCATCTTTTTAAAAGGTAAGGTCAAGCTGTAAAATTTTAGAAGCAACAAGGCTAACCTTCTCCATGTACTTTACCTGTCTGAGAGCTGTCCTGATACAAAGGATCCCATAAGCACCCCCACAAAAAACAAGGAGGTAGTCAGGGGGGTTTTCCAGTCATCATCACATACCAGATTCCACTGCAAAAGAAAGAACAACATGTAACATTCCCTATTTCTTAATATCATTTCACAATCATTCAGATCAAAAGATGATTTATATTAGCTGCTTAGTAACAAGTTCATTTTGAAAGTGTATGGATTTCAACATTCTTTGGTCTAATTCGCCCACATTTGTTTTTCTGCCTGGGTCTGAATATCTGGCACTTCTAGGCATAGTATATTAATTAGACAGCGATGGCTCGCTACCCAGAAGCATAGTTTACAGACAGTAAAAAAGAAAAAAATGGAATGTCCTCTAGGGATGGGCAAAATTACAATTGACTTCATAGAAGTCAGGATAAGGAACCTTGCTCCCCCTTCAATATGGTTTCTGTAAGGCCCCAACTCTAGCTGCCTCCCTATTTGGCCCCAATTTAATCTCGCCCCCCCCGCCCCCTAGGTTCTATCAGACCTACAATGCACTCTGAGACATGTGACCACATAGCAGACAAGTCAGAGTTTGGTGACAGCTGGGTGCAGCACAATGGTTGACACAGACACCCCTGGGAGGTGGAGGGTACTTTTGGATGTCCAACTTGAGACACCTTAAAGGGGCCTAATTTTCAGAAAGGGTTGAGCACCCACCAATGCAAATCAAGACAACCAGAGGGGGAGCCTAAATTGGGCACCCAAAGACCACCAGTTATTTTTGGCAATCTTGGCTATTGTGGCCACACAGAAAAAATGGAGATTGAGACACGTTTACAAGGTCAGAGCAGGCTAGAAAGCTGTGGGGAAGACAGGAAAGATTCGAAGAGGCTGACAAGCACCCAAACGTTTTCCGACTATATGCTTGTATCATTGGCTCCCCATTACCTACTTCTTCATCTGTCCGGGGTTTTAGATTTTAAGCCCACTAGGACAGGGACTGTCTTTGCTATGTCTGCATGGCACCCAGTACAATGGGGCCCAGACCCAGACTGAGGCCCATAGACGCTATCATAATATAAAATATTCACTACTAATCTCTCCCTCTCTCCGCCCCGCCCCCCACACATCCCCTTCACAAAACCTTTCTGACTTTTTTTCTAAAGTAATGGGATTTATAGCAGCTCCATTTTCACTGGGGGGAAAAGCATTTAGTCAAAACATTAGCTATGCAGCTTTGTTAGAGGTTTGCTCAAGTGATGATTGCAGCTATGGCACTGAGAGAGCCACGCACTACTACAACAAGAACTGTAAATATTTCTAGTCTGACAACAGGTTATTTTCCAGGGCCCAATAGTCCCCCACTATGGGGTGTGGTGTCACGGGCGTGGAAGAGGGTTTAGAGAGAGAACAAGAGCTCCACAGCATTATCTCCTTCATAGAACCCCGTAGAAGTTCCTCCACTGGGGCATCCTAGGAGTTTGGGCTCTACATATGCCAAAGAGGGTGGGGTGGATGGCACAGTTGATATCAGAGGCATCATAGCTTCCTTCCCCACAAAGCTGTGGGAAAAATAAGTTAGCACAATAAATGCTGAGAAATGCAACCTTATCTTGCTCTTCTGAATGGAGATCCAGGAGCAGTGGCCAGTACAGCTACTGCAAAAACAATGCTATCATGGTGCCCTGGATATACACAGGGGGGGGATGGGGGGGGGGAGTGAGGGCAGAAGCTCTGAGAGGGCACAATCCCCCCTACACACACACGCCTGAATGAAGTAGCAGGAACAAAGAGTTTTCTGGGTCCTACAACAGTTCTTTGACTCTCACCACAAGAGCTCAGCAAGAAAAGAGTCATTTACATATGTGATGAGGTTCCTGGTTTAAAACAGGGTGGGGAGGGAGGAAGGGGGTCACAGGCTTGCGGCAGCATGATCCCACATTTGTGAAAGTTTTCGTTGTACCTGCATTGCTCTAGTACAAGGCTTGTTGCTATATCTAAAAAATACTGTCAGGTTAAAAAAAAAGTCAACTCATTTCACACATTAAAAACTTTAAAATGCTTTCTGATTTAATAAACTACAGAGCTAGTTTAGTGTTCACTATTTATTCTCATCACTGGAATTTGTTTTGATTGGACCTTTAAACTGAGTCACTGTGGAAACATTTCTATTGATCTTCAGTTTAAGCCTATATCAACCAGATAGCACAAGGTATTTTTAGAATGTTCATGATTCTCATCCCAGCCAAGTGACAATTGAGTATGTTTTTGTCACAGCACGTTCAAATAAACAAACTTGTTAAGATGCATTTGCCAGAACTGCTTCTGAATCCAGAGTTCACAAATATCGACTTCAGATTAGATCATTTCGCCATAAATCTAGGCTCATTAAGCATCAGATCAAAGCAATATTATCTGTACAACATAATATGAATCATGTTTAAAACTATTCCTTTACAGGAACTTGTCCTTCGGTAATGCAGTGGGTGGCGCATGAAATATAATGCTGAGGCAATGATTGAAAAAGTAAATAAAATCTATTCAAATGTACTATAGTTAGACAAAGAATAGCCTCCACTGAAATCTCAATGGTGGATTGTTCAGACTGTCAGCCTAATTTTCAAATGATTTAGAGGGGGAAAAAACCCACAACATTTATTTTCATACAGAATACCCCACAACTCTATTTTTATCCCAGGATACCCACTCTGAATTTTAATCCTGCTCCTACTATTATGCCAGTGGGTCCTGCAGGAGCCCACAGAACCCACTGCCATAATAGCAGGAGCAGGATAAAAGTTCAACACACAATGCAGGAGCGGATGGGAGTGGGTTTTTCAGGGCGGCCCCATCCAGCAGCTGCCACTCGTCGGCTGTCTAGCTCTGAAGTAAAGGTGGCAATGGGAAATAATGGTAGAGGGGGAGGCAAGTGGAAGAGTTTGCGCACCACTGTAGTAGAGAACAGTCAACCAGAACGTGTTGAGTTAGCCAAAGTATTGCTGTTAATGTTATAGAAGACACATGGCTAAGTCCTTAAGCAAGTCATACCGGATGACTCAAGAAATAGGCAATGTGATATTTCACATCTAGATCAGTAGATCAGATTTGGTTCTGCTGACATAACCAACATTTATTCTGATTGGCTGGCTGCTGAGTGGTCTTTGTAAATTGAATTCAGGTACAACTCCCAATGGACAGGTCTCCTCAACACAAAGACGGTCACCGTTTCTGACGGTCACAGTTTCACTGTCAGTTCAAGCAGAGGTGGCAAGGGAATAGAACCGCCAGTGAATGGAAGGATTCTATTTTTAAGTGTGTGAAATCTGACTCTTTTCACACGCATGAAATTAGCTATCTAGTGTCATTCAATGGAGATTTACGTTCTCCCTCTTATTGGCACCAAGCCTATTAGACTATAGTACTTTTCTGCCAACTGAACACCTACATTCTAGAATTTAGGAGAGGGTAGTAAGTGTGAATCCTCCTTTTCTCTATGGAGTACAATAATTATACTATTAATAACACAACTTCATTTACTAAAATGTGACAGTAGTTGTTCTGAGATATTAGCATCTGTCCAACAGGCACATCTTATGGAGTGCCATCACCAGTCATGGAAAAGGGGAGAGGCAACAAACTACATTTCTAAACCAAACTCCTGATTTTAGAGTTTTTAAACTAGCCAATTATTTTTCCTTTTCTCCCTCGCATCATACAAGGTTTCCATGGATAAACCAGATCCTTTTACTCCTTTATTGGGCCCAAACCTGCAACTTTTAAACATGAAGACTTGATTATTGCCAATAAAGTCAATTTACGATCAGCCACAAAAAATGGATTGCAGTAATTAAATGATAGTTTAGCCCTTTTGTAGATTAACTATAAACACACCTTCTGAAATATCTTAACAGAATAAAATGTTCATTCACCAACAAACAAGTCATTCTGCAGAATTCCTGACCAAACACATCCAGGGGCAAAGTCCTGGCAAACTTGGAAGGAAGCTGTGTTTACTTTCAGTATCAAAAACTATTTAGGCAAGAGACTACATCTACAATAGCCAAGTACCTCAACTTGATTACTACAAGCTAGCAAGGGCATGCAGAACAATGAATTCTGTCTGCTGCTGGTAATAGGTGACAACTTAGGATTCACAGGTTTGCAAACCAATTACTTCTCCAAAATAATAGCAGAGATCAGTTTTATTGCTGAAAGCGACAAAGCCCTTTTAGGGGATTATCCAACTGGCCTTCCCACACGCAACACTTTATTCTGGTACTCTATCAGAAATTACTGATTAATTTTCTTCAGTGTTCCACTGTGCTACAGGGCTCAACCTAGCATCACATAGTGCAGAGACCATAATACTTAGCGGAAACTACACTAAATGTATCTTGAATCCACCCAGTTCATAATAAACAAATAAATGCAGTTTGAAACCTTGTTTAAAAGGCTGAGCCTATAAATCTCAGGAATGCTGAACTCATATCCAAGAATAAGAGTGAAGATCAACAGCAAGAAGCTCAAGGGAAACTCAAAAATAGTCACTGGTTCTCATGACTGTATAAAGTCTGTAGTTCATAAATTTCACATGTATTGCACCAAATCTACAAAATATACGAGTGAGATTATCCCATCTAATCACAAAGATGACAGCATTAGATATTGTACTCTTAGCCATACTGCCAGCTGCCAACATTGGGTAGATCTCATTAAATTTATTTCAAAAGTATCACTGAGAAAATATCAGCTGAGCGGGTAATCTCTGCAGGTACATTAGAATTGTGGTGGTTTGTATTCAGCTTTTTATTCAGAAGATTTTCAGCCCTGCCCACTGCTGCACATTAGACGGGTATAATTATTTTATGATGAGCCAAAGTTCCCATTTCAATGATGCACAGCTGGGAATTATGCAATCATAGTGAAGTCTATATTAAAAAGCAGGTTGATAACTGATTTCAAAGAGACAGTACTTTCCTCAGGACAGTCTGAAAACAAAAGTGTTTTACAGTAAGAGGCACTAACATTTTTAGCTGCATCAGCATTAGCAATAGTGGGGAATTCTTGCCCCAAAAACCCCAGCATTGACAAGCCTAACACTATCTGTTCAGTAATGTTAGCTAGGATACACCTATTATAACAACTCTCCAAAACATACACTGACTTCCTATTTGTTCCCAGAATCAGTTCAAAGTGGTGGCATTGATCTCCAAAGACTATGGGAGTGTCTTCACTGTAGAGTTAACTTGGATGATTGGCACCCTAGTCTGAGCACCTGGTTTAGCCTAACCCAGGTGTGAGCAGCCACACTGCAATGCCATACCCAAGTTGCTGCTGGACACTCCTCACAAGCCCTGAAAGTGGCCCTTTGCAGCTGGCTAAAACTGCTCAGAGAGGAAGAAGAAAACTCCATGTAGATTTGGATGGGAGTAAAACTGATCTGGGTTGCAGAGTAGCAGCCGTGTTAGTCTGTATTCGCAGAAAGAAAAGGAGGACTAGTGGCACCTTAGAGACTAACCAATTTATTTGAGCATAAGCTCTCGTGAGCTACAGCGGTGATAGGATATATCCTGACAGAAAGACCCAATATAAGCAATTAAGCTTTGTATAAACATTAATTTGTTAAATTATTTCTGTCTGGGACAATTCATTTGGGGTTTCACCATTTTAAAATTCATTGGCAGGATAGGCAGAGATGGGGGAGGTATTGTTTTGCTGGAAGGTGTAAATAACTGTCATCAAGTGGATCTGTGATCTATAGAACAGAGGCCTGCAAGCTGGTTTGCTAAGCACCCTTTTTTCAGGTTCAAGGGAAGGAGCAATTAGTCCCCTTTATGTAGTGAGATAGCTGAAAACAACAAAGAAGTGGCTCCGGCCCAGCATGCACCGGGGGCAGGGCAGGCTCCCTGCCTGCCTGCCCTGCCCCAGCGCTGCTCCAGGAAGGGGCCGGAACCTGGGGGAGAGAGGGGCAGAGGCTGTGTGTGTTGCCCTGGCCACTCCTCCAGGTACCTCTCCCGAAGCTCCCATTAACTGCGATTCCCCGTTCCCGGCCAATGGGAGCTGTGACGGGCAGTGCCTCGAAGCAATGGCAACACACAGACCCCTGGGCGCCCCTCAGGTTCCGGCCGCTTCCTGGAGTGGCGCAGGGGAAGGGCAGGCAGGCAGGGAGCCTGCCCTGCCCCCGGTGCGTGCTGGGCCGGAGCCACTCGAGGTAAGCACTGTGGAGGGCGCAGGAGCTGGCGGGACACAGAAAATAATCCCGTGGGCCGCGTGTTTGAGACCCCTGATATACACCTTCCCGATTGCACTGGTGCAAGCGAAGGTAGGAATCTGAGCTGAAGTTAACTTATTCATCCATAACTAGGTAGTGCCCCTACACATACAGATTCTACTGCACAGTTTTATGGAGTGCTAGGTAGGAGAATACTTTGTGTAAAGTCTAGAAAACAGGGAGAAGACAGGCCTGGTCTACACTACAGAGTTATGTAGTAAGCACTACACTAAAATGTAGCTCCCACCTATGCAACTTGGCCATTACACTGACTTAACTCCACCTCCATGAAGGGTGTAGCACTTCTGTTGATGTAATCAGATCGACATAGTGTCAGTGTAAACATTGCATTGCTTACATCGACTGTTGCTGCCTTTCGGAATCAATCCCACAATGCCCCACACTGGCAGTTAAATTGGTGCAAGCGCTCCAGGAACAAATAGACTTTCACAAATAAATTGATCTGTCAAAAAAGCTTGTAAAGAAAACTAGTAATACCTTTCTTGCACCCACTGTACTCTGATTTGTCAAAGCAAATCTAAGTGTGGTATCAACTGGACAATTCTTGCAGTGTAAATTCTAAGGGTGGGTTTTTTTCCCCATCTAATACTAGTCTGAACAGAAAAAGCATATTGGCTCAAATTAGCAAGTGTAATACTCTCCATCCCTCCATTTAGCATAAAGGACCATTGCTGATGCTGAAGTCAATCACATTTTGGAGTAGCAAGACTCCAACATTACCACCACCACTGGCAGGTATGAAGATGTGCATAGTGTTTCTTTAACTTCATAACAGGAAGCTAATAAGAAAGAGGCAGAGTCATGCAAAGTAGCTTTAGGGAGAAAACTGTTTTCTTACCGTTTAATAAAATTCCTTGTTCAGTGTTAGAGAGAGTGACTGTCCTTTACCATTGTCTCAGGACACCTGGAAAACCTAAATAAATGCCTATGTGACCTATAAAAAGAAAAGGAGGATTTGTGGCACCTCAGAGACTAAAATGCATCCGATGAAGTGAGCTATAGCTCACGAAAGCTTATGCTCAAATAAATTGGTTAGTCTCTAAGGTGCCACAAGTCCTCCTGTTCTTTTTGCGGATACAGACTAACACGGCTGCTACTCTGAAACCCGTCAGTATGTGACCTATGTGACACTAGCAGCATTCCCACTAGATGATAAACAAATAACCTTTTTTGTAATGACGCTGACAGAACTAAGAACGCTTTGGTGCCAGATTCCCTGTCATTATATTTCAGTGTTCTTTCTAACCCAATGCTGACATGAGATTTGAAAACTAACAAGCTGAGGGAAG
The DNA here is from genome assembly GCF_965152235.1 of Eretmochelys imbricata. Classification (NCBI taxonomy): domain Eukaryota; kingdom Metazoa; phylum Chordata; order Testudines; family Cheloniidae; genus Eretmochelys; species Eretmochelys imbricata. The sequence continues at coordinate 15,137,823 of NC_135579.1, read as the reverse complement.
TGGATGGGTGCCTGGCACTGCAAGGAGACTGGCTCTCATTACAGTACTCCTTTCTCCTGTCCTAAATAAGAGGAAGACTCCTGCAGCATTGCCAGCACTTCAGGTGATTTTCCTGGTCAACCATACTACAAGATACTTGCAGGAAGCATTAATCCAGTGACCACAAACGCCAGTTAGCTTTCTCCACTCAGAAAAGGTTTTCATTACAAAGTGACAGATGATAGATTTATGCGATACAGACTAACCCTTGATGCAGGACAGGGAGACTGACCAAAGCGGCTCTCCTTCCAGAATTTGGGAGTGCCCACACCAGAACAACCAAAGTCTGTTTGGCTCATTCAGGTACTAAGCTTTTACATAAACAAACAACGTTTAAAGATAACTACACATACAGTATACTTGAGAATGGGAATTAATGATTGACTTAAGTCAGTCTGAAGGTCTACCAAGATGGAAAGTGCCCTTTCATAGCTGACCTGCAAAGGAAAAGAATTAGACTTGTGTCCTTTTTTTCCCCTTCTTCCCTAAATAAAAAATTTTTGCTTTAAAAAACAACCCACACACTGGAAATGCAGGTCTCATCTAGCCTGAAGGATTATTGCAATTAGGGCCCAGCTCCTCAAAAAGTATTTAAGTGTGTAACTCCCACTGATTTTAATAGGAGCTAGGTGCTTAAATACCTGAGGATCTCGGCCCAGATGACTAGTGAAATTACAACACACAACCAAGAGAATGAAAGCTGAGCATTTAACAGAGGAAGGGATTTTAGTCAGCCTGTTCACTTACGCATCGGTACAGTGCCAATCCAAGTAGGAGCCCAATCTGTTTTGGTCTTCTGGGTGCTATTGTAACACTACAGCTAATGGCTTACTGGTCTGTCTGTTAATACTTATTTAGTATAACAGACATTATGGAGAAAGAGTTTTTGCCACATATTTGGCACAGAGCCGTCTCAGTTAAGCCATGTGAGCTCACAATCACAGCAGAGACTCTCAAAACCTCCTCCAACAAGGCCAATGAAGACCAAACTTCAAATTCTTGTAATTTCTAAACACAGAAGATAATCAGAAAAAGTCTTTCAGTTCCTCTTTTTACATTTTAGAGGCAAAAGGGAAGGGATTTAAAATCCAATTTAAAAAACAATGTTTAAATCCAATTTAAAAATATTCTGCTGTCAATTTACTATAACTGAAATATTTTGAAGTGAACTGTATAAAGATTATGACTTCGAGTCAGCTAGACTCAGAACTGGCCACCAAGTCAGGTCAGGAAAGCCAAAGGCTTCCGGGCAATTGCTGTAAGCCAATGCCAAATAAAGAATTTTCTTTAAAGCCTTCCTAAGTCAGTGCCAAACCTTTTGAACCCCGAGAGCATGTCAACATGGATATGGGGATGAAGCCAGGGACAGATAACAAGTAAACTAAGACAACACAGAGACTAGCAACACAGAGCAACTTAGCAACACCCAGTGGTGAGCTGGAGCCAGTTTGTACCAGTTCGCTAGAACCAGTTGTTAAATTTAGAAGCCCTTTTAGAACCGGTTGTTAAGATTTTGGCAGCTCATCACTGGCAACACCAGATACTACAACTTTAAAGGGACATCATATTGACTATACACAGCCAGATTTACACCAGCTAAAGTGCTATCAGATGCGCAAGTAATCGGACTGGGGAAAAATAAATATTTTTCTACCCTGCAACTAATTGTGCATGGGCAATGCTGTGTCCATGTAAAGCTACACAGAAATCAAAGGGGCACTATGTGGCCACAGTGGTCTGCCTCCATGGAGTCGGATTCAGAAGTGGGTCTTATTTGTAACCACAATGGGTACAAATTTTTGAGGCAAGTGTGATTTTCAAGTTGACTGGGTTTCTTTAAGCACCTACAACACCTACTAGCATGACTCTTCATAGCTCACTGTGTCGTCCTCATAGTATGGTAGCTCCAGAGTATAGTCTGCTAAAATGGGTTAAAACATGAGAGCCAGCATAAACTTCTTTCATCTACACTAGAAGCTCTGAATATTCTGTTGCTAACTGCTTTTTGTTTTCCATGAAAAACAATTTATGACAATCTACAGGAAAAATATCCGATTAGTCTGTGGGTTTCATAAGGTTTCTCAAGAACCAATGTCATAATACTTGTTTATGAGTCATAGTGTTCAGTGAACAATTAAATGAAATCCTGGCACCATTGATGCCATTAGCAAAAGAATCATTGACTTCAACAGGAACAGGATTTCACCCAAGATTTCAGTTTTATCAGCTGAAGTTTAAGGTAGCAAAAGGGGTGATCTGAATAACAACACAACCAATAATATCAAGAAATTGAAACACTTGCTAGGCTACCAGAATAAAGAGGGTGGAAGAAGGGAAAGAGGACAATTAAAATGTTTTCACAGCATTTTACTCTGGACTAATAATAGGACTGAATAATCAAAACAAGCCTCCAGAATCGCCTGTTCCAAGAACCAATTGCTTGTGGCGTCAAGATTATTATTATGTTTTATTCCAAACCAAGTCCTGATGGGATCTTCAAAACAGTTTGTGTTTGGGTAACCGAAGACCATTATGTTTGGCTTGACTATAGTCTGTAATTCCATATAGCCAAATCTTAGCTCCAAACTAATATCTTGGGACCAAGTTATAAAATCCTTGTGAGGATGAAGAAAACATTTTTTTAAAAATGAAAACGCCCCTTGAATGACACCTTTAACTATTGCAACGCTCCGATTCTACACCACACTGCTTACGCTCCTTCTGTTGTAGAACTAAACTCTAGGGCGTGCATTTTAATTGAAATAAAAGGCATGAAAATGTCAATCAACAATGATCACGGACTACAGACCACAAATCAGCACAGTGCCGGCCTGGGGATAGGGAAGGAAGGAAGTTAGCAACACTTTGCACGCTGCGGATCTCCGTGCCGCCCCCTTGCAACTCCCCTGGCGTGACTGCTGTTGCTTTATAGTGTTGTCGTGTGTGTGTGTGTGAGAGAGAACGCATGCGTTGCTACAAACACACCCAATGTCTGCACGTGTCCGAGGCCGCGCGGAAGGGCAGGAGATCGCCTGCACCAGCTTTTAAATTCACCGCTGAAGACAACGGCGCTGCGAGGCGGAGGCGCAACCCCGTGGGTGCGGAACGCCATGTAGCTGCTGCCGGCGGCAGAGCTAAACCGCACGGACGAACTCGCACAGCGGCCACGCCTGCCCGGGAGGGCCCCGGCCGGAAGGGCAGGCAGGGCGGCGGGGCAGGAGATGCGGCCACAGAGGCGCATCCGCGGGCTTAGGCAAGCGCATTACACAACACGGGCACCGCGCCGCCCACACCACGTCCCCTGCTCCGGCACCCACATCCCCGCCGGGCCAGCCTCCCTCTGCCCCGCGCCCGGGCGCACCTCGGTGACGATGGTGGAGCGGTAGATCTCCCGGCTGTACTCCCAGCCGTCCAGGCACTTCTCCTGCTCCAGCTGACTCAGGTCCACGTCCCGGCCGGGCTGCAGCCCCAGCGCGGAGAAATTGGCCAGCGACTCCAGGCGGTAGCGGCGGCACCTGCTGGGCCCCTCCCGGCCGCCCTGCAGCTCGCGGGGGATGCTGGCGTTGAGCCACTCGCGGCTCAGGTTGGCGCTGGGGGGCACCCGGCAGCGGTGCTCGGGGATGCCGGCCAGGAAGACGGCGGACATGCCGTTGAAGCCATTGGGGATGATGCTGGCGCTGAGCAGGAAGAAGATGAGGCGCTGGAAGGGGCCCCACTCGCCCAGGAAGGAGATCAGCTCGTCGTAGTCCCGCATGCCCCGTAGTCCCCAGCAGCTGCGCGCACGGCACCGTCTGGACATGAGGCGCGGCGCCCTCCGCACCCGGCCTCGCCTGTCACCTCCGCGGAGGTGGGGTCTCCCCGGCTGGCTCCTCCTCTCCCGTGCGGCCGCGGCTTGGGGACCGCCTCGCCTTGGATAACCCTCTGCCCGGAGCCGTGCCCTCCCGCTGCCTCTCCCGCGCAGCGCGGCTGGGCCGCTCGCACGGGCGCGCTTTCTTCTTCTCCTCCTCCTCCTCCTCCTGTGTCTTCCCCTCCCGGCCGGGACACCGGGCTCTGCCGCCGGGGAGTCTGCCCGCGGGGGGAGCCAAGCAAGGGGACCTGGAGATGCCGGGCTGGGGGGAGCCCTCTAAGGCAGGCAGCGGGGGAGCTGCAGGGGTGTGGGGCAGGGCAGCTCTGGAGGCAGTGCTTAATTTGTGCCAGGGCTGAGCCCCCCAGCACCTCTAGGCTTGGAAGTTCCTAGCCCCAGCACCTCTGGGCGTGCTGCATCAGAGATGGAGGAACTGCAGGGCGGGTTGGGAGGAGCTCTCTAGGGCTGGCAGAGTGGGAGCTGCAGGGGGGGTGAGGGAGCTCTCTAGGGCTGGCAGAGTGGGAGCTGCAGGGGGGGTGAGGGAGCTCTCTAGGGCTGGCAGAGTGGGAGCTGCAGGGGGGGTGAGGGAGCTCTCTAGGGCTGGCAGAGTGGGAGCTGCAGGGGGGTGAGGGAGCTCTCTAGGGCTGGCAGAGTGGGAGCTGCAGGGGGGTGAGGGAGCTCTCTAGGGCTGGCAGAGTGGGAGCTGCAGGGAGGGTTGGGAGGAGCTATCTAGGGCAGGCAAAGTGGGAGCTGCAGGGGGGTGAGGGAGCTTTCTAGGGCAGGCTGATGGGGGAACTGCAGGGAGGGTTGGGAGGAGCTCTCTAGGGCTGGCAGAGTGGGAGCTGCAGGGAGGGTTGGGAGGAGCTATCTAGGGCAGGCAAAGTGGGAGCTGCAGGGGGGTGAGGGAGCTTTCTAGGGCAGGCTGATGGGGGAACTGCAGGGAGGGTTGGGAGGAGCTCTCTAGGGCAGGCAGAGTGGGAGCTGCAGGGAGGGTTGGGAGGAGCTATCTAGGGCAGGCAAAGTGGGAGCTGCAGGGGGGTGAGGGAACTCTCTAGGGCAGGCTGATGGGGGAACTGCAGGGAGGGTTGGGAGGAGCTCTCTAGGGCTGGCAGAGTGGGAGCTGCAGTGGGTCAGGGAGCCCCCCCTGGGCTGGCAGAGTGGGAGCTGCAGGGGGTGAGGGAGCTCTCTAGGGCTGGCAGAGTGGGAGGTGCAGGCGGTTGGGGGCAGCCCTCTAAGGCAGGCTGAGGGGGAGCTGGAGCAGAGCAGAGACACCACTGGGACAGGGGAAAGGGTGGGCCCTGTGTACAACTTCTATAAGGGGATCCCATGGTATCTACTTCCATTTTCCCCAGGACATGGGGTTGATGCGGTCTTCCAGCTCCTGCATTGCAAAGGCAACAAAACTGCTCCTCTGAGGTATTTTGGACTTAGTGGCAGCATCCTTACAGCTTCGGCCAGAAGTAGACTGAACCCCCTCCTACAGCTGCTGACGATGCTGATGCCCCCGCACAGATTGTCCTGGTTTCACAAGGCTGCCTCCTGGAGAACGCCACAGGGGAATCTGTTGGGATTCACTTTAAGGCTGCTTCTAAAGTCTCTCCATTGTAGGGGGATTTGCTATGTGCCATTCAGTGACGTCTTTAAAAGCTCCCTCGGAATTGTTTATGAAATCTCATATCATTCAGACTGTCACAGCAAGATATCAAAGGTATATAGGAGGCTCTCTCTCTCTCTCTCTTTCTCTGCCTCCCCGGTAAGCCTGGAAGAGAAAGTGAAGCTGGAAGTGCTGGTCTGGCAGGCAGAGACAATAGCCACAGGCTGTGCAAACAGTACTGGAGTTCTGTGAGAGCTTTGAGGGGAAGCTTAGATTTCCTTTCCACTTAAATTAAAAAATCTGTGCTGAATTTGTATAAGGTCAGTGGCTGTTTTTATTCATAGTGCTTTGCACTTATATAGCCCTGAGCCTCTGATCTCAGCTCTCTCTGCAAACATCCCTTTAATTTAGCTTTGCAACCACCTCCACATCCCCTCTTATCCTCATCCCTGCTTTACAAATGCCACAGACTCAGCCCACTTCCATCTCCTGCTCCTTTGCCTTAACCAGAAGGCTATCCTTTCTGCCCTTGTCAAGGACTTAGGCTCTCTGCAGCACCTCCATGGGATAGATGGGGTAATATACTCTCCGAAGGGCAGAATCTCATCATCCAGATTGGGGTGGTTAACCTCTCTGTCCATAGAATGGGAACTCTGAGCTCTGGCTGAGTTCCTTCAGCTTACTCCTTGGGGTTCAGAGGAAACAAACAGGTGAAGGCAGAGAAGAAAAGAAACAAACAAGTTCCAAATGAGCCACCGGCCTCTCTTCCTTCAAGTGGCCTTGGGCAAGCTGCAGTTGGGCTCAGTGTCCTCTGGTTAACCACAAACAGTGTATTGAGGTAATTGTTTATAGTCTGGCCTAGTGGCCTGCGTTTCTGTCAGGGTGCTCAGATAGACCATAGGCATGGGGCAATGTTCTGGAGGAGCTAGTGAGGAAGTCAAATGTAAAAGAGTCCCATTTAAACCTAACACATATAGGCAACCAACTGAATATTGACAAAACATACAAGTGCTTATGTAGAAATGCTAGAAGTCTAAATACTAAGATGGGTAAACTAGAGTGCCTGGCATTAAATGAGGATAATTATTGTGGATTGAGGATAATCAATGGGATGTGGTAACAATATAGTGTACAAAATATATAGGAATGACAGAGTAGGATGTGCTGGTGGCGGAGTGGCACTATATGTGAAAGAAACTATAGAGTCAAATAAAGTAAAAACTTTAAATGAAACAAACTGTACCACAGAATCTCTATGGATAGAAATTCCATGCTTGAACAAAAACAATACAGCAGAAGGAATATACTACCAACCACATCACCAGAATGAAGGCAGTTATTGTGAAATGCTCAGGGAGATTACAGAGGCTACAAAGGCAGAAAATGCTTTAATAATGGAGGATTTCAACTTTCCTCATATTGACTCGATACATGTCACCTCAGAATGGGATGCAGGAATAAAATTTCTAAACACCATTAATGACTGTTTCTTGGAGCATCTTGTCGTGAAACCCATCCGGAGAGGCAATTCTTTATTTAGTCCAGTGGTTCTCAAACTTTTGTACTGGTGACCCCTTTCACATAGCAAGCCTCTGAGTGCGCGCCCCCCCTTATAAATTAAAAACATTTTTTAATATATTTAACACCATTATAAATGCTAGAAGCAAAGCGGGGTTTGGGGTGGGGGCTGACAGCTTGCAACCCCCCCATGTAATAACCTCGTGACCCCCTGAGGGGTCCTGACCCCCCAGTTTGAGAACCCCTGATTTAGTCCTAAGTGGAACACAGGATCTGGACCAAGAGCTGAAGATAGCTAAACTGCACAGTAATAGTGACCATATTGTAATTAGATTTAACATTCTTATGAGGAAAAAATGCCAAAGAAATCCACTACAGTAGCATTTAACTTCAAAAGGGAACTACACTAAAATGAGGAAGGTAATGAAAAGGAACAGTCACAAAGGTGAAATATCTGCAAACTGCATGGAGAGTATTGAAAACACCATAATAGAGGCTCAAACTAAATGTGTATATCAAACCAAAAAAACATTAAGAGGACCAAAAATGCCACCTGGGCTAAAAAGAGACTTTTAAAAAAGTTAGATGCTGTGACCGGAGTCTCAGTGGGGAGTCAGCTGTGGTCACTCAATTAGGGTGAACTGCAAAGAATGGGGCAGACATTCCCCAAAAAGCTGGTGGATATTCCAATACTTAGATTTACCAAGCCAGCATAAAACAGCTTCTTTATTACCTTACTGGGTTACTCAGGAGTCCAAACAACAGAGTTCCCTTAAAGTGATCCAGCCTCAGGCCTCTATCCGGGTACCCACATAAAACATGATGAAAATTTCTGTAAATCTTATTTCATCATATAAAATAAAAGGTTCTACCAATCCCAAAGGATCGGACACATTACCTCCCAGATTAATGAATGGTTCAGATCTTACCCAAATACACACCACAGCCAATTCTTATTAACTAAACTAAACTTTATTAAAAAACAAAAAAGTGAGAATATGGTTAAAAGATTAATATACATGCAGACATGAGTTCGATTCATTGAGGTTCAGATTCATAGCAGAAATGACAGGTTTCAGAGTAACAGCCGTTTTAGTCTGTATTCGCAAAAAGAAAAGGAGTACTTGTGGCACCTTAGAGACTAACCAATTTATTTGAGCATAAGCTTTCGTGAGCTTATGCTCAAATAAATTGGTTAGTCTCTAAGGTGCCACAAGTACTCCTTTTCTTACAGCAGAAATGGTGAGCTTTGTAGTTGTAAAGAGTTCTTTCAGAAATAGTTCATAGGTTATAGTCCAATGTCCAAATCTCATATTCAGGGCATATCAGCATAACTGGGACCTCAGTCTTGGGACTCAAACTTCCCCTGATGAAGCCTAAGCAGATCTGAGATGACAGAGTTAGGACCCAAGGATCTTTTATACAATTTCATGTCTTTTGACAAGTTGGAGTTCAAAAGGTAATTAGCATGACTTTGAAGGCGGTCCATCACCTGTAGTTAGCTATTGAATTAATATAAGGCCATTTGCTTGTTGTGACGGGATCTCCCTGGGGTGCAGCCTGGGACTGGGATGCAGCCTGAGACTGTGCTCCCTGAACTCTCCCCAGCCTGGGCTGTCTCTCATAATGCCTTGCTAGTGACCAGCAGCAATCCCTCCGGGAGCTGCAATCACTCAGCACAACTGCATGTGGAGTCCCACACCCAGCTCGATTGCATGAATGCTCCCAGAGCCACTCATCAATCACACAGAGAAAGGCACCAGCCAAATCTCCCCCCAGTTCCCAGCACTGTACCCCAGGAATATTCTGTCTTGCACTGCTCAAGATGGGCAGTGCAAATTTATTAATAGGTTCACCACTTCAACAATGAAAAATGGACATACACCAGCCTTTGCCAACCTGAGCAGATTTGCCCCACACTTCATACAAACTCACTGGTAAAGATAAATTTATTGACTATAAAAGGTTGTTTTTTTCAGTGATAGGAAAAAAGTCAGAGTGGTAACCAAAATAAAATAAAATATAAGCACGCAGTCTAAACTCTCAACCCATTGCTGAGTCTCTCCAAGAAAGGTTGAGCAATTCCCCTGGTATGGCCTCATGCAGGTGAGTCATTGCATTGTAGCTTCCTTGTTGGACAATGGCTGTTGATGGGTTGTTTGACACGCTGCCTGGGTGTTGGTTACTTTCCTTGCTGTTGTCTCTGGAGAGCTGATATCTGGCTGATTTCCCAATTTACAGCATGTTTTAGTGACAACCATACACCACAATCCTTATAACTTCATATGCATTAATGATACACATGTATGGCTAAAGAAATGACTTTCAGCAGATCATAACCTTTCCCCATATATCTTACAAGGCACGCTTTATATTTAAGATCACGCTTATATGAAAATGAGGAATATGGGGGATTTCAGTACGCTCCCCCAAGGTATAGGATTGTCACACTTGTTCCTCCACCATTCACAGTACATTTCAAAGAGAGAAGGATACCAAGATATCCCATGTTTACAATTAATTTAAATGTTAGGATCTTCTTTTGACCTCTGAATGATCAGAATACAGTATAGACAGGAACTGTTGATTACATTGTGGACCCTACTCATACATATGTAAAAACACAAACATTATCTCCCCACATGTCTTTTGAGGGTAATTTATTTTTCAGGATGTTTAACCCTTTCTAGCCATGTGTCACAGAAGCAAAAAGGCATCCTCTAAAAATTGGAAGTCAAATCCTAGTTAGCGGGAGTTGGGGTTAGGAGCATAACCTCTGGCAAGTCATGTATAAAAATACAATAAGGTATGCCAAAAAGGAATTTGAAGAGCAACTAGCCAAGGACACAAAAACTAATAGCAAAAAAATTTTAAGTACATCAGAAGCAGGAAGTTTGCCAAACAGTCAGTGGGTCCATTGGATAATCAAAGTGCTAAAGGAGCACTCAAGGAAAACCAGGTCCCCTTCAGACACCTCTTCTTCACTTAGGTTTTCTTCCTTCATTTTACTGCCTATTTGTGTGCATTTTCCTCCAAAATAATTTTCAGAGTAGCAGCCGTGTAAGTCTGTATCCACAAAAAGAAAAGGAGTACTTGTGGCACCTTAGAGACTAACCAATTTGTTAGTCGCTAAGGTGCCACAAGTACTCCTTTTCTTTCTCCAAAATAGTGTAGCTGTTTGAAGCCTGTGCCTTCAAAGCCTCAAATACCCCACTTATTCATTTGCACTAGCAGGTGGGGTGCTGTATAGGAGTCACCACATAAACTGACAAAAAATTCTAGATGCATCTGAGACCTACAAATGGTAGGTTAAAAGCCGAAAACGGAAAAAAACCTACTTGGAAGGAAGAGCTCAAACAGCTATGGAGCTGGCTGAGTGCAAGAAAGTGTTGGCGAAATGGGAAGAAAGCAGCTGAAGGTGGAGCTGCAATGGTACAATAAGAAAAGGAGTACTTGTGGCACCTTAGAGACTAACCAATTTATTTATTTAGTCTCTAAGGTGCCACAAGTCCTCCTTTTCTTTTTGCGAATACAGGCTAACATGGCTGTCACTCTGAAACCTGTCATAATGGTACAATAATGACACCTCTGAAGGACAGACTCAGAGATAGCACATTTTCCTCCAACACAGATCTCAGGACACTTGGCAGATGTGGGACTGACCACAAATGGGCGTACATCAGTGAAATACAAATGCACCAAGTCCCTGTGCTCTTTTCCCCACCCGCGTTTGTTTTTACCATATATTCTCAGCACTTTCTGAACAGCTGGAGTTGACAGATGGTCTGAGAGAAGTAAAGTAACCTCAGTGTATTTACAAAAATCCTTAGGGCCAAATTATACTCTCAGATGCACACAGCAGAGTTCAGCTCTTCTTGCCCATGCACATTCTGTGCATGAATGTGAAATGGGAGTCAGGAGATTGGATATGCAGATCAGAAAGCAGCACTTTGCCATTAGCATGTAAGTGGCTAAGGAAGGTTAGTACTATACAACAGTGACTCTAACCTTTCCAGACTACTGTACCTCTTTCAGGAGTCTGATTTGTCTTGCGTATCCCTAAGTTTTGCCTCTCTTAAAACTTCTTGCTTACAAAATCAGACCTAGAAATACAAAAGTGTCACAGCACACTATTACTGAAATATTGCGTACTCTCTCATTTTTACCATATATTACAAAATAAATTGATCATTTCAGTGTATAGTATATAGAGCAGTATAAACAAGTCATTGTCTGTATGAAATTTTATTTTTTACTGACTTTGCTTGTGCTTTTTATGTAGCCTGTTGTAAAACTAGGCAAATATCTAGATGAGTTGATGAACCCCCGGAAGGCCTTTACAGACCCCCTGGGATCCATATACCCCTGGTTAAGAACCACTCCTATACAAACCTTAAAAAACATACCAGGGCACAGAATCCTGAGCTGACTCACTGCCTGATACTTTCATTCCCAACTGCCTTGGGCTCCCTGTAGCAGATGTACCTGCCTTCTGGGAAGCTCTGTCTGCCAGAGTCCTATGCAACTTCCTGAGGCAGAGTGCTGCTCTCCTTCCTGACCAGCCCTAACTAAGCCACAGTCCAGCCCTTTTAACTCCTCCCTCCAGGTCTGACACTGGAAGTGTAGCAGGGTGAGGCTGATTGAGCCCACAGGCTCTTACTAACACAGATGATAAATTGTACAGCCAACTGCTTCACCACACTTTGGTCCGTTATGAAATATACTCAAGAGACCAAATTACCAGTGTCAGTCAGGTTTATTATTATGGTACAGGAAAAAAAAGTTCTATACAATACCAGTCTCCAAAGAGCAGTCCTGTGCAGCCATATTACATGCACTTTATACAGAAGATGTGCTCCCCAAGTTACACATTTCAGTTGGTATTTATATGAATTTACAAGTTACACATCTCATTACATGTCATTAAAATCCAGCCCATCAATTTGTTCCAGTTCCCCAATTTATTGTTCTGTTCCTTGGTTATCTTTGTTTTGGATACTAGCATTCCAGATACTGACCCTTGAAGATGCTTCCCTAGCTTGTACTAAAGCAGAGAACAAATGTATCTTGATTTTCACAAGTTTCCTATCTGCTTATGCCAAATATTCACTTCAGCAAATGCAAGGTGTTATGGGATACTTAGCATAAGTGAATAGGATTATGGTATAGGCCACTTGAGGCTATATCACTGTTACAATATTTGTGCTTAATGTTATTGGTTCTTAATGCATAGTAATATACATATTGTGAGGCTAATACCTATTATTAATATGATATATATATATATATATATATATATATGCTAGTCAGCATATATTAGTCAACAACCCCTTCAGGCCCAGAATGGGGCCCATCGCAGGCATCTGATTTTAGGAGGTTAATATTATTAATTTGGATAGTATGGGTCATAGGCTTGCCAATTAATCTGATCAGAAGATAATAAGGTTCTTGTCACAGAATCAGTCTACACATTGTGTGCAAAGGACCCTCGGGGGTATGACAGGATGCTCACACTAAGACAAATGTAGTCTTAAAAACTTTTACTGAGATAAATGGAATTATAATCAAATGGTAAAATAATTAGAGTTACAAGTGCTGTAATATTGTTCTAGATTGGATACATGTGATATTATATAGTATAAAGTTTTGATTAATATACTCACACCCTTCCTTGATGAGGTGGTGATAAGAGACAAAGGACCAGCTGTGCTTCTGGAATGCCAAAAGAGTTCAGGTCCAGGTTCCTCAATTCTTGAGTGGGAGGTACAGAGCTTAGGAGAAGCTAAAGAGCTATCAAAGCTAACTTAGAGTTTTACTAAAAAAGAAAAGGAGTACTTGTGGCACCTTAGAGACTAACCAATTTATTTGAGCATAAGCTTTCGTGAGCTACAGCTCACTTCATCGGATGCATACTGTGGAAAGTACAGAAGACGTTTTTATACACACAAACCATGAAAAAATGGGTGTTTATCACTTCAAAAGGTTTTCTCTCCCCCTACCCCACTCTCCTGCTGGTAATAGCTTATCTAAAGTGATCACTCTCCTTACAATGTGTATGATAATCAAGGTGGGCCATTTCCAGCATAAGTCCAGGATTTAACAAGAACTTCTGAGGAACGGGGAGGGGAGGGGGGTAGGACAAACAAGGGGAAATAGGTTACTTTGCATAATGACTTAGCCACTCCCAGTCTCTATTCAAGCCTAAGTTAATTGTGTCCAATTTGCAAATGAATTCCAATTCAGCAGTTTCTCGCTGGAGTCTGGATTTGAAGTTTTTCTGTTGTAATATCACAACTTTCATGTCTGTAATCGCGTGACCAGAGAGATTGAAGTGTTCTCTTACTGGTTTATGAATGTTATAATTCTTGACATCTGATTTGTGTCCATTTATTCTTTTACGTAGAGACTGTCCAGTTTGACCAATGTACATGGCAGAGGGGCATTGCTTGCACATGATGGCATATATCACATTGGTAGATGTGCAGGTGAACGAGCCTCTGACAGTGTGGCTGATGTTATTAGGCCCTGTGATGTCCCCTGAATAGATTCAGGTGTCCCCTGAATAGATATGTGGACACAGTTGGCAATGGGCTTTGTGCAAAGATAGGTTCCTGGGTTAGTGGTTCTGTTGTGTGGTATGTAGTTGTTGGTGAGTATTTGCTTCAGGTTGGGGGGCTGTCTGTAGGCAAGGACTGGTCTGTCTCCCAAGATTTGTGAGCATGTTGGGTCATCCTTCAGGATAGGTTGTAGATCCTTGATAATGCGTTGGAGGGGTTTTAGTTGGGGGCTGAAGGTGACGGCTAGTGGCGTTCTGTTATTTTCTGTTATTTTCTTTGTTAGGCCTGTCCTGTAGTAGGTGACTTCTGGGTACTCTTCTGGCTCTATCAATCTGTTTCTTCACTTCCGCAGGTGGGTATTGTAGTTGTAAGAATGCTTCAATCTCTCTGGTCACGCGATTACAGACATGAAAGTTGCACTATTACAACAGAAAAACTTCAAATCCAGACTCCAGCGAGAGACTGCTGAACTGGAATTCATTTGCAAATTGGATACAATTAACTTAGGCTTGAATAGAGACTGGGAGTGGCTAAGTCATTATGCAAGGTAACCTATTTCCCCTTAAAGAAAAGGAGTACTTGTGGCACCTTAGAGACTAACAAATTTATTTGAGCAAGTGAGCTGTAGCTCACGAAAGCTTATGCTCAAATAAATTGGTTAGTCTCTAAGGTGCCACAAGTACTCCTTTTCTTTTTTGCGAATACAGACTAACACGGCTGTTACTCTGAAACCTATTTCCCCTTGTTTTCCTAACCCCCCACCCCCCTTCCTCAGACGTTCTTGTTAAACCCTGGATTTGTGCTGGAAATGGCCCACCTTGATTATCATACACATTGTAAGGAGAGTGATCACTTTAGATAAGCTATTACCAACAGGAGAGTGGGTTTGTTTGGGGGGGGTGTTGAGGGGCGGGGAAACCTGGATTTGTGCTGGAAATGACCCACCTTGATTATCATACACATTGTAAAGAGAGTGATCACTTTACATAAGCTATTACCAGCAGGAGAGTGGGGTGGGGGGAAAGAAAACCTTTTGTAATGATAAACACCCGTTTTTTCATGATTTGTGTGTATAAAAACAAACATCTGTATTTTCTACAGTATGCATCCAATGAAGTGAGCTGTAGCTCACGAAAGCTTATGCTCAAATAAATTGGTTAGTCTCTAAGGTGCTACAAGTACTCCTTTTCTTTTTGCGAATACAGACTAACACAGCTATTACTCTGAAATCTTCCATGCTGATGACACTCATTAAAAAAATAATGCGTTAACTAATTTTATGACTGAACTTCTTGGGGGAGAATTGTACGTCTCCTGCTCTGCTTTACCTGCATTCTGCCATATATTTCATGTTATAGAAATCTCGGATGATGACCCCGCACATATTGTTCATTTTAAGAACACTTTCACTGCAGATTTGACAAAACACAAAGAAGGTACCAATGTGAGATTTGTAAAGATAGCTACAGCACTCGACCCAAGGTTTAAGAATCTGAAGCGCCTTCCAAAATCTGAGAGGGACGAGGTGTAGAGAATGCTTTTAGAAGGCTTAAAAGAGCAACACTCCGATGCGGAAACTACAGAACCTGAACTACCAAAAAATGAAATCAACCTTCTGCTGGTGGCATCTGACTCAGATGATGAAAATGAACATGCGTCGGTCTGCACTGCTTTGAATTGTTATCAAGCAGAACACGTCATCAGCATGGACGCATGTCCCCTGGAATGGTGGTTTAAGCATGAAGGGACATATGAATCTTTAGCACATCTGGCACATAAATATCATGCGTCGTCAGCTATAACAGTGCCGTGAGAATGCCTGTTCTCACTTTCAGGTGACACTGCAAACAAGAAGTGGGCAGCATTATCTCCTGCAAATGCAAACAAACTTGTTTGTCTGAGCAATTGGCTGAACAAGAAGTAGAACTGAGTGGACTTGCAGGCTCTAAAATTTTACATTGTTTTTTTTTGAATGCAGGGTTGTTGTTTTTTACATAATTCTACATTTTTAAGTTCAACTTTTATGATCAAGAGATTGCACTACAGTACTTGTATGAGGTAAATTGAAAATTTCTTTTTTTTTTTACAGTGCAAATACTTGTAATCAAAAATAAATGTAAAGTGAGCACTGTACACTTTGTATTCTGTGTTGTAATTGAAATCAATATACATTTAAATCAGTCAATTTAAAAATGTAGAAAACATCCAAAATATTTAAGTAAATGGTATTCTATTATTGTTTAACAGTGTGATTAATTGTGCAATTAATCATGATTACTTTTTTAATTGTGCAATTAATCATGCTTAATTTTTTTAACAGCCCTAATTATAACCTATTATAATAAACCAAATAATCAAACCCATCAGAAACTAAGAAACCTAAAAGAAAAAATATATAGGCAAGCAAGCAGGCTAGCCCTATAGGCTACACTATCAAGTGGAACTAGCTTTCTTTATTCCAAATTGACTAGGTGACATTATTCCTATGCTGTTGACACAGGGCTTGTAAATGGGGGGAAAAGGGGACATGCAAAAGAATCATTAAGATTTAGACATAGTCTAGTTGTAAGGACATGGAGAGAGTTCTGAGTCAAAGATGATACCCAGCTCATAGGCAGGATGGTGTTATCTACAGTGATCAGGAAGCAGGGGAGAAAGATTAAGAATTCTGTTTTAGCTCATATATTGCAACAACCAATATATGAACAGCTGTCTGGGAAACATAGTCCAGTCCTGATTCCTCCTTCCAATCATCTTGAACAATCTGATGAAAACATGTGATGTGTGTATATTCCTTTTTTCTGAGCATAGTTTTGTTTTATTCATTTAGCGAGTACAGTTAGTAGGCTGTGGAAGAGTTTACAACGCTTATAAATAAGTATGGCTAGTTTGCAAGAAGGAAGGTGAAATGTACATTATGTGTTCTGTGACCCAGTCATGTCTCTCCAACAGCAAGAACTGGGTATTAAGTATCAGCATTTGGACCCAGAATGATTCCATGGTTCCAGTGAGTATATTTCAGATCCTCTTGCGTGAGTTAATTTTCTACAGAGTAGTTACTTGGCAGACATGAAGGTCACACATTTAACTGCATGTCATCACTTAGTTGTTGCCAAGAACCCAGATAACAGAGGGTGAAGAAATCCAATCTCAAAATAATAGACACTGATTGAGTGTTTGGGTCACTCTGTAACTCCAACAACCAATCATATTGTATCCAGAAAACTAGCCTTCTGATTTGCTCCTGGAGCTTTGCCCTGATTCTTTTTTCCTTCCTGTTCCTCTTGGCTGATGAAGTTGAGGCAAGCTCCAAGTCCCCAAACAGTCTGATTTTGAAAAAAAGTGAAGGGCCCAAAGCCACACATAGTTCTAGAAAGGGCCCAAATGGTAGCAGATCCTTTAAAAATCACAGATTCTCAAAGCCCAGGCCAGGGAAAATCTATGGACCTGGGGAAAAGTGATATTTTACTGGATGATACTATGGGCTAGAATATGGTGTTTAGCCACAGCCCAGAGCAGCGGGAGGTGTAGAGGCTCACAGCCCAGAGAAAGTCAGGAAGGGAATATGCCTCAGTACACAGGGAACTATGAACAATCTACCATCCCTTAGGTGTGGGTTGCCTCTTCCCCCTCACCTTTGGGGCAATTTACGCTCCAGGAAAATAGGCAGGGATAGAATCCCTGATCAATGCAGGATCCCAGAACTAGGATTTTACCCGATCCTAGGTGGGTGTATCTGAAGGAAGAGACATCTTCCCTCCTGACCCTGAGCACCCACATTACGAGCAGCTCCATTGTATGCACACATCAGCAGTAACACTTTGCACTTCTGTAACATCTGTGTCAGAGGAGGTTACAGTGCTTTGCAGACAGATACACTCATTTACTCTCACAAACACACCTGCATGGGTAGATGTGGATTGAAAGAGATACAGCAACACCCCCCCCCCGCCCCCGGCACCACATCTCCTGTATTCCCACCCCACTCCCCACCCCAGGTGTTTCCAGCTTTTCATTCAGCCCATCAGTTACTTTCACCTCCTGCTTGGGATGAAAAAGAGGAAAGATAAAAGCAGAGTGAAAGTAGTAGAGAACATACTGTTAAATAAATCTGACTGATCCAGCCCATCCCTTCCCTTGGGGTATTCATTTACGAATACTTGTAAATTTCCCCGACAAGCAAATCAGCAGACTTTGCTAGGAAATGCATAATAAACCTGTGGCTGGACTCCAAACCACCAACCATGGATAAGTGGTTGAGCAAACCCACAGTTTGCTATTTGCTGGAAGGGGAAGGTTTGATCTCTCGAAGCAATGGACAACACACATCCAGTCATTGTGAATTTAGCAAGTCGTCTTGGTTTCCCTGCTCCACTCATCTGGAAAGACTGCAAGTAGCAACCAGATATCAGAATATTAATTTGGGTTCATGAATTATACTATGGAGGAGAATAAACACTTGTTCCACCCAATACGGGGGGAGGATGCGGGAAGGGGGGACGGGACAATCTAAAGGGGAGGACGTGTGACCACCCCATGTGTCTCCTCCGCCCAGCAACCCCCCCGTGCTGCACCCAGCCCAGGGCCACTGTGCTCTCCCCACCCCACCAGAGTTACCTGTGGGGAGGGAGTGGTGGCTGTATTCTTCTCCCACTGCACCTCCCCTGGCCTGTTCAGCCCGTCTCTGGCAGGCAGGCCCAGGCAGGGAGCGGGAGGGAGCCACTTCTCACGCCAGCTGAAGCTGTCCACTCCAGGTCACTGCTCTGCCCGAGAGAGAGCCCGGCCGGAGAAGTGACTGCGGTGGCCTGCTCCCTGCCTGGGCCCAGCTGCCAGGGACTGGGGCTGAGTGAGCCAGAAACGTGCTGAGGGAAGAGGGGACTCTGGCTCACTCAGCCCCTGTCCCCAGCAGCCGGGCCCAGGCAGGGGCAGCCCATTGCTGCCGCCTCCCCAGCCAGGCTCTCGTAGGCAGCCGCAGCACTGCACAGATCAATGGACAGCGTGAGAAGTGGCTGGTCCTGCCCCCTCTGCTCCCTGCCTGGCCTGGCAGCCAGGGTGCAGCAGGAGAAGGACAGAGCCCTTCTTCCTACCCCCCACTCCCCGTCCCCAGCAGGCCAAACAGAAATCGGGGGAGGCACTTGACCCTGCCTGCCTCCCCCCACCATGTGTCGCCTATGCAGAGGAGGTTGCGCTGTGCTTTGACTGACGTTTGACCAAAGACTTGTCCTGGAAGAAACCCTTGGCTATAATTTGATCCAAAAAAGAAGTTCAGGGACCAAATCTCCAAAACTCCACTGACTAACTCCAGTGGATAATATAGTATTTGGAGAAGCAGTTTTTCTTTCTTGCCTGAATATTTAATAGTCAGACATTAAAATGTGTCACCGCTGCATGAAATTGGGAGGAACATAGAACCATAGGGTTAAAAGAGACTGCAAAGGTTGTCTAGTCTAATCCACTGCCAAGATGCAGGGTTTGTTGTGTTTAAACCATCCAAGACAGATGGCTCTCCAGCCTCCTTTTGAAAACCTCCAGTGAAGGAGTGTCCACAACCTCCCTAGGCAGGTCTGTTTCATTATCCTACTGTTCTTACAGTTAGGAGGTTTTTCCTAACATTTAATCTAAATCTGCTATGCTGTACTTTGAACCCATTGTGTCTTGTCCTGCTATCTGTGGCAAGAGAGAACAATTTTTCTCCATCTTTTTTATGGCAGCCTTTCAAGTATTTGAAGACCGCTGTCATATCCCCCCCGGCCTTAATCTCCTCTTTTCCAAACTAAACATACCCAGTTCCTTCAGCGTGTGCTCATCTGGCTGGCATTCCATCCCTTTGATCCGCTTTGTCGCTCACCTCTGGATCCTTTCCAATTTCTCTACATCCTTTCTACACAGTGGTGACCAAGATTGGTCACAGTACTCCAGCTGAGGCCTAACCAGCACCGATTAGGGCAGTACTGTCACTTCCCATAATTTGCATGCTATGCCTCTGTTAATGTAACCCAAAATCACATTTGCTTTTAGTGCAATAGCATCGCATCGCTGACTTATGTTGCGGTTGTGATCCACCACAACTCCCAGATCCTTCTCACCTGTGCTGCTACCAAGCCAATTATCCCCCATTCTGTATTTGTGCATTTGGTTTTTCTTCCCTAATTGTAGCACCTTCCATTCGTCTTGGTGAGTTTCATTTTGTTTCCTATAGCCCAGTTCTCCAGTTTATCAAGATCCTTTTGAATTGTAGCTCTATCCTCCAAAGTATTTGCAAATGCCACCCTCCCCAGCCTGCCAGCTTTGTGTCATCTGCAATTTTACTGGTATGCTCTCTATTCCTACATCAGGTCATTAATAAAGATGTTAATGAACACTGGACCCAGAACAGATTCCTGTGGAACCCTGCTTGAGACCTCCTTCCAATCTGACATCATTCCATGAATAGTTACTCTTTGTTTGCAGGTTTCAGAGTAGCAGCCGTGTTAGTCTGTATCCATAAAAAGAAAAGGAGTACTTGTGGCACCTTAGAGACTAACAAATTTATTAGAGCATAAGCTGTAGCTCAGAAAAGCTTATGCTCTAATAAATTTGTTAGTCTCTAAGGTGCCACAAGTACTCCTTTTCTTTGCAGTTGTTTAATCAGTTAAGTATCCACGTAATGGTAGTTCTACTAAATCCTCATTTCTCCAACTTATTTATGAGAATGTCATGTGGGACTGTGTCAAAAGCCTTGCTAAAGTCCAGGTATATTATGTCCACTGCCTTCCCCCTATCCACCAAGCCCATTACCTTGTCAAAGAAGGAAATCGAACTGGTTTGCCATTGGCATGATTTGTTCTTAGTCAATCCAGGCTGGCTGCTAGCGATCACCCCGTCATCCTCCAGGTATTTGCAAATGGAATGTTTTATACATTGCTCTAGTAGCTTCCCAGGCATCATGGTCAGGCTGACTGGTCTATAGTTCCCCAGCGACTCCTTTTTTCACCTTTTTAAACATGGGCACTACATTAGCCCTTCCCCAGTCTTCCTGTCACCTCGTGGGGTGCAGGGCCCAGGACAACCCTCCCCGCCCCTCTGCCCCAGACCCCACCCACACCCACACCTCTTCCCGCCCCTGCTCTGCCCCTGCCCCGCCTCTTTCCAGCTTCCACCCCTTCCCCCGAGTGACGCTGGGAGCCGGCAGGGCTGGCTGGGGTCGCTGCTGCTGCTTCCTGCCAGTCAGTGTGGGCCCGACCCCCGCTGCCGGCGCCAGCCCCCCACTTACCCCTCGGGCCAGTCTGCCTCCCCGAAACCTAACCGCATCCCTCCCAGGCTGGCTTAGCACCCCCTGCATGTGCACTGTGGACATGTACACAGAGCCATCCCTCGGGTATGGCGATTTGGGGCGGCCACCGCAGGGCCCCCCAAAGCGCAGGGCCCAGGGCGGCCTCCCCGATTCGCTGTACCCTAGGGATGGCTCTGCCTGTCACCATGAGTTTGAAACTATTATTGCCAGCGGCTCTGAGATTTCTTCAGCTAATTCCTTCAGCACCATGGGGTGAATAGCATCAGGCCCTGCTGACTTCAATTCATACAAATTAGTCAGAAGATCTCTGATGTGTTCTTTACTTCTCCTTATCTGCATTCCTTCCCCTTTTGTTGTCTATGATAACGGCACTAATCATCCGGTCACATGCTATATTTTGTGTGGAGCCTGAAGCAAAGTAGGCATGGAGCAGCTCCACCTTCTTATCTCCCATTCCCAGCTCACACTCTCCATTGAGCAGCAGACCCACACCCTCCCTGATCTTTCTTTTTTGTCTGACATAGTTGTAGAACCCCTTCTTGGGTCTCTAATGTTTCTCGCCAGTTGTAACTCATTCCTTGCCTTGGCTTTCCTGATTTTGTCCCTACAGATTTGTGCCATTCCCATGTATACTTCCTTGGTGACATGCTCAAGGATGTATTACAGGAGCATGTTCACAGCCAGATCAGAATTACATTCACAATATTTGTTCCTTCATTAGCTAGAATTTTTCAGGCATGCTCCAGTTGTCTATATCCCCAGGCTGAGCTTTCAGGAGTCCAGTGACGGGGGCCTTTGTCTATGGAACTCACTCCCAGCCACCAGCACAGCGTCAGTCTTGCTACTTTTAGGTCCCAATGCAAAAAATCTACTTTTTTTACTTGGTTCATGCAGGGCAGGTTCCCTTAGAAATTGGTCTCCTGGTTCTAAAGCATGGTTTGAGGCAGATTTGCTGAAGATGGAGGATAAAGTATACACTCTCTGTTTTGGGGGATGATTGTACTTTTAACTGAATTTGTAACTGGGACTCAGACACTACACTGATTAAAGAAAGGAAAGACTTTGGAAGGCAGCTGTTTCAATGCAGTGCAGAGCAGAAGCCTAAACAACCTATACCAGCATGTATTTTAAATATTTTTAGAGAGACTCTAGCTCCTGTGGACCAAATTTAGTAAGAATCAAGGTTAATGTAAAGTGTGGAATAAGGCCCTGTCATAAATATAAAGGGAAGAATAAACACCTTTAAAATCCCTCCTGGCCAGAGGAAAAACCCTTTCACCTGTAAAGGGTTAAGAAGCTAGGATAACCTCGCTGGCACCTGACCAAAATGACCAATGAGGAGACAAGATACTTTCAAAAGCTGGAGGGAGGGAGAAACAAAGTCTCTCTCTGTCTGTGTGTGTGATGCATTTGCGGGGAACAGAAAAGGAATGGAGTCTTAGAACTTAATAAGTAATCTAGCTAGATATACGTTAGATTCTGTTTGTTTAAATGGTTGAGAAAACAAGCTCTGCTGAATGGAATGGCTATTTCTGTTTTTGTGCCTTTTTGTAACTTAAGGTTTTGCCTAGAGCGATTCTCTATGTTTTGAATCTGATTACCCTGTAAGCTATTTACCATCCTGATTTTACAGAGGTGATTCTTTTACTTTTTCTTCTATTAAAATTCTTCTTTTAAGAACCTGATTGCTTTTTTTCATCGTTCTTAAGATCCAAGGGTTTGGGTCTGTGTTCACCAATGCAAATTGGTGAGGATTTTTATCAAGCCTTCCCCAGGAAAGGGGGTGTAGGGTTTGGGGAGGATTTTAGGGGGAAAGACTTTTCCAAGCGGGCTCTTTCCCGGTTATATATCTGTTAGACGCTTGGTGGTGGCAGCAATAAAGTCCAAGGGAAAAAGGAAAATAGTTTGTACCTTGGGGAAGTTTTAACCTAAGCTGGTAAAAATAAGCTAAGGAGCTTTTCATGCAGGTCCCCACATTTGTACCCTAGAGTTCTGAGTGGGGAAGGAACCTTGACAGGCCCTGATCCTGCAAGCACTTACGCACATGTGTGACTATATTCATATGCATAGTCCCCTTCATTTCAATGTAACAACTCAGCGCCTCAAAACTCCCCAGGATCAGGACCTAAATTAGTGTATTGGCTGAATCATGTTGAGCGTAATGCTATTAATTTTCAGTGTGATGCATGGAATTTAGCCACATAATTTCTATGAATCCCATTCAGATTACTGGGACTGGTACCGCATTAAATTGCATCTCTTTACCCCCATTTTGACACTCCTGTAACAGTTCTGTCCATTCAATCTTTTATTCAAGTTACATGTTTAGAGTCCATGACAGCTTTTAGCTGTGCATCTAATTCATGTGCATTTTGATCAGAGAGATTTTAAACCTTGGCAGGATTATTCTTGGCCATGTTCACAATAGCCATCTGGAGAGTTAGAAATAAAGGGAATGTATAGTATTCAGATAGTTTCTATTCCACATTATTCCAAAAGCATCCTTTGTATGGGAGCTTGTCTAGCCCCTGGGTTTGAAACATGACAGAGCAAAGCAAAAATCTGTTGTTTTAAACAGGTTGGCAACCCTGGATAATGCTTCCAGTGGGAATATGTTCTCAATTGCTGAATTGTTTGCCCCATTATTTCAAAGTATTATATGATCATACTCTGCCAAAAGCCATTAACTCTCTTCATTCTAAAAATTCCATCTTTCCTATAGCAGCCCTGATGTAGCTGGATGCCTGTGAGCATACCAATTGGAAGCACTTCCCACTGGCCTGATTGCATCTTGGATGCATTTGTCTTTGGCAACTCTTAAATAGCGTGTCTGAAATGAATGAGGAGGAAAGCCATCAGCTACCGTCTGATGCAGTATGCCTGCATTTACTGATATGGATCAGTATCCAGGATTGTCCCATGTGATATCTAATGGTAACAAAATTCTGTCTTCATTTACAGGAAAGATAGCTACCAGGACTGCTCAGATACCGATAGCAGGGAGGCAGGTTTATATAATTTTTGGTGGTGCCCAGAACAGGTCCAAGTCCCCCCGCCCACATACACACACCTGCCTTGTAAGCCAATATACAGTAACTCCTCACTTAAAGTCGTCCCGGTTAACGTTGTTTTGTTGTTACGTTGCTGATCAACTAGAGCAGTGGCTCTCAAACTTTTCTTTCAGCGGACCACTTGAAAATTGCTGAGGGTCTTGGCGGACCACTTAATGATCTTCCCAAATGTTGTTTGTACCGTTAGCTAACTATTGTAAAGTGCTTTGGGTAAAAGTGCTCTATAAAAAAACCCCTTAATAATAATTAACTTTTTTTGTTCTACGCATAAAAGCACACAACTCATATTTTAAAATCTGTAGTCTTAACCTTTCTAATGCGATGGATGTGCCCTCTCTCCCGCTGCAGCAGCCCCCAAGCTGGGGCTGGGAAGAAGGGGGGTTCTCTCCCTCTCTACCCCACCGCAGCAGCCCCTGAGCTTGGGCTGGAAAGGAGGGGGGCGTCTCTCTCCTGTCACAGCAGCCACAGAGCTGAAGCTGGGAAGGAAGGGGGTCTCTCCCCAGCAGCCGCAGTCCTGGAGCCTCTTTCTCTGGTCGCTGTAGCCCTGCACGTCCCAAATTTCCCCCACCCCCTCTTCTCACACCTCTGCCCACTTCCACCTACCTCCTATTCCCCCCAAGGCCACCACCTCACCTTACATGTGCGTCTTCTCCAGCGTCCAGGCACCTAATTAGTGGAGCCACAGCTGCGCAGCTCCACTAATTGGGTGAGTGGCCCTTCATTCTCTCATGTGCGGCCGCCCAGGTGCGCACCTTAGAGGGAACTATCCGCAGACCACCTGAATGGAGCTCGTGGACCACTGGTCATCTGTGGACCACAGTTTGAGAACCCCTGAATTAGAGAACATGCTCGTTTAAGGTTGCGCTATGCTCCCTTATAGTGTTGCTTGGCAGCTGCCTGCTTTGTCCACTGCTTGCAGGAAGAGCAGCCCGTTGGAGTGCTCGTGGTGAGGGCTTGGAACCAGCGTGGGCCGACAGCCCCCCGCATCAGCTCCCCTAAGTTCCCTGTGCGGCTGCTGCCCAGCAGACTATCAACTGCTGGGCAGTTCAGGTGTCCCTCCCCCCAAACTGCCTTGTGCTGCGCCTGCCCTCTTGCCTTGGAGCTGCTCCCGTGAACCTCCTGCTTGCTGGGGAGGGGGAAGAGGGGTGCTGATGTTAGGGTGTCCCCCTGCCCCGTTCCTGCCCCGCCATCTCCACAGAGCACACGGGGACACGACAGGGCTCAGAATGGAGGGAGCTTGCTGGCAGCAGCAGCTGTCTCAAAGTCTCTCTCTCACACACAGAGTGTGTGTCTCTGTCTCTCTCTGCCATGCTGTTTCCCGCCGGCCACAAATCGTGCTGCCTTATAGAGTATGAGGCTGCATTAACAACAACGTGTTTTGAGGGCTCAGCCGAGTGCTAATTCATCATTCAGCAGTAAGGCATTCCCCAGGAAATATCCCACCCTCTGACTCCACCGCCTCAACCAAGCTTCACAATCATCATTGCTGTGTACAGTATTAAATCGTTTGTTTAAAACTTATACTGTGTATATATATTTAAAAAAATAGTCTTTTGTCTGGCAAAAAAAAAAAATTTCCCTGGAACCTAGCCCCCCTATTTACTTTAATTCTTATGGGGAAATTGGATTCGCTTAACATCGTTTCACTTAAAGTAGCATTTTTCAGGAACAGAACTACAACGTTAAGCGAGGAGAAAGAAAGGAGTACTTGTGAAACCTGTTAAGCAAGGAGATACTGTATATTTTTTAAAATAATGTAAAAATGTGAGGGCTCTGGGGTGGGGCTGGTGGTGAGGGCTTTGGGAGTGTGAGGGGGCTCAGGCAGAGGGTTGGGGTGTGGGGATGAGGGCGCTGGGGATGAGGGTTTTGGGGTGTGGGAGGGGCTCAGGGCTGGGGCAGAGGGTTGGGTTGCAGGGGGTGAGGGCTCTGGGGCGGGACAGAGCTGGGGATGAGGAGTTCGGGGTGCAGAGAGGCTGCCCCGGGGCAAGGGCCAGAGAGGAGGATTCCCCGCAGGCAGCAGCGAGCTCCGGGGGAGGGTCCCCCCGCTTCCACCCTGCTTCCCCCCTGCACCACACTCACCTTGCACTACTGTCACTGCATGTGCTCCTAGGGCTCCTCTAGGCCCAGGAAGCCCCCTCACCTCTCCTGTGGTGTGTGCCGCGGGGGCGGGGGGGGGCTACCATCACATGTGCGCCTCCTCCCCTGCTGCTGCCCCTCCCTGTAGCTTCACTGGGGCTGGGGCTGCCCCTTGCCCAGCGTGGGGCAGGAGCGGTGACTGCGGGCGGGGGGGCTCCCCTGTGCTGGTGGAGGGTCCCGCTGGAAAATGAAAGGGTCTGAGGGGGAAGTGTAGGCTCAGGGTCAGCCTGTCCTGGTAGTAGTGAATGGGGGCACTAGGATCCTGCGGCAGCAGTTGATGCAGGGAGGCAGCATGGAGCTGCAGGGGAGAGACAGGGACGCTTTGCTCCTGGGCCCCTGGGGAGGCTCGCCCGGGTAGCAAGTGGGGGCTGGGAGACACTCGGGAGAGGCACGCAGGGGCAGCAGGCGGGGCTGGGGGAAGAGACCCAGCCCCGAACATTGGTGGAGCTGGGGCCCCGGGCCCTGAATATTGCTGGAACCTGGGCACCAAGGGCCCATACAAGTTGCCGCCCCTGAGTGATAGTGGTGAGCGAGGTGCGTTCCCTGTTATTACAATAAGGCAGTTGGAGCCAACACTTCACGTTGCCATTTTTCCGCTAGCAATGATGCCCAGTAACCAGGAGCAGGCAGGCAAGCGATTTGGGGGACATTATTCATTTTCAAGCATTCAGAAATGTGCTAGGCACCTCGCAACGCATATAAAGACATAAAAAGAAAAGGAGTACTTGTGGCACCTTAGAGACTAACCAATTTATTTGAGCATGAGCTTTCGTGAGCTACAGCTCACTTCATCGGATGCTGTAGCTCACGAAAGCTTATGCTCAAATAAATTGGTTAGTCTCTAAGGTGCCACAAGTCCTCCTTTTCTTTTTGCGAATACAGACTAACACGGCTGTTACTCTGAAACCTGTCGATATAAAGACATGGTTCCTGCTTATAACCTACAGGAAAGGTTTGGAATAAGGGAGCTTGTAAAGCATCCACAAAGGCTTATTTAAATGGAACCACTCTTTTGGCGTTCTGTCCACCGATCTCAGTGGTGTTAAAACACCCTAGTCAGATAAGCTATACAATATAATAGTCAACAACTCTCAGAAATTAGACACACCAACACTACTTCGAATAACCTGCACTTTGGTAAGGTACAGAATGACGTACAACCAGTGCCGTAGTGTAAGCCAGTAATTTCATCAAGCAGCTTTGGAGACATCACAAGCCATTAGAAAACAATATTGATGTCACTGTACAACATAATATTACAGAATGGCTACTCATGCTTCTTGGGAGACAAGCTCAATAGCCACGTGGTGGTGATCTGATTTATTTGGCAGGCCATTGTCCTGCTACAAATGTGACACACAGAGCCCTAAAATGCACCCCATGGTAGCCTTCTCCCTGTAAATACAGGGTATGAGGTGTAAAGCTGATCAATGGTAGGTTTTCATTCCTGATAAACACAATTGCAAGAAAGATGAAGAGCACTAGAGGTTGGTATACTTGCACTTGTTTTTATGTACATTTTTACAATACCTAGTCATTCTAAAACACTTTTCCTCCATAGAACTCATGGTGCTATGCCAAGGCAGGTAGTTAGTACTAGCGCCATTTTATTGAAGGGGAAACAGCAGCAAAGAGTGGTTAAAGGACCTACTCAGGGTCACGAGTGAGTCAGTGGGTGCACCCAGGAGTAGAACCCAACCTTCTGGTTTCCACTCCAGTGCCCTTTCCACAGAACTGAGCCCCTGGCTGGGTTTGAATGCTATCCTGGGTGTTCCAAAGGCTGGACACCCCTGGTCTGTGGGATACATCTATGTGGGACATGTTAGATCAGGAATACTGGGTGATTCTTGCTTGATTAAAGATAAGGGGTGAAATCCTGGCCTACTGAAGTCAATGCGAGTTTTGCCATTGACTTCAGTGGAGCCAGGATTTCATCCTAGATCTTTTAGAAAGACAAAGGCTATATAACCCAACATACTTGTCTTTCTTGGTTATCCCTTGATTTATCAACACAGCCCTTATTTTCCTCCTTCTCCAAAAGTAAGTCCACAGATGTAATTTCTTTATCCCATTTAAACTCTAGTCCTAAACCTCTGTGCCTCAGTTTCCACATTTGTAAAATGGGGATATGAATACTTATCCACAACAACCAAACATGGCTTTTTAAGAGGAATCCAACTTGGATCTTTCCTTTACAATTGTGGAAAGACTGAGCCTTGTAGTTGTAAAATGAGGTAATTTCTCCAACTCCCAAGGAATGCCTGAAGCGCTGCTCTTCAAATTTCTAGGTGTGTCTCGTAAACAAAAGGCCAAATAATACTGAGATTGGCACCAACTGAATGTTAATTATTTTCTTCCTCTTGTCTTTCTTGTGAACAAATAGAAATAATTGTGCTTAATTTCTTTTTGGCTCTTGCTGGGAGTCTTATTTTTTTACTTCTGTGAGGGTGTTTCCGAGTTTTGGCTCAGGATGCTGCTCCCGAAGAGCATGGCAAGAAGTTCCCCTCTTTATCTCCCAGAACTATAAAATGAACACAAGGATTTAGTTTTTTCTCTTTCCTTCAGTAAGCGAGGGCTGGACTTTATGTCTTTTTAAGTAGGTTTATACTGACTTGAGGAGTTTTTGTGTTTGGGTCTCATTCACCCAAGTAGTATCACCCACCTCCTTTCTGTCAATCAAATGAGGCTGGGCCTACATTCATCCTTAATCCTTCCCTTTACCTGCTACCAAGTGTTGGGAGACATCTCCCCAGCCAGTTGGAAGCCTAATGATCTACAGCCAGCCTCTCTTTAGACATAGTAACTTCTCCTCACCAGGTCTTTGCTGCCTGCAGTTTCAGTTCTCGATGTAACCTTCCTCTCCCTGTTCACTCCATATGGGATGTATCATTTTTGTATGTGAAGTTATTAAAGGCACCGTTACAGTGGTGTAGTCTGGCTAGGATCCACAGAACCAGGTCAATTAAGCTTTGGATCAGAACCCCACGCTATTAAAATTTGAAATTTGATATTGAGAGTTTGAAAGGGTAAAGATTAGTGACCAAGACTCAGAAGGCATCAGCAGAAGCAATGAAACTGCAAGCCCTCAGAGAGAGCCTGTGTTTTGAACATGCACAGAAAGTGGCTAAAATAAAGAAGAAGCTGCTGATAGAGAGAAAGAAGCCCATGCAAGGCACATGGAATGGCTGGCCTCTGAGGAGAGGTTGTCAGACTTAAGCTCCACATCAAAAAAGCAATGGAAGAACAGCAGAAACTGTACTACCCTAAAAGTCCAGTTTGTACACAATGTTGGTATGTTGTTTGACTCTAAGCAGTTGTCTGTGTTTAACCAATTTTGCTATGACCAGGGAGAAGGGGTGTCTAACCTGGGGAAGGCGGAAAATAGCTGTTTGTCTGTGAATGAAGTTTCTGAATGTCTATCTAGTATCTCAGAAGTGAATATGGAATTAGGTAAAGTACAGAGAGAACTCATGAGTCAGAAAAAAGTTTTTCTAGAGCAGATTAAAGTTGGTGATCAGGTTAAAGCCCTAACTGAGGTAGGAAAGGATACAGTCTTGGCAAGTGATGGATTGGTGGTAAGGTTAGTGGAACATGAGTATCCCTATACCTTACCTATTACCAGTGTGGAGAATTGTCACAGTGAAGGAAATGTTCCTGTGTCTGTTAGGAGTAATGACTTGCCCATGGAGGGAGCTACCCCAATCTCCAAGCAATTGTCTGTGAATAGCCATGTGTGCTGGGTCAAAGAAAAGGATGTCCCAAGCTGTTTGTCTGTGAAAGGGGAATGTTTCTCCAGCTCTTTTCTGTCTGTAAAGCAGACAGACGAAGCTTGTCAGTCTATGATGATTAAAAATTTATCAGTTGTCCCGGAGTTGGATCTGGATTTAACTAAAGCCCAGGAAGGGAATGTTCCTAAGTTTGTGTCTGTTAGGAAGAATGACATTGTGACTAGGTTGCATCCAGTTAGTGTCATAAATAAACCCCAGAGACCAGAAAATTCTCGTGCTTTTATTTTGCCTAAAGAACAGGAGTACTTGTGGCACCTTACAGACTAACAAATTTATTTGAGCATAATGTGTTGCTGGGTTAAGATATGACAACCTTTTCTGATCAGGGTGATAGCATAGCCAGAGCACAAGGAAAGCACAAAAGTAATTTGACTATGTTACCCACTGACAGTGTAGAAACTTGTAACAAGGAAGAGAAAGCTTCTAATCTTTTGACTATGAAGTCTAGCAGTTTATCTGAGAGGGGGTTGTGTGAAAACCCTCCTGATGGGTCAGAGGTGATTCTGGATGTAAGCAAAACTCAAAAGAAGATTGGCGATTTGTCCGTTGTGCCAAATTCGGTTCTGGTCATAAATAAAGCTCAGAAAGAATCTGTTGCAGTGCAGGATATTGTAGAAGGAAAGGAATTTCTTGGTGAAGTCTTAAAAGTCTGTGAGAAGGAATTGTTACCATTGATTCTTAATGGACCATTGTTGGTAGCAAACAGTCTCTCTTCTGAGGAAAGTGTGTTGGTGCCTAATGACCAAAGTCTTTCAAATGAAAATGAATCTACTGAATTTGCTTTAAAAAATCCATTGTGGATAGCTTTGAGGAGATTTCAGATAGAATAAAAATTATTAGGGAGTTTAAAGAGCCCTATAAACTTGACAATGTTGTTGGGACAGGACTGTCTCCATGTTGATTCTTTGAGTAAACAGTCTGTATCTCAGGTTCAGAGGGAAAATTGGACAGCTGAATCTGCAGAGCAGGAGGACAGTTGAGCAGTCAGTCTCTCGAGAATACAGGGGATGGCAGGTAAACTCTCACTTCGGATATGTCTTGTAGTCTCTTAGTGGACTTAATGTCTGATTCCATGTGGAAGCAGAGGTTGGTAATCGAAGGACAGAAGAACCTTGAGTCTAACATGCTAGTGAAAATGAATGGTATCCCTTTAAGACAGAGTCCAGCCTTGGAATTGGTAACAATTAATCTGAAAACTAGTAAACAAGCTAGTGTCTGTGTTGATGCAAATTACCTGACTGATTGGGTGGAGAAAGACTTGCCTGTAGCTGTTAGCAAAAAGGACACACCCAGCCAGACAATGGATTTTCTTTTGCAAAAGAGCTCAGATTTTGACCCTCTGGAACAGGAAGAAAGGGACAAAGTTTACCATGCTAATGAAAGGCACCGGTTAACCCTAAAATTGTACACCTACAATGAATCTAATGTTAATATTAATGCTAATGTTAACTTTTGTCACTAATGTTGCTAACACCAAGAACTGTAAAAATGTACAATGTGCCTAATCTTTTGGAAAAACCCTTGAATATCTTAAGGTATCTTAAGAAAAGCACACTTTATGTTAAAAGACCTTGTGATACCAATATTTCACAGTTATTGCCTGTAAGTAATCTTAAAATCATACACAGGAAAAAAGACACTACACACATAATGTGCTATATGAAAAGGGAAACTGAGGCACACTACCATATTGCTTTCATGGCTAAATGCCAAGATTCCTACACTATGAAGAACATTAATATCTACATTGACTTGATGTTAATTGGGTTCCAAACATTTGCCAGAGTTTGTATGGATAAATTAGCTATTTTTGATAGCTCTTGGCAAGATCATATAAAACATTCAGGAATTATGCTGCCAGAGCAGCTTCAATCCACTATTGGTCTAACCAAGGTTTAACTTGGGTTTGTAAAGGGATTCAGCAATATTATTAAACATGATTTTAATAAATCATTTTGGTTATATACTGATACTTCTAATATTAGGTTAGAAGCTGTAGTAATACAGAACCAAGAATGGGACATTCCTGTGATGCATTCAGTAATGTCTGGGACACCACTTCCTGCATCAATTTTGCGTTGGGGGTGTGATGTTGTTTGTTTACAATATGACCATATAGAGCATTATTGCAACCACTGTTACATATCTGCAGCAAATGTCGTACAAAGGTTGTTGAGTGAGGTGTCTATGAAAAAGCTATGTTTTGCTGGTTATGATTATGCTATCTGTATGTATGTATCATTTTTGTATGTGAAGTTATAAGTACTGGAATATCCACCAGCTTTATGGGGATTGTCTGCCCCATTCTTTGCAGTTCACCCTAATTGAGTGACCACAGCTATCTCGCACTGGGACACCAGTCACAGCCAGATATGTCATGTAAGATATCTGCAAAAATGTGATAATTTGCCAGATATGATCATCTTGTTTAGATGTTTGTGTCACTTTTGTATTATGAGTTATAGATATGCATGTACGTCTGTATTCCAAACCTGTGCTATGCTTCGGGGTGACACCCCCAGGCAGTTTGGCATCAACCCTGCCTAGCCTGCTTGAGGGCCCATTAAGGACCATCAGCTATACAACTGACCCATTGAGAGAAGGCAGATACACTTTACGAAAAGGAGGACTTGTGGCACCTTGGAGACTAACCAATTTATTTGAGCATAAGCTTTCGTGAGCTACAGCTCACTTCATCGGATGCATACTGTGGAAAGAGAGACACTTTATGACTCAACAAGGCATGCAGGGACATGCCCGTGGACAGAACTCTAAGGGCTTGTCTACACTGGCAATTTACAGTGCTGCAACTGTCTCGTTCAGGGGTGTGAAAAAGCACCCCTCTGTGTGCAGTGAGTTTCAACGCTGTAAAGCACCACTGTAAACAGTGCATCAGCACTGGGAGCTGCGCCTCTCGCGGAGGTGGGTTTTTTACTCTCCTAGTGCTACGCCACGACTACGCAAGCCACGTTAAAGCGCTGCCGGGGCTGCGCAGCCAGTGTAGACTAGCCCTAAGGCTACCAAGCCCTGTGCTGGGCAGCTTGTGTTTGAAACAAAGGAAGCACAGGCCGCATGGCAAGAGCCTATAAAAGGCAGCTGCATCTTCTCCATTTTGTCTTTAATTTTGCTTCTTACCTTGGAGGAACCTTGCTACAAACTTAAGCTTTGAACAATGAACAGAATGACCCATCCAAGCTGTGGACGTACTCCAGAGACTTGACTTAAGCCAGCAATTTATTCCATCACTGCTACAAGCCTGAACCAAGAACTTTGCCATAATTGTATATAATTGATTCCTTTAACCAATTTTAACTCTCGCCTTTCTTTCTTTCTCTTTCTCTTTCTCTTTCTTTCTTTCTTTCTTTCTTTCTTTCTTTCTTTCTTTCTTTCAATAAACCTTTAAATTTTAAATACTAAAGCATTGGCATCAGCGTGATTTTTGGGTAGGATCTAAGTTATATATTGACCTGGGTGTGTGGCTGGTCCTTTAGGATCAGAAGAACCTATTATGTGATGAGACGGGCTGTAAAGAACCACTACACTCTGAGTCCAGTGTTTTTGCTGGTAATATAAGAACTGAAATGCCTGAGGAAACTGCCTTTATGTTTTCTTGCTAGCCAGTGTGGTGAAACAGGAGTTTACTTTTGTGGCTGGGCTGGTATAGCTTATAAAAGAATAACCATCAGTTTTGGGTTGTGTTTGCCCTATTTCTCAGCTGTTCGTCCTGAATTTGGCATTCTCAGTTGTGACCCATTAAGGTGTGGTTACAGTTGGGATCTTGTGAGCTGTAGCTCACGAAAGCTCATGCTCAAATAAATTGGTTAGTCTCTAAGGTGCCACAAGTACTCCTTTTCTTTTTGTGTAATTCTTGTAGACCTAGTTCCACCTAGAGGTCTGTAAATCATGTCCTGATTTATAAAGGAGGTTCAGAAGGTTATAGAAAGTCAGGAAGAAATCTAGCCTTCTATATGGCCTCTTGCACAGAAAAATAAAAAGTTATATGGAGTTGATCAGATCCCAAATGCCAAAAAGAGCCAAGTCTTGAGAAAATGCTATAATTGCCTCCCCAGGTGGAGATCTAGAGATTGTAGTATGCTAATTAACAGGCTCACAGTACAGTTGTAAAAAGAAAAGGAGGACTAGTGGCACCTTAGAGACTAACAAATTTATTTGAGCATAAGCTTTCGTGAGCTACAGCTCACTTCATCTGAACCTGTCAGTACAGTTGTAAAGTATCTTGCAAGGCCCCTTGGATTAGAAACCAGCTTGAGAGCTATCAGCTCAAGGAAAATCTCCAGGGACTGCCAAATACAAAGTCTGTTTTCCCTTAAATACCCAGTTCATTAGCATGCAACTTCTATTAACATTAATAAGGGGTAGCCCTTGTAAATTCCTCACATATCTCCTATCATCTTACAGCGGCTACTCTAGAGAGCTTACAGCTGCATTGGTGCTGTAAGCTCTCTGGTGTAGCCATGCCCCTAGGCGTCAAAGTCCTGACAGATATCAGAGAACACCACAAGGGATAGGACACCAAAAATTGTATTTGCTAGGAGCTACACCTGGGTCATGCATCATAAAATCAACTAATCAGCATTGCGGTGTTGGGTGTGTTAAGGACTGTTAGAATTGCAAGCTATCACTTTAAGAATGGGGAAGACTTCCTGGTCCTCCTCGCAGGCTAAGGGTCTCTGCAGCAAAGCATGCAACTAGCAGCGGTTAATTTGCAAAGTGACTTCTAAAGTAAGTTGGGGTTAGATGTGCCTCTCTATTTTAGGGAGCAGCCTGCTTTGTCTCTCTCTCTGTTTTGTGGTTCTTGTATGTTGTTATTCTGAATTCTAAGAACTAAATTAGTGTAATCTTCCAGAAAGAGTATTTATGTTTTTAATCTCACTTCTCTGTTTGTATACCATGAAACATAAGTATTTTATAGGGGAGACCCCAACAGCGGTGTTTGGCTGCAAAAACATTCACAAATATAGGACCAAATCCTCAGATGTTGTAAATCAGCAAGCTCCATGGACTTCAGTTTACACCAGCCAATTGTCTGGTCACAAATATAATCTATAGCTACTGAAATATTGGAGAAAGAACAAACTATTCCTTGCCATCTCAGAAAGGAGGGCTGGTGACATAAATATATAGAACCTTGTTCAGACTGCAGTCCATTGAGTTCATGAAGCTCTGATGGGCCTAGCATCTAGCAAAATCACATGGGCCTTGATATCAAACTATCATTTCTCTTATCGCAACAGATAGAGAAAAGGATAATCTACAACAATAGGTTATAGATCAATATGTAGGATGATGTTCTACCAAGGGAAGCAGCATCTAGTTAAGGGATCTAATAAAGAGCTAGTTAAGACTGGAGCTGTTTATCTTGGAAAAGAGACTCAGGGGAGATAGGATAGATGTCTATTAAATCATGAATGGTGTGGAGAAAGTGAATCAGAAAGTGTTATTTACCCCTTCACAGAACACAAGAAGCAGGGGTCACCCAATTAAATTAATAGGCAGCAGGTTTAAAACACACATCGGGAAGCACTTCTTCACACAAAGTACAGTCAACCTGTGGAACTCATTGCCAGGGGATGTTGTGAAGATCAGAAATAGAACTGGGTTCAAAAGAGAATTAGATAAGTTCATTGAGGATAGGTCTACCAATTGCTGTTAGCCAAGATGGTCAGGGATGCAACCCCCCTGCTCTGGGTGTCCCTAAACTTCTGACTGCCAGAAGCTGGGACTGGATGAAATTGATAAATTGCCCTGTTCTGTTCACTCCCTCTGAAGCATCTGGCACTGGTCACTCTCAGAAGACAGGGTACGGGACTAGATGGAGCATTGGTTTGTGGGGTGACCAGATGTCCTGATATTTGGGGCTTTTGCTTATATAGGCACCTATTACCCTCCACCCCCATCCCGATTTGTCACACTTGGTATCCGATCACCCTATTGGTTTGATACAGTTTGGCCATTCTTATATGGTACTACTGGTAAATACTCTAGTCTTTACCTCTAGAGATCTGTGACACAAATAGAAATGAGTTGTCTGGTGTCTCTGCCCCATCCCTAATCACAGATCCTTATGAATTCCTCATAATGGTCAGCCTCTCCTTAGCAAAGGGAAAGCCCTGAAATAGCAGGGAGATTGTACAGTCTGTCCGAAATGAGGTGCACTGGCAAACACCTCTATGGGGATGCTTGTGGAGTGGCTGCCTGAGCCATGACAGACTCTAACCAGCACAGACTGTCACGGTAAGTCACAAAGTGTGCTGCAACTTACATTAAATTCATACTAAATTTCACCATTTTTACTGTAGCCATTTTGATCAGTAAAAAAATATTTTTTCCATTAGCCAAAATGGAAAGAAAGCAAAAAGACAGCGCCCCAACCCCCACCGCCACCAAAAAGACAGCCTCTGAACATGTCAAAATCCTACATTTCAGGTGTGATCCCCAGTACATGGTTGTACTTTATTGTCCAGTTATTTGTAGTAACAGAACTGAGAGTCAACTCTGTTCTGGGAACCTTCCTCAGAGCTCCGGAGAGGTGCACTGTGTTAATGACCGCATCATCCGCAGAGCTAAGTGTTTGAATAACATGGGGGTATGTTGATGACAAGAGAGAGTGCTTGGATACATCTTTTGTATCCTAGATCTTTCAGATGTCGTCTCCTTGCCACCCTAACACTTGCTACTGTCCAATCTTTTCATAGACCTGCAAGGCGTTGTCTTTGGGCTAATTGCTTGTTAGAAATTCACAGCACTTCAGGTTGTTTCTCAGGGTAAATAAAATACAGCTCAAAGAACTAAGCAGATTCTGTTTTGAAACCATCTTCAGAATACAAACTTTACAAAATCTAGCTGCCACTTCACTTTGTTTTGTATTGTGGTTCAGGTACGTCCACAGGTGTTATGAGACCATCACAAACCTCACCACCATCTGCTCCAAGGGCAAGGGGCCCTTCGGTGACCTGCCTGTTCTAATATGATCACAGAGTGGTGTGTTCATTTAATAAAAATCACCCAAGCAACACAAAATATTTCACTGTACACACAATTTTCCTGTAGGGGTGGGGGAGGGAGAGGAAGAGAGGGTGCCACATATGACAAACATTTACTTCACTAAATGCACTACTGGACGTTGCTCAGATACTATGACAATGAGTGTGGAATAAGAATCTATAGAGAATATAATACAATAGAATAGAATCATGTGCCTTTAAGAATATTAGCTAGATTAGGGAGGGTTCTAGTTTGCATCTTCCCTTGGAATTGTTATTTTGTGTTGCATTCCTATCTCTGGCCTTCTCCACTCCTTTGGGCCCTTGTTCTCTGATCAGCCCAGCTGATCTCCTTTCAGTAACGCTTTCCCCAGCATCTAGACTCTTCTGCCTTTAGCATAATAGAGGCCGTTTCCCACAACTAAGGCTCTGGAAAAAATTGTATTTAAAAATATTTTAAATGTCATTAAAAATATTAAATATCTCCTCAAACTCAGACAACTGAACACAATCAAAGGGCAAGCGGATCTAATTAAAGAAAAGGGTGTGGGGAGAGAAACAGGGAGAGGAACAGATATGAAATACACAGCCCACAGTGATCAGACAGAAAGGCACCTTGGAAATGCAATCTTGGCTGTTGAGTCTCAAAGTGCTGAACTATGAATAGTGACTGAGGCCATGCCACTTCCCCACCCCCTTTTCTAGAACAATAATTCTCTGAAAAAATCAGATCTTGCCCAGATACAGAAAATATTCTTCTGCCTGCCTGAGTGTATGGAATAATCTTGCCCCTTATGTTCAGTATATAACACACACCATAAAGAAATGGCCATTCTAGGCTATTCATCGCCGCACTCAACGAGTGCACGCACCCCTCAAAATACACTCAGTGCAATTCCTGGGTCATCTAATCCCTCCTTAATATGGGCCTATTCCTGCAAACACCCTTAACTCCCATTGACTTCACTGGGAGCCAGTGGGGCTTGAGGGGGCATGAGGCACTTAGCATATCATAGGAGATTGGGTCCTAGGTTTGTATAGCTTCACAGCTCCCTCTGCAGCATCTCTCCAATAAGTCATCTCTCTATATACAAACAGTATCTATCCTGTGAGGACAACCTACGTATTATGACTGCACACAGAGAAGGTCACAGAGCTGCTGGTATATTGCAACCACGAAACATAGCACAAAGCTTTCTCTCTCCCTCTGTTACAGAAGGGGAATGGTGGTGATATTTAGGTGTAGTAAAGAGAGGGAGCCACCAGGTGGCCACCATTCCCTGTTGGAGGTGTGGGAGTATCAATGGAAGAGTGTGATAGAACAAAGGAGGGGTTTGATAGGATAACAAGCCTGTTCTCTCAGCAGCCAATGTAACATTTTTAAATGGTTATGTAACAACGTTCCTTTTCTTTTATTACAATTCAGCTCGCAGGGTTTGAGATCCCAGATCCTGGCTTACACCAAAGAGATGGATCCTGTCCAAACTGCATCTCATCCTTTGTCCTATTCTGATGTGATTAGATCACAGGATCCAGGGATCTACCCGCGCCGAGAGGAAGCTTGTGCAAATTAATTCAGGAACAGGATGCTTTGGGTCTGCCTCCCCAGCTCCTTGTTGCCAGCCACAAACACTCCATCATAGGAGTCACTTCACCTCCTCGTTCTTTTCTACAGTACTCTTACAGCACTGACACTAACCTCACAAACAATATTGTTGTGGCAAATCCTTCTCTCAAGGGCCTGATTCAGCAGTGACGTCAATGGGAGTTTTGGCAAAGGAAGGCATGCAGGGTTGGACTGTTATTGAACGATACATTTAGTCAGGAATCAAAATTAACTTGCTGGGGACACAGAATTTGCCCTCGGCTGTTCAGCTTCTCTGAAATGCATCTGTACAGGAGTGAGTCTGCCTTTTGATATGCTGCCACAGCAGAGCTGCGGCCTTCTTCTCTGCTTCCCTGGCAGTTGATTTCATAGAGGGGAGTGAGTTGCCTCAACATGCACATTTAGGGTGAAATCTTCTCCTTATTCATAGCAGCTACTCAGAGGGAGCAGAGGGTGCTGCAACACACAGCAGGGTAGCTCCAGGTAGGCACAGGTATGGAGTTGGGTTCACTTTCACCCCCGAAAGGTGGAACATGTGCCCATTACTAGCCGCAATATACAGTCAGGTGAAAGGGGACTGTGAGCCCTCACCACTCCTCCAAGCCAGCAGACTGACCCAGCTGGAGTTGTCGCACAACAGCAAACACATGCTGCCCATCCCTTGGAAGAGTATACAAGAGAGCGCTAGAGCAGGATATTGCCCTGTTGCTGCATGGGAGCATTAGGAAGGTGGAAGTCCTTGTCTCCCATTCCCATCCCAGTGCACATGTGCCACAAGACAACACTTAGCCCTTAATTCCCGGTCAGAATTACCACGGTACACCAGCCTAGCTGGACAAATGCTATGAGAAAGCTGAAAGAAATGGAGCAGGAAAAAATCCTACATTTGAATAATCAGTAAAGAAACAATATAAAATGGACATGGAAAAGAGAAGTGACTAGTCACTCCAGAACTGGGGGAATTGCTTGTGAAAAAGGAGGACTATAGAGAACCTACACTTGAGGCAGTGAGACAAAGGAATTGTCATTTGCTCTCTTTGCCCATCAGATGTCACTCTTGGATCAGTAGTTCTTTAGCTGAAGTCTCTCTCACGAGGGAATTCATTAAACAGGGCTACTGAGTTAAGAGCTGAGGGAAATGGCTCAAAATCAGGCCAGAAGTGACACCTAAGCATTCATTTCGAAAAGACACATAAGAGCTCAGCATGCACAAGTCCCATGTGTTGTTCTTGGGGCTGCATTCTGGTTGTGTGAAATACTCAAAGCTCAGACCCACTTAAACTGAGCCAGAGGTTTGATGCATTCATGAACACCAGCTCCTGCTCCTGACAGCTGGAATGTAAATCAAGTTTGTTTAAACCGGTGGGGACTGGGGAACCAGTGATCCGCTCTCCCATCAGCTAGAGTCACTTCCAAGTCCCCACTGCAATGAGCTCAAGGAGGCCTCGTCTTACTGTCAGTGGCCAAGATTCACTATGGCCTTGTACAGTTCTCATCCACTTTAAGGCCAGAGGGGCCCTGCCGATCAGCTCCTCCCCCTTCCCCAGAGCCTGCTGGTGGGCCCTACCTCCGGCATCTCCCACCTGCCAGTGATCAGCTGTTCAGTAGCATGCAGGAGGCGGTGGGGTGAGGGGGAGTAGTAGGGAAGGAAGAGGCAGAACAAGGGTCGGGCACACTTGGGGGAGGGGGTGCAGGAAGAGGTGGGGGCAGGAACTGGGGCA
Source organism: Eretmochelys imbricata (assembly GCF_965152235.1). Classification (NCBI taxonomy): domain Eukaryota; kingdom Metazoa; phylum Chordata; order Testudines; family Cheloniidae; genus Eretmochelys; species Eretmochelys imbricata. The sequence continues at coordinate 15,097,672 of NC_135579.1, read as the reverse complement.
CAGCAGGAGTTGAGCACTCCTGAGGAAGCCAGAAAGTCAGCGCCTCAGCTCAGACGGCTCACTAATAGTCACATTTTCAGAAGTCGCCATTAACTTGGTGTGCCTCACTGATTGGGTGGGGCAACTGAGACACCCAACCTTGCGGGCACCCACTACTCCACTTAAAGGGAGATAATGAGGACTTGTGGATGCTCAGCACTTCTGAAAATCAGACCCCATGTTACTGAAGTGGGCATCCAGTCACTGCGGCACCCAAAATGAGGAGGCACTCTGGGCTTGCAGGAGAGAGAAGAGACAGCCTCTCACTGGGTGGTGCGTGTGAGAGGAAGGGGTTCTCTATTTGCTCATCCCTGCTGTACTGGAGTGAGCACTTAGCCATTGGAATTCCAGGGCCTCCACCTCATTCACTGCCCTGTGGTAGTATTTGGCCACTTATTTTTCAAAACATAGTTGAAGTTAGCTACTTAAGTGACTAACAAGTGCTCAGTTCCACAGTAGCCTATCAGGCAGGGGACCTCACCTGAAATAGTTTTGTGAACAAAAATAAAGAGGCTGCAATTTGTGGGTTTGTGCCTTTCCTCCATCTTGCACGAAAAAGGATACGTACTTTCCTGACCCTTCGATGTCAGCATGGAGTATGCCAACATTTTTATGGCTGACTTAGAACAATGCTTCCTCAGCTCTCGTCCCCTAATGCCCCTACTCTACTTACACTACATTGATGACATCTTCATCATCTGGACCATGGAAAAGAAGCCCTTGAGGAATTCCATCATGATTTCAACAATTTCCATCCCACCATCAACCTCAGCCTGGTCCAGTCCACACAAGAGATCCACTTCCTGGACACTACAGTGCTAATAAGCGATGGTCATAGAAACACCACCCTATTCCGGAAACCTACTGACCGCTATACTTACCTACATGCCTCCAGCTTTCATCCAGACCACACCACACAATCCATTGTCTACAGCCAAGCTCTACGATACAACCGCATTTGCTCCAACCCCTCAGACAGAGACAAACATCTACGAGATCTCTATCAAGCATTCTTACAATATCCACCTGCTGAAGTGAAGAAACAGATTGACATAGCCAGAAGAGTACCCAGAAGTCACCTGGGTCAGGCCCAACAAAGGAAGTAACAGAATGCCACTAGCCGTCACCTTCAGCCCCCAACTAAAACCTCTCCAGCGCATCATCAAGGATCTACAACCTATCCTGAAGGACGACCTTCACAGATCTTGGGAGGCAGGCCAGTCCTTGCTTACAAACAGCCACCCAACCTGAAGCAAATACTCACCAGCAACCACACACCACACAACAGAACCACTAACCCAGGAACCTATCCTTGCAACAAAGCCCGTTGCCAACTGTGTCTAGATATCCATTCAGGGGACACCATCACAGTGCCTAATCACATCAGCCACACTATCAGAGGCTCGTTCACCTGCACATTTACCAATGTGATATATGCCATCATGTGCCAGCAATGCCCCTCTGCCATGTACATTGGCCAAACCGGACAGTCTCTACGTAAAAGAATAAATGGACACAAATCAGACATCAAGAATTATAACATTCAAAAACCAGTTGGGGAACACTTCAATCTCTCTGGTCACTCGATTACAGACCTAAAAGTTGCAATTCTTCAACAAAAAAGCTTCAGAAACAGACTCCAATGAGAGACTGCCGAATTGAAATTAATTTGCAAACTGGACACCATTAAATTAGGCTTGAATAAAGACTGGGAGTGGATGTGTCATTACACAAAGTAAAACTATTTCCCCATGATTATTTTTCCCTCCTACTGTTCCTCACATGTTCTTGTCAACTGCTGGAAATGGCCCATCTTGATTATCACTACAAAAGGTTCCACTCCCCCCGCCCGCTAGTAATAGCTCACCTTAACTGATCACTCTCGTTATAGTGTGCAAGGTAACACCCATTGTTTCATGTTCTCTGTGTATATAAAATTGTCCTACTGTATTTTCCACTGCATGCATCCGATGAAGTGGGCTGTAGCTCACAAAAGCTTATGCTCAAATAAATTTGTTAATCTCTCAGGTGCCACAAGTACTCCTGTTCTTTTTGCAGATACAGACTAACACGGCTGCTACTCTGAAGCATGGAGTTCAGAACTCAGTCTCTAGCTGGCCATGGAGAGCAACTGCAGCTGCTTAAATCTGTGCTAGAGACATTTTTTAAAGTAACTATAAGGAGAGAAGTTTCAGAGTGGTAGCTGTGTTAGCCTGTATCGGCAAAAAAGAATGAGGAGTACTTGTGGCACCTTAGAGACTAACAATTTTATTTGGGCTATTAGGAGAGAAAGGAGGGGAAATGGCCCTGTAGACTTTTAGTTTCATCTGGGACAACATTCCTTCCACACTCTCCAGTTTGTCCTTCAGTAAAAATCAGAACCAGCCCTATCTTATGATGATTATTTTGTATTGCAATAGTGCCTTGGAACCCAAGTCATGCCCAGAACTCCATCGTGCTAGGCACTGTACAAACACGAGAAAGAGAGTCCCTACTACACAGAGCTTTTGGCCCGACCTGAAGGGAATTTTATGAGGCTTAACAAAGTTTGGCCAATCGTTTCTTAATATATAAATAAGAATCTCTGTACTTCTAGGTCCAAACTTCCAAACTCCAGAAGTTCAGATTAAACATGCAACTTGAACTAAATCCAGAACTAAGCACCCAATCTGAGGTCTTGAGTTTCTGCTTTGTCATAAGATAAATGTCACGAACTGTGGTCTAGGCACTGCAACCTAGTGGTCAGAACAGGCAGCAGGACGAGCAGTCCGAGCAGAGCTGGAAGAAAAACTGGAGTCCTGGTTAGGCGACAAGCCAGTGCTTGGAGCCAGAAGCCAGAAGAGATCTGGAGTTATGGTCAGGAGACAAGCCACGGGCTGGAGCCAGGTTCCAGAGGAAGGTAGAGACTGGGACAGGGGCAAGCAGAAGCAAGGACCAGTCCAAGAAGCAGCTCTGATGAAACTACATGCAAAAAATACATTGAACAGCCCCTGCACTGCTTCTGCAACAAAGCCTACATGGCAATCTGCTGGCTCTTCTGTCCAATCAGAAACCACAGTCACTTAGTGAGAGCTCATTGGGTTACTAGGTGAATGCACCCAGAGCCTGCTGAGTTCCCGACACCAGGTCACTGAGGCTTCCCTGTTTGGAAGGAGCTTCAAACAAGACTAGTCTGAGTTTCAGGGCTGCTAAATTAGAATGCAATTGGCTCTGAATGTGATTGGCCCCCACAATTTCCCTAACATTTGTTTGTCAAGCTCATGATGAGAGTTCAATGAACCTGCACTGATTTAAGTGAGTGGGGTGTGAATACACACGACCCAAAACACCACAAGGAGAGTCACACAAGCCCTTTCAAATCAAGATCAACTAGCTTTACACAGCTGTTCAGGAGACAACTGGCCTCTGGTGCCTTAGCTGAACCGAATGTCTGCTCACTTAAAGCTCTGTTGCCTTGGGATGTGATAGCACAATGGGATTAGGAAGCAATTGGTCTTTATCTTGTTTTCACTTCAAGCTCACAACAGTTCTTGGAATCAGGCTGTCCCTATTCAATGCAGACTTACTCAAACTTCCTCTAACATGTCTGTTAATATTGATTATAAATAACTGTGCCTTCCAGGCTTTGTGCAGGAGAATAACTGTCAAGTCACATTTCAGAGGGAAATGGAGAGGTTGGGGTTTTTTTGTTTGGTGAGGCTTCCCTTCCCACCTCCCCCTTGCAAAGAAGAAAAATTGTTCCAAGAGCATGAAATTAACACTGAAATAAGCTTTGCAGTTAGGTTCCCACAGCTTGTGAAAATATGAAACCCCCTATGCCTGGGGCTTTCCATTCAAAGCAAATGTTTCTATGTGTGGAAGGAGGAGTTGCCATGATTAATTTAACTGAAAATTCTGCTCTGAGTTTGCATCCATTCTCTGTTCCAGCATGTGTGTGTGTGAGAGAGAGGCCCAGAAGAAAAGAAGAAGGAGAGTTGGCATTGCAAGGGCATGTTTTATTTATTCTTTATTAGGCCAGAGGTTACAAAATCAAAACCACTTTGTGAATCCAAATGGGACATGTCAGCACCATTTTCCAATCTTTCCCATAGAGGTTAGCCCCTTCTCCCATGGACTGTCAGGGGAAATGCTGCCTGCTTTTAGCCTTCAGCTGATCATTTTATGATGTAATGGGAACTGAACTGGGAATCAGGGGGGAGAATGAAACAGCAGAGGGTCTGACCACCAGCAGATATCCAGTGCCTATGTGAAAGGGGCTGGGTAGTCTTAGCTTAGTTCCCTGCCCATAGTTCCTAACCCACCAGGGGAGTGTTCCAGAGGTTGTATCCTGGTTGACAGTTTTCTCAGAGACACAAGGGTTAAATGATCGTCTAGGGCGGGAAGGGGTACAGTGGTGTTGGTCAGGGCCAGACTAGACAAGCTACAGCTCAGAGTGCTATGCTAAGGCACATGCCTCCCCCACAAGTGCAGACTGCTTTGATCTCTCCAGAGCCACAAGCACACTCCTCAGTCCAGACTCTTCTTCCTCTCACTTTCAACCACCCTCTTCCACAGGGCAGGGCACTGCCCACCTATCGTTGCAGGCACCTAACCCCAGAGCTTACCTCTCTGCCACTGGTGGGATCCCAGCTGGGTCTGTATGAGGCTCCTCCCTTCCCATTGTCTCTGCTGTCAGCAAGTAGACACAGCCTTTTGGGCAGAAGCAGGAGAGACCCTTTGTTAAATGGCTTGTATTTTTTTGCCTGGCTGGGCAAGGTACATCCTGTCCTACGGAAAGCTTGATGGTGGGGCAGTCTGGGTGAAACTTGTATTGTCACCGTCCCTGCTGGATCTATTCCGAGGGTAAACCACATCCATGCCCCCCTTCATGCAGCTTGGCTGTTGATTAAGAGTCTGATTTTTCATTGGGAATCAAGAATAAAGGGGACTGTAACTGTTACACAATGAAACTTCACTGTTGGTTTTTTTTTTTTTTTTTTTAAAGCCAATTAGTTCCTAGGCTTGGAGTCTTCACTCAGACAGATGGTGTTTATACAACTCGCCTGCCACGTCAAGGTGCTGGCAGCAGAAACCAGCCCAGTGTAAAGCCCCTCCATCACCTGTCCCTGTCTGTTCTTTTATCCTGATGGAACCACCTATGTGATATTGAAAGTAATAATAGGGAAGCTTGTCCATTGTTGGTTTTGTGGCACTGTAAAAATAATCTTATCGGTCAGTGCTCTGTTTGTTTTTCCCCCAAAGAAAAGGAATAACTTTGCAAATAAGCTGCCCTTGCAATCTGGAGCTATTGTCTCATTTCTATTGTAGTCATGGGTACTACTTTCTTTAGAAAAATACTTACACTAAAAAACCCACCCACCCACAAAGAAAAAGAACAAAGGGAACTCCTCGCTTTACTCTGGACTAAAGCCCCTCCCTCCGTTAAATTCCCTACTATCTGTTGATTCAGGATGGCACCAGCATTTTTATCTGGCTAGGAATGAAACAGTCAAGATTTCTCTAAGGCCCCTAGGGCAGTCATCCAATAACTAGATAAAGTTAAACAATACTACACAAAAGCAGCCTGGGAAAAAAGGGGGGTGAGTGGAAGGAGGAAGGCGGGGTTGGAAATATTTAATGCCTGTTAAGTAGGAAATTGTAATAATGATTCATGGAAAAGTTAAACAATTACACCCCAAATCAGTTTGGCTCCAAACCTCCCTTCTGTTTAATTAATAAAAAGCCCCCACAGCATGTCTGATCTTGAAAATGATATTTTCCCAAAATAATGACTGGCCCTGATGAGGTTCCACAGTACATGCTGTATATTGCAGGCTTCCAGAATGCTTCTGGTTAAGAACTTTTATTGCTCATATTCCAGGACTGGGGGTAGAGAACGCTTTTTGTAACTGTGCGCAAGGCACAGATTACACTGTTAGCTTCATGCAATAATTTACCAGTGGAAGTCCTTGCATACTGTCCAGTCTCATTATGTCATCTCAGTCTTAGAATCAAATCAGAAACACTTCGCTCCTGGGAGTGGGGTGGGGGTGGGGGTTGCAGCAAGGCATTCGGGTTTGTAGAGCTAAAGTTAGAAGAGCCCTCGCGAGAAACCCACCAGGTGAGCAGGTAATTTGCTGGCTCACAAACTTGCAGCAGGGAAAGTTTGGTGTCAGGGAAATAACTGAAAAGTCAGAATTCCTGTGTAAGCTAGAAAGCATCTCTCTTTCACCAACAGAAGCTGGTCCAGTAAAACATGTTACCTCACACACACACACAGCCCCCCTTGCCTTTCTCTCTAGCTGCACATACATTATATATGAGAGAGCTAGCCCCTTGCAACCTGTTATAAAGCTTTTAATCCTTTTTTATGAAAGAAATTTGGGAAATTAGATCTAGAATTGAACTTTTGGATCAAACCCTTATTGAGATGGAGTCCAGCTTCTCCAGAATTGGAGAGTTTTCACAGCTGGAGTTCTGGTTTGGGCCATTCTTTAACATGGAGGGATTCTATACATTGCTTACCACACTGACTACTCCCTCCCTTCCTGTAGGGCCCAGCCACTACTAATTTCCCCCTTTTGGTGTTATAGCAACAGATGATTGGTCTTGGGGGAGTTAGTCTTAGAGCTATTTTAAGCAAGCAACTCACCTATAATCAAGACCAACAAAGCATAACTGCAGAATATTTACACAAATGCATTTTGGGATAACTGCATCATGGATACACCCTTCCTTATGATATTTCCTGAAGATAGACTCTCTGGTCCACAAAGTGAGTTACAAGAGGCGTGGAGATTTTCAGCATGGAGTAGAATAAAAACCTGTATAAGTTATGGGTTTAGGAGCATCCTGAGGATATTTTGAAGAGGTCTGTTTTTAGAGTTCTGCTTTCTCAGTAGAGAAAGCTAAATCAGTAGTTAAGTATCTACTTGGTACTCAGAGATGGGCAAAGATGAGTAGTTATTGAGATAGTGTTTCATCTGTTCAAAGCCCTGTGTAACCGTTAGCTAATCCTCACAACACCCATGTACTGTGTCATCCTCCCATTTTACAGATGGAGAGAGTGCGGGAGAGAAGCAAAGTGACTTCGTCCAAAATCAAAGAGAGAGTCAGTAGCAGAGCTAGGACCAGAAACCAAGCCTTCCTAGCTTCCAGCACTGCATCCATTCCATCCATGGGCACATGTGGGGATTCATGCCCCCAACAACAGGGAGCACAGAAGAGCTCATAGGGAGGGCTAAGATGTACTCTCAGTGTTTGTTGACTACTGAAGTCCCCTCAGAAGCTGTAGCTGGTGTAAAATGCAGCAGCCCACTTCCTTGGCAGTATTAGCCAAGGAGAGTATTGCTCCACAAATGGAAGTGGTTCCCATTTGCTCCTGATGTCAATTCAAGATATTCTCCTTCCTGAAAATAAGGTGTACGTTTTTAACCATGGGAGCAATTAACCACTGGAACAATTTACCAAGTGTCACGGTGGATTATCCATCACTGACAATTTTTAAATAATTTTTGGATGTTTTTCTAAAATATATGCTCTAGGAACTATTTTGGGGGAGGCTCTATGGTCCGTGCTGTACAGGAGGTCAGACTAGACGATTACAATGGTAGCTTCTGGCCTTGGAATCTATGAATATATTGATCTACAAAGAGTAGCATGGGTCCCAGCTACCCAAGAGACTGCCTGCCTCATCGTGTTTCGGCAAGACAGCTGAGCTCCACCATGGCACTCAAGAGAACCGACGCGAGCTGGTGAATGGGCGTTTTCAGCAGAACGTCCTCACCTCTTGCATTTTCTTCCTACCCTTGGTCTGGCACAGCCTGAGCTTGAGCTTCAAGACGTGGTACAAAGCAATCTCTGTTACCTGAGTCCAACAAGCAGCTCCTGGTGTCACAATATTTTTGGCCAAATCCTCCGTTGGTGTGAATTTACACCCGCTGTAGATTTGCCACTTATTGCTGTAGTTATAATATTTCATACACATGCCCAGAAACACAGAAGGTGCATTCTTTTTATAAATCAGCTACATACATATATTAACTACTTCTACTGACGATTCCCAATGTGAAAATTCAGCCTTACCCTTAAAGTCCTCATGAAGCAGAGGAAAAGATGTTGCTGAGATTAAAGATGAGAACCTGATTTTCATACATAGAATTTATGTGCATGAATGCTTGTAATGGCGAGTGCAAACTGCTAATTTGGTATATTTGCACATGCATGTTCACAATTTCAATGCATGCACTAATTAGACATACAATTGTGTGCCCAAACTGTATGAGAATCAAGGCTTGAATAGTTCATCTGATATTGCTCACGGTATATTTTTCTTTGTAAAATATTTGTATGCACACAGAATTATTAATTCTCCTGGACTAAAACTTGCCCAGTTGTTAAAAAAACCCTGGAATTTAAATTAGATGCTTCCAATGGGTATTTAATTTATATTTATTAAGTCTTCTAATTGAATACCAATCAATTATTAAAAACAGACTACCAAGTTTTAACTACAGAATCAGACATGCATTTATTACAGAATTGTTAAACCATGGTAAATGTGTTCTCAGTCTCTTGGTATTCATTTGAAAGGCTATAAAAACCCTATTAAAGTCTTAGTTATGTGTGTATACAATAAGAGCTAAATGCACTTATGAGACAATTTAAAATAATTAGTAATTACTGTTCAGTTTCTTAGAAATTTAGCAAGAAACCCTATACAAATCTCTCAGACCTTTTGACAACAAGGTGTCTGGGAATGTTTTTTCCATTAATTAACTCTCTGTTGGTGGGGTAATTTTTAAATAAACTTAGCTTCAATGCTCTATACATTCCTCCAGTGGTAAATTAATGACACCTATTATCAGAAGCAAATTCTGAGTGAGATATAGTTATTGTTACAAGCTCAGTAGTTGCATTTATTTATTTTTGATTTTGTAAAAGAGCTCTGACTCAATCTTACCAGGTCCTCTTTATCCTATCTACTCTATCTCCTTCCAGTCTAGATATGTTAACAAGTTTTGAAGAAAGACTCAGCAGTTGGAACTGGAACAGGCTGGTAGCATTTGCTTGAGTAAGCAGATGCTGACCCTGTTGGGAAAGGGCTAATCAAAAGAACAGAGGCAGCTGACCTAAGAGTCACTCTGGGAACAGAGGATCTAGGGTGTGGGCTGAGTAGTCCTGAAGGAGGATATATAAGAGCAGCCAAGCTTCAGGAGAAGACGAGCTAACTTTTATGCTATTTTGTTGTTTTCTCCCTTAATAAAGCCAAATCCTAGGAAAGGTAGGAGTTTGGATTTTATATAGATTATGTTTGTAGGGCAGATTGGAGGAAAGGTATCTGCCACAGGGTGATTTTGAAATTTGGACGGATGAGAGCATGGTGTTTTCCCTTTTAAGTTCAAACATTCTCCAACCTCAAAGGAAAAAGAAAGGGGGTAGGAGAAACAGTGAAGGAAAGAAGAAAGAGGCTTTATCAAAATTACTCCTTTGTACTTAGATGTCAGCTTTTATTGGGAACTGAAAGTCCTACTGCCTTTACTAGTCCATTACAAGTGGATGTTTGAGAAGTAATAAGTCCTGTGGGCTCACACCACAGATTCTTAAAAGCAGTATTTGGGTTATTTCCATACGTACACTTACTTTTCAGTCACCTCTAGTGCCCTCCCATGCTGTAACCGGCCACGGCTTTTATTCTAGTAGCACAAGTGAAACACAATTTTCAAAGACAATCCTGAAGTAACCAGAATTGCACTAATATGTCCCCGCTAAGGAGATATTCCAAGTCAGTTTGGATGTGCTCAAAGTGTACAAGACATTAAATTTGACCGATAGCCAAGGGAGCAAAGGGAAGAACTGCCATGGTTGTGGCTGTAATCAGTAGCTGGTTTAGCATGGATTTACTGTGCACAGGCTATTCTTTAGCCCCTGTAAGTTTATGGTAAAGTGTCACTAGTATGCGAGAAGGTGGGACAGGGCAGGGGGTGGGAGGTGGGAAGAGGGGAAGTCTCCTACTGCGTAATCCACTGAAGGAGTTTATTGAAAACAACTGAACTGTTGCTTCCTTTTATAAGGGTAAAATTCTGTATGGACAAAAAACTAGGAGAGTCAGGACTGACAGTGACAACTGCAGTCACATTTGAAAAGCAGATAAAGGACTGTGGGTTTTAAACATACACTCTCTCTCTTCCCCCTCCTACCCACCCCCTTCCTCATTGTCATCCTTTTGGCTTATGGGTTCCAGGAATGTGAATGACTCTTGTCAAGAATCACAGCGAGTTTAGTTACTCACATAAAACACGTAAACTGCCCAAACTGAAACTGAATTGATTTTTGACAAGGTGCAGTCAAGTGTCCTTCCAGATACCACTCATGACAGAGTGATTCCTAGAGAACTGAAACATGCATTGTAGTCCATTTTCCTCACACAAGTAACAGCACCGAAAAGTCTGCCAGAGAATCACCTACATAATGCAAGAAAATCGCAACTGAGAGGAAATGATAATTGCAGGCTAATTGCTATAAAACAGTCTTATCCAGAAGGGGTACATATGTCCAGCAGTCTGCTTTCACTGCTCGTGCAATGGCTTTCACAGCTCAGAAGAAGCAGTGTTGGCCAGCTGATGAAATGGAATCTGACATTAATTAGAACTAGGTGACTGCAAAGGACAAATAGTACATGGGGAAATTTGACTTTACAATTTAGTTCTCCTGATATCCCTTTGCATCAGCTCCCTGAATCCAAAACATACAGTTGCAAAGCTCTTAATTTTTCACATCTTGCTTCCAAGCAGATCTAAGGCTTTGACAAGGAACTGGCTCCTGTTAAAAATCAGTGCAATAATTGCAAGCAGCCGTTTCCAGCCCTGACAGAGTTGAACTCTGAAGCTCAAAGTAGCCTTCAAATCATGAGCTAATGCAAAAATAATCAGCACTATAGAACATCACCAACACAAAATTCTCCTTCGTACCAGAACAGCATCTGCTAGCTTTCAATGTGAGCCTTTTAAATTAGAATAGAAAGTCACAGAATGAAGGACCAGGGACAAGCGAAAGCTGTGGTGACTTCCCAATACCTGGGGCTTGCTGTCGGGGTGAGAGATTCCTCAAGCTTTTTAATCCTACTTGGCAGACACCCCTCTTGTATTTTTATTGTTGGAAAATTCAAGCAGGGTCATTTAAAGAGACAATTTATTAGTTATGGATAATTCCTCAGGGAAGAGGGATGCCCTTGTGATCACGGTACTGAACTGGGACTAAGCAGAACTGGACTCGATGCCTAGTGTTGACATACACAGCCTGGGAGACCTTCAGAATCTCTTTGGGCTTCAGAGCCTCATCTGTAAAATAAGTATAATAAATAATAATGATGATGATGATAATCTCTCCTTTCTCCCAAGTTTTGTCTATTTAGATTGCAAGCTCTTTGGGACATGAACTCTCTGTTATGGGCACATACAGCACTAGCTAGGCTGGGGCCTCTCGGTGCAGTTGAAATAGAAATAATCATTTATTAAGTAGTAGTGGGAGCAATGTACACTGAAAACATGACTAATAGCAGCAACAAATCAGCAAATAGGCAAAAGCTGCAAGGGATTTCCCCCAAACCTAGAGGGGTCAAACATTTCCTACTCCACTGCTACTTAAGGTATAAGATTCACAGCTAGCTTTAGCCAACGTAACGTAACAGGAATATCACATCCACACCCCTTTACAATCTATGCAGATTTGAATCATCAGGTCTGAATCCACCACTACAGTTTTGGACCTGGGTAGGATTTAAACTGAAAGGGGAAAATACACTAAAAGCCCATGAGAACAGCTGGTTTTGTGACATTTCTGCCCTTAACACCTCATGAGATCTCAGCTTGATTACACCTCTAAGCCAAGTCTGGATCTGAAGTTATATCATTAGCCCATGCCTAAGTGAAGTCTACTTCTAGCACTGCCCAGTATATCTGGTATGGCCTTATAGAAGCGCCAATGTGCCAGTCGGGAGCACTTGAAAGAATGTTCCACAGTCCTCTTTAATGCTAAGGATTCAGCTGAATGAGAGCCAAAGGGTTAAATAATATCCCATAAAGAGCCCAGTTTATAGCTGGGCTGAACCATCTGGAGTTTACCAGTCAGAGAAACCAGCTGGTAGCTTTTTACATGGTTTCCTTTTAAATGTACTTTTTTCTTCTACACGTGGCATACTGAGATGGAGCAGCCTCACCCACATCAGAGCCAGTGGGTGCCAGACCCCCTGCTACTGGAAGTTTATGCTAAGGACCCAACCCTGAAGTGCTGATGAAAGCAAAGGTGAGTGACTGAAGCTGGGGGAGGGAGGGGCTGCATTTTGGACAAGCTGACTTTCAAGTGCTGGCATGTAAGCAATTAGAAGGAGGCGTTGAAGTTCATCTTAAAAAGAAGTCTGCTAAAAGGGAGAGGCAGACGTTTCTGTCATGCTATTGTTTCAGTCCAAGGTAAGAAAATGGAGGGCGGGGAACAATTTTCCCACACATGAAATGCAGCAAATACCATTATCTATTGGGAGACAGCACATTTAGCCGTCTGGAGTCTAGAGTGGGCTTTCGAATAGCACCTGCTGTCTGTTGTCTTATCCTTAGACTGTAAGCAGTATGCTGTCCTCTTGTTTGTAATAACATGTAGCACAATGGCACTTTAAAGCCTAACAGATTTATGTGAGCATAAGTTTTCGTGGGTAAAAACCCCACTTCTTCAGATGCATGGAGTGAAAATTACAGATGCAGACATAAATATACTGACACATGAAGAGAAGGGAGTTACCTCACGAGTGGAGAACCAGTGTTGAATTGGCCTTGTCAACACTGGTTCTCCACTCGTGAGGTAACTCCCTTCTCTTCATGTGTCAGTATATTTATGTCTGCATCTGTAATTTTCACTCCATGCATCTGAAGAAGTGGGGTTTTTACCCACGAAAGCTTATGCCCAAATAAATCTGTTACTTTTTAAGGTGCCACCAGACTCTGTTGTTTTTGTGGATACAGACTAACACGGCTACCCCCTGATACTTGACACCTAGCACAATGGCACCCTGGTCCCCCTTCTACACCAGTTACTCATCTACACAGCCCCCTTCTACAGCCCCCTTCTACACCAGCTACTCATATCCCCCCCCGCAAGGTAGTGGGTTAGGGATTCTGGGAGCAGACATGGTGAAGTGCAATCCCTCTATGCCTGATCCACTGCTGGCATATGGCCCTTATGCCAGTGGTAGTTAGAACAGCCCCCCTGCTGCGCTAACTTCAGTGGGAGCCATGTGACCGAGGATCAGGGAGCGCAACCGCTTCCCCGAAGCATCACTGTGCTCAGGCTTAGTGGAGAATCAAGGCCTTAAAGTTCCCCCTCCTGGGTTTATGCAATCTGAAGCCATTCTTTCCTCCTTTCTGCGTGCTCTAGAGACCACCACTAGTCACCTTACCTTGCAGAATGACCACCACATTCCTAAGCTCCAAGGGACAAATTCTGCTCTTTTATGCCCCAGAAAAGCTATTGACTTTTGCTCGGGCAGTATAGGCAGAACTGAGAATAGAATTTGCCCCTGCCTATTAGATGAGCACTAGCTGTATTTGAGAAAAGGGACAATTATTCCAAGCAATGATCTCATGGGAACAATCCGGCAAGTCTTTAAGTGGTAAGAACTTTCATTATTGGGTGTAATGCAGTCCACACAATAGGCAATTATTATACCTGTCAATGTCAGCCATAAGCCCATGCAACCCCTCCCACTGCACTAGAGAACGACGTGAAAGCAGGAATTGTTGTAGGGAAATATCTGTTGAAGTCCAGATTTTTCTTTTTCCTTCAGCAAAAGGCTTCAAGCAAAGCAAGCTGCAGAGTCACAGGGGCACCCTAAGCTTTGCTCAAGGCTTGTCTGCAATGAGACGTTTTGCAGCACTATAGCTGTACAGGACTAGGTCAGCAGGGCTTGATGTGGATGAAGGTCTCTGGGACAGCAGGAGGATCCTGTTAGAGGTTCTGGCCCTAAAATGGTAACGTGATGGGTAAAACAAAAAATAGCCTAGGTACATGAGTTTCTCGGACAGTATCCACGGCTGGGTGTTGGTAAGTTACATATACTTCGTGGCCCAGTAATGGGAGTTGGACATGAAGGTCAGGAGAACTGGTTTCTGTTCCTGCCTCTGCCTTGGTCTGTGGGCAAGTTACTGACACCAATCTTTTTAAGAGTACCCCTTAATTTTAGCTGCCTCAGTTGGGGTGGGCCCAGCCTGAGACACCCAGGCCCTGATTTTCACAGGTGCTGAGCAGCTGCCTCTCCCATTGATTTCAGTTGAAGATGTGGGTGCTCAGCACATCTGCAAAACCAGGTGTCTCAAAGAGGGCACCTCACAATTGAGGCACGTTTGACATTTTGCCTTAACTACTCTGTGCCTCAATTAGCCCATCTGTACAATTCTGAAACTCCAGGGTCAGTGGTGACAGTCTACCGCCCACATTACAAACCGGCGTGTCATCCCTTCTGGCCTTAAAAAACAAAACCACCCCATGGAAATGGGGACAGTGACCCTTCCCCACTTTTGTGCAACAGATGGAAGGGGCATAATCTCCAAAAACCCCAAAATATAAATTTTAAATACTCTACTTCCTGCAGTTCCTTTTGCAGCCCTGTGGTCTATTTCTGTTTCTATTATGGCTTCCAGAATGGAAACTGGCATATTGGGAAGTACCGAACAGAGCAGTACAATCCTCTTTGTGTAACGCTGGCATTTCAGGTTTAAATTTAGAACATGTTATCACAGCAGTTCAGTTTGGGATATATGATGTGCTCCAGTGACTGAAAAAAAGAGTGACTTCATGTTTTATGAGAAGCATTTTTACAGATGTGGTTTAAGGAAAATGTTCTCCAGGAAAACCAGCAACATCTGCGGATCGTATGCCGATTACGTCACAGTAATGATAGCTTCTGTGTATTGTAACTCAACAGAGCAAACTAACCAATTCAGATGGACCATGCCATCCTCTTCCTGGGTAATGGAGTGAAACAGGTCATTGTAAAAGCTGTTCACTGGAAAAAAATCAATTCTCTGATTTTATTGGCATTCTCTGGAGATCAGGAACCTCGAGATTTAGTGTGTCCAGTACGCAGGTAAAGGAGCGGTTGAAATTTAGCAGCAAACAGAGTCAACCTGGGATACCACAAAAAATATTCATGGCATAACAGGAAGAAGAAAAAAAGCAATAAAGGCTGAGATTTTCAACACTGTCCGGGTGATTTAGTGGCACAATTGTCAGCGGTGTATGTAAATCCTCTAGGCTGCTTTGAAAAATCTCAGCCTAAATGTAGGTCAAAGCAGCAGAATGCAAATAGAGGGACCTAAGCAAAATCACAGGAAGTCAATGGGAGTTTTAACGTGAACTTCCCTGGGAACGGGATTGGATCCTGGCAGGGCTGTAGTGGCCCATCCTGTTTGGCATCAGAAGCCTGGGAAGGGATTCCTTCTGATGCACCGTGGCAGATATAACTCATCCATTGCCCCTGGACATAGAGAGATGGGCAGGGGGGAACAAAAGTATGAGTCCAAGAGGTCCTACAAGAGGAATCCTAATAATAGCTAAGACTGGAATTCATAGGGTTATTATTAGTCACCTTGTTAATAAATCCTGGCACCAAGAAGGGAGTGAGTTTGCCCTTACACAATGTGCCTGCAGATTTTGGTTGGCGCAAAGTGGAACCACCCCACTTTGCGGGCCATATCTGTGAACCAGCGGAATTGCAAAGTGACTCCAACCCACACACTCAACAGGCCTACTCACATCCACTGTATGCACCCGATGAAGTGAGCTGTAGCTCAGGAAAGCTTATGCTCAAATAAATTTGTTAGTCTCTAAGGTGCCACAAGTCCTCCTTTTCTTTTCACATCTGTAACGTTGTTCAAGTGTCTGCAGGACTAGGGCCTAATAAATGAGGGCCCTCTGTAAAATATTAAAAAAAGAACAGAAGGAGACAGGAAGAAGAGAACAAACATGCCTCCGTTTGCAGTGACGGATGCTAGGTTAGTTCGCAGGCCACCCATCTTGTGTATATCGCCCCCGCATCAACAGTGCAGATTGTTTTTGTAGGTGCAGATGCTTGTTTTGCTCATGCGCTAGGACGAGGAACATTGAGACCAAACAGAAGCTATTCAACAATACTTGGCCTTTTCAACAACATTGTTTGCTCTTAACTCACATGAAAAAGAAAAGTAAATCTTTACTACCATGCGCAACTACCCAGTTTCTACTTCGGCCGAAGCACAGACATTAGATGAGGAATCCAACACGCCAGGCTCGATTCTCTACTTTCTTATGCTGCTGTATCTATGGAAGTTGATGGGACCTATTCGGTTTTGTGCCTCTCAGGAGAGGCAGCAGAGGTGATATCCCGACGTAGGAGGGAAATGCCTTGAGAATTTAGGCTGCTTCAGGGGCCAGCATGAGCGTCAGTGTAAATTAGAACAGCCCAGGGGTTGCTCTGCAGCCTAGAATTGCCAGGGCACAAAATGCTCCAGCCACTCCCCCTCCTTCTCCACGACTGTGTAGGGGTGCATAAAGAAACCATAGCAGGAACAGGAATTAGGCCCAAGAAGTTACACAGGAGAGGAGAATCAGTGGGGCTTGATTTTTCAGACGTGCAGAGCACCAAGAGCTCTTATTAAATTTGATTAGAGCAGCAGGTGCTCAACATTGCTGAAAATCAGGCTCTCACATCTGCTTGTACCCAGGATTTGTGGCTCTAACAGGTCTGCGTCACCCAGGGGAGGGACTGAAGAATGAAGCAAGGATCCTTAGCTTTTTAGTTTCCTGACTTTTGAATGTAAGGGTCTGCAAGGTAGACCCTGGAGCTGCTGTACCATACAGCAGGGGCGTTACGCCCCCGAAGCCATCCACAGCCTGGATAGCATAAAGCTGTCTTTGTCCCCCATCTCCCTGTGCTGAGGGCTCTGTGTGGCATCTCTCTGAAAACACAGCACAGAATCTGGCCTTGAACATGTTGTTTCCCTTCAGTTTCCTTGCCCTGTCCTGCCTAGGAAATCAGCCCATTTCCCCCAGACATACGTAAACAGCAACAGGACTTGGCTGGGAGAGAAGCTGACACTGCACTAGGGTCAAGCTTAAAACAGTAACGGACTTCTGAGAAAGTCAGTCCCTTTTATGACAGGCTCCTCCTATCAGGGAAAAGCTGCTGCAATAATTTAATCTTGTATTAGGGTCTACCGGGGGTTGGGGTGGCCGGAAAGCAGCATTATGTAACTTACCTTGGCGTTCTGGGAAGACTGAAAAGGGTCTCACAGGCAAAGAAACTGCTGTGGAAGTTGCAGGAGAATCACCAGTCTGCCAAGAGCATCTGATCCCCTTTAAAAGCACATTAGATGCACCAGTTTCTTTTTTAAAAGCATAACGAAGCAAAACAATAGCACGTCAGTTCCCAGTGTGCTAGTAAAAGGCAAGCTGGATCCCTCTGTGGTCTAAGGTCTCCAGCTTGTAGCAGGCCTAGGCAATAAATTCTGGTATGGTGAAAAGCAGTAACAGGCCAATCATACAGACTCAACTTTAATTGGAATGAGATGATAAAGTCCAGATAACCATTACCAGCTCGGATAGGGATGTGGACTCATTATCGTCAGGCAGCTCATTAGGTCCAAACAAGTTTAAAAATATTTAAAGGTAACATTTGTTTGTATTTCCCATCAGTGATTGAATTAGGAAAGGGTTCTGTTTCCTCACCCAAATTCTGCTGAGGGGGGAGGGAGGGCGGAAACTGGCAAACCCACTTATATTCTGCCATTTTGCATCTGGCTGCTTAGTAACGTTTAATGGTCCATGTTTAGAAAGGGAGTTCTTGGTCCTAAGCTTTGGGAGAGCGAGTGGGTTTGTGTTTTCAAAATGTCCATTGAGCTTTTGAAACCAACTGATAAACCCAGTACAAGTCACAGCCTAAACATGAACAAAAGCAACCTCTAAGCTAGGAGCAGTTGTCAGGCTTCATTTAAGTCACCGTTGGAAATGTTTGGAGGTTTCTTCCTAGTCCCTCTGCACTTATTTTGTGCCCGATGATTATTCAGTGGCAGATGTTTTGTGGCCTCCACTTTTTTCTGATGTAGAGTTTTTTTGAAAACAAAAAGGGCTTCCTGTGAGTGAAGTGCTCCTACAAGGCGCTAGTTTGATAGCCATGAAGACCAAACCCCACTATCCACAGGACAGATACAGGACAGGGGGGGCTGCTGGAGGTTCCCCCACATGGGCTTGTCAATGCACCTCACTATGGAACAGCTGGTACAACTTCCAACTACGAGAGTAGTTTCAACGATTTCAACCTATGGCCCATTCGGTCCTTAGGGTCTGCTACTCAGGCTCTCCATTACAACTGATACCATTGGTGATAGTGGTTTTTGTGCTGAAGACTTGTGTCCAGCAGGAGCTGAACTGTGGCCAAATTCATTTCACATTTTAGCCACCGAAGTCAGCAATAGGTAACAACTTTCCGTAAACTAACAATCTGGGCGGGATCGAAGCTGGTGAACTAGGAGTGAAGAATAAAAGAAAGGCATTTGTAAAATAGTGCTGCACTTTTATATTGACTCGTAGTTTGGGGTTTTTTTCCTCCTTTGCCTTACACGTACATTCAGAAATCCTTCCCAAGCAAGATTTTCCAGAAAATGTCCTTCGCTATGTTAGCTAGCAAGCATACCAAATCCTCCTTAATCTTATGATTTGCACTGTTTTAAGCAGGTGACAAAGTATCTGGATCCGTGCCCTTGTTAGTTAAGCCTGCTTGCCACTGGATTTGAACCCCAGGTTGAATGTGTGCCAATGCCAGGAGGTCCCTATATTTTCTGTTTGATGCTTTTCCTCTGGTCATCCTAATATATTTACTGTAAAATATAAAATGGAATCCAGTGCTGTTTCATACACCAAGAATTCACTTTTCCTGATTGTTCATTTGATAGATATATGGAATACTGCCACCCACCCAGCCCTGCTCGTGTGCCTCAAATCTGCTCTGGAGCAAGTGCAGCGCTGAGAACAGTTTGGTCTTTATGCCCATTCAGTTCCCTGCCTCCTTGCTAAGACTTACATGGTGCCAACTTTAGCAATGGTTTTATGGGATGTGGACAGCTGTCCATTAGGATCTGGGCTGAGACCATTAACACATTCTGCACAGGGACCTGAACAGTTGTCAGATGATCACTTTGCTGGGCCTTAAGGCCAGCTTGTAGATTGAAAGGAGAAAACACATTTATGGTAGACAGCGGCAGCCAAAGTGGCCCTCTGTACTCAGCCTGTGAGGACCAGAAACATGTTCACATCTGTCCCTCAGCTTGGCTGCAGCTGTTGACTGCTTCCATTCGCTTTTTGTACAAGTTAATATGGGCAGAGGCAAGACATGAGCTCCGGCCAAAGGAAAAAATTATAGTTTTGTACCAAAAGGCCCAGGGGCATTGGATCAAAATTGTAATGGCACCTGGAGAAAAGGCGAAAGCAAAGCATCAACATATAGCTCCAATCAGCATGTGTCTGCACAAGAGAGGAGCCATCATGGGACAGTCGCTGCTCAGTCTCAATCTGTAGTGATTTTGCAGGTTACAGCAAAGTGGCCTTCATGCCAGATAATTCGGAGAAGGATTGTGGGTCCACATTGATACATGGTAGTTCTCACCTATTTCTTTGTCCACCTCCAGATTATCAGAGCTACTGAGAGACTCAGTATCCATTCCAGCACTGACTACAGCGATGGGCCTCATACAGGCACTGAGAATGGTGGATCAGATGCTCCTTGCATTCGTTCTCTACTTGTACGTGTATATACTACTGCACTTTACAGCCTGGGAAGATGAATCTTGATACCAAGACTCTTGTGAGTGAACCTGGAATTAGGGACAAAACCTTTTTGATTGATTTATCTTTACATTTGAACAGATTTGCCCTTTTCAAAGCCCAGTTGTAAAGAGCAGAGAATGCTACGACCAGCCATAACCAGCATCTGCACATTTCTTACTTCATATTTTGTCCTCGCAAATAAAACCCTCCATCTGGATCCTGTGCTAAAATATCTGCAGCTGTAAACAAAACAAACAGACTTGTGGGCGAGGCTGAATCACAGGGAGCTGAGGCAGGACCTTACAAAACCTTCTGAGTTCGTGTTCTGTCCTCAGCGAAAGGAGTCTGGTATTGTGCACATTAAACCCCATTGTGGGTAAATCTCTTCATATCCATCCAGGGTGCTTTTACAGATGAGAAAGTCGATGGTCAGAATAATAGAGCCACCATCTCTTGAAGAAAAGGATCTCTGACCAAATTCTCTAGGAGCGACACCTGCCCCAGCACCGCTCTGCCAGCAGTAGTCTAGGGCTTATATCCTGGACTTGACTCTCAGTTGCTCTGGCAGCAAAAAGCAGCTCTTCAGGCGGTAAACCTGGCTCTCTGAGGTCTCCTGGCCCCACCTAGCGGAAACCTTGAGTGATGTAGGAACCACTAGAATATCTCCTGCACCACTCCCCTCTGAGACCCAATGCATGATTCTTTTTGGGAAAAGGGGGGAATGGCTGGGGTGCCTCTGTGGCCACGTTGGGCTGTGGGCAGCCAGCATATGTTAGAGTTGGGGAAGGGGATCTCACAAGTTAACAGTTCATTCAGCGAAAACTCCATTGCAATTCTGATCTGTTCCACTGGGCATTGCAGGACGCTTCTCTTGGGGTGGATCCTGCCAATGCTTACACGAGTCCAGTTCTGGGTGCCACATTTCAGGAAAGATGTGGACAAATTGGAGAAAGTCCAGAGCAACAAAAATGATTAAAGGTCGAGGAAACATGACCTATAAAGGAAAGATTGAAAAAACTGGGTTTGTTTAGTTTGGAAAAAGAGAGGACGGGGGGGGAACAGGGGGGACTTGATACGAGTTCTGAAGTACATAAAAAGTTGCTACAAGGAGGAGGGTGAAAATTTTTTCTCGTTAACCTCTGAGGACAGGACAAGAAGCAAAGGGCTTAAATTGCAGCAAGGGAGATTTAGGTTGGACATTAGGAAAAAATTAACTGTCAGGGTAGTGAAGCACTGGAACAAATTGCTTAGGGAGGTTGTGGAATCTCCGTCACTGGACGTTTTTAAAAACAGGTTAGACAAACACCTGTCAGGAATGGTTTACTTAGTCCTGCCTTCAGTGCAGGGGACTGGACTAAATGAGCTAATGAGGCCCCTTCCCGTCCTACACTTCTATGATTCTATGAGTAACTTCACTCAGTCAATTAATCCCATTAAATGCAATGAGAGTACACCTGTGAGTAGTTACAGATGCCTACATACAGACTCAGGTCCACAGTCATCTCTACAGACTACACACTGTCCTTTCCTTTTGCAGAGATGATAGGGGTGCCTGCCTGGAAGGGAAGCGTAAGCAATGATAGCTCTTCTGCAAAAAGAATAAAAACTATGTGCATACAAATTCAAACAGCATTAATCCCACTGCGTACGTGAGGCTCTTTGCTCCCATACCACAAAAATACCGTACCCTTTAGGAAATAATATGGCCATAAATCAATAACCAAGACAAGGTGGGCGAGGTAATACCTTTTACTGGACCAACTTCTATTGGTGGAAGGTACAAGCTTTCAAGCTACACAGAACTCTTCTTTAGATCTGGCCTGAAGAAGAGTTATGTGCAGCTTGAAACTTCCACCAACAGCTGGAAGTTTTAAGTAAAAGATATTACCTGGCCCACCTTGTCTCGCTAATATCCTGGGAGCAACACAACTGCAACAACACTGCAAACACAATAAATCAATAACATTATTTCCCAAAGGAAATCTGCACTGAGAACATGTACCTTCTGTTTATATAATGGCATGCCCTGTATCCACCTGTGTTTGGACACTGTGGGAACAATATGCACACAGCATGCATGACCTAATGGGACAACAGGGAGATTCATTGCTTGATAAACAACCTAGGCTCCACCGAGCAGAAACCTTGAGTAATGTAGGAACCTCTAGAATATCTCCTGCACCACTCCCCTCTGAGACCCTGATGCATGATTCTTTTTGGAAAAGGGGGGAATGGCTGGGGTGCCCCATGGCCACATTGGGCTGTGGGCAGCCAGCATATGTTAGAGCTGGGGAAGGGGATCTCACAGAGTTAACAGTTCATTCAGCGAAAACTCCATTGCAATTCTGATCTGTTCCATTTGGCATTGCAGGACGCTTCTCTTGAGGTGGATCCTTACATGAGTCCAGTTCTGGGCACCACATTTCAGGAAAGATGTGGACAAATTGGAGAAAGTCCAGAGCAACAACTCAGCTATAATGAATGAGAGACAGGAAACTGACAGTACCACTTTATTTTGTATTTCATACAAACGCTCTCCCCCAAATGCTTTACAGAGTTAAATAATAGAGTTAACAGACACTTGTGGTATTTACAAGGTTCATTCTTGTCACTAGCCTGGTAAGGCAGGTAGAACAGCAGTCTGGTTTTAGTCACTTGTTACAAGACAAATAATGTGAGCAAAATGGAATCAGTCCAGAAACTAATTTACCACAGGATATTATTGTGTGAGGTGGCTCCGTTTTTAAGCTACTCAGGGGAGCAAATGAGTTGATTACTCATAAGAAAGAGTGGCCATGAGACAAGTGTATGGAAATTTTGATTTGTGGGAACTTATTTTCAAATGAAAACAGAGGTAAGTTTGAATCCCTAAGGTCAGATCTTGCCAGCATTGTTATTTATATAACAGCTAAATGAGACCACTGAGGATGCCTAAGTGAATGGTTTGCTTGATTTATACATTCAAACACAAGGGTAATGAAGCAATTTACGAATGTCTAAGGTGTGCCTCATGTTAGTGTCACAACACATCTGAAGAGTGTGCTGGACACCTGCAGTGTGAAAAACCGCCTTACAAATGGAGCTGAACAGAAGATACAGGTGCTGGAAAGTGATAGATGGCTCAACCTGACAATTACGCCGTTCTCACAACAATACATTTGGAAAAGCTAGGTAGGCCAGTCTCTTAGTACTCTTCCTCCTGCCCAGTCAAGCCTGTACTCAATCCTGTTTGTTCAGAAACGTCCATGTTCTGCTCTATGTCACTATGCTTCTGACGTATTGCCAGGTCCCCATCTGATTATCGTTACACATGCCTACATGGCATTAACTATCATTCTCTGTTGACACAAATATTTGAATAATGAGAAAATGGGTAAGGGCCTGAAGAGGATGGTTGACTATTTATTTCTCTGTGGGAACCAGAAGGATGTAAAGTGTCTGTTGCAAGCCAAGCAAATCCAATGGGCTTACATGCTTGTGTCCGTATCTGATGATATTACACAATGGGTTTCTGAGAGGGCACTGACAACAAGGGAAAATGACTTTTCAATTTTAAATCTTGGTGTTTGATTAAAAAGATACTTCATGCTTCCTTCCCAACTTCCATCTGAGTTATGTCAAGGTGCTTGACAACAACCCTGCGAAGAAGTCTGACACTCATCGTACACATGGGGAAACCGAGGCAGGGAGCGGGGTTAAGAGACTTGCCTCAGGTCCCACAGGAAGCCTATGGCACGACTGGTAGCACGCCTCATAATTTTTTTTCTCCTAGTTCTGGACTACCATGACTTCTCATTTAGCAGACAATTAGCTACAGGGCACATGAGAAAATGAACATGGACTTTTAAGGAGAGCAATAAAACCAGAGGAAATGAACCACAAGCAATATTTATAGACGAAGTGCAAAGAGATCAATTGTTAGCGATGATACATCAGCATGTAAAAACCCGAACAAACCCAAAAAACAGATAAGGCAGACACCCACTTCACAAAACATATTATAACCAATTAACCTGGGCCCAGTAATGTACGAGGTTAAAAAACTAAGCAGAAATGAACATGAATGACAATTGCGAAGTAATAAGCTTCCAGTAGTGGCGGGCAAACACAGTGCAATAATATTTTATACTTGATTAGGAGTTTAGTAGTACAGCTAATCATTTACAGTTGCCCAAAGTATTTATGTTCAGATGGTCCAACTCCTTAAGAAAGGCTAAGCATACATAAAGGGAGAACTAGACTCAGCTATCTATGGGACAGAACCCCCTTACGTTACCTGTACCTTAATAATTAAACCCGATCCTCACTGAAGGGAGTTGCAAGCCATGGTGTGGATGGATTTACAGACCTGATGCAGGTTTTGATGGTGAGTACAGGAGATAAAAGGGGGAAAGGTATTTTCCATTACCAGGAGAAACACATGGGGCTAAGGGACAGCGCATCAATGCCATAGCCTTTTGTCTCTTGGGATGAACTCTGGGTTCAAATCCTGAGCAGATCACAAGCGAAAACAAGCTACTGTCTAAACCACATTGTAAAACTACTTCACCATTCTGCAGGATGGGTAACTTTTGTTTGGGGGAAGTTCAGGCCTGGCATGGAAGGTGCATTGTTGGTCAGGATTAAACTGCATAACTGTGAAGAAAAAAAACCCAGCCAGCCAGCCCTTATTTATCAAAATGTCAAGCTTTAAGCAGTGCTATTAGGCTCTCACTTCCACTAGCATCACTGTAATCACTGATCCACTGAATGCATGAAACAAAAGCGAGAATGGATATGCTGTCAGCTGGAATGACCCTCACTCTCTCACACAGAGAGATGCCCTCACCCTGCCACCAGAAGAATTCCTGTAAATGAGTTAGACATACATGAACAGTAGCAGCCTTATATTTATGAATTACCAGACTTGTCTGCGCTGCTGCTAGGTGGCATCTGGACTCAGGATTTCTTGACCCTGGCTTCTCATGCAGCCTGCCAATACTGCAGCACATTCAGCACTAGGAAAATTTGAATACCAGCGCTATGCCAGCAACCGGTTTCAGCAATACAGGGTTAACCATGTGTCCCACTCTAGCAGGCCAACCTCCCTCCTGTGATCCATCATAGCGTCAAACAGAATAAAGACTATGCCACTCAAACCCTCACAGCCTCTCCGTTTCACAGTGTGATGTAGCAGCCATAGGAAGGACGATTTCTACAGGTGATTTCTACGCCTAACACTAGCCAACAGATCTTTTTTTCTGACCTCCTTCCAGGACCCCATTTCTCAGACCCCTTTTCGGGAAAGCAGACAGGAGAAAGAGGGGCAGGCCGGTTGCCCCATCTATACTGTTTTGTGCCTGTCCAGAAGAGGCAGCTGTGTATCAGAGTGTTTTGCATTCCTCACAATTCTCTGCACTGAAGCGGGGGGAGGGAGGGGGAGAAGTAGGGGAAAGGGGCTACTGCTCCTAGGCAGAAATAGCACCCCCCATCTGATAGTAACTCGTTCTGGCATTGAGAAATAATGCTGTCCTGGGCTGTACAATTCAAACCACAACAACACATTCTTTTCTGGGGAGTGATCAAAACCTATGATTTGCCCAGGACGGAACTGAATGTTTGCACTGAATGTTTTACTAGTAGCTGTGTGGCATGCCGAGGGGGGGTCTTGTGTTTCTCAGAGTTACTGTTGATGCTCTTTAACTGCTAAGAAAAAGACCAGAACTATAACCAGGATACGGTAACCCTGGCAACCATGCAGTTCAATGTTCGGCTTTCCGACACAGAAAAAAGGTGATTTGTTTTCTGCTCGGTTTTTAAACTACGTCTACAGTTCAAAAGGTCGGATATTCCAGCAAGCGGAATGTCTCCAACCCCCACTGATCCCAAAGGGAGTTGGGGGAACTATAGTCCACCAGTTTTCAGTGGAATGCACTCTACCTCTATCTGAAGTGCAAATTCAATTCATAGGGGTGCCTAGTGTATGGTGGTTATTGGGGCAACTGCATCCTACTGCCTCTTCCGGTGGGAGAGATCAGCAGCAGGACACATGACCTTTCTAAAAGAAAAATGTTTCCAGGCTTCTTATTTTTAATGTGCTGGTAATGCAGGGGTAAGGTTTCCAAAGCAGTGCATGGGGGAAATTGGCCACATGGCTTCCATTAGCATGAGTGGTACTCAAGCAGCCAAATCTCAGCTCACGGCTTACAAACGGCCCAACGTTCAGCCAATACTGGATGTCAGATGCTGTTCCAGCAGGATGCCCAAGGAAAATAAAACCCTCCAAACACCAGAACAAAACATCTCTCCCGACAAAACCAAACATTTCCCCAAAACAAACGGGAAACAAAATCTTGTAAATGGCTTAGGTTTGCGCTGAGCAGCAGTGGGTTTGAATCTGCTCCCACTCACTCTAGACCAGGAAGAATGAACTCAGCAGCTGCATTTACCAGTTCTGGTGCAACTTTCTAAGTTCTTGATGGATTTTGCTATTGGTTCCACAGCTGTGAAATTACAGAGAGCCAGAATGGCAGGTAGTTTTAAGAGATGCTGTACAATCCTAGGGGCCACTGAAAACAGCAAAAGCTGGATCAGACCTATGATGAACAAAAACAAAGACACCCTTTGCAGGAGGGCGAACAAGGCAGTCAAACATAGGAGCTGAAGACCAATTCAGGAATCAGCCAGGCAGCCCAATACTATGTCACGGTCCAAAGCATTAGATGCCAGAGAATTCCAGGAACTAAAAGCAAACAGAAAAGCAAACCTTATAGCAGAATGTAGGTGCACGGTGCCTTTTTGATTCTTTTTGATTGAAACCTGGATCAGGTCTGCAGATCAGGTCAGTGCCATGTCATGTAACTAGTGAATTTCACGGTGACTACTTTTTAAAAAGATCATTTTTGCACAGGACAGTCATCTCTGCTTAATATCAGATCTTGTATGAAACTCTTTCCACCCCACCACTGTGCTGCATTGCAGGAACATAGCTTCCACCTGGTCTCAATTTTTTAGCACTCAGAGTCACAGAGCAATGTGTTACAGAAAGGTATAGATCTAAAGCAATGCAATAAAAGTTAGTTTCTCTTGTTAAAGTGCCTTATTTCCTTTGAGCTTTTAAAATGTTCTCCTTACATTTTAAAATGAAGAGAAAAAAAAAAGAATACTGGTTTTATATGAAACATAGTAGAAAATTAATCAATACTTACACAGATCTTGGACAAGGCCATGGCAGAACTTATTTAAAAACCCAGCATGACAACCCAAAAGCAGAGCGTCAAAAGGAAGGAAAAAACCTGTTCATATGCTTTCAACACCATCCCCTTGAGATCCCCAGAGTAAACCGCTTTATCTCTGAATAGGCATTTTACTGAGACGCTAGTAATCGGAGTTGATTACAGACATATTTTAAAACTAGTGGCGTGCGTGTGGGTGGGCGAGTTGCCTTATGACCTCTCCAGGAATAGAGTATGCACTTAGACAAGTTCGACTTTCGCGTTTGGATAAACAGCGACAACATCATATCCTTCAGGGGGCTTAACCCTTTCCTTCGCGTGTGTTTCGCAGTACAGCTGCTCCTCGATGAAGAAATATCCCCTCTGCTTCAGGTTTAGGCCACAGTCATTGCACATGAAACATTCTGGGTGGTAGAGCTTGTCCCGAGCTTTGACAATGGTCCCTCTGTCAAGGGTAGGAGAGAAGACGGATTACAGACCAAGCTGATGTCAAAAGCCACAGCAAGTGCACTCTGGAGCAGTTTGTTCCACTGCCCAGCATAGCAAAGAAACACGAAAGTAAATGGCATTTAGTGACATTTTGAAGATATTGTTTGACCCCTGCAAACTCTTCTGCCTCAGTCCCTGATACCCACCTTGTTCCCCCTGCTGGCCGTCTAAAATCCCACTGTGTAAATCCTCTCCCTCAGCCACTGCTCTGATCATCTTGACCTCTCCTTCAAGGGCCCAGTCCTGCTTCCACTGATGTCAGTACCAAAATCCTTGTTAACATCAGTGCCCGAAGCCCTGGACTGGCTCCCTACTGCCTTCTGCATCGAGTTCTCCTCAGCTTCAAGGTGCTGCTCAACTCTCCTCTCCATCATGGTTCCCAGAGCTTCTTTTACCCCACCCACACCTCTCACCTGATCCTCCTCTTTGCTTCCTTCTCCCATGCCTGTCTCCACAACACCTCACACATGGTCACCGTTGCCTGGGACACCCTTCCCATCCCAGTGTGGCACTTCTGCATCTACTCCTTCTTTACAGCCTTCCTTGAAAACCCATTTCTTTCTCAAAGCCTATCAGCATTAGGCTGTCCCTCCACCCCCGCCCCTCAAGAGCCCAGATGGATGAAGGAGTATCTTTTACTGGACCAACTTATGTTAGTAAACTTCTGTAATAAAAGATATTGCCTCCCCCATGTTGCTGACTTTTGTCTGTCTGTTTAGGGACCATGTCTCCTCCACGTTCTGTACAGTGCAGATCACACAGATGCTGATCAACAACCATTCAGTTGATTTCAAGGTTGTTGGGAGCGGGGGGGGGGGGGGGGGAGGGGGGCGGGGCAGTGCCCTGCACCTCCTAGGAGACACTTGGCACCTTCCAGAATTGGACTTGAAGGGGATGTACATGGTAAGCCCTTTCCTACTCTTGTGGGTTGTTGCCTGACAGCCTGAATTCCTTACCCCACGCCTTGGCATAACGCTGGATCTGGAGCAATGGTTCTAAACCTATTTACCATTGTGAGCTGCAAGCCCACATCACAAGCTGCAGGTTGAGAACCACTGGTCTGGAGTATCCACATTCAGCCAGGATGATGGCAAGGAGACCTGTCTGTGAGAGCAGGGAGCCATCCCCTTAGCCGACAGCATCAGCCCTTTCACATGCTAATGTAATAAAATAACTGTCTACGCAAGCCATTTCTGGGAGATCTCCCACCATTGCACCTCCCCTGTGACAAGAATGATGAAAACATGAACACGGACAGTGCACAGGAACTTTTACCATGTTGTCAGCAAGCCCCGTTCGAACTTACTCGAACTGGTGTGCTGGTAAAAATGCCTGTATTCTGCATACCACATTGCAACAGTGGGAGCTTTCTCAAAAAAACCTCCCCAAAAACAACCCACCGCCGCAAGGCTAGTCAAGTAGACAAAGCCCTGCAGACTCTGGAGTCATCCACCAGGACTGAACCCAACAACTTCAGCATGAAAAACACTGTCCTCTTCCACTTGAGCCAAATGAGATCTCGGTTCGTTGTGGGATAATAAAAGGGTGGTAATAATTTCTGGGACCACTCACATGCATTAGGCCAGTATATTACAATAAGCATGGTAAAATCATGCGCGTCAGTAGAAATCCCGGTTACATCACGGCACTGGTCATATTTCTTTGCATCTTGAAAAGGCAACCCAGACTGTACTGGGGAATGTCACCTCATTCCGATTTTTTTATCTTGTGTACAGGTCTGGCTAGCAAAAAAATAGGAAGGCTTGGAGGACTCTGCTGTAAATATTAATAGAGCCACTTCTAATAGATGAATACCACAATAGAGTTCTTGTGACTATGTTAATTGGCCTGCTCCATTGCATGTTGTTATTGACCTCGAATGCTATGGAGAGATCATGTACTTACACGATCCCATTTCCACATCTGGTGCACTCAGGAAGCATCTGCAATCCAGACATGGCACCACCGAGTTTTGATACTGGAGATTTGATGTTTCTTGGGCCAGTCAGCCGGTCGAGTTTTTCACCTGCCAAGAGTTTTGAAAAGACACAGATTAAAAGCTGACCTCTATTTTAGAGGAGAGATGTGATACCTGGGAAAACATGATATACATATTGCAACAGAAAACTCTTCTTGCAATTTGCGTAACAAAGAAAATGGTGGGACCAATCGGACTTTAGCAAATTCAGCATTTAAGTTCATAGAACACTGATAGGCCTCACATAAATCCATGGTACATCATAATGAAGCCAGCAGGGTCAGTAACTAACTGCTCAGAATGGTAGCAATGAAATGGCTGAAATATAACCATTGATTACCACATCACCATTTAATCGTACATCCTCAACAATCTAAACAGACCCCATCAATCTAAACAGACCAGGGCTGAATTTGTTTGAGAGATTTTTTTGGGGAGCTAAGAGGCAGAGATGGGGAGAGAAAAGCACACTGATGAAATCATAGAGGAGCAGAACAGAGGGAGTGGGTTCTATCTGAGTAAGATTAGATGTACTGTTTTTTTACATCTATGACCAGTCAAAGAGAAAAAGATTAAAACCTTTTGGAGCACAGGGAAAACCAAAAGAAATAAACCAAACAATAACACAGTTAAGTGTATTTTTCTTCTTAGGAGATGTATTTGTTTTATTACATCTGTCGTGAGTAAGGAAGACTTTTGTGAGCCGAAAACAAAAGTAAATCAGCATGTTAGAAGCTGACTTTTTTCTTGGCATTAAGTTTTGTTTTACATCGGAGATCAGCCAAACTAAAAGGAAGCAATGAAAGCTTTATGCATAGTAACTGGTGCACTCTCTCATACGTGTGTGTGCGCATATATATATATATAGCAAGAGAGTGTATACAAATAGTGAGTGTTTATATATATATACACACACACACACACACACTCACATGGATACATGTACATTGCCAAAAACTGTAAAACTTAACAACATACATGACTAACTGTGAGATTTTCCAGAATCCCCTGTCGCCCACCAGATCACAGTTGCAATTCTGAATATACTCATCCAAGCCCCCATTCAGCAAAGAACTTTAAGCATATGATTAATTTTAGGCACATGCTTAAATTTCATTAACCTCCATGGGACTTTAGCATGTGCTTACGTGCTGTGCTGAATAGGAGTAAGTACTCACCACACGGCTACTTTGGAGCTTTAATAGCTTTAATTCTGCCCTAAAGTGCTTAATACAGCTTTAAAAAATTCTGTGTATATAAAAGTTCATTCTTAGCATTTTTGATCAATCAGGGTATCATTCCTCCAGGCTGTTTACTGAACGTGTCCCTATTGTTATAAACAGATTCACACAGTATTTCTGACTTGCATTACTCAGTGGTGCTTCCCTTTCTTTTTGCTGAGAATTCATTTTCCCAAATGATTTGGGGATGAGAGAAGCACCTCCTCTTCCCTTTTAGAATAAGGACGTAACAGGTAGGACAACTTGCTTTGCTTTCAACCCAGAAAGACAGATCAGTGCATTTCAGCTCTAGCAGTTACCAGCATGACTGTACTTTCATCCTTGTAGAAACTGTTTGCCTTTAATGTAGAGAAGGCTATTCAATTATAGAATTAAGAAGTGAGCAAAGGACCCAAAAAACTCTCTCCCTCCCAAAGTCAGGGTTTTTTTGGGGGAGGGCCTTTTAATCATTTCTCTGTCTTTGCACAGTGACAGTCTTAGCCATTGACACTGAGCCAAAGCATGATAGTGCTCATGATTTTACCATCAAACAACTAAGATCATGAAAACCAAACTCCCTCCCAGCCCCCCATGAGTAAAACACAATGTTAATGATTTCAGAAGACTTGGCATAAGACAGCCCCTTGCTCTATGCGCAACTGACTGCCCAAGCAACCCACTGAGACTGTTAAGCCAAAGAGGCCTCCAGTGTGTTTGGTTGGACTCAAGCAAAACTCGTTTGCTGAGATTTTCTGTGGAGCATGGACTGACACAATCGTGCACAAGGTCAGACCTCACAGCACTGAGAGATGCTGTATTTGAGCTATTCATATATTCATTTGCCAGTTTTTAAAATATCACCCTACACTTGAAGCTGCTCTTATTCCTAAACTAGGGAACTGGGATGATTTCGACAGAGGTGGGGATAGAGAAAGAGATTTTAAAACAAGGTAGGATCTTCAAAACTCTCACCAGAATGCTAGGTCCTTTCCCTCTGTTTCTGCAGACACAGAGCCCCACAATAATTTATGTTCCTCAGCTAGGCAGCTACTAACTTTAACTAAACATTCTTGTCTATGCTTTGTGGTTAGAGGGCTCATCTTTCATGGTTGAGGGGCACCTATTGAGGCAACTGTTATGTTTCTTTACAAATCCTGTCAGATTCCCAGCAGGAAACACTTCTTATTAGAGGCACAGTGTGAGGCCAATCATCATAAAGAAAAAACACTGCTTCTGGCAGGAAAATTTTCCATATCCCCAGTCCTTCATGTGAAATACCAGGTTCCCTAAGACTAAGAAGATCCTGCCTTCAAAGGGACACCGTAGACTAGTCTAGGACCTGAAATGTACATTTCTTCTTTTTTGTATTTATTTTTTAAAAGGGGGAAAAGGAAGATCTGAAGAACCCGGATACAAATTAAAAAGAAAACGGCATGATTTCAAAAACAACAATGAACCTAAATATCTTAAACGGAATCTCTATTACTGAGACTCCCCAATACAATAACATTTCCCTAGTGCACCAGAACCCAGAAGTGAAATAATTTACCCCAAAGTGAAAGGGATTAGTCTAGTTCCGTCATCCAAGCTGAATGAAATGCAAAAGAAGCTTAAATTAAGAAAAATACATTCAGATTTTATAATGTTTACTTTTTAATTACCTATGAGTTTTATGCTGACAGAATCTCTGCAGAAGAGAGTATTTCATTTTTAATCCTTTACAAAATGAACACCAATAACTTAACAATCAATGCTCCTGGCCTGGTTCTGTGGCTGCAAAACTTGTCAGGGATTCACCAGCCTCATGTAAAAATCACTAGGAGAACAGAACCAGGTGTAAAGTAAGAGAGAAAAAAGGATGGTGCTGGCCTAGAATGAAGATCTGAATTGTCCAGCTTGCTGACCATTTGGTTGATATCTGTCATCAGTTTTGGAATTCCAGACTCTGACAACATTGTGCTGCCATGTTACCAGAGGTTGGCATTGTAATAAACTCCATGTGGGAGGGCAGGGGGCAGTTCTTCAAAAAATCTTTTTAAATAGTGTTGCACTTTTAAGATACCCTATTAAAATCTTGTAAAAGAAAGGCTCCACTGTGCTAGTTAGGTCTCGTCATGAGAGGATGGAAGAAGGGGAGGAGACAATAGTCATTTACAAGCTTCAACTCCAGCACTTTCTACTCGCTTCCTCCCAATAATGAGGTTCTTGGGTACGTACAGTTGTGCACTGTCAAAAGACACAAAGGCACAATTGGATCCTGCTGTTACTGCCAGCTAATCATGCATTTGCCCTGCCAGCCTAGAATGGAATAGAACTTCTATGCCTAGGAGTACCATGGCTAATCTCATATTTCACGCTTTTCCAAAAGTAAGTTATTGGCCCTTCTCCTTGCCTACAAAATGTAAACGGCTGCTAGGGTTGAAAGCTGATTTTCCCAAAGATCATAGCTTATTCTCAGGCCTCCTGCACTCACCCAGGCCTGGTCTTTGGGATCTGTAACGCTCATAGCCACATATTCTTCCAGGTCTTCGAGGACCCCAGGCCGCACTGTGGGTGTGGGGGAGCAGTGCCACCTAGAGTGCACGGATGATGTTTTTAGGGCTCCCACAAACTCCCTCAGAGCCACTTGCCTACAGCAGGGGACTGGCAGTAACCTGATGATGGTAAAGCAAGGCAGTGATATTCGACGGAACCCGGAACTGTCTGCCTGCCCTTCATCGCCTCCCCAGGCCAGACCTGGTCTCAGTGATACGGACAAAGTGGGCAGTGCTTTGGAATGGCAGGGTGCAGAAAACCGTTCTGTTCCAGCCAGCCATGTCCACAATGTGGCGGGTGGAGAGTCTGCCAGCCCAAACACCAAATAACATTAGGCCACTCCGTAGCACCTCTTTTCTTCGGCTCTCAAATGCCTTTGCAAACATTTGGGCCCAATCCTGCTCACCGGTGGAAGTTGCGTCACTGCTTTCAGTAGGTACAAGATATTGCTTGTCATGAATTAAGTCTTGCAATAGCCTAGTGAGGTAGGAAAATATTCTCAGTAATTTTACGTACAGAGAAACTGAGGCACAACAAAGCTGTGTTACCAAACTCTGGCAATTTTATCCCAAGCCTTGCAATAGTTGTTGTTTTTCCTTAAAGTCCCAGCTCCTTGAGTCATGTAGGAATATCAGTCTTCTTGCAGAGAAAAGCTTGAAAATTTAAACCCTAAAGGCCCAAAACTCACAAAGTGAACAAAACATTTATTGTTTAAAATCTTGTGGCTTTTTAAGACAATCTCATAATTTTTGCAGTCTGGCTCACGATTTTTGTAGGGTTGGAGACGAGTGGACAACATTCAGCTAAACTATGGGCTTTGTTATGTTCTATAGGAAGCTGACTGTGGGACTGCGATTAGAACGGAGACCTCTGACTCCCAGTATTATGTCTGTTCATGTAAATGCCACTTATTTAAATTGAAACGGTGGGCGAGGTCATATCTTTTATTGGACCAACTTCCGTGGGTGAGAGAAACAAGCTTTTGAGCTTACACAGAGCTGTCCTTCAGGTCTTCAGCACCCAAAGAAGAGTTCTGCGTAAGCTCAAAAGCTTGTCCGTCTCACCAGCAGAAGTTGGTCCGCTAAAAGATATTACCTCACCCACCCTGTTTCTCTAATATCCTGGGACCAACATGGCTACAACAACATTGCATACATTTATTTAAATAGGCAACTGATATTCTATTAATTATGCCCCCAACTGTTTCTAAAATATTACATCTGTATGAATGTTTCTAGGAAAACAGCCGCCGTGTGCATCCAATCTGCAAACCTGGACACCTTCCACAGGATGCCCAAAGCCTGAGTTTGGATGCAGAAAGCACACAGATGCTAATCTGGGCTGTGCATTCAGGTACCCAGGTTTCAAACCTGCCCTCTGGGAGTTCACCGCCTTTGGAACATTTATTGCTGGAGACGTGTTCGCGTGTCCAGTCATTCCAAGTCTCAGCACAAAGGAGGTGAGCTTGAAAACAACAAGAACCAGAACAGTCAGTTTCCTAGTTTCCTTTCAAAGTGCTTTCCAGGCCTGTGGAATGATTCAGTAGAGAATTACATAGAGGCTGTCAGCCAGGTCTTTTTCTCAAGGGATGATGTGGCTCAGCCCAGAGTGTGGAGTCTAATCCTTCCACAGGCAAGCAGCCAATGTATGCACACCTGTGCAATAACACGGAAAATCTGAGCAGAGGTTTGCCAGTGACCAGGTAATACCTTTGCACACTGTCACAATCTCATTTCCCAGCATCCACATAAGCAATGAAAGAAGATGAAGGTTGCTGGCCGGGTTAGTTGCTGAAGTGGTTGTGGCCGGTGGGACCGGAGTGCCAGGAGCATGTGTGAACAAGCTCTCTACAATGGAAGTGCAGAGGAGGTTGCTAATCCTGTTTGAGAACTTGTGGAAGTGGGAGAGCCAAAATCCAGCCTCTGAAGTATCCCAAAGACTGAACTAAAGACATTCCTGCCCAGTCACACACCAAATGCTTTACATAGACGTCTACAGCTCTGCCTCAAGCACTAATCTCTTTCAAGTGGTCCAGACACACCAAACTGGGCTGGATGAAAGCAAGGCTGTGGTTTTGTTCTCAAGTTCAATACATTTCTTTCCACATACTTAAGATCAGTGTCACTGCATCACACCAGATTTCAGCTGTCCCAGCCCGTGTGTGTAATGTGAAGGAGACAATGCAGAGACCTTCCTCGCTTGTGCCTCTGCCACAGCCTGGGTGGGGGCTGTCTGGTGTTGTTAGCCCCCGACATAGCTAGGAAGGATGAAGAAAGAGAGGTCCAGTGGTTAAGGCTTTGGCCCATGACTTGGCAGAGGAGGGTTCAAATCCCTGTGTGACCAAGTCACTTAACCTCTCTGAGCCTCAGCTTCCCATCAGTAAAATGGGAATAACAGCATTTCCCTGCATCAAAGAGGTGTTATGAGGACAAATACACTAAAGATACTACAGTAACAGGCAGCAAGCGGTGGAGCCAACTCTTGCGGTAGATGGGCAGAGAGTGTCAGGGTCCTCGCCTCATATCCTGTTCCCACTCATCAGAGTAACTGGGTACAGCTGCAGGGGGATGTGTGACTACACTCTGCTATGGTTCAAAGGGTGGCATTGCTTCTTCTTCATTGTATGCTCCCCAGCGTAATTCTGGCAAAGTCAGCAGAAATTCTCCCAGCCATTCCTGTTGCACTGTACCACGACCTGCTCAGTGCTGTAAAGCCAGGCTCTGGCCTACTCCGATGAGTGAGCACCATACAGTTACCTCTGTGGGGAGCAGTCACCTTAGTATTGAAGCACTGATGTTGCAAGCTTGGAAGGGCTTTTAATGTGTACCTTTGGATCATAAAAACAAATAATTCTTCCTGTTACACCAGCACAACCTCAGTGAAGTCAACAGGATTGCTCCAGCATAGCTGTGAAGAGCATGTGACCCACTGACTCTTTCATGAGAAAAAGAGAAGGTGTTGAAACATGTAGGTTTTCCCCCTTGTAGGGCGTATTATATTCATAGGTAACAAACCGACGTAGAGGACCCTAAGAATTAGGAGGCTTGGGGGACTCTTTGGAAAATTCTGTATGTACAAACAATCTAAGATGCTGTCTTCCTTACCATTCTCTCCGGCTTCTAACATGCCCTGCAAATACCGGAACGATCCAGACTGCTTAGGCTCTGAAGCTGGCTTTTCATAATCCTGGAGCATCTTGTACACATCTGACTCCATGTCAATCCCATTTCTGCTTCTCGGGAGAGGTTTTAAAGGGTCAGCACTATTTAAAAGCAAAGCAATGTCAGATGGTAAGCAGCCATTGCATTGAGGACAGGAACAAGATTCACAGCTAATTAGGGAAGGGTGAACTCCATGGGGTTGGAAGTTTTATGAGCAGCCCCAAATGTTCTGTGCTTCACCAAACAAGTCTGCATTTCATTAAACTTTTTCACCCATAAATTATATCCACGTTTATTTTCACAGAGATTTAATTAAATACTCCATTCCCATGTTTTCTACCTACAGCAAAGCTTGCTCTAGGGAAACAAACATGCAAACCATGAAAGATAAACTAGTATGTTGCTTGCTCTTCTATTGTGCAATATAACTAAGACTTGACCAGTTACCAAGAGTCTTAGACAAAGGGCAGCTGCTAAAAAGCTTCGTAAATTACTGTGCCACACATGAAATGTACTGAAAAAATTCATTAAACTAATGACTCAGTGCTATGGAAGCCACCCATCCATCGTTAAATGACCTGACATCTGAGGTATTTTTTGTTGTTGCCAACCACAGCCCCTGTGGATATGATGACAGGTTTCAGAGCGGTAGCTGTGTTAGTCTGTATCAGCAAAAAGAACGAGGAGTACTTGTGGCACCTTAGAGACTAACAAATTTATTTGAGCATAAGCTTTTATGGGCTAAAACCCACCTCATCGATGCATACAGTAGGAAGATAATACAAACACACACAGAGAACATGAAAAAAGGGGAACTGCCATACCAACTCTAACGAGAGTAATCAATTAAGGTGGGCTATTATCAGCAGGAGAAAAAAACTTTTGTAGTAATAATCAGGATGGTCCATTTCAAACAGTTGACAAGAAGGTGTGAGTAACAGCAGGGGGAAAATTAGCATGGGGAAATAGTTTTTAGTTTGCGTAATAACTCATCCACTCCCAGTCTTTATTCAAGCCTAATTTAATGGTGTCCAGTTTGCAAATTAATTCCAGTTCTGCAGTTTCTCATTGGAGTCTGTTTTTGAAGTTTTTTTGTTGAATAATTGAGACTTTTAGGTCTATTTCCCCATGCTAATTTTCCCCCTGCTGTTACTCACACCTTCTTGTCAACTGTTTGAAATGGACCATCCTGATTATCACTACAAAAGTTTTTTTTCTCCTGCTAATAATAGCCCACCTTAATTGATTACTCTTGTTAGAGTTGGTATGGCAACTCCACTTTTTTCATGTTCTCTGTGTATATATCTTCCTACTGTATTTTCCACTGCATGCATCTGATGAAGTGGGCTTCAGCCCACGAAAGCTTATGCTCAAATAAATTTGTTAGTCTCTAACGTGCCACAAGTACTCCTCGTTCTTTTTGTGGATATGATGTTATCTCCAGTGAACGCACCTTTCTAATCCAGTTTCCTTCTGGATAATTCTGCATTGAAAAGGCCAGTGGTATTTGTCCGAGAAAGTCCAAGTGTTAAAAAAACAATAAAAATACCGGGCCCACAAAAATGACCACTAAACAAATTAAAAAAAAACACCCTCCAGACGTCCTATTTTATCACATTCTCTCCCATGTTCTTTGATCCCACATTGTCTGTTTAGATTGTAAATTCTTTGGGGCAGGGAATTGTCTATGTTCAAAGCACCAAGCACAATATCGTGTGCAACTGAAACAAACAATATATAGTAACGAAGGCCCTGATTCAACAATCCATCCTAATACAGCAAAGCTCTAAAAGGACATGCTTATGTTCCATTGACTTCAAAGAGACTTTAGCAAATGCTTACACACATTGTTGAACAGAGAAGGTCTTAAGCGTATGTTTAAATGCTTTTGTTGAACTGGGGCCTGATAGCATAATATAGCACCTGGGGGCAGGGACTTTGTCTTACTTGTCTGTAAAGTGCCATGCACGTCAATGTCTTTATAAAAACAATAAAAATAGCCAGAGCTCTTAATCCCCATCAGACAGCATAACATATCTTACTCATCATGAGTCACTGTCTCCACCAGCATTGCATTCATGCCAGTACATAAATCAAACAAAATTCACTTTCAACAATGCAAAAGGTTGCATTTTCTGGAAGTAATCTGAATCTCAGACTCCTGCTGTGCCCAGCTTCTGTTTGGAATGTGCAGTTGTTGGTGGGAAACTTAGGAACTCAAAGCTAAACCTGCAAGATCGGACAAGCAGGACTTGATTTTTCTAACATTCTAGTGGGCAGTTAGTGATCTCTTCATCAAGTCAGCAGTGGCAGGACTGGATTGGTCACCACGGATGGAGATGCCATTATATACAGTAGAGGAACAAGATCCACAACTAATTAGGGAAGGGCGTACCACATACTCTATGGGGTTTAAGGTTCTGCAAACTGCCCTGGGTGTTCTGTGTGTCACCAAACAAGTCTGCATTTGATTAAACATTTTCATCCATGCATTACATTCTACTTTATTTTCACAAAGATCCAATTAAACTCCCTTTCCTCCCGCAATGTTTTTCTGCCTATAGGGAAGCCTGTTCTAGGGAAACAATTATGCAAGCCATGAAGCAATCTATGCATAATTCTCTGAAAGTTGTGATGCCCATGAAATCTTGAGTCAGCGAGCTGAGCTGTTGCTGCTGAGAATCGTTGAGTGGACATGGGACTGCAAGTTGTTGCAGCATCTACCACCGGTGACTTGAACCTGACTCTGCAGATTCTGTGCCAGTTGCTCCGGTGTCCTTTCTGCATGTCTGAAGTTCCCTAACTACCTTGTTACAGTGCTGTTATCTGTCAAGTCACGTGTTTTCAACTAGGGAGTAAACTTGTGTTTTATCAAATCCAGGCAAATCACATACTTGGAAAAGACTGAGTTCATGACCCAATTTTGAACCTATGAATGCGTTCAAAATCAAGCACAAATGCACTCACTCATCACTTAGGCTAATCCCCCTGTTTTTAACCAAGGTATACAAAGCCAAATTCTGCTCTCAGTGATTCCTGTGCCATCTCAACAACTTCAGCATCATTAACGTCAATGTGGCTGTACGAATGTAACAGAGGGCAGAATTTGGCTCATCACCCCGAGGTGTGAATTAGTACAGACACACAGTACTCCACAATCTGAAAAAGCTTCTTCACCACTGGGAATTAATATGGGCATTTTTCCTAGTTCAGAACTAATGTGTGACATAAATTACCAACAGCCTCAAACAAAGATACTCCAGTACGCAAGCTGGGCTGCATCAAAGTTTCAGCTATTCAGCGGAGCTGTGTGTGGCTAGAAAAGTGTTTTCTTTTCTATAAGCACTAATATACCTCAGCCTGCCAAACAGCTGCATTCACCTAGATTTATAGATGTACCAATTTATTTGACTTAGTTTTGTATGAAAACCATAATCCCAAAATCTGCTCCAAAGCTTCACTTGGAAGACTAGTCACTATACAATAGAAATCATAGCTTCTACGGGGCAAAAACCTTTGATAAGCGTCTGGTGGACAAATGCTTCCTTAAAACAAGATACTGAAGTTTATGACAAACTCAGGACCATTAGCATCATCCCACATTGGGATCTCATCTGGTGATTGCTACCCTATCCAGTTCCATTAGCAGTAGAAGGATCTGAATCAAGTAGGGTCCAAATTCAGTAGTGATATAAATGATGGGGTAAGTTATACAATGGGTGTCAGTCAGAAAAGGCTATGCCTGGCTGTAATTGATGAACTAGAGTAAAATGTACTAGTTTGGCATTAAATGGACAGGCAAAACAAAAGTACAACTTCAGCCAACCTGATATCCACACCAGCTTGGCATCCTACAGGTAAACTGGGAGTGATGTGGGGATAGGCAGAGTGGGGGAGATCTTGATTTTATTTCACAGCTTCCTGTTAATTGTTTGCCCTCCTACATACATCCCTTCTGTCCCCCCACTCAGTTACATGTTATTTGCTCATCTACTAAATGTTTAATTGGTGCAATTTATGCCATTTGGCCACTGACATTACAGCACGTGTAGATTACAATTTGTGTAATTGGCACCACTGAATTTGGCCCACAGACTCTCACAGGTGTTACCCTCATTTGCTCTAGGAAGCCTTTTGCTGAAACTGGCCCTGGTCCTTTCTGGTGAGCACAGAATAACATGCCGACCTCCACCTCTGGAGAGACTGCAGAAGTTAACAGAGGTGGTTACAAAAATCCATCTGAAATCCACACTTGAAGGGCAACTGTCAACTTGTTTTTGTTTTTTTTTAATTGAATACGTAAAAAAAAAACCCCAGCAGTTGCTGACAGAACCTCATTAAATAGCATGTTCTGATTTTATTTTTACAGATGCCTTTGAAAATATTTACCCTGGTTCATGTACAGAAGGGTTTTTTCGTCCACAGAAAAACAGAGTAACTGGCTATATGGAGGAAACAATGAGAGTGACTCTGCACAGTGTGTTCTCAAATGTACAAAATAAACTTAAAAATAGAGAAAATCATTTTTATTGCCAATATCTGTCAGTTATGGTTAGTTTAGGTGTTACTTGGAAGCATAATAGGTACACCATTTTCAGACAAAAATATGGTTTTTCCAAGTAGGAAACTTCCTTTCAAGGAAATGGCTAGTCAGAATGTTCAAACGTATAGACTATTGACCAGTTTTACTGAATACAGAGAAAGATGCAAGTACCAAGTCATCGTTGCTTATAGACCATCACTGGACTGGTTGTGTTGTAGCTCAGTTATGTGATGGAGCCAATCATTCGTACTTCCAAAATACTAATATGTTATGTCAACATAAGCTAAACTGCATGAAGAGAACTTTTGCTGTAGCAAAGCCGTTTAGTTGTGTTTAGCAGAATGGGGTTCTGGTCCTTGATTGGGCTCCTAGGCGCTATGATAATACAAACAATAATAAATATCTAGCTACCTTGGTATAACATGCTTATGTATTGTACTGAGTGCCATAAGGGGCACACAAACATCAGCTGCACACGGCATAGACCTACATAAAATAAACAAACACTGACTTCTGCTCCCATATGGCATTTTGATTAGAAACTTGAACCTTCAGCTCCAAGAACCCGGGTTCCCCATGAATGTGGGATGGCTGCCATCTTTGCTGGAATATTCAAAATTAGACCAGGAACCTTCAGAGCTAAGAGCTCTGCAGCTTGCGCTCAAAAGCCAGCGCACCCTATCTGTGCTGTACCAGACGTCTATCCTTTAGGGACAAGGCACGGAGGGGGGGGGACCTGTTATGTAACCCTCTTCCCCCCACCCAAAGCATAACACTTTATATAAACTGCTATTTAAAAATGTCAAATTCCACCATTAACTGTTAGCAACATAATCACACGATCAGAGCTTTTCTCACACCTGTGTGGCGAAGCAATATGGAGCCCACTCATCTGTGCTGGCAAACTGGATTCTACATTGTTATTTGGATAGAGTCGCGTTGGATTATTGTACTGCAAGTTCAAAATCTGTTTGTTGTCACTGGGGCTCCCTCCAGGAGCATAGGGCACTGGTCTTCGGCTCTGAGTGGGCCCATTATCCTAAAAGGGAGAAGAAACAGAAAACGGTAAGGTAAGTGGCTCCCAGTACTAAACAGCCACTCCAGCTATTCTTCACAGCCTATAATAGCATTTCATTTGTTGTGTGTAATAAGCAGAGGAAGAGAAAGAAATCCACCAGGAAAAAGGAAATTCACATTTGACCCATAATTAGATCTTGCTGAACTTGTGCAGCTTTCATTGGTCTGTAATTAAATAAGCTTGACTGTTTCTCAATATTCAGCTATTGCCAATTATTCTGCATTTCTTTATTTCCCTCATATGATCAATATTTATCTGTCCTGTGAAGGAAGAAAAAGGGGAATGATTCACATTTCAATTCTACCATTTCATAGAACAGTTGTGCACTGTTCCAATTTACTCCTGAGTCACACTGGTGCAAGTAAGATCAGAATCAAACCCCTGGGCTATGTATTCAGGTTACACAGGAGCCCAAATAAAGGGCCAGATCCTGACACCCTTTCTCACCTTGAATAACACCTTACTCCACAAATAGTTTAATTTATCTCAGTGGGACTGCTCTTGAAGTCAGGTGTTACTTGAAGTGACTAAGGGGATCAGAATTTATCTCAAGCTAATAACTTGGTATCTATATTTACATTTTTTGCTGGCTTTTTAGTGCCTGAGTGAAAATTAACATTTTGCAGGGCCAACCTGATGGAGGATCTGGTCTCTTTGTCGTATTTCCACCAAACAAGAACTGAAGCATTGTAAAAAGACTAGTTTTCATGTTATTTCAGCTATACGAAATATTAACAAAGACCGTAAAAACCACTGACAAATATTCGATCCTGTGCACACCAGAAGGTACAAAACACATCAAAAGTAACATTTACTGCTAGAGGTGCTCCCTACCAACCAAGCTGTACCCATGTTTTATCTCCTTTTTAATATTCTGCTTGGTGAGCTATCACAAGAAAGAAGAACCACTAGACAGGTTATTTCATATCCAATTATCAAAAGCACCTGAAAACCAAAGGGCATACTCTTCCACTTGCCCTGTGCTTGTTAGTTCCATTTGTGCTAGTCAGGGTCATGTCTGTATTGATGGAAGAATAGACATTTACATGAGAGACATTTTAATTGTAATGTATTCTGGGCCGGATCCAGGAGCTATGCTGATCTATACCAGCTGAGGATCTGGCCCTCAGTTTTCAACATTCTCGTATATTTAAGGCTCGTGAAAAGCTAAGGAGAAAAACCACATTGTGACCAAGTAATGGAGTGCACAGTTTGGGGTCTATTACCAGGTTTACTTTTGACTGAAATCATCCAATAAATGCTAATTGGAAACAAAAGTTTATCATCACTAGCATATAGAATGAAATAATTTTATGTCCAAGTATAGTAAAAATGAATTGGTAAGAAAAATAAAAACAGACCCAGCCAGAGGCAAGGTTTTTAGCATCCAATCCTGAAATTCTTCCTCAAGAAAAAAAAAAAGGAGTACTTGTGGCACCTTAGAGACTAACAAATTTATTAGAGCATAAAACTCTTAACAATATCAGTGGGACTTTTGCCTGAGTAAGGACTGCAAGTCTGGGGATATAGGGCCTGATCCTGCAACCACCTAACCATGTAACTATGTATGTGAACAGTCCCATTGGACTCAGTGAGACCATATGTATGCATGAAGTTACCCATGTGCTTATTAAGTAGTCGCAAAACTAGGACATTCTTTGTAATGCTGTTTCAGAGACATATGTGGGGAATAATTGCTTCCAACATATTAGATCAAATTATCTGTTAAAAAATAATTTCTCGGCTGGGAATAATATTTCAGTTTTTTCACCCGAATGATCCTTTAAAAAACAAAAGGAAACAAAACAAAACCCATTAGTTCCCAATTCCCAGATTTACAGTGTTATTTTAAGAGAAATAAAGCAAATACTTTCTACCATGCCCCAGAGGGGAAAATGAAGGCCATAAATGTTTGAGGGAAAGCAATAGTGTAAATTGGCCAGATGGTAAATCGTTTTTAGTAAAAAGCCATCGGTTCTTCAGAAGCCAATCCTGTAAATGTCTATGTCAAATAGGTCTGAAATTGCATTTCACTCCAAGGAAATTGAATGCTACCCTTTCCTGAGTCAGATGAAGAATGAAGAAACCACAGAGCAACAGACATAGGCTAGTCTGGGTCATGGCTGAGGTTTGACACTTCTGTTTTATATGGATGAGCCACTCAGAACTATTGGCCAAACTCTCCCCTGACAGATGCATGTGCAGCTCCCAGAGAAGCCAACACAAATACAACATGTGTGTCCATGGGGAGAATTTGGATTTAAATTATTTGGGCTGCATGTTTCCCTCTATTATGGAGTAGAGTATATCTGCTTTGGAGAAGAATGCATGTTATCTGAGAGCATTATGCCAATGACCCTGTGCATGCTCTCACTCTATCCCCACCCCATTGTAGGTACACAGTGAGTAGTTAGCACTCTCCAGATCGTGATGGGGTGTGCTGGAGGCAGTGAAACCAGGCTAGACTGCAAACTCATCCAACTTTAAGGGTTCTCAAGAGTAAATCTGCCTGAAGGTTAATTCTTGTTCAAGTAACATTATCTTCTCCCAACTGCCTTAACCCTTCTCCCTTGGGTGCAGGCACAAAGGGAGAGGCCCTTCGGTGGCACAAGCAACCACAGAGAGAAGCTGGAGAAGGATCCTCATTACCTTTTGTGCAGGTTTGGGATTCCTCTCCTTC
This sequence comes from Eretmochelys imbricata, assembly GCF_965152235.1. Taxonomy (NCBI): domain Eukaryota; kingdom Metazoa; phylum Chordata; order Testudines; family Cheloniidae; genus Eretmochelys; species Eretmochelys imbricata. Next base: position 15,052,911 of record NC_135579.1, on the reverse strand, counting down.
TTGGTTGGACGATGCAAAGGAAAAACTTTACTGGCTTGACCCCAAGGGGTTTCTAGCATTTATTTCCCTCCCCTCATCTTGTCCTTTTTTCCATACAAGGGATGATTGGGGCCTTTACCATTAAGGTAACATGGGATCGTAGTCCATTTCTGGAATAAAATGCACTTTAATGTGGGCCTTGAAAGCAAGATCTCCTGGGGCTCCTTTAATCTGAGGCAGTTTGTAAACTGTCAGGCATTCATTTCTGTTGAACAAAACGATGTGTAAATCAACAGCAAATGTGTCTTAAAAAGCTAAAAAATGTTGCTTCGACACTCTCCAAAGTGCATAGAAATTCAGTGTTGGACACAGATTTATTCAATCTTGTGGGGGCCTTCCCAACTACTCCCGGTTAGGCAGTGCAGTCTGGAATGGTATCAATTTGGTGACTAGAACAAATGGTTGTGAGGCCATTTGACAAGCAATGATGTCCCTTGCTGTGGTTTTGTGGTCAGCTGAAGAGGGTCACTCTAAGTGGGGAGGTGCAGGTCTTTATTGGCTCCATTCTGTTTCCTAACAGTCCTAGCCTGCACCTCCATGGCACTATTTCGGCTCAGGTTAAAATGAAGCAGGTCTGTTCCAGACAGGATTCCAGCACAGACCCCATGCCTGGTACCTCAGAAAGAAGCCAAACACCAGCTGGTTTTACTTTAAGAACAATCATACCAATTTTTTGAGCTTATTGAAACCAAGGACAAACACATTGCCTAAAGGCCCAATCCCGCCCTGACTGAAATCTGTCATGGCAGGTTTGGACAAGTCGCAGAGTGAAGGGGCGATACCATATCCTTAGTAAGCAAATGGCTAACTGGAGACCTGCGCACTCTTTTTCCTCCAAAGAGCTCAGGGCCAGATTTCCAAGTGTTCAGCACCCACAAATGGGGCCAGACTTCCAGAAGAGTTTGGCACCCTACAGCTCCCATCGTGGCATTTGCAGCCAGATTTGCAGAACAGCAGAGTACCAATCTGCTGAGCTCTTGAATAGCTGGCCACTTATTCCATTGCCAGCATGGGAACTGACCCCTTTGGAAAACCTGTCTTGAGGGGTTCAGGAGAGAGGCTATAAGAAGCAGGGCTCTGTGCCCAGGTGCTGAGGTTTGGTTGGATCCCATGCTGAGAAGGATTTTTGTTTTTCTCCAGATGCCTTTGCTTTGTTTGCATTCCTAGTTATAAAGATTTGCTCCTTTGGAAAAACCCTTGCAGATGGCTGTTATCTCATTTCCTGCTGACTCACCCTGGTAGCTCATGGGGCCCTTCTACTGTAATGCTCTCTCCAGATTCCTGTCTTCTCAAAGGGGATTGAACTTCTTGATTGCATATTCACTACAGAGCTGAGTCCAACCTCTTTGTTTTCAGCCTGCTATGTCACTTCCCTGCAGTCACAAACAGTGAGCCTTTTGTACCACATGTAGCTCTGGTGATGTGAGGGCTGAGATTCATTTAATTTTAGTCACTACTAATTAATCTGTAGTCATTATAACCATACACCATATGAATTTTTCATAATCACCTGCTCTCTCTGCTGTTTTCAAGGCTCTGCCATCAATTGACTTTAACTCATAGCACAATGGTTATTTCCCAGATGCTTGGCCAGTTTCCTAGAATTTCACTTGTGGGCAACTGCGAAGTGTTGTGCCAGGGTGGAGTGAAGGAATTACTGGCTACTGGGAGGTGCAGAAGACTAGTATTGTTGGAAGCAGCCACGCTTTATACTCCCTTTCCAGTGACAAGGTACGTGAGTATTATTATTATTTTTTTTTTGACCAACTTCTGATGGTTATGAGAGAGACGCTTTCAAGCCACATCTTGTTTCTCTTATATTCTGGGACGGACACAGCTACAACTACACTGCATACTCCCTTTCTACTCAGGATCACTCTCCTGCCCCAGTACATGCTCCCACTGTGACCTGCTTCCCTTTATTGCCAGTTCTCAAACCCTTCCTCAGAGCCTGGGAGCTGACCTGATGGTATCTCCAGACCTTGAAAATCAAAGGACCAATTCCAAGTCCTACTGGAAGATTCCAATTGGCTTAAATGGGATTGGGTCAAAATGCACAAGAGTAGTTGCAGTCTTTGATGGCTTTATTTTCTTGGACCATGCTGCGGATTCAGGCTGTGGCTTGAGAGGAAAAACATGGAGAATATTCAGTCTTCTGGGAGCTCACTTGTCTTGGTTGTACTCCTTCGGTTGCCTGGATTGGTTTCAGACTCCTTTCTTAGTACCTGTCTCAGAGTTTTCAAAGAAGGCCATGCAAGATTTTACATAGTACAAAACATTCATGCCTTAGCCCTTAGAAACCTAGATCCAGATGGATTTCTTTCCTGCTCTCAACGTTTAAGATTATAAAAAAAGTACCCAGTTTGGTGGCTAATTTTCTTTACTCTGCCAGCTGTTTTCAGTTCTATAGAACTTATCCTAGTTAGAGGAGTTTTAAAAAAAAATCTGTATGGAGTTTCACTGCTAAGAACTAGTTATACCAAAGGGAATTATTTTGGTCTTTAAGAGAGAAGCATTAAAATCTATTTTCTCATGCTAGCCTTCCAAGATCAATTATAAACCACAACAAAATCTAATGGAGTTTGTAGCTGGCTTTTGGGACTCAATGGAAACTGGCTTGTGGGGATTCTCTCGCATGATTTGTGTTTGAGTCACAAATTAGTTTAAGTGAGAAGCTGAGGTGAGATCTCAACATCGGTTGGTCTGATTTTGTCATAAACAAGAAGATACTTAGAGAATCCTGGCAAGTTGTTGGTTTGCATCAGTTGAGAACAAGAGGACTGTAATGTTCACGTCATGTCCAAAGTGCAGAAGGCACACTTCTACAGAAGGTTTTTATGGCTGAGGCCAAAGGAAGCAGAGCACAGGGCCAACCACAAGTGAAACTGGAAGTTGCAATTTTGAGGGATTTAAGAAGCCTAAACCTTCCCATATGGATTCTTGCCAAAAGGAGGAGACTTGCAAGGGGCTGTTCAAGATGGAAGTCCATTTTAGGCACCACCACAGCTATGTGGATCTGCTGCTGCTGAGGTGAGATCGGGAATTGAGACTTTCAGAGCAGGGACAGTGTTATTAGAGGCCCTAGCACAATGGGGACCTGATCCTTTGGGTACTACTGCAGTACAAAATTACAATAATGTGATCTATTGCTGTCTGAATGCATTAACTGGTGCTGTGCTAGCTGTATGGTAGTCTATCCACTGGCCAGCTCTGGGCCAGGCTTTCTACTTCTCCTATTATATGGATGGAGATCTCTAACTCCCTTCCTGACCCAAGGTGGGGGGAGAATACATAGAGGAAAGATGACTGAGTAAAGGAGGAGAACTTGGGGCCATGGTGAGGAAAGGGTATTTGGGGGGGAACACATCTGTTAGGAACTGGGACATGGACAGCCTTGCCTAGCAGTTGGAGCAGGAGTCAGGCCTACAGGTCAGAGTAGGCATCCAGAGAGGAAAACTGAAGTAAGGGTCAGAACCAGAGTCAGAGGCCAGATGCCAGAGTCAATGATCAAGCCAGAGTCTGATATCATCTGGTCTTAAGAGCAGGTCTGCTGATGCCCTCTGCTAATCGGGTGGCTTAGTCAATCTGGCCGTGCAACTGGGGTCCAGCTGCACTCTTTGGACTGCTGGGGGGTTAAGGTAGCTAGTAGGTAAGCAGGCTAGCTGCGAGCTCTTACTCCTGACAGCATTCTTCATAACACCAGTGGGTCCCAGATTCTCAAAATTCGCTTGATCAGCTACCTTCACGTTTTGTGTTCTATCTATGTGAACACCTGTCACTGTTTTTCTCGGTGTATTTCCTAGGAACATTTAGTTCAACATCATATTTTCCTCTTAAATATATACATCACCCATTTATTAATAATTTACACCCCTCACCACTGCCTATACATTAACAGCTACTGATATGTATGGCCTTATGGATGCAGTCCATACATCCTGATGAACTACTTCCAGAAATAGGAAAATGCAACACAATATGGCTCTGAGTATTTCTTTTGGCATGGCATAGAGGAAGTGAAAGGAAATTATATATATACATTTATGGTAATAGTAGCATTGGCAGCAATCCATGATTACCCTCATTAAGTGCATACTCTGATGAGGTACATTAAATTGGCTATTGTACTGGAAGCTACTGGATTTTTCCCCAGTAAATCCTCATTCACTAAAAGCCACATTCTGCCAGTCTTGCATGCACTGAGTAGTGCCTCACTCCACAAAGAATCTTAAGCAATGGCACTAAAGAATATACTTATCACAGTAAGAGAAGGGCGAAACTCAGGTGTGCTGTCTATCAATAACCTGTGCCCTTTATTGTTACCAAACATCTCAGAACAGAAAGTACCAAGTGAACTGTTTTCTGAAGAAAACAATCAAGTTCATGAGATTTACATTAGGAATTCTGGAAAAGAAATGGGGCCTCCCACCTCACAATCAGATTTATTTGCTGAGTTCAGGTTTTCTTGAAACATGAACGCTTCTCAAATTTAACTCTTTATATGAAAACCTTTTATATTTTGTAACAGTTTTCAGGACTGAGGTAGAACATGTTTATATCAGTGATCCTTTGTGCCACAAGCTCTTACAGGTGTACACTGCTGGCTTTAAGGTGGCAACAGAAAAACAGATACTTGTTTATCTCAAGTAGCTAGTTCAAACAAACCAGTGTAACTAAATACAAGGACAAGGAAAAAGCTGCTGGCTCCGGAATGCTGGTTACAGAGTCCAGCACACATGAAAGGTTTTTGTTTGGGAGGATAATTAGCTATTTATAGTTAAACAAGTTCACTCCTGACCTTTCTTTATAAAGGATGGAACAGAATCTGGTTTTGCAAGGCTTCTTTCATATGCAGCATGTCCCATGGAACCTCAAAAAGCAATAAGATGCAGCAGGAAAATAGCCAAAAAGCCACCAGTACTGGACATCAAAGAGACCAAGTTCTCCGTACAACTATCTTTCTCTTGTCCTACAATGCACTAACGCTCTCTGTACTGATGTTAAAACACAAACTACTTTATTCTGCATCCATTTAAAAACTCTTAATACAAATATGTAAGTTTCTACATTGCTCTAATCACAATGGTATCTGCAATATATACAAGGGAAACAATAGAGACGTTCAAGCTGGTATTTGGAACAAAGAGTACATTGACATCTTATTAAAATTTAATTGAAAGGACACAAACTTTCTTTATCAACATGTTTAGAAAAATAAAGCACAAAGCCTACTGAAAAGCCGTCATGACATCATCATCTTAAATAGTCTGTTCTGACAGATCATCAAAGGGGGAAAAAACCCAGACTTCGGCTTGGCTGTCCAACAGCTAATGCCATTGACACAGATCATTTCTCGGCCAGCCTGTCTGACAGCCCGAATACTTTAACACATAGTGCCTCTCTAAACAATCCAACAATTTTCTTAAAATGGAAATTTTGCAATTGAAGTAAAGTGATATTCTCAGCATTGGGGATTTCCTCATTTTTGAAAAAGGGAAAATTTCCTACAGTTGAAAGATGACAAGTTGTTTGCATTTGTAAAACTATCCCCTGCTCTGCGTTTGATCTGAACAAAGAGTCAGCAATGAGTGCTACAAAAAAAGTGAGATCCACCTTCACGGGAGGCTCTCTCTATACTTCTTTCCATTCCTGGAAAGTCACTTTAGAATCCTGTCCAACTCACTAGTGTATCTTTTTTTCCCCACTAGCTCAGTGCAGTTCTTTTAGCTACAGTTTCTCACCTATTACTCCATTCATGCCAAGACACAGCCAGTGAAGTTCCAAGGATCAAATGTTTTTGAAAATGCCTGGTCTCCTCCAGTCTCAGAGACACACAGGAGAGGATAAAAAGAAGTAGGATGGAGGTTTCAATAGAAATACAGAATTATACACCACTATGTCCGCTTTACTATAACTAATGGTTTGTCTACAAAGCAAGCTAGTGCCTGGCAAGCCAGACTACAGCACACCACACCCTGCTGCACAGTAACTTGCCTTGTGTGGACACTGCTACAGTGATCCTGAAGTGAAGGTTAACGTACTACTCCTCTGGGAGTTTCACTGCACTGTAGCAGGGTCTACACAGCAAGCTAGTGCTTGGCTAGCCAGTGCGCTGTAGATTCACATCCTGGCTTAAAACGCATTGCACTGTAGCAGGGTCCACATGGGGTGTTACTGCACAGCAAGCTGGTGCACTGTAGATTCACAGCCTGGCCTGCTACGCGCTAACCTGCCATGTAGACAAGCCCTTGGGCCACTATATCAGTAAACGATATCAGTAAAAGTGCTACAACCCCCTAGTGTAGACACAGTTACATCAGTAAAACTGTGCTTATACTGGTGTAGCTATTAATGTACAGGAAGGGAAATATGCTATCCTGGTAGAAGCATGAGTTATACAGGTATAACTGTGTTCATAATAATGGTGGGACTGGTAAAACTATGATGGGGCAGTGGGAGAGAGACATTTCTAACCAACATAGTTTCACTGGTACAAAAAAAATCCCTCTGAGTGTAGACCAGGCCTAAACTGAGTTTCATCATCACAGAAATTTGATCCCCATACTCATCAATATGGTGCTATGATTTTGCATTTAGGTTTGTTGCCCTCGCACAAATGCTTTTCTCCATTATTAATTCACTAAGGGCCAGACTCTAAACAACCTATTCATCTTGAGTCGTAACTTGATACATGAAGTAGTCCCATTCAAATCAATAGTAGTACTCAATGGGCCAGATCCACAGCTGGTGGAAATTAGTGTAGCTCCATTAACAGCTGAGGATCTGGCCCAACGTGAGTAAAGGTGGCACAATGTGGTTTTAATTATTTTGTGCCCTCGGTGTATATTAAGGAAGGGTTATGTGTCCAATATTTTTAAAAAATATATAGTCCATCTATATTAGACCAGGGTTATGGGTGGCAGTATGAAACCCTATGGTACTGTATGTCAGGGGGGAGGCATCAGGAATGTGCAGTTTAACAATCCTCAACTTTTTAAAATGAGTTTGTAAAACAAGCCTCGGAAGCTGAGCATATCTATCCAGCTAAACATTTCTAATATAAATGTTCCCCTAACAGGGAAAATATGCCATCAGCCAGGAATTTTGGAAAGAATTAGAAAATTAGTCTCTCTCTCACTAAGGAAGACAACGTTTATCATATTTTGTAAATGCCTTTTTGTACAGTCAACAAAAAACATAAAACACGGCCTTTTTTCAAAATGTGACATGGAGCGCATGAGATTTAGACTGCCTGCTTAATGGGAATAATGGTGGGACTGAAAATTTCACAAGATCTTCCAGCAAGGATTTGCATCTAAGCCCTTTTCTTGGCAAGTGGAGGCGCTGCGTCCTCACTCCTAAGATGCTGGTGGCATCAAGAGCTCATTTATTCTCTGTTTTAGATATTGTCAATCTTCCAGAGCTAACTGCTCTATGTCCTCCTCACTCAGAGGAAGATATTCTGTGCTAGGCACGTGGTTTCTGAAAGTTTGGGAACTTTAGCTCTCTCATTCTGAATTTTGATACCTAGCCTGGCAAGATACATACACTCTTATTTGGTTTCAGAGTAACAGCCGTATTAGTCTGTATTCGCAAAAAGAAAAGGAGTACTTGTGGCACCTTAGAGACTAACCAATTTATTTGTAGCATAAGCTACAGCTCACGAAAGCTTATGCTCAGATAAATTGGTTAGTCTCTAAGGTGCCACAAGTACTCCTACTCTTATTCGGCTTACTGCCTTCTGCATGCTTCCCAGCTTTGCTGCCTCAAATTCTGTTGATCTCAGATTTATTAGGATTTTATTATTTTATTCTCTTTGTAAGGGATTCTGCAAAATGCTATTATTTGTCTTTCTGTCTTTGTTCAGCTAGAGAGCTTCAATACTGGGCAGGATTCCCTATTATAAGGCAGAATTTTTAGATACAGTTGTATACTTAACTCTTAAACTTAAAGGTCTGTTCCAACTCCAAAGTTCATTTACTTCACTGGGTTTTGGCTCAGGCTCATAAAGGTTGGAAGTACGAACATTAGAAAACTACTAATCCCTTGTTATTCAAACACTCACACCCTGTGAGATAGGTAAGTGTTATTAACCCCATTTTACACGTGAGTTAACTGAAGCAGAGAGGTTAAGGCCAAAGATTTCCAACTCGTGTGCCTAAAGGTTGTACCTAAATAAGTGGTGATTTTGAAAAATTCTGAGCAGCTGCAACTTTCAAGAACCAACCAAAGGCACCCAAGTATGAAAATGCTGGTTTAAGTGAATTCCACATGGCCACAAAGGTTTAGAACCGACAGCTCTGGGTTTAGAATCCAGCAACTCCTTAATCCTGTGCTCAGGGAACACATGGCAGCCAGGTACCTAATTCCCATTGTGTTAGGCCCCTAACTGCCTTTAGTGCATTTGAAAATCTACCTACAAGGTTTATTTTTCTAAATCACAGGACCCAGCTTCTTCAGTCAGTTCTACACATGCAATGCAGCTGGCATAAATTGAGCTGCCTGTGTGGAAGAGGGCACGCAGGTTGAGACTCAGTGATGTACCTCAGATCTGCTGTGGTCAAAAACACACTATCATTTTGCAGTGCTCAGTTAATTACCTTGGGCACTTAAGGTTTAAGCTAGATGTTTACTGGAATAAAGATATGAGGCTTGATAGGTGTAAAACATTAGTTGAAAAATGTCATTTGGTGTTAGAGTAACTTTACAAAGGTATCCCTTGGGGAAATGTTTTTGCGTTTGTAGCTGGTGGGAGCAGCCCTTCACTAGCAGGTCTCTCCTCTGGCCTTTTATATCTGGGTTCACATGTATTCCACAAAAAGATGACAAGAGTAAATCATAGAACTGGAAGGGACCTCGAGAGGTCATCTAGTCCAGTCCCCTGCACTCATGGAAGGACTAATTATCTAGACCATTCCTGACAGGTGTTTGTCTAACCTGCTCTTTAAAATCTCCAATGATGGAGATTCCACAGCCTCCCTAGGCAATTTATTCCAGTGCTTAACCACCCTGACAGTTAGGAATTTTTTCCTAATGTCCAACCTAAACTGCCCTTGCTGCAATTTAAGCCCATTGATTCTTGTCCTACCCTCAGAGGTTAAGAAAAACAATTTTTCTTCCTCCTCCTTGTAACAACCTTTTACATACTTGAAAACTGTTAGTCCCCTCCCAGTCTTCTCTTTTCCAGACTAAACAAACCCAGTTTTTTCAATCTTCCCTCATAGGTCATGTTTTCTAGATCTTTAATCATTTTTGTCGATCTTCTCTGGACTCACTCCAGTTTGTCCACATCCTTCCTGAAATGTGGCGCCCAGAACTGGACACAATACTCCAACTGAGGCCTAATCAGAGCGGAAGAATGTCACATGTACCATCTGTAAAAGGAGACATTTTTAATCAAAGGCACAAGCTGAATCCTATCTCATGTTCTTGCTTAATTTATGGACGATAGCTACAACAATCAGCTCAAATTTAAAAAAAATTAAGTTTGCTTCAGAATCTGTACTAATTCTGGTCCCATCCAACACATTTCTGTGAGGAGCCAAAGCACTTTAGCTTTAGAGAAAATGAAATATACAAAGGTTACAAGTACTAAGCTGCTAAAATTATCCCAGAGACCTTGCATTAACACACCAGCAGGACAGTGGGGTGGGAGGAGGTATTGTTTCATATTCTCTGTGTATATATAAAGTCTGCTGCAGTTTCCACGGTATGCATCTGATGAAGTGAGCTGTAGCTCACGAAAGCTCATGCTCAAATAAATTGGTTAGTCTCTAAGGTGCCACAAGTACTCCTTTTCTTTTTGCGAATACAGACTAACACGGCTGTTACTCTGAAAACTGTAGTTTAGGGTTTATCATTCCCTTTGAACTAATCACAACAACAGAAAAGCCATTAAACCCTTGTAATACATCATTATGTTTTCGAGTGATTTGGTTTATGTATAACTGCAAAGCAGTTAATTGTAGCCACATACACTTGTTCTAAGGCATAGAGTAACTTTGCCCTATACGCTATAGAGAAAAGCAAAATGAATCAATTGAAATAAAAACAATCCTGGAGATCATGTATGGGAGCTGGTCTCCCCTAGCGAGAGTGCCTGAGTGCTCATCTAATTCAGAGTGGCTGCTAACTGCCCCCTGGGGCGAAGCTGCAGCCTGAGATCCCTGCAATGTAGGGGGAGTTCTGGCTACCCCACTACCCCAGTAGCAGATTGTTCACAGATGAATGATGGTATTGGAGCCTTCAGGCCAACTTGAGACCAGCGGAGTATCCTCCTTGTACCGGAGTGATCCTCGCAAGGCTAGCTACGCCATCTTTAGGGCCAGTCTGTGCCAGCAGCCTGGCACAATTCAGCCGCACTGCATCAGGGAATCTGGCTGAATTGTTTTAAATTTAGCAGGAAGGATTTAGGGCAAACAAGACAGAAATTCCAGAGAGGGTTGGACAGTATTTTGAGATCCAAATTGATTGTGCCTGTCATCCAACAATGAAAATATTTATAGACAGGATAGCTATAGGCTCAAGTTTCTCTTATAGGATATTGCACAGCTTGCTACCTTTGGCTCTGAAACTGGGGAACCAGCAGAACAAGACAGACATGGCCAAAATGTTTTTAAAATATAAGGTGTACTCTCTTCATATGCCAGGCCTCTATCCTGCTCCAGAGGACAAACTCAAACCCTGAAGGCCTCATTCTGACTTGGTACTTGTTTTACAGTGGTGTTACTTCACTGACTTCTGTTTTATGTGGTGAGATCAGAATCAGGCCCTAGAACTTTATTAAAAAGAATTCATTTTCACATCCTTCCAAACCTAAAACCAAACTTTGTCGCAGGGTCCTTTTATGGGCAATTCTGTGAGCAGCTCACATGGACAGCTAAAAAGGAGGCAGGGACGTTGTTAGATAATAATTTCCCCTCCCCACACCACACACCCCTTCGTATTTGTTAGTTTAATGCTCATAAAAGATGCTAGTTTGGAGACTGAAGTCCATTATTTGTCAACAGAGATGGGACAGTCTGGGTAGTGTTGGTACGATTTTAAAGTGAACATCAGTGCCACGGTCATTTGTGTGATGTGATCATCTCTCCATTAGTAACTGGACTGATGCCACCACCTCATTCCCCACAGGCAAGTGATGTTTCCCTCTAACCCTCTCCCCTCCTAAGCACCACTCTTCCTTCTTGATTCACGCTGGCCACAAAGCTGCAGCCTAGCTCCCCCAGGACAGATGGTGGAGAGTAAGTACGGAGGGGTGGAGCCAAGGCCCCACTAATTCACTGGCCAGTGTCACTGAGGCAGTGCAAGGAGTGTTGTAATTTGCTGGTGGCATAGGCCAGCAGCAAAGTACTATCCCTACCACTGGAGAAAGAAGGATGCAGGGGAGGAACTGTGATTCAGAAGCATGACTAAATCACACTGCCTCCCAGCGCTCCTCCTGGGGTAACGCATGGATCATCCTTTGTTCAGGTGTCTAAAGTCACAATTTCCCATCTCCGTGAAGAGCTCTCAATGGGAGCACTGAGCATGGATCAAGTGCAAAACCTTTTTTAAAGGTTGCTAAGAGAACCATGAGCAGGCCAACAGATGAAGCATTTCAAAGCACTCTGAAGAGACGCTGTGCAAGATCTTTATTTCAAGGGCTGCACTCTGAACTGTGTAGAGACAAGAATGTAAACCTAGGATTATACTGAAAAAGCCACACACATTAAAATTGAGATTATTTTCATTTGACTGTCAAACTTTTCTTTCTGAGTAAGCTTTGGGTTGACCGTGGAGATTCAAGAGTCAGCTTTGTGAATAAGCTGACTTCAGGCTAATTTTAAACCGTCCTTGTAAAAACAACCCTGGAATTTAGTTCAGTGTTGAAGATTAATAGATAAAAGAGAAAGAAGATTGATTCAGTTGGCTGAACTGAGTGTTTGGTTTTTTAAAAAATATTTCAAGTATTCTGCTGAGAAGTAACTATTTCAAACAACGTACCCAACACCTAAGAAGAAGGAAAACATCTAACCTGCCTATACAACTTTCACATTCATCTGATAATCGCCAAAAGGCTTTGTCCAATCTTTCTGTTTATACATTTTAAAGTCAGATGGTCTTTCTACACTCCCTTTGGTTAACAAAGAAGCAGAAAACATTCATCTGAAATGTGACCCCATTTGGAGCCTGTCATAAGTAATAGGTTTGCATCCGCCTCTAATAAGGTTTGGTGGAATTCATCCTGAAAAAGCTCTGCTGTTAATAGGAACCAGATGAGAATTGGGAATAAGAAAAGTCACAGAGCTATGTGCTTAAGTACTCCACTGCACATCCAAAAAAGCATTCATTTAGCTGTATAACAACTGCAAGGGGAAAAATGCATTATCTGGATGCCAAGTATTTTAAAAGGTTCTTTCAGCGTCACATCTCTATTATCTTGGATAGTACTTTCCCAAACTGATGAACGGTTTTTAAGATGACTGTTTGCATGGTACAATCTGCAATATCCCAGAAAGCTCTCATCAGCCACAAGAAAAACAACATGTGAAGGTTTTCTTTTTTATTATTATTTTTGACGGCAACCCAATGGCCAGCCTTGTGACCTTACTATCAGCTGTGGATTTTACCACTATAAAATTCTATTTCCAGCCAATAAATGTGTTATCAAGACCCTGTCTCTAACACATTGATGCTAAAAAGTCCTCCATAAAATGTGCCTGTTGTAGTTGTCTGAAAGCCACAAACTAGGGACTATAACCACCAACATTTCATGGGCAGCCAGAGCTTGCCAGTGCTTTTTAACATTATCCACTCTGTAAACATATGCACTTCTGGAATACAAAACAACAGCAGCCTTTACAAGCCTCACCTTCTGTTATTGATTGGATTAGAAATATTTTCTTCAAAGCATTTGCACTACTAAATGAATTATTTTGATCACCATCAATTTTTTTAAAAATAAAAATGGAGAATGTGCATTTCCTCACATGATCCAATTACTGTGCAATTAACCTCCCCGTCCCCCCCAAATCCTAGCCATATGATCACATTAATTATATTAGAACAAACCCTAACTACTCCCACTCACGGGGACCAGGGCTATGCACCTGTGTGGAATGCAGTCCAATCCAAAAGGGGAAGGGACCTCCCAGGAGATCAGTACTTCACAGCAATGTGCCACAGTGAAAACCAGCAGGGAGCTGGGAGAGAGTCACGTCCTAGCATACCTGCCTGACTCACAGCATCTCTGCATCTGAGTGACTCCCTGGGGAGGTACAGAGTAGCCACTTTCTCATTTGAACAGCACAGGGACCAACCTTTTCCCTTGCCCTTAGGGAGTCTGAGGAACATTATTAGTAATGATTGTTGATCATTTCTGTAGTGTCAACACTGTACCAGACACTTTAAAAACAGACATGAAGACAAGGTACCCACTTAAAGAGCTTACAGTGGAGAGACACACATACAAAATGACCCAGGGAGGATAGGGACTGGGAGATGATCAAAACACTGGACTGAGCAGTGAAGTTCAAAACACGTCTTGGTAGTTCGACCATTTCTATTTGGATTTTTCTTTCTTTAGGGAGTGAAGATGCTCCTTGGTTCTCTAGTGCGTAAACACATCCGTGAAGTGAAGAATAATATGGGCAGCAAAGGGGAAGCCTGCTCTGCTGCTGCCTGGACTTTAATTCTTCTCCTGATAATAGAAGGCTTCAGTCCCCCAAGTGGGAAATCTAGCATTTTTCCCAAGCACTCAGTGCACTATTTAGAAAAGGCTAAACATACATAATAGGTGTGGTTAAAGTTACAGGTACAGACAACTCATGCTAACTGGTCTTACGTGAAGAGTCCTGGAGCCTCTTTCACAGCCTTCAATTAAACCCTCTGACCTATTCACAAAGAATTTGGTGTTGCTATTTCATTTGCTTTCCACTCCGTATCACTGAGAAAAATAAAGGTTTCTTGGCAACACTAGGAAGTGCAGGATTCAGCCACCCTTACACTGAGTTGCACCTCGCTCTGGGCAAGTCTCACTGACTTCAGTGGGAGACTATTTGGAGAGTCAGGCAGTGCTAAACATTAGTAAGGGCTGTAGACTCTGCTCCCAAATTAATAGCTCCTGCTTCGGAATTCTACATGAGACAAACAGCTGTCAAATGCTTGAAGCAGAGAAGAACTGTTTAAAGAGGAGCCTTGTCCTGTGGATGGAGCACTGGCCTGGGTCTCTGGAGGGGTGAGACTCTGTGCTGTGTCTTGAAGAGACTTTGCAGGCACAGGGGGTGTGGGGTAGCTACAGTGGCCATATCTGCTGGAGAGAATGCCGGTGTAACTTAGACAGCCCTGGCGTGCTGTATAAATTGCAGCAGCCTTCCCAGGTTGCAACAATGTCCAGAATCTCAACGGCATTGACTGTAGCAGCCCCGCCTCTCCCAACCTTTCCCCCCAGCATGTCCCCTATGTTTGCAAGCCGGTCCATAGGAGGCAGACTTGTGGCTCCCTTTCATAATACCTGAGCTGGGAGAATCCTGTCCAGCTCAAAATGGCATTTATGGAGCCCCTTTATCCAACATAAGGGGCACAGAGTGTGTGTGGGGGAATCTCGCCTTGGGCTCTGTTCCAGGCTCACCATTAACCCACTGTCTGACTGTGGGGGGTCAAAACTCATGAGACTTTTAAAATAGCACATTTTGTATTTTTGTTTGCAGATTGCCTTGTCAGCCTGTAGGATTTGTGTTTGAAAGTTTCTCTTTACATAGAAGTCCCAAACCACTCAGAGTTGCTGCAATTTAACTCTCCAAAGACGGAAATGGTTTTGTTTACTTATGTTGAGGGGGTGAAAATCCCCACAAGAAACAAAAACTGAAGAAGAAAATTACTTAGATGCGAGAAACGTTTCAAATTATATACATGCTCCTGAGCACCACACAGCCAGGAGTTTAAAATCTCACCGCCTCTCCTCAATCATTCAGGAGGAAAAAATGCCCCAAATTAAAGTAAGCTGTATTTGATCCAAACACTAGAAAGTAAAGAGCAGACAAGAAGACAGGTGATCCCACAGAGCTTGCACACAAAATCAGGGTACATAAAACTTCAGGTTACATAAAAAGAGCTGTTCCACCCAGAAGGTTCGACATAACAAAGAGTTGCTCTAGACTTTTATAAGACCTGAGACAGCCCTGCACTCCTGTGTCTTGCTCTATTATTCCATCTTGGTATCTCATTCCCCCAACCCTCCACCCCAAATCCCTGGCCTCTAATAATATAATTTCCAAAACAATAAAAAATACCCTGCCCTCATTTACGAGTATACAAACTGAAATGGTTTGGCTACAAACATCCAAACATACGTTTCAACCCCCATCATCTACAAAACATTGTCACATGAGCTAAAAAGCCAGATGTAATAACTAGGTTCGCCGCTTCTAATAAGGGTATAAAGAGAATGAGTTAAAGACCTCAATGGAAGGCTTGATTTGGGATCTGGGATTTCCCTGTATTTGGCTGGTATAGACTCAGTTACTACAGACATTTCTCAGTGACTGTCAGTTTGTACATATTAAATCTATAAAGTTCTCTGTGCATGTTTGTATAAGAGACAATTCTATGTTTTAAAATTTGTTTTCAGAAGGATGGGCTTGGAAAGAAGATATAACCTGAATACAGAAGCCAAGCGAAGCTATGCATGATCTTGCGTGGGTTTCCCCAAAGGAATGTCATACCACTAGACTGTTTACATGCACGTTGATTTTTACACCTTTGTCCAGTGATGGGACCAGACCCTAAGCTGGTATAAACTGACATTACTACATTGATTCAATGCAGTTACACCAGTTTACACAAGTTAAGGATCTGGCCGTATAATCTCTCCACTTCCTCACAGTTACATTTTTATTGATATCTTTTCCTCTCTGGTGAGCACGTGTTCTGTGAAGGTAAAAGCAGCAGCACTAAATTCAGCTGAAGTCTGCTATTTCTCCCAGGCCAGAGCAAGGCGGGTAGCTTGTAATTTGACCGTCTCGACTCTATTTTCAGTGCCTTTCATTCTTATCTAAAAGGATCGTCTTATGTACTCTTCACAGTGGGTGAGTTCTGGCTCCCTATCATGGGATTTCAGCAATTATTTCATTAAAAAGGTCAAAATTACAAACACAAAATAAAGTGAGTTTTCCAGTGGAGCAGGTCAGTGCCTGCTGGTAACCGGGGGCCTGATCTCCACCTTTGAAATCAGAGGAGGTTTTGCCATTTACTTCAATGGACATAAGGTCAGGCCTGAGAGGCTCAATCCATCCTGGGGCCAGGCTCTGGCACCTCCCACCTGCTTCATCCAAAGAGGAGCATACACAATCAGCCCCTTAGTAGAGGCCAGAGAACTTGTTTCACTTGAAAGCTCAAGATGGACTTGAATTGTGATGCCACAGCTTTATCCTTTAAGCCACCTGGCTCTCTAACTGTCTCTCAGAAATCCATGGCGATGGAATACGTTACCCATGCAAGACAAGAATGATTAAAATGTGTTTCCACTTATCTTGCCAGCCTAAGTGCTGGGGTCAGGATTTTCAATGCCAACAATACACGGATGTGTATACCGAACAGCCAAAGGAGGGGAGATTTTTGTACTAACGCTGTGTCAGTTTTATTAACGCTTTTAACCAAACAAGTTAACTAGTTAAAGACGTGGATTACACACGCTCTTTTCCTTCTGCTAAAGTGGAACATATAGAATACACTTACTCCTTTTCTTTACTTTTTTTGACATGCTGCCAACATTTGTCTTGCATCACTTCTAATAAACCAAGCATCTTCAAATGCGTTCCCTGCCCTGCTCTTGGTTCTTTGTTTAGACAAATCTCTCTCGCGTTTGCAGTGAAAGAACATTTGGAGCCTAATGTAAGAACAGCCACTGTGCTGTGGTTAAACAATGAGCTCTGTGTTAACACTGGGCTGTAGCTACTATATCTTCTAGTGTTCAAATTTTTAAGACAATTCCAGGCCCCAGGTAATTTAATATGTAAACGGTACTCAAATTTACGAGGAGCCAAAGGAATTTTTCAGACAGAATGAAAACCATTTTCTTCTTTTTATTAAAAACATTATAAAAGGCACCGATTGCATTATATATGCTTGAGACTCAGAGTGAAAGTAACATAATAGTAACAGAAATACTGAGTATCATTACTTCACTCCCAAAGCTGAGGTAATTGTCAATTTTCACCTGTGAGAGAAAACAAAACAATCCTTACTGGAAAATAAAAGCCAATTAAATTTCAAGCACTTTTGTAATGAAGTACCTTGGGTAACAACGGTGGAGAATCCTCCTATATACTACAAAGAGTGTGATAGAATACAAAATACAAAAATATATGTCACTCAAATACAACCAAATACCTGATAGCCTTTGGTAATAACATAATTTTCTTTGGTAATAAGATAATTTCCACTGGAAGGATCCAATGTATGGAGCCAGATTCTTCGCTGCTGTAAATTGACCTGGCTCCATGACCACAATGGAGCTATGTAGATTTACACCAACTGAGGAACAGGAATAATTGCATTTTCTAACCCCACTGATAATCTGAACCTTAAAAAGGATTTAATCTCTGTACCAAAGTTTTCATTGAGCCTTATGTTCTCACTTTTCCAGTACTGAAGATAGAAGATTTCTCAATCCAGACAAGTAGACTTACGTTTGTGTGCAGGTTTCCAAACTCAGTTACTTACGCCAAGAGTTGCACATTCTGCAAGTGCTGTTCTGAGTGTTGTCTGATTATTCTTGCTAGGACTATGACATGCCAAGTCACACTGTGGACAAAAACAGTAGCCATCCACCCTTGTACTTTCTAAATCCATTGCTAAAAGAACATTTCGGCATATCCAGTTTTCATGTCATCAAGCTGGTAGAGCTTCCTGATCTCTTTTAAGCAGGATTGTGTTGTCTTGATTTTGACTTTTCATTGCCTATATTTTGATCTCTAGGTTTTAAGTTCTTAACAATGTTTTCCTCATGCTACTGGCATACCAAGATCACTATCTGACCAATATGGTCTCGTTTCCTTGTGCTCCCCCATCAGTTTGTGTGTATATATATGTTGTCTCTTGTCTTATACTTACTGTAGGCTCCCTAAGGGAGGGACTGTCTTTTCATTCTGTATTTGTAGAGCACCTAGCGCAATGGGGTTCTGGTCCATGACTGGAGCTCCTAGGCAGTACTTTGATAATAAATAAATAATTGTATTAAGTAAAGAACAGTGCCCGTGATCATTATCCCATGACTTCAAATTTACTCATCTTTAAACCTTTGCCATCTATCCTGCACTGTTTAACTTTTTACCAAAAAGAAAAGGAGTACTTGTGGCACCTTAGAGACTAACCAATGCTCAAATAAATTGGTTAGTCTCTAAGGTGCCACGAGTACTCCTTTTCTTTTTGCGAATACAGACTAACATGGCTGCTACTCTGAAACTTAACTTTTTACCAGTATCCACCATGCTCATAATAATTGTGCCATCACTTAATAAGCAAAGCAATTTCCAGCTAGTGAAATGAAAACAAAAGAAAAAGCCTAACTCATGAACAATTTGACACTTGGAGGGTGAAGTTACAGACCATTTAGTGGACACAGGGTTGGTTTTTTGTTTTTGTTTTTTTTTTTATTTTAATTCTCCTCTAATACTGGTCAAGGAAATTGCTTTCTTCTCAGGAAATATTATTGTATTATACCCTCTCCCCTTCCCTCTGCATACTAGTGGAGAAAAGGGTTTGAGAGCACAAGTATTAAAGCCAAGAATCTCATATTGTTGAGATATCCTCATATGCTTAAAATAGGGATGTAAACGGTTAAATGATTAACCAGTAAGCATTAGGCTTACCGTTAATCAGACCTTAACCCTTAACCCTGACAGCCAGGCGGTTGGAGGGACCCCCGCCCCTGCTGCCCCATGCCAGTCCTCCACAGTGACCTCAGTTAACGGTTAAATGATATAATTTTAATAGTTGAAAGGGTTAACTTTTTAAACCGATATTTACATCCCTCGATTAAAACTAAATTTCTTTGGGCATAGATGAATAGAAGTCCTCCCTCATCCTACAGGTGGGGGAAATTACATGAGAAATTACATTAAAAAAAATCACATGAAAATGATGGAGAAAATTGTTTCCTATTTTGAAATTGACCAGCCTACAGGTTATTTTTCAGTAGTGAAGAAAAAATGTGGCTTCTAGTCAAATAAATATCTCAGGCCTTCCTGTTAATTACAAGTCCTGGCAATACCTATGGCAAACAACCAGCTCAATCATCGCAGGAGAACATGTTCCCAGAAGACAGACAAGGAACTTCTATAACTATTCACGTTTTAGTCATCCAGAATGGTCCCACCTTATCCTCTTTCCAACTTATCGACTGGGGCACAGCTGTTGTTTTCCCCCTTCCAAGTACTCATTTCTGCTCTTAGTGTCAGAAGTCAGTACCAATCTGTTTCTTGCAAGAAGGTTGGAAGACCACATAAGAACATTTCTGATTACACTGAACTGTTATTCATATGTGATCATCTCTATAAGCGCTTTGTCTTTCACATATACATCTCAAGGTCATCACTTTTCTCATCTGGGAGTCTGGACAAATAAGCTAACCTTCTGTTGTATTAATAGACAAGCTTCTGTTGAAACAAAGGCTTCCAGATGATTCAACGTTACACAAGAAGCAGTTGACGATGCTCATTACACTTCACACAAATATTTTCCCTTTGGAGGAACCAGAAAATAGAACTGCATTTAGAATATTTACTTAACATATTGGTTGCTTGGTAACACAGAGAGATATGTTAGAACTGTAACAAATGACTACAGAGTGAAGACTACATTTGAAATGAATGACTAAGAAAAATGAAATGGAACCATCATTATGCCGCCCCATAGGTTTTAAGAACAGTAACAGAAACACTACGAAGCATAGAAAGTAAAATTTGCAAATGTGCTTTGCAGTTTTGAAAATGAACAAGGATTTGAAACAAAAAAATACTATGTCCCACCAGACACAATATTTAGGTTGCTAATCTAAAGTTTTCTCATCTGTTACCAATAAACTTTGCGGTAATTACACTAAAATACACTGTTATTTTAAACTAGACAGAGTCACTGTGATATATACAGTATATATCTGTCAAATGGTATTTTCCTTTTTCCAGTAGACCCACATTTTTACCATTAATATAGCCTATAATCACCTGTGATGGGAACAAAGAAAATTGGCAAATAAACTATTCAGATTACAGAAACTGACTGAGGAAAATACCTGATTGAAAAGCTTTAACTACAAATTTTTCCCTTTATTTCTTAAGTGCTTTTTTCTTAAGCACGAGGATTATTGAGAAATTCACATATTTAGGTCTTTCAACAGTTAACTAATAACTAACTGGGTGATATGGACCTCAAATCAATATAAACTGGTTATTGCAATAGGACTCTGTATCTTGCACACACTCCTCAAATGGAACTCCCACTGACGTCAACTTACCCACATACTCCTATTGAGCAATAATTTCCCCGCTGATTGAGCCAATTGTTTTCAATGGAACTACTCATGGAGTAAGGTGCTACTCATATGAGTACGGATTGTAGAACTGGGTTTTCAAATACTAGTAAAGGCTTACAGTATAGGGCCTGATCCAAAACCCACTGAAGTCAATGTGAATGTTTCCACTGACTTCAGTAGCCTTTGCTTCCAGCTAACAGTGTCTGAACACTTTACTAAGGGCGAGTCTACACTGGTTTCACACCCCTGAGCGAGAAAGCTGCAGCGCTGTAAAGTGCAGGTGTAGACAAGCCCTAAATAAAGAGACCATTCAGAAGCTTCCCTCCCCCCCGCATTAGGCTCTTTTTGTACTTTTAGGTTAATGGCCACATCAAAGGCAGTTTGCCGCATTACAATGTTACTCTAACAATTCCTTTGCTTTCAACTTGATTAACATTGTTATCGTTACAAAACCTTCACCAGTTTGAAAATCTACACCAGTTTGTATATAACCGCATTGCCCAATAAATTGGACATGCAACATAATGTCCTAAATAGTGATATCTGAACTTGAAATGCTGCATAAATACTTCCAATTCACAGTGGCCTTGAAGGCTTCTGTGTGTTTCTATGACTGAAGCAGTCCTCAGACAATAAGCTAGAGAGTTCCAATGTGATTGAGAATCTAATGTTGTGCCAGAGCATTATCTCACCCTTTGTTTTTCCCAAAGTGCAAAACAGATTTTCTCCCCTTTTGCCATACAATGCACTAAATTATCCTCGAGCTCTCATGTATCAAATGTTTGTTTTGTTTGGTAGCCTGCAGTAGCAATGAAGACTTTTTCTAAGCAGACACCATCCAAATCCTGCCTTTTCTATATAGCAAAGTCAGAAAATTCTGTCTGCCATTCTGGACAGAAGAAATTAAGCCTACAGTCAAGTGTAAACCAGTACACTGGGAGGATTGGGTTGATTTTTAAGTTTGCCTATATAATAAATGCTAATTTCTAGAAAAAGGAAAAAGATAGGGTTTACTGCTGCTATTTAATACCATGAGGTCAAAATTCATCCCTGATGTTACTTCACTGAAGTTAATATAGTGTCACATCAAGGATAAATTTGGCCCATGCTGCCAAAAGATCTATGAACTTGGAAAACTGGGTTTAAAAGATTAGCCCTTTAAAGTTGGAAAGGGACACCCTATTTGATAACTTACTGGTAAAAAGTCTAATGTTAGAAATTGACTAAAGTTTAGGATAGATCAAATCCTTTGAAAATTCATAGAAGCTACTGTGCATGTAGATTAAAATATTTTTCAAACTGCACCAATATTTTATAGTACAGTTATCCACTGCCTATACAATTACACTGCAGAAGAACTACAAGAATAACTTGATATAGCTCTGTTCACAGTACCTCTCATGACATTTCACATTACAGAAGCAAAATGATCAATAAAACCAGGAATGTTAATCATGTGAAACAGAAAAGTGTTGACTAAAGAAAAAGATTTTCCTTTGTGAAATAAACTGACTCATTGATTCAGCATTTCTATTACCCTCCTGTAAAAGCAGGTTGCAAAGCATTAGCACACATGATACAGATATCAGATGTCTAAGCCTCAAATATGTAGTCAGCTGCAGGTTTCAATTAGATTATCTACATAGATGCATATTTTCCTTCGCATCTAACAAATCTGGGACTAACCCAATCAGGTCTTCATCAGGCAAAACTCCACTGACTTCACATGGAAATAACTGACATAGGAGACTAATCTATTGATCCAGGCATTTCTAGTGAGCTTCGTTGCCATTGCAAAAGCATTTTAAAAAGTTTGCATAAGAGAAAAAGTTTCATAAAGAACTTTGAAGTCATAGGAAACAAGTGTAGCAAGAAGAGGAGAATCAGAGATGGCTGCTGTAATATTTTAAGCAGCCATCTCTAATGAAACACAAGTAGAATTAAACTCCCTTTTCCTGAGTGATCTAGAAGTCTAATTCCTAAATGGTTTAGTAGGTATTTAATAATGCTTATCCAAATCTGCCATTCAACTTTAAACCATCACAGCTCAGTTACAACTGTTTACTTTGTGAATATCATCCATTCCAGTACAAATTAACACTGAAAATCTGGCATAATTTTGTTAGCCCAGCACTGAACAGCAGACTCCTTTGTCTTGAGAAGCCAAAAGCCCATGTTCACACACAGAACAGTTACTATTTAATTTTAACACAAACATCCTCGGGCTCTCAATAACGAAGTTCTGTACTGCAGGGGAAAAAACTCTACGATGTGGCAGGTTAGAGCAGTAGGATATTCCTGGTGCTATCAGAGAACTGGAAAAAGGGCTAATGAAGAAGCTCGAAACTCACTTCTTAGTTTTACCATCCAATGCTCCCACACCAAGAAGATAAAATGAACATGAAATATACATTTAGGGACTCACTGTGGCTGGCCCTGTGCAGGGCAGGTACATAACAGGTGGGAGAGGGTGCAAGGAACAATGCAGAACATGGCTGTGGAATATACCCCCAAAGAGAAAAAGGTGAGGTGGGAATGCGGACTATAGCCTTGCCCCTTCCACATCAGCCTGAGGAGCTGTTACACTATGAGTCTTCAGGAAAAATCCTGGAGGAGTCAGGAGCCCCTCCTGGACACTCTTCACTGAAGTGTGGCTCCCTCAATCCACTGGAGCCAGGGTATCAGGGAGTAGGGTGGGGAAGGAGGCACTGGGAGCACAGAGGTATGGGTCCTTCACACAGATGGCTCTGGCTTCCACCTGGTCCCTCAAGGTCCACAAAGATCCCAGGGAACCCAGGGGTATTGTGAGCAGGTGCCAAGATCTGTTCTGTGAGGGTGAGGACAGTCATTCTGATGGAATGATTTGGGGAGAGGAACTCTACAGAGGCAGCCTCCTGGGGTTTTCTTCTGCCTTTCCTCCCTTCTAGTGGTTGTACTGAAAGATGGCGACCTGTCCCAATACCATCATAAATGACAGAGACATATTCAAGGGTTGTTTTAATCACTTCTCTAGGATGACAAAAGTACATAAAGCTGTAGAAATGAGCTAAATTACTAACAGAGTCCATGCCCCAAAGAGCTTAGTTTCAAGGCACGAGCTGATACAATACAAAACCGGACAAACACAGACTGAAGAGGAGCCTTACAACATGAACACTTCATAAAACAGGTGGGTCTTCAGATACACTCAGTTTCATGAAGACCAGTCCAATGCTGACATCCAGGAAAGAGCTGAAGAGTCAATCACTGATGCCAAGTTTGGTTGGTTTTTACTACATTTTTAGTGAACTCAATGTTGGTTAGATAGTCATGGAGACTTGCGTCTTGTATTGATCCAGGCATTTCTAATCAGCCCATCACCATGGTATCTAATTGCTTCTGCTTATCCACTGAACAGGAACAGCACAGGCTCCCCCTCCTGCTCCCCCCATTGTCCATGTATAAAAGACCAGGTCTTTGCCATATAGATTATATAGTCATTCATACCAAATCAGAGTGGTAGTATTTTACATGCACTTTGCAATGTCATAAGTGCAGGGTGACTGAAAGTCATGGCCACCATTTCTATGGACAAGTGCCTCCTTCAGCCTCAGTATCCATTCAGTCCTCAGCCTTTCTGATAAACCTGACATGAGTGATATCAGATAAGCTAGTACCAGTTCTAGTGGTGGTTTTAGAATGCAGACCTCTGTCAACTGGGAACTAGTTCACTATCTTATTTCCTGAGGAGCACCTAAGAGTTGTCAGAAGGCAATAACTTTTGGTCAATGTCATACTGAGCTGGATATGAAAGGCTCTGTGTTTCATTAGCCTCCTAATTCTCTGTTCCAGTTTCTGCTATTATGCACAGTTCCACTGCCAAATGAATTTTTGCTGCAGTCATACTAGCGACCAGCCATCTGAACTTACTGTCAGTTAGTAAGAATGGGAGTTTGACCTCACAGTCTGAGACATGAGTTTCCAATCTTCATCATGCCACTAAGCTGTCAATTTTGGCAGCATGTGAGTGGTCAAGAAAATAAACATCCCATTCTTTTATTAGCACCATATGGCTGTATTTTGACTAGAGAGTCAACGCTAAAGAAACTAAGCTCAGTGGAATTTTCAGAAACTAATCTCTTTCCTCCATGGTAGCTCACTGGCATTCCCTGCTTTCATTGTCTGCTAGAGAGTCAAACAGCAGTTACAAGTACAGTTACATTAAAAAGGGGGTGAATAGAACAGAGAGTGACGCTGCAGAACAAACCAAGAGATTCAAGTTTTAAATAAATAAATAGTGAAGGCTTCTTTCAGCTATAGAAAAGTAATACTTCAAATAACACTACTACTAGAATTTGAATAGCATAAGCACTGCATGATTGTTATGTCTTCAGGGTCGGTCCCATCTCTTTACTATATATTTGTACACTATCTAGCATGATTCATGAGAGTTTAAGGAAAATAAGGACTATCCAGTGAACCTGACCTCCTGCATATAACAGGCCATTAAATTTCAACCAGTTACCCCTGTACTGAGCCCAATAACTTGTGTCTGACCACAGCACATCTTCCTGAAAAGCATCCAGTCTTGATTGTAAGACAACAATGGGGTTGGGGCCTTCTGGGAGTTACCACAACACAAATAATATGGGCCTGAGGTTTGGATTTGGCGCTGAACTTTCCCCAAGTTTGAGGATGTTTTTTCTTGGTACGCCATAGAGATGGAGCCAGCCACTCAATTCAGATCCAGATAGGCTCATCATTAAAATCGGGATCTGAGGTTATAATTTGAACCCTTCTTTGCAAACACTCTCTCTCTCTCAGGCCTCTCTATTCCATAAAGAACATAGAACCTTCACCACTGCATTCCATCTTTGCCCATCTCCTGCTGCAGTCTTCGCTTCCTCCCCTGGCATTTTGATAGCTTTCAATTCTGCTTCTATTGTGCATCTCCATGTTATCCTATGGGTTCCATTCCAACACTTGTCTTGTTATATTATTCTGGTATTGCCTCCATGCATGTCTAACCATCTCCATTTTTATTCTGTAACTCCTTGTCCTACTGGTTTCTGATTGGTCTTCTCCCAGAGTTCTTTTTGATTTTTTTCGGGCCATCTGATATTGAGGATTTGTCTAAGGCAGCTGTTTATGAAAACAGGTTAGATAGTAAGGTCATAAAAAGTCTTCAAGTTTCAGCTCCATATAGAAAAACTGACTCAGCAATGGTGTTAAATATTTCAAAGTTTAGTTGGGAGGGCAAGATTTCTGGTTCTCCAGATCAGCTTTAGAATTACAAAGGGATGTCTGACTTTTGCTGTTCCGGCTTTAATGTCTTCTTCTGTTCCACCTGTCATACTTACAATGCTGCCAAGATATCTGCAATATCAGATATCATATATGCCAGTCCCAGAACGTATTACTGGTGTTTCTTGTTGCGTGTTGAATCTCATGGTTTTAGTTTTATCTGTGTTCTCAGTGTTTGTAAACACTAATTATTATTTGTCAAAGGTATGTTTTAGTGGGATATTAGGAAAAGTTCCTAATGATGATATCCATCAGGCTGCAGAATCAATGCTCAATGGCTTGAGATAACTGCAACCAGACTACACAAAGGACTAGCAAATAGACTGTAGGCAACAGTCCTTCATTGACAAGTTGATCCAGTGAGCCATTTCAAATTCCGAGTTCTACAATTCTGACAGCATTAGTTTCCCAGTGACTACCTATCACATTAAAGGTTCTGGGATAAGTCCCCAAAGCTGTCAAATCGAGGAGTCCTGGTTATATCAGGGACCATCTCCCTCTCTCTTTGTGACCAGGAACTTCCTTGCCAATGGAGCTATTGTGAAACTATGAAATTATCAACTACAAGAGCGAGACTCATGAGAGATGTCTCATTGGTTGGCCCACCGTTTTTGAACTCCCTCCTGCAAGGGATTAGAATGAGGCTGAATCTTACCGCCTTCTAAACAAAGTGACCTTGGCATAATAATAAACAAACACACACTTCTTTGCATGTCACCGTGCAAAGGGGAGAAATCAGGCAGACAGCCTGCTTTTATCATTTTGGTTATGTTTAAACATCATGGGGCAGGTGCATTATAAACACTGTGGTAGATAAAAAGTCCTTACAGTAAATTCCTTTTTTTTCTTTTTAATTTTCATTTTATTCTTTAAACTCTTCTTTGTCCGGCAATCGTTAAAACAGTGAACAGTCAAAGACTTCCAAGGTATCTAAAAGCTAACAGAGTAAAACCCTGGAGGAAGGAAATACATGTGCTCCACATTACTGGAAAGCACAAACCCCCAAGATCTTTTCAAGAATAGTCCTCAACCTATTTTTGTGATTCATGAGCTGGCTTGCATGAAGATCTATTTATTCTTGGGTTTAAAGGCAGATTGCTTTTTCTAAGGTGCACATGAGGTTACTCATTTTGAAGCTAACTATTACTTTACAATGGGTCTTTTCTGTTTGCACTTCAATAAAGACCCTTCACTAAAGGGTTTGGTTTAACATTACACAGGGATAGCCTTCTGGCACACGGGCCCCTTCCCCAGTGAACATCAAAGTACTCCTGCAATCAATATAATCCCAGCTCCGGCGGGAACTGGGGGCCTCCTGCAGCTGTAGTGTCCATAGGTATCCATGGCCATTCCTGACATGCTAGCAGTAGAACAGTACATCATAGGGAGTTTGAAGATTAAGACAACCACTTGCATCCTCTAAGGGCTCAGTTCTAATTACTATCATTATCAGTGGTAGTGTAGTGCCTAGAAATCCCAGTTATGGACCAAAACCCCACTCTGCCAGGCACTGTACAAACACAGGAGAAAAGACATAGCCTGCCCCACCTGACAGTGAGGGAGTGCATGCCTACATTTCTTGGCACATAAGAAGTTAGTGCAGTTCTGAGATGGTAGGCTCTTTGGGATAGGAACAGTGTCCATCAACACATTTGTACAGTCCCTACCACAATGAGTCCCTGATACTACACAGAATCCCTGGGTGGTACTAAGCGTGTCCAGAGATTATGGTGATAAGGTCAGATATTAATTCTGTGGGCCAGCTAAAGCATAAGAAATGGCCTACTGTCGTGAAAAAGGGGAGAATTTAGTCCAAGGACATGTTGGAAAGGGAGGGTCAGAGTGAGAAGTCATCTGCCTTCAACAGATATTTCTACATGTTACTCTGCTGTAAATGTGTATGTACTTTCTACTCTAGAGATTTCTTGTTTAGACATATTTGGGGTACATTTTGGTTCAGAAAAACATGGTTCTATAATAGATTAAAAGCCCCACTAACTATATTTTATGTAACTTTGTCTTCTTTTTTAAAAAGTACCATATGTAATGTACATTAATAGGAAGATCAAATCCCATCTGCTTTAAACCGCAGAAATGTTGTATCTGGCAGTCAAAATGCAGAACATTTGTTCTTAATTTAACACTGTATGCAAAGTTTTGGTCACATCAAAGTCTGTCCAAAATATCGGTCAGAATATATTGCCCTAATTGATTAATTAAGCCAGCAAAGACAGAATACAAAGCCAAAGTGTATAGATCACCTTGTGTCTTCAATAACTATAGAATAAATGGTGTCAATGTGAGACAACTTCCATGGTAGAAACCTACACACTGTTTCTTTAAAGCTAGCCAACATTTTCTGAAAATTCTATTCGAGTCTCTTGTTAGCTGAGTTCACCATTTGTTGACCTTTCTGCTGTCAATCTTAATGCCACTTCCTCAATCTTCCCTGAAGAAAAGTCTGCTGTTTCTCATGTTTTTATGATAACTGTTCCCCACATCTTTTTAATTCTGACATCCATCTTGGGCTGGATTTCATATGGGGCCAGGCACAGTTAAGGGAGAATTCATGATCAGATGCTTGCAGCTGGTACTGATAATGTGTTGCCAGAGATATGCCAGTGGCACGGACACATGGTGCTGGTCTCTGGATTCTTTATAAATGTTGAAGAAAGGTAAAATATCTTAAAGAAATTTCTAAAACAAAATTGTTGCAGCAATCACCTTAACAGAGTAACAGCATGAATCAGCATGAGTATGGCAAGTAGAAAATGTTCATGGGCGAGTGTGCCATCAGCTTCAGCAGAACATAGCAGTCTACCTTGTTGCAGCAAAGATAACCTTCCAAATGGGAACCTAATGTGAACCCACACAGTGTTGTTTTCCTAAGTCTGCAGGCAGACAACTCCAGTGCCTCTACTGCTACTGCTCAGGATAGTAGGTCCTTCACACTGATCTTTAGTTGTGGGTTTTGTTCCCTAGCTATTAGGTATCTTGGTGTAAGCGGATGTGGGTGCTTGGATGTGTGGGTGGGTGGGCAGACCAGGAGGGGAAGAAGGAGACTGATGGGAAGTTAGACTACAGAAATGTAGTGCTGGGGGGCAAATTCTGGAGCAGAAGAAGAAGAAGAGACTGAAAATTAAGGAGACGAGACAAAATACAAAAGAGAAAAAGGGAAACAGAGGAAAGAAAAAGAGGACAAAGACACTGACGCAGGAAAAGATGCACCACAGTCTATGATACAACAGAACAGAAAACAAAGTGGAGACAAGAAGATATGAAATAAGTTAGAAAAACATGTTATATAGAAGGCTGGCTGACAATAAAATATGTTACTATTAAATGGCAAGGGGCATTCTTTGGGGACATGAGAGCATCAGTGTTTTTCACCAGGCTAGTAGATAGCTAATTATTGCTCCCATACCTGTGACTCTGACTCTGTGTTGATCCGGTAAGCTTGTGCTTTTCCATCTTCTAGAATATTAGGAGACCAAGTCTTGCCTTCAGCCCTGCAACAGGGAATTAAACAAGAAAATTAAACAAAGAAGTTTAATAAAGAAATGTTTTCACGGGAGGTAATCGAATGCTATTCTGAAGCACAGCAGAGTTTACATCACTCAGCAAGAGGTTTGTACCATTTGCTGCCTAAGTTACTCTTGATCCTTTCCATACCATGTGCCTGATAAAGATGACCTAATGCTGCAGTTTCTGTGCACAAATGTATCTTCAGCCATGCAAAGCGAGAGTGCTGGACCAGGCAAATGTCACCGTTCAAAGATTTTCCAGGGGCCTGAATGCTTTTTCCACGGAGGTGTCCCAATGTACTGTACGGATTAGCTCACTGACACATTTCTGTTCAGTTCAATGTACTGAGCACGTCGGACCTGCTTTCTGCGTCTGCTGCATTTGTTGGAAAAGCCCCTTGTTTGTCTCTCTACAGCAGGGTCTAGTATATGTATTCATATGTTTCACTGGCATTTCTGAAGCCAAAGAGGGCCTCTTAAGGGGGCTGAAAATTTTCAAAGGCACCCCAGAAACTGAAATGGCACGAGAAGATCAGGGACAGGATTTTCAGAAGTGCCATTTTCAAAAGAGAGGAAGGAAGGAATCCTTTGACTTTCAGTGATATTTAAGAGCCTAAGTAACTATGTCACTTTTGAAAGTGGGACTTAGCAGCTTTTGAAAATCTTGGCCCTGGTCTTCTCATGCCATTTCAATTTCTCAAGACTAAACACTAGGATCTCCTATGTGATTCAGTTTTTTTTTTTAAAAAGGACATTGTATCTACTAAGGTATTTACATGACATGCCCCACCCCCGAATCACTGACATGTCTAAGTGCCTCCCGAATATTTATCCTCTCAACACTCCTGAGGTAGGATATTATCATCCCCATTTTGCAGATGGGGAACTGAGGCTTGGGGAGATCCAGTGATTTGCCAACATCACAGAGGAAGTCTATGACAAAACTAGGAACTGAACCTTGATACAAGGCTAATGGCTTAACTACAAGGCCATTCTTCCTCACTGCTGAACCTGTCGATCCAAAGGAACCTACAGTTGCTGTTTCTAACATGTAGTTCAGAGCATTGTAGACTATTCGTTAATAAGACGATCAGATCAATATAGCTATTGTGAACACATAATGCTAGAAAAACATTATTTCAATTAAAAAAAACTGCATTACTGTGCGAGTGCTGCAGTTTGTCAATAACTAACATAATAGCAATCTTTTACACTTATATCGCACCTTTCCTCCAAGAATACCAAAACGTGCTAACAGCTAGACAAGCTGAGGCCCATCAAAGTCATAGGGACAGTTTCTCAGAGCTTTCTATTCCCTCAGTCCTGGGGTCACTGAGAGCTTGACAAGAGCTTACACCGGCTGGGAACACCACCCCTCCTTCAGGGGCCATTACACAGCTGGGGATCATCAGAGCACAAAGCTGGAGTGGGGGCCAAGCAAAAGCAATTTTATTTTTCCCCGCGGGTGCTCCACCTCGAGGCCCCAGCCCACTCTGCTCCTTCCCCACAAGGCCCCATTCTCGCTCCACCTCTTCCCGCCACTGCACCGCTCCTCCCCGAGGCCCCACTTTTGCGCCGCCTCTTCCCACCCCTCCACCAAGACCTCCCACCTGCCCGCTGCTCACCACCCTCCCCCAAGCGCCTCCCCTTAGCTGCCAAACAGCTGATCAGTGGCACCCAAAACAGCTGTGGCTAGTGGGTGCTGAGCACCCACTAATTTTTTCTCTAGGTGCTTCAACTCCGGAGCACTCATGGAGTTGGTGCCTATGGGGCCAAGTACCTGGTCTGCAAAAGTTTCTGAACTTAGCTCTTTCTGAGGGAATTTCCTTGGGAAAGATCCAAAGATTTCATTTTGCCCCCATCATTTTAACTTGAAGAAATCTGTTGCCTGTGTCTGCCTGTGCCTGTCTGTCTGTCTGTCTCTCTCTCATCTTCATCATGTGCTTTATTCATGCAACACAGAACTTTCTGTTTAACCTCAGGAGCCATGTGCAGATAATTTTTGGAAAACGTGACAAGTTTGTTTAATCTAATATGTGTTGCTTATTTGCTGCAGCCAAGAATCCCTTCGCTGGACTCTGCCCCCATTTGCCACACACCACAGCTGAATTTAATTTAATTATTTGAAGCATCTCAGTTTAGAAAACAAGAAATGTATGGTTTTATCCCAGGAATCTTTGACTTGAATTCTTCCTGTCTTTTTCTAGAACATCAACATCTGCAAAATAAGGGCCTGATCCAAAGCTCAGTGAAGTCAATGCAAAGACTCCCATGGACTTCAACAGACTTCAAACATGCCCAAAAGCTCCATGCTTTTATTTTTTCACATTGTTTGCTGCCTCTGAGTCTAGTTTTTGCAACACAGGGACACTCGTTATTTTTCATAGCTCTAATATAACTACCTCTATTATAGTGACTAGACGCTGGGGAGAGGAACCCCCCTTGTAACTCAAGTCTGTCCCTAGAAATGTGTTACTGTTCAGCATCCCTTGTCCTAGGCGTGGCTGATCCTCCCTGGAATCTTAGCATTCCTAACACTCCTAGCTTGATCTTTACCATAATCTACTGCTGCATGTTTACTGCTCCCACTCTGAGCATTTCAGTTTCATTTTGAGGTGGCAGAACATGAAAATCTCTAGCTACTTTGGTTGAGGGTGTGGTGGTGGGAAAGGACCTTCGTAATTTCAATTCTCTCCCCCCCTGCATTAAATTAGTTTGACATTTGTTCAGATGGGAATCAGAGAGTTATGAACTTACTGCTCTGATCTGCTTTGGAGACCAAATGCCAAATGCAATTTAAGAAGAATCCCTAAGATTGCAACAAATCCAGCAAGTAAAAGAGGAAGGATTCATAAAGTGATTTCAGTTCTGAAAGATAAAGTGATAAGCATTAGGATGTTCTCTCTGTCTTAAACTGCCTAATGAATATAGTCATCGTTAGCTGCCAAATTGTGATTTCTCAGTTCTCACACCTGACTCAGAAGCAAAAAGATCCTGTTGTGTGTACCAGGAAAACGGGGATTACATTTTCCAAAACCGTTCAAGGTTTCTTTTTAGATGTATCATGAAAGATAGGGTTGGAATTTAGTCCCCAGGTTCACACATGAAATCCTATCTGTAGCTGGAGCTTTCTTTAAAAAAAATCAAACTTGAAACTTTTCCTCCGTATCAACATTTCTGGGCCGTAAGAAAAATGGATTTCTGATTTCAGCAGCATCAGGGTTGGGCCTGAACGGAAAATGATTTTGGTTTTAGCACTTCTACCAACTATCTATCTAGAAGGGGCAGCACCAGGCCAAATTCTGATCTCAGTGACACTTACCAACAGAGTTACTCTGCATTTACACCAGCGTGACAGAAATCAGGCTTTGGCCCAATGTCTGTAAGGAGGTGCTGTAGAGCAGAACTGATTCACAATTCGCCCTTGCCATATATAACAAAAATCAGACTTTTCTAATGTAGTAGGTGATAGATTAAGCCTCTGACTTGTCTGTTTCTAGTAGGCTACTTAATTCATGGCTCAGGGGCTGGCAAAGTGTTTTCAGATGTTTTATGGTGAAAGGAATTAAAGTCAGGTATGCAGAAGTCAATACCTTGTATCAATAATGCTCTACTTTAATTGAATGTCTTCTACAACTATACTCAGAAAACAATTCTACCTGCATTCTGCCATGCCTTTAATATATAGCTCTGTGGGAACAGAGCCATTGACAAGACATTATTAAAAAGCTAGAAGAAACTGTAGTCCCCCTTTATCCTGCATTATTAATTTTTTGTCTTGTGGACTCACTGTCATTTTTGACAAATTGCTTGCATACAGTCACATATTTACCAAAAGCTTTTTCACCTGGTAACAATCTGGAAGTCTTGTTCTCTTCATTTGCAGAATTGCTTTAAAGTCATGGGAATTCCTGGATCTCACCATATTTCTAATTCCTCCCCTTGCAAATGAAATCTTAACATTTGGGGAAAAGGACAGCCTTGGACGCTGCAGTCCTTTGTTTAACAACAGAACAGGTGTGACCACAACCATACCATTGTGCCCCATCCCTGGCCAGCCAAGGTCATTTACAGGGGTGAGGGATTAGTTCAGTGTCCATGCTCATCAAGACTTTTGCATCTCTGATTAGACGACAAGTAAACTGAGAGTGTGACTTTCATGATATGGACACTGGTCCACTAGGAACTGGACTGAAACCACTAGCTGCTACAGCTACTGCTCATAATCCCAAGGGGTAATTTTCCCTAGATAACTACAGAATGTTGGTTCAATGCCTACAAAGCCACATAGGACTACCCTCTACCTCAGCAATAAAGTTAAAACGTCACACAACCAGATAAACATGGTTGGGAAATGGAAGGAGTGGGTAGGAGAGAAAATTTATGGAATATTCTCTAGGAGTCCTGAGCTGCTCAGAAGTTAGATGATTCCTTCCCTGGGGTGAGTTAATTTTATGAAGTCCAGTTCCGCAAAGCACTTGAGCATGTGCATAACTCTAGCCATCTGCTTAAAGTTATGCACTGGTTTAAGTCCTCCCCTACTTATCAAAGCACTTAGATGCACACGTAAAGCACATAGTCCTGTCTGTTTTCCAGGGCACACTGAGCCTGGTCTACACTGGGTGGGGGTCGAGCTAAGATACGCAACTTCAGCTACACAAATAGCGTAGCTGAAGTCGGCGTATCTTAGGTTGACTTACCTGGCCGTGAGGACGGCGGCGAGTTGACCGCTGTTGCTCCCCGTCAACTCCGCTTCCACCTCTTGCGAGCTGGAGTTCTGGAGTTGATGGGGAGTGTGTTCGGGGATCGATTTATCACGTCTAGATGAGATGCGATAAATTGATCCCCGATAGATCAATCGCTACCCGCCGATCCAAACTTGCCCTGAGTGTAGCTAATCCAGCCCTGGAGCTTCAGGGATTCACAAGGAAGTTCCTGGAATCTGGGAATTATAGAACTCTTGGGCTCATTCACCCAACTTGCCTTTTACAGAGCACCTCTTCAACTTGCTGTGGAGCTGGAGAGTTTCACTTCCTCCTCCCTTCCTTCCCCAAGCTAAAGTGGTACGTTGCCTTCTGGGCTTTGCACAGCCAGGAAGGCTGTGGATATTTTTTTTTGGAACACCCTGAGGAGTTCCAAAGGGGAAGCTGTGATTCACTTTTTTTCAGTGGCACATTTACTGGAAACTTGGGACCGTCACACACAGTAATATTTCCCATATCCCAGCAATATTACTGCATGGTTTCCAGCAACTGTATCTAAGACATTACCCTCCAGGGAGCCTTATTAAGCTTTTATAGTATTGGAAAAAGTCAGAATGCAAAAGGAAATTGACCATGCAAAGTTCTGGAAATTGACCCCCAAAACTCTCCAGAACAGCCATTACCAGGCCACCTTTTGTGAGCACACAGTGCCTGTCCATTTGAGGTAAAATTCATCTCACGCAGAGAGCCAGCAAAGCCTCTCAAACCTGCCTTAAGTGGAACTTAAATGGTGCATAGGCCGCATGCTGGCCCTTCGCACTGGAGTGAATTAAGTATCAAAATGTCCATGGAGCGTTTCTGCGAGAAAGAACTCTGAGCGCAGTCCTGATTAATAAAAATAACCTCTTCTTTAAACAGCTGTCGTAAACCTACCATTTTACTCTCCTTTGGCAATCTCAGGATGATAAATGAGCCATATATTACGCTACCTTGGCTCCAAATTTAACAGGAGAAGGAAAAGATGACATAGAAGCATATCAGCTGAGTTATAAGATGTCATCCTAAATTGTTCTGCTAAATCTTCATTTACACCCTCATAAACCAGAAGACATGTGCCATTAGTAGCCTACTAAGTCCACTTGAACTCTGGCCCTTGGATTTGAAAGCCATTAACCATGACCCTAATGTCTGCCCCCTTTCATAGGAATGCCTAGGTAATTTCTCATACATTACATCAGTAACCACATGTGAATCAGTTATACAAGCTGGCTTCATTCAGGGGCTGAGGAATATTTTCCTCTGCTTCATTTCTGAACAAATGGGCTACTGTATTACTTTGTTTGCCCCAGCATGGGTGTCCTTGAACGGCCTCACACACCAAAGGCAAAATCCTGCTCTTGCTGAAGTCAGTAAGAGTTTTGCCACTGACTTCAATGGGAACGGAATCAGGTCCCCACATCACAGTTAGATAGAAAGCAGCCTCTAACAGAGGACAGATCAGAGATTAAATACATACCATACAGCCTTGCACTGGAGTCAGTACGGAGGCAGACAGCTCCAGCTGGAGCTACAAGAGTTGCTGTGCCTGAGACAACATTGGCTCCTGGGGCTCCACAAAGCCTCTATAGCAGTGTTTCTCAACCTTTTTGATACCGGGACTGGCTTGCTGCCTTCCTCAACTGCGTCTGGGAGATCTAAGGGACCAGCGCTGATCCACAGACTGGTTGTTGAGAAACGCTGCTCAAAAGCATAATTGAAAAGGCTGAAACATCCATTCCCCAATGCACGTGGCCAGCCCAGGGGAATTAGGGCATTATCTCATGCTCTCTGGAAGGAAAGCAACACATAGTCCTTGTGGATTGGATAGAGCAGGTACCAAAGGAATCGCTTTGCACCCTCTCCCATTCTTTGCAGACCCGTGCGGGACTGGGCAAAAACTTATCAAGAGCTTCCCAGTTGTGTCTATTGAGGGCAATGAGATGCAATTATGTATCCACTGGTATCACTAGCTTGTGTCCTACTGAAAGAATGCCACAAGTCTTAGGCGACTGTAAAGAGAGCAGATGTCATCTGGAAAAACAAAATTCCTAGTGCTCTGCCTTCCGGCTATGAAATCTATAAGCAGTCTAGACATTCAGCTAACACTACCTTCTAGCCACTGCTTCTCCCAGCACTGCTTCTTAGTGTGCTTAGTGCAACAAGCCTCAGGTGGCATGTGAGCAGGATTCATCACCGAATTTGGTCAGCTGGTTGGATCATTAGCTTCTCTGGAGTGGGTACTGATGGGGAGTGCAACGTGAGAGCTGATCCTTGCGCCCCCCCCCCCCCCAGCACTAAAATAACCAACAACCACCACCTCTTACCTATGCTCAATCAGGTCCAAACTCAACACCATTTTACAAAACTACAGAAATCAAGCCAGAATCAGTACTTTCAAACTTGGGTCCCCAAAGTTAGGCACCTGGAGTGGGGTCTGCACGTTGCTGAACACCCTCCACTCCTACCAAAATCAACTGAGGGTGCTTGGCACCCTGTAGGAAGGCACCTTTAACATTAACTCACCTCACAAAGTGGCCTGATATTCAGCGCACCCACCCAAAATGTAATGAAGTTAGTTATCATACTCATCATCCAGTATAAATAATTCAGTAGGCACTGTATGTTAGCACTTGCTATGAAGATTTTTAGGTGTAGCACAAACACCGTAAAATAGGAATTTTTTAATAATCTGAAGAGAAACTCTGCTTTGACTTCTTGAGGTTTAGCCAGCGGACTATGAGCATATTTGCATATTTTAATTCCTGGTACTTTTTGTGCTGCTCTTCTACTGAACAGTCAAGCTGGGTGGATGTTGCAAAAAAGATTCCATGAATATTCACTCAAATTCCTATATGATTTCACCTTGGCTATTGTCATACTCCCTTTGTGATCACTCATCACCAATGGTCATACGCTCCAGTGTAACTGGCATGGATGTTCATGACTGTGAATTTCAAAATTGCACATGTGTTTGTATTTGTGCTGGGAGTGTTTATGCAGTTATCCAATCAGGGAATAGAAAAAAAAAAATTACAGCCTATCTGACCCATCATAACCAAAACTGCTCTTACGTCAACTACACAGAGAACTATTTGCAATCTGTCCATGGAGTCATCTCTGCCCCTTATCAACAGATCTCACATGACAGTGAAAGACCTGCTGCTTGAGTTGCTCCCTCCAAAATACCGTTCAGGTGCATAGGCTGGGCAGCACAGGAAAGTTTTCATTTCCTATGCTGCAGTCACTCTGTGCTGAATACATTTTCAGTCACCCTGGGTTTTTATACCATGCGTACCGGCACAGTATCTGAGTGCCTTATATGACCCAGTTTTACAGATGGGCTGCGCAGCCCACAACTCCCAAAGTCAATGAGGGATGTGGTTGATCAGCACCTCTGAAAGACAGGCCATTAGTGTTGGTGTCAGTGTGTCCAGGGCTGTTCATCTGTTTTCTTTCAAAAGATCAGACTTTTTTTTTTTAAATTATTCATCCAGTCTCTGATTTTCCTGCTGAACTTTCCAGTGGGAGTCAAAGGGCATTTGATGAACACAATTTGGAAACAAAAACGATCTTGTTACATATCTGAATAGCGCATAATGTCGAGAGTTCAGTGAGAAAAGGGTACTGGATGGAAAGCCCCAAAAGAAACAAAAGGATGAAAGATGTTCATTGAGAGGTCCTCTACTCTCTTTACATGATGATTAGTCACACGTTCAGAGCTGGATTTGGGTGGTGCCTTATTTGGCAAAATATTTGCAGCACCAAATTCCATAAGTACTCACTCAGCAGATACAAAAGAGCACCAAAAAGATAAATAACCCTGCTATCTTAAAACATATTTCACTCACATATCCCCCACTTTTGTTTTAATTTGTGATCTAAAAAATAAGCAAATTAAAAAAAAAAAGATTTTTGCTGGCCTGCAAATTACTTTTTAGCTAGAAGAAAACAAAGAAGTGAAACATGTCAAGGACACAACTTTGAAAACATTTACATACTCACTCAGAGAGGAGGGACTTTGCATAAGAATTCAGCGTCTCAGAAATACATGTATTACTTGCACAAGAGTAAGAAGAAGTCAACACCCTGCATATCAGTGTCTTTTTAGAAGTTCAAAGCAAACCCTTAAAGGGCTAGATTCTCAGCTGGTGCAGTGCAAAGCCAATGAAAAATACTGCAAAAGAGGCTGTCCTCTTGTACTTCCAGCCCTGATCAGAAATGGAAGTGGCTCAAATCTCATGGAAAACTTGACCCTGGAAGAACTCCAGACCAATTGGACAGACTCAGTTTCTTCTGGATACTTGTCTGGACCATACCCAAACCCTTGATGGTTTACCAATCATTAAGTTAATGTAAGTGTGTCAGTTGACTGCACTGGCTGCTATGGAAAGGTCTATTCTCTTAACCCAAAGCGGGAGAGAAAATTAAGTATGTAACAGTATGAGTGTTTTGGCTCAGGAATGGCCTACAGTTGACAGAGACAGTGCTGTTAGGCATTATGTAGCCCTAGACATCCCCAACCAGCTTTCTGGCCATGAGGTGGCTGGGCTGGAGTCTCATTAGCGAAAGGGAACCCTTAAAAGGGGAAGACTCCCTCCCAGAAACCGTACTGGGAGTTGGTGAGCCACAGCTGTTGAGGTGGCAGCTCTCAGCCCCAATTGCTGGTGGTGGTGTGGAATGGGGAGCGGTGGGAGCACCTTCAGAGAGGTAGAACTCCTCTGCAGAGGTGGCCAGATTGGTGTGTGCCAGCCCTCTACCACTGATACTGTGGTGGGAGCCAGAGTCACAGCCCTACTAGTGCAGCTCCCAAATGGTGAAGAGTTGAGGGGGCATGGCCAGAGGCCCCTACAAAAACTAGCACCTAACCAGCTACCTATGCAGCCTATGCCTAATGCAGACCAGGAAGCTGAAAGCACAGTGCCAGGGCACCAGTGTCCCATATGCAAATCTACTGCCTCTGGTTTTTCATACACAGATGCAAGTGAATGTCAGCTGACTCCATGCAAACTAAATGACTTCTAATGCATGGGAAACTTGCAGATTTTCACTACTGTGAGGATAGTAACACTAGACAATTAAAAAAAAAATATCCTTGTTATCCTCAGAGGTACTTCCCTCATTCAAATGATCTCATTTCTTTCTTAGAAAGGCAACTCTTGAATGGTGATTCATTTTCACTGATGACATAGCCCTGGATCAGACTTCAGCAATGACTAACTATTGGGCAAGATTATCTGGAACTCAACAGATCATTCAGGACTGAGCAGAGAAATCCAACAGCCATGTCACCAAACACTCAGTTTGGGCCAAGCTAAAAATAGAGCTAATGAAGTGTTACTGTAGTTGCTTGCCTTACTGTACAAAATAAACTATTCAATTTTTCCTATCAGGAGAAAGGCCTTATTTAAATATTACATTAATTAACTTACATTGGCACAATAGCCTCAAGGGTATATTTTCTTTATAAAGAACTACGTATTCATGTATGAAACAACTGCAGGATCCAGTCTAAGTTAAAGCACATAGAAAATGGTTACTTTGGATCCAACTCTGTCCTCGGTTACATCAGTATTACTCTTGTGGAAGTCAATGGGAATTGTGCATGGATGCCTCGATCCTTTTATCTTCCCCAATAACTGGCCACACGTTATCAGGTGCTGCTTTAGGAACCTAAATTTTATTTTCAAAAGAGATTTAGGCACTTATGAGTTGAACTGAGTTCTAAAAAGACTCATAAGTGCCTAAATCCCTTTTGAAAATGAGATTTAAACTCCTAAATCAGTTATATGTTACAACGCTGAGCATAGTAATACCTAAACACCTTTAAAAATCTAAGCCCAAACAATAGAATCTACTACATCTCTTGGTAAGTTGTTGCAAAGGTTAATTACTCTGACTGTTAAAAATGCATGTCCACTTTATTTCTAGTCTAAATTTGCCTGGTTTCAGCTTCTGGCCATTGGATCTTGTCATACCTTTGTCTACTAAACTAAAGAGTTGACTACTATAAGAAATCTTCCACATAGCAACCTACAGACCATGATCAAGTCATCTCTTTGATAATGTAAATAGACTGAGCTTCCATAAAGCAGCTTGACTGTAAGATCCTCTGCATGAGAAATGACCCTGTATAATAAAGATTGTTACAGTGGTGCCAGGCAGATTTCTTCTCTGTCAGCTTGTCCTATGGTTAGAGTTGGATCTCTGTGTTTCTGAAAGCTGAACTCCACTTTCACGGATGGGCTGCCAACAATCAGCACAGAAACATCCTAGCTCCAATCATAAGCAAACATGCTTGTTAGCAGGATTCTAGCACATGTTCCCTGACCACCATGAACTTATCAGAGAGCGAAAGCTGTTCTAGAAAGGAACATCCCCACATGCCTACCTTTAATGGCCTTCAGCATAGGTTTGAATATACTTGATTTTTTTTGTTTTAGTAAAACCATAATGTAACCCCACCAGCCATTAGAGCTTGTCTACACTTGAAATGCTACAGCGGTGTCACCGTAGCGCTTTAGAGTAGACACTACTTACACGGAGGAGAGAATCCATCTTTTCAAGAGGCAGCAGTAAGGTCAATGGAAGAATTCTACATCAGGGGCTGGGTCCGCTTAACATCGTTCAGGAGTATGGATTGTTCACTTAGCTGCACATGGTAAGATTCTGTTCCCATTGTAGACAGGGATTGTGCCTGACTTCCAATAAGGCCCCTTCTGAAACTATTTGAGCCGAGGCTTGTGGGTGCTGGTGTAGTTTCAACGCTGGATGTTAGAAATCAACTTAACTTTGAATTTGGCTTTCTGGACAGGAAAATGCTTCATTTGAAATGGTTCTGGTGACAACGTCTCTATTCATAGTTGGGTTTAGCTGATCGCCGGGTCGGGAAGGAATTTTCCTCCCGGGCAGATTGGAAGAGGCCCTGGAGGTCTTTCGCCTTCCTCTGTAGCATGGGGCACAGGTCACTTGCTGGAAGTTTCTCTGCTCCTTGAAGTCTTTAAACCATGATTTGAGGACTTCAATAGCTCAGACATAGGAGAGAGGTTTTTCGCAGGAGTGGGTGAGTGAGATTCTGTGGCCTGCGTCGTGCAGGAAGTCAGACTAGATGATCATAATGGTCCCTTCTGACCTTAATATCTATGAATTTCATTGTATTTACTCCATATCGTGAAACATTTAAATATTATTTGGATTATTTTTAAAAATGTGTTAGACAAAAAACTGTTCATCCCAAGGAATGAGCAAAGTTCGATCAGGATGTTAAAAGCGTCCCAATGTCTTCAAATGTAATATATAGGTTACTCTGTATACACTGGAATCTGATCATAACAATGGTCTGATCCAGCTCCCATTAAACTTAATGGAAAGACTCTGACTGACATCAGTAGGGTGTTTGTGCTCTTCATGAATTCACATAGGACGACATTCCATTTTAGTGGAGTGAGAGCTCCATTTAAATGCATTTCAGTGAAGGGTCACCTGCAGTGAAGCTTTCTCAAGCATAAGAAGGTTCCGCTAGGTTAGTCCCCTTGAAGGTAGCCCCTTGACACATTGTAGTTCCAAGGGGAACTGGTAAAGCAGAGAAGGAGGGGGAGAAGGAGCAGAGAAGTGTTACCACCTTGTGTGGAGAGGAATAAGGAGAAATCCATGTTTCCCAGTGTGGCTACAGCCCCACTTTGTGAAGAGACAGGCCACTCTTACTAAAGCCACTCCCTGTGGGAAGCAGAGAGATGTAGCAGGCCTGATAGAGCCTCTCTTGTTATATGAAACGCTGCTTGTGATGAAGCTTTCTGTGAAACAAACCACTTAACCTCTCTGAAGCAGGGACTATATGCTCTGTTCCTCCAGGACCTGGCACAATGGGGTCCAAACTTGATCGGGGTCTCTGGGTACTACTCAAATATTAATGTTAAAAGAGAGTTCTACTTTATTTATGATAGCGATTTATAAATGACCAAACTGTACACACAGAAATAAGGCTGTGGCTTTGTGAAACACCAATAACTAGTTACTTAGATTTCAGACCAGGTTTCGAGGTCCAGAAATCTAAACAATTTTTAAAAGGAAGTATAAACAGTGAATGGTAGCTCTTTACATAAGGAAA
Organism: Eretmochelys imbricata; assembly: GCF_965152235.1. NCBI lineage: Eukaryota > Metazoa > Chordata > Testudines > Cheloniidae > Eretmochelys > Eretmochelys imbricata. The sequence goes on along the minus strand of NC_135579.1, from coordinate 15,010,707 downwards.
TGCCTTTTTAACTTGAAGTGGAAAATCTTATAAAATGTACTTATATCTATCACAGATCATATTAGTCATTAATGTGCCTCATAAAACTCACTCATTTTGGCTGGACAATTATAGTAATTTGTGATTTAATTAGAAACATTTGGCCAGGGAATGAATTCCGGTGGAAAGAAAAACAAAATCCATTTACATGAACTTTTGTTTTGCTTTAAATCATTCCTAAAAGTCTAAACCCTCAGCAAACCCTTGGAAAGTGTGCTAAGGCACGAAGACAAAAGAGATTAAGGTAATAGGTGCCATGTATGTGGTGCTTCTCCAAGCCCAGATTTCGGTCCCAAGAGCGCTCCCATTGAAATCAATGGGAGTTTTTCAGTGGGAGCAGGCCTGGACGTTTAGACCTGTAAATCTGCTTCTACCAAAAGCCCTACAGTGTGCTCATGCAGATTCAAATACAAATGACCTGGAATATATATTGCCATATCTACCTTTTCTACTAATGTCATTTTAAAAGCATTTGTTTACCTGGAGCAGATACACAAACCACTGGAGCAGATTAAGAAACAAACCTATTGATACACTACAGTGTCATTCTTCATTCTGAGACCAGTCACCAGTCTTTTGCAGATGTACCAACTTTGCATGATATCATGGAACAAATTAGTCTATGCAAATAGGAAAGAAGGGTTAAAAAATAGTAAAATGTATAAATGTAGTCCTGGTCCCAGTGTCCTGCTCCCTGGACAAACAGATGCAGGATTTGTTGAAGAGGCAGCATGCTTAGGCTTTTGGTGGGAGGGGAAGGAATACTTCGGGCTTGTCTACACTTGAAAGGCTACAGTGGAACAGCTGTGCCGCTGTAGCACTGCAGTGTAGACACTACCTACACAGACAGTGGACGCTCTCCCACTGATGTAGGAAATCAACCTCCTTGAGAAGCAGTCAACAGAAGAATTCTTCCTCTGACCTAGCACTATCTACTCCCCCGGGGTGAAGTCAACTTAACTACATCACTCAGGGTTGTGGATTTCTTACCCAGCAATGAAGCTGGGTCGATCTAATTTTCTAGTGTAGACCAGTCCTTAGACCACCTGGTCTACACTATGAGTTTGTCGGATTTAGCAGCATTCAATCTAATTAACCCTGCACCCGTCCACACAACGAAGCCATTTTTCTCGACATAAAGGGCTCTTAAAATCGATTTCTGTACTCCTCCCCAAGGAAGAGATTAGCGCTGAAATCGACATCGCCATTTCAAATTAGGGTTAGTGTGGATGTAATTCGAAGGTATTGGCCTCCGGGAGCTATCCCACAGTGCACCATTGTGACCACTCTGGACAGCACTCTGAACTCGGATGCACTGGCCAGGTGTACAGAAAAAGCCCTGGGGAACTTCTGAATCTCATTTCCTGTTTGGCCAGGTGAGCTCGTCAGCACAGGTGACCATGCAGAGCTCATCAGCACAAGTGGCCCTGCAGTCCCAGAATTGAAAAAGAGCTCCAGCATGGACCGAACGGGAGGTAGTGGATCTGATCACTGTATGGGGAGAGGAATCAGTGCTATCAGAACTACGTTCCAAAAGACGAAATGCCAAAACATTTCAAAAAATCTCTGAGGCCATGAGGGACAGAAGCTACAGCAGGGACGCAACACAGTGCCACGTGAAACTTAAGGAGCTCAGACAAGCACACCAGAAAACCAAAGAATCAAACGGATGCTCCGGGACAGAGCCCCAGACATCCCGCTTCTACGTTAAGCTGCATGCAATTCATGGGGGGGCTGCCACCACTACACCACCCCGTCCGTGGACTCCGATGATGGGGTACCCTCCGCCATGCCCGAGGATTTTGTGGCTGGGAAAGATGAGGAGGAGGAGGATGAGCTTGAGGAGAGCACATAGCACACAGTTCTCCCTGACAGCCAGGATCTTTTTATCACCCTGACAAATACCCTCCCAACCCAACGAAGCCGGAGAAGGGACCTGTGGTGAGTGTACCTTTTTAAATATAATACATATTAGAAAAGCATTTTTTAATGATTAAGTAGCCCTGAGGACTTGGGATGCATTCATGGCCAATACAGCGACTGGAAAAGTTTGTTAACAAGTCTGGGGATGGAGCGGAACTCCTCCAGGGACATCTCCATGAAACTCTCCTGGAGGTACTCTAAAAGCCTTTGCAGAGTAGCCTGGGGAGAGCAGCCTTATTCTGTCCTCCGTGATAGGACACTTTACCACGCTATGCTAGTAGCAAATAATCTGGTATCACTGCATGACAAAGCCTGGCAGCGTATGGTCCCAGTGTTTGCTGGCATTCAAGCAACATCCGTTCTTTATCTCTCTGTTATCCTCAGGAGAGTGACATCATTCATGGTAACCTGGTTGAAATAGGAGAATTTAATTAAGGGAACATTCAGAGGTGTCTGTTCTTACTGGGCTGTTTGCCTGTGGCTGAAAAGAAATCCTCCCCACAGTTGGCCACGCAGTGGGGTGAGGGGTAAAGCAATCATCCCAGAGAATTGGATGGGGGGCCGGTTAGTTTGGTTTCTGCTGCTGCACATTAACAGGAAAACCGCAGCACTAAATGGCCACCTCAACGTGTTTTGCTTGGTATGGGAGAGGAGGGCGCTGCTGTTATGAAGGTTGCAGAAGCCGAAAAACTATGGCTTACCATGGCTGCCTGCAAGCCGAATTACGCTGCCCGGCCCTGCGTGTGTGATCTCTAACACCAAAGCCGCAGGCCCTCAATACAAGATGCAAAATGCAACCTTGTACCAAAATCACATGTGCTATGTAATGTGAATAGCATTGTTCACCATGAAAGAGTACAGCCATTGTTCTGTAAAATGTATCTTTTTAAATACTTCACTCCCTTTTTTTCCTCCAGCAGCTGCAAATGTTTCAAGCCTCCCTCCTCCGTCCCAAAGGCTATCTCAGATAAGGCGGAGAAAAAAACCACACACATGATGAAATGTTCTCTGAGCTCATGCAGTCATCCGGCACTGACAGAGCTCAGCAGAATGTGTGGAGGGACACAACAGCAGAGCACAGGAAAGTGGCCGATGAACATGAGGAGAGGTGGCGGCAGGAAGATCAGAGGAGGCATGAGGCAACGCTGAGGCTACTGTGGGATCAAACGGACATGCTCCAGCATCTGGTGGAGGTTCATGAACGGCAGCAGGATCACAGACTGCCCCTGCAGCCCCTGTTTAACCACCCTCCCTCCTCCCCAAGTTCCATAGCCTCCAGATGCCCAAGAACGCGGGGTGGGAGGCTCCGGGTGCAACCACTCCACCCTAGTGGACAGCCCAAGCAACATAACGCTGGCATTCAACAAGTTTTAAAGTGGCCTTTTCCTTCCCTTCTACCCTCCTCCCACACCCCACCCAGGCTACCTTGTGAGTTATCTCCCTATTTTTATAATCAATTAATAAAGAATACATGTTTTTTAAACAATAGTGACTTTATTTCCTTTGCAAGCAAGCTGTGATCAAAGGGGGGAGAGCAGGTGGCTTATAGGGAATTTATAGGCAACCAAGGGGGTGGGTTTTCATCAAGGAGAAACAAACAGAAGTGTCACACAGTACCCTGGCCAGTCATGAAACTGGTTTTCAAAGCTTCTCTGATGTGCAGCGCTTCCTGCTGTATTCTTCCAACTTCCCTGGGGTCTGGCTGCGCGTATTCAGCGGTCAGGCGATTTGCCTCAACCTCCCACCCTGCCATAAACATCTCCCCCTTACTCTCACAGAGATTGTGGAGCACACAGCAAGCAGCAATAACAATAGGAGTACTGGTTTCGCTGACATCTGAGTGAGTCAGTAAACTGCGCCAGCGACCCTTGAAACGTCCAAATGCACACTCTACCACCATTCTGCACTTGCTCAGCCTACAGTTGAACAGCTTCTTACTACTGTCCAGGGTGCCTGTGTACGGCTTCATGAGCCAGGACATTAAGGGGTAGGCTGGGTCCCCAAGGATAACTATAGGCATTTAGACAGTTTTCAGAGTAGCAGTCGTGTTAGTCTGTATCGGCAAAAAGAAAAGGAGTACTTGTGGCACCTTAGAGACTAACAAATTTATTTGAACATAAGCTTTTGTGAGCTACAGCTCACTTCATCGGATGCATGCAGTGGAAAATATAGTGGGGAGATTTATATACACAGAGAACATGAAACAATGGGTGTTACCATACACACTGTAACAAGATAGGTTTCAGAGTAGCAGCCACGTTAGTCTGTATTCGCAAAAAGAAAAAGGAGTACTTGTGGCATCTTAGAGACTAATCAATTTATTTGAGCATAAGTTTTCATGAGCTACAGCTCACTTCATCAGATGCATAAAGTGGAAAATGCAGTGAGGATGTTTTATACACACAGACCATGAAAAAATGGGTGTTTATCACTTCAAAAGGTTTTCTCTCCCCCCACTCCACTCTCCGGCTGGTAATAGCTTATCTAAAGTGATCACTCTCCTTACAACGTGTATGATAATCAAGGTGGGCCATTTCCAGCACAAACCCAGGGTTTAACAAGAACGTCTGAGGAACAGTGGGAGGAGGGGGGGGTAGGAAAAAACAAGGGGAAATAGGTTACCTCGCATAATGACTTAGCCACTCCCAGTCTCTATTCAAGCCTAAGTTAATTGTATCCAATTTGCAAATGAATTCCAATTCAGCAGTCTCTCGCTGGAGTCTGGTTTTGAAGTTTTTCTGTTGTAATAGCGCAACTTTCATGTTTGTAATCGCGTGACCAGAGAGACTGAAGTGTTCTCCGACTGGTTTATGAATGTTATAATTCTTGATGTCTGATTTGTGTCCATTTATTCTTTTACGTAGAGACTGTCTGGTTTGACCAATGTACATGGCAGAGGGGCATTGCTGGCACATGATGGCATATATCACATTGGTAGATGTGCAGGTGAACGAGCCTCTGATAGTGTGGCTGATGTTATTAGGCCCTGTGATGGTGTCCCCTGAATAGATATGTGGGCACAGTTGGCAAAGGGCTTTGTTGCCTACAGACAGCCCCCCAACCTGAAGCAAATACTCACCAGCAACTACATACCACACAACAGAACCACTGACCCCGGAACCTATCCTTGCAACAAAGCCCGTTGCATAAACACCACCCTATACTGGAAATCTACTGACCGCTATTCCTACCTACATGCCTCCAGCTTTCATCCAGACCATACCACACGATCCATTGTCTACAGCCAAGCTCTATGATACAACCGCATTTGCTCCAACCCCTCATACAGAGACAAGCGCCTACAAGATCTCTATCAAGCATTCTTACAACTACAATACCCACCTGCTCAAGTGAAGAAACAGATTGACAGACCAGAAGAGTACCCAGAAGTCACCTACTGCAGGACAGGCCCAACAAAGAAAATAACAGAACGCCACTAGCCGTCACCTTCAGCCCCCAACTAAAACCTCTCCAACGCATCATCAAGGATCTACAACCTATCCTGAAGGACGACCCATCACTCTCACAGAGTACTCCTTTTCATTTTACTGTAACAAGACTCATCGGGTAATGTGAGCTATTACCAGCAGAAGAGCGGGGGTGGGAACCTTTAGTAGTGATAATCAAGGTGGGCCATTTCCAGCAGTTGACAAGAATAACTGAGGAACAGTGGGGGATGGAGGGGGGAATAAACATGGGGAAATAGTTTTACTTTGTGTAATGATACATCCACTCCCAGTCTTTATTCAAGCCTAAGTTCATTTGCAAATGGAATACAATTAACTCCAATTCAGCAGTCTCACACTGGAGTCTGTTTTTGAAGTTTTTTTGTTGAAGAATTGCCACTTTTAGGTCTGTAATCAAGTGAGCAAAGAGATTGAAGTGTTCTCCGACTCGTTTTTGAATGTTATAATTCTTGACGTCTGATTTGTGTCCATTTATTCTTTTACGTAGAGACTGTCTGGTTTGGCCAATGTACATGGCAGAGGGGCACTGCTGGTACATGATGGCATATATCATATATTTGTTTATTCCCCCACACACACACACACTGTTCCACACACATTCTTGTCAACTGCTGGAAATGGCCCACCTTGAGTAACACTACAAAAGGTTTTTTCCCCTCCGCTCTCCTGCTAGTAATAGCTCACCTTACCATACACACTGTAACAAGAGTGATCAGGTAACACCCATTGTTTCATGTTCTCTGTGTATATAAATCTCCCCACTGTATTTTCCTTTTCTTTTTATAGGCATTTCAACATCCCCAACAGTTATTTTCTGGTCTGGGAAGTAAATCCCTTCCTGCAGCCGTTTTAACAGACCAGAGTTCCTGAAGAGTCACGAACCTTTCCCAGCCATCCCACATTGATGTTGGTGAAACATCCCTTGTGATCCACCAGTGCTTGCAGCACCAGTGAAAAGTACCCTTTGCGGTTTATGTACTAGCTGCCCTGGTGGTCTGGTCCCAAGATAGGGATATGAGTTCCGTCTATAGCCCCACCACAGCTAGGGAATCCCATTGCAGAAAAGCCATTTAGTATGACCTGCACATTTCCCAGAGTCACTACCTTTGATAGCAGCAGCTCAATGATTGCGTTGGCTACTTGCATCACAGCAACCCCCACAGCAGATTTGCCCACTACAAATTGATTCCTGACTGACCGGTAGCTGTCTGGCGTTGCAAGCTTCCACAGGGCTATTGCCACTCGCTTGTGAACTGTGAGGGCTACTCTCATCTTGGTATTCTTGCGCTTCAGGGCAGGGGAAAGCAAGTAACAAAATTCCATGGAAGTGCCCTTACGCATGCAAAAGTTTCAAACACTGGGAATCATCGCAAACCTGCAACACTATGCAGTCCCACCACCCTGTGCTTGTTTCCCGTGCCCAGAATCGATGTTCCACGGCATGAGCCTGCCCCAGTAACACCATGATCTCCAAATTGCTGGGGATCACGGTTTTAGAGAAATCTGTGTTCATGTCCTCATCACTGCGCTGCCGTTGCCTCCTCACCAGGTTTTTCAGGTGCTGGTTCTGCATAAACTGCACGATAATGCGCAAGGTGTTTACAATGGTCATAACTGCTGCGGTGAGCTGAACAGGCTCTATGCTTGCCATGCTATGGCGTCTGCTCAGGCAATCCAGGGAAAAGGGCGCAAAATGATTGTTGTTGCTTTCACGGAGGGAGGGAGGGTTGACTGACGACATTTACCCATAACCACCTGCGACAAACTTTTGGCCCCATCAGGCATTGGGAGCTCAGCCCAAAATTCCAATGGGCAGTGGAGACTGTGGGAACTGTGGGCTAGCTACCCACAGTGTACTGCTCAGAATGTCGACACTTGCCACGGTACTGTGGATGCACACTGCCGAATTAATGTGCTTAGTGTGGACACATGCACTCAACTTTATGCAATCTGTTCCCAAAAATCGACTTCTGTCAAATCGGAGTACTTTTGTAGTGTAGACATGGCCTCAGGACAGTTAAAGCGAATCAGCTAAAACATGTGAAGTCAATATGCATAAATTAAAGGGTGTTTCATTCAGGAGTAAAGTGGCCATAATTTGCTGTAATTTAATCCTCGTCCAAGGATTCCAGGATGGATTAAGGGTTTGTCTATGTGACCAATTAGTTCACCGCAAACTGGGGTGTGAACTCACCCGGCACTAGCCTGCCTCAGACTATCTGTCCGTGTAGACCGATTGATGCACACTAACAGTTAATGTGCTTTGACAAACCCTTAATCCTCCCTGGAATCCTTGGACGAGGATTCAATTACAGCAAACTTCGTACTACGGCTGCTTTACTCCTGAATGAAATGCCCTTCAATTTATGCACCTTGACTTCACACTTTCAGTAGATTCACTTTCACTTCACGTCCCCATGTAGACAAGCCCTTAGGGTCACTCAGATAGGATTATTTTATTTTTATTTTAAGATGTCGTATCAGATCTGCTCCAACACGAACTGCCTTCCAGTCCTCCCTAGCTAGGAAAGAGGCTACAGCTCAGAGATTCAGAGGAAAACATGATGCTGCTCAAGGCTGCCACGTGGTTGCAGAAGAGCATCTCAAGGAAGGGGACATTTAGTTACAGCTATGGACACAGTAACTATGTAGTGGGTCAATACCAAAGAGGTGTAAGTGTTTGAAGGAAAAGTGCAGACACCCACCTGTTCACAGATAGCATCAGCTGGTCCATACTTGCTTTGATCTTGTTTTGTGCTTCTAGATGAGTCATGTTTTCTGTGCTCTCGCCATTAATTGCCAGAATAATATCTCCGGGGCACAGATTAGCCATGGCTGCTTTACTCCCAGGATTAATCTACACAAGGAAAGAAAAAAAGTGCTACTAAAAAGGACGCCTTGTGTGAGAACACGTAACAGTTAAAGAAAGAGGACTGGTTCTTTGGAAGGGAAGGGAATGTAGCGAACTTCCTGTTACCAAAGCAGCTGTGAGTGAATAGTTTTCTATTGAGAGGGCCATTGTGCTTTGTCTGGGATGAAGATATTTACCAGTTTGGGCATGTTTTCAGAAGTAGCCTCAATTTTGGGGTGCCCTATTTTCTCCCCTGAAGACTGAGTTCTGCAGCCACACTGGATGGTTCTAGATATGGGTCTGATTCAAAGCTCTTTCAAGTAAATTAAGAGATTCCCATTGACTTCCATGACCACTTGATAACGTTCTCTTTACATTATTGTATGTAAAAAAGCAAGTTTGCAATGTAGCCCTTCACCCAAAGGGAGTTGGGCACCTAAAATCCCTTGGGCTCCTTTGAAAATCCCAGCCTCTATTCACAGGCTCCATCACGAGCTTGAGAACCAAATTCTGAAGAGTGCTAAAAAAATGAAAGGTGGTGGGTTGTTTTTTTTTTTTTTTTTGGCAAAAACAAAGAGAAGCATCATACCAGTCATGCTAACAGCTTCCTTCAGAGGTGTGATATTCTACATCAGCTTTCCCCAGTGCTGCTCAAATTATGTCTTTCCAGTCTTGCATGAAATAACATTATGCTTACTAAATCTCCATCACTTTTCCCCTACTATTTTTGTATTAATGCCAAAATCTCACTAAGATTAGAATTCCTTTCTGGGGAAACTAATGACATGTCCAGGTACCAGTTGTGGTTGGATTGTACAGATTTAGGGCCGAACACTACAGGTCTGAGTGAGCCATAGTTATTCAAAGCAGTGGGTGTTTTTCCTGTAACTGATCCAGCATGTTTCTAATTTTTGCAAAGATAAAATAAAATTATGTTATATGTAGGCAGTACAGCTGCCAATAAATGCGTGTCTGTCTGTGCAAACTGTTGATAGCTAAATGTCTGTCCTCGAATTTCCTCCTCAGTCATTCATAGCATCTGTTTATGCTTCCACACACTTACTATGAGAGCCACCAGCATGGTTTATCTAGTGAGAAAGTGCAGTCTGTTAGATATTTTACTTATTCATCTCTCATTCCATTTTAAATGTGATGCTTTTTGGATACCATTTAATGTCAGTCTTTATTTATACTAGAATAATCCTGTGTCTCAAGAGATGTGTGACTGCTTCAACATGTTATTTTGCAGAATTATCGGGGCACATCTCTGACAGACAGATTAGGATTAAAAGGAAGTCTAATTTAGGATCGACTAGAGATTCCACCTCCCCATCCTAGTACAAACTACAAATTAGTCATGGAATTACAGCCTCTAACAACTGTGTCTCTTGGCAACTTCACTTTCTCATGGAAAACTCTTTGGCTTTGATTTTTTTTCTATTACACACAACCCGTGATCTCTGTTGCATCTTACTCTTAAATGGAACTATGCTTTTTTATATGGATTGCAGGTGACAGGCGTGGTGCTATAGAATGACAGTAATAACGACATAAAGAAATCTCCAGACATGACTGTTTGGTTTGAGAATAAAGTGAAAGGGAAATTCTCCAATATTGTGACTTGGTCACTTCAGGGAGTTTCTAAAGGGAAAATGTTTTTAAACAAACAAACAAAAAAATCCTCACAATTTACATCTCTAAAAAGTAAATTTCCTAGGCTGTATTCAACATGCGACTCAAAAGGCAGAATCGCTACTCAGCGCCGTACTATCTCCCTTATATGCATTGTTTGGATGGATGCAAGGAACAAACTGGCTAACAAACCACATATATCAATTGTATCAAACACCTGGGACCCAGTTCAGGCTCTGGTTGATTTCTGGGTACCACCAGGCATGCACATTGCACAGTGTTATTTATTCTGAGCCTCTAGAGACATACTAGGGACCCTAATAAACAAGCACAAACATGATTCTTGCCTTAAAGAGAGCACAATTTAAGTTTAAATATGACAGATGTAGTGAGACAGACAAGGGGTGAGAGGTGGACCAGGCGATAGCAATATCACCTGGCTAATAGAGAGGCTCAGGTAGACATTTTGATTTTGAGGCCCGTTTTGTATTGGCAAGGAGCATCATATGAACTCATGTTCTGATCCAGCCTCAGCACCACGCAGAGCCCTCTGCGGGCATATCTCATTCCCCTGGCAGGAATAATGTGGAAAGATATTGAGTGAACAGGGCAGGGAGCATCCAGTTTAAAATATACTGACGGTGCCACTTGCCACAGAATACCCCCTTCATGATGATGGGTACAGAGTACCAGTGGGCCATGAACTCTATGGGTTTATGCGGAGCTCAGAACCTCTTATGTCTAATCAGAACAATAAACCTGCACTAGGACCTTTGATGCATTTGCCATGATGAATTGGCATTTCTTATTTACTTTTCAATGTTTTCAGATGGCTTATTTTGTTCTGTACAAACCATTGGGCTTTCCACCTGCTTCATTTTTAGACTCCACTGTGATGAAAGTGTCCATTTTCTATAATGTACAAGTAAAATCTATATTTATAATAGGGTTTTCCCCCTCCATTCAGCTAAACTAAATCAGAGCTTACTTGGAGAATAAGCTATTCATAAACAGAGTTCTTTGTGGTTTCCTATTTTTAGTTTGTAATTTGTTTAAAATTACTTTGGCAACTTTTTCATATTGGAATTATTTTACGCTATTCATGGAAATGCTTTTCAAGGTCTCGTTAGTTTGGGATATAAACATTGGTCCTTTGCGCGTGAGGCCCAACATTTGTATTGGTTGCTGAATTACCTTTAAAGCCCTGCAGGCCAACTTCTCCAGATTTACAGCAGTGAAACGATCCCACTGACATTCTGAGCCAAATTCCCGCCACCGAGAAGTGGACATTAATGGGGGCCTCTAACGTGCTGGCTTTGGCCTCAACTGCATTTAAATCTTCTAGGGCAGTGTTTCTCAACCTGGAGTACGGGGCCCACTCGGGGACCTTGAGCAGGTTTCAGGGGGTCCGCCAAAAAGACCAGTGTTAGACGCACTGGGGCCCAGGGCAGAAATCCGAAGCCATAGCATTTGGGTCTGAAGCTCGTGCCCTGAACCCTGCCACCCAGGGCTGAAGCCAAAGCCTGAGCAATGTAGGACCCTGGGGCTCCAGGCAATTGCCTTGCTTGCTACCTGCTAACACCGGCCCTGGCTTTTATATGCAGAAAGCCAATTATTGTGGCACAGGTGGTTTGTGGAGTTTTTATAGCATATTGGGGGGGCCTCAGAAATAAAAAGGTTGTGAACCCCTGTTCTAGGGCAGACTCACATTGGCTTCAGTGGGACTCTGCATGGGTACAGGGACCTACAAAAGAATTCTAGGGCAGGATCAGGACCTTCATAGGCATGAAAATATGAAGTTGTGTCTGGTTGTTGCCACACTCATTGTATAAGGGATCTTTTATAGCAGGGTAACAACCTTACTGTACTTAAGACCAGGTTTGTATTTAAAGCTTGACTCTAACTGCTCTAAAATCTACATGGTTACTCATGGTTAGCCTTGACATTTGGTATACTTAACAGTGCCCTCTGGTTCTGACATTGATCCAAATTTGGGGCCATTTGAACAAGGGGTTCCCAAGATATAACTCTAAGGAGAAACAAAACAACTTTTCTTATAAATTGAAAGATTCCGGCAACTCATTTTTGGTCACACAGACATCAAACCAGGGCTCAGTTCATTGCACCAGGGTGTCTAACGCTCAAAAGTTACCCCAAATGAGTACAGACATGGAACCCACCAGCTCTTTGGGGAAATCAAAGTTAAAAGGTTACTTCAAAAATATTTTGCTTCTTCAGTTTGGCTTGTCATAAGGGTGACCCACATGCCTGATTTTCATGCCAAATTGATTATCCTGAGTTGAGTATGGAGAGAGAGAAATTAATAGGATTGTTAGTCTTGGAAGTTTCACACCAGCTGGAGAGCTCAAAGGGATAAACAGTAGGTCTCTGAACCTGATCCTCCTTGGGCAGAAATCTGAAAAGGGTTGAGAGGTATATCAGTAAAATCTGTCTCTGTTGGGGGAAGAAGGGCATGTGAGGATGCTAGATCATATTAAAGAAGTTCTGTATTAAAATCACAAATGAGTTTGATTCCCCATAGTTTAAATTCCAGGGTATTACTAATTAAGAGGTTTTTTGGTTTTTGGTACTGTTTCTCTCCCTCTATGTATGAAACTTGCAAGCTGCTAATTCTGTTAGTACATTCTAAGACAGAGTCTGTTCTCAAAGCAATTCTTTGTAACAACAACTACTCACACAGAGAGAGACTCAAAGCAATACTCTGTAACAACAGAAACAGCACCCAGAGACTCCCCGCCCTTTTGTTGTATTCATCTCGCTTTGTTAACAATTGTGATTAAAATAGAGATAGAGGATGTATGTGGATGGATGCTTGGTGTGGATAATAACTGAATTATCAGGGAGGTGCCAGCCTAAGAATCCAGTGTCCATCGGCTGAAGAAGGCGTCAAGTGGAAATAACCAGAGGACCCCAGGAGGGCAGACTGGAATCCACCCAACAGCCTCAAGAATGGGAGAACCAAAGAACAAGATAACATCTGGCAGCACGGAGCCATCAGGAATGTGTCATCTGCTGATTGATTCAGCAACTGCATGATGAAGCAATTCCCATAGACGGGCATAGGAAGAAATTCCTACAAAAATGGACTCTAGAAAGTGAGAACTTTGGGGTCTGATTCTGCAAACCAACTTCAAGGAGTGTCAGATGAGCATCTGACAAGGCCCTGCTCCCTCCTCATGTCCAGACCACCTGGCCAGTGGCTTGGCATGAGCAACTCTAAGGTTGGTAACTAAGAGAACAACCTTGCAGAACCTGTGTGTGTGTGTGTGAATGTGAATAAATATGAAATTGAATGGAATGTTATAGCTATAACTAACTGCTTACTATGATTCTTTCTGTATTCACAATAAATGTGGCATTTTGCCTTTTCCCCTTTAATAAGATCCTGCTGGTTTTTATTTTATTGGTATAAGAAGGAGGTTATTTTGGGGGAATGTAATAAAAAAAATTAATAAGATATGCAAATGCTTTTACTGGAAAGGGAGGGCCTTTTAGGGGGGAGTGAGGGGGAATAAGGGTGAGAGGGGTCTGGGGCTGCATCAAAGAGAAGGGGACAAATGGTGATGGGTAGTAGAGGAGGAGAGAGAGGTGGGGGTCTCAGGTGAAGGGAACTGGGAAGGGGACATGGATTGAATAGCAGGGAACTAGGGGACAATAGGGACATGGGCACCCCTCTTTCTACCACCCTATGCGAGGTGGGATCTGGGGTTCCCTGCCCATCTGACAGTCTGACCCCCCTCTCACTCCCCCTCATGTAAGCCAAGTTCTGGGGTGAGGGCTTGCCTTTCTGTGGTATCCAAGCCTTTCTCCCTAACCCCCATGTGAGCTAGGATCTGGAGAAGCCCTGCCCCTCTGGAAGTGGAGCTTAGAACAGGCATGCTCAGAGCAAATGACCAAAAACACTGGGGTGAGGGGCTAAGAACCAATATGCTTAACACACATCAGAAACTCTCCTGCACTGCTGGCAGGAAGGGAGCACCCACTGACATGAATGGTGCAGTTCACCCATCTCAGAGCAATTGTTTCAAGCTACATTCATCAACATGGAGTATTCTCTTTCCTCTGAGAACTTCTCATTGAGATGAATGAGCCACTTAATGCCTCACTGGGCCTACAACTTTGAAGTCTGAAACCCACCTTGGGCATTTGCCTTAACTCTGTATTCCTTGGTTTCTGCTGAACTCCATGTTCTGGAAGGGCAAAAGCTATCCCCGGGCACCCTTAACTATGTTAATGATTTATTTATTTATTTGCCATTTAATTATTAGCAACTACAGTCCTCTTTTAATTCAAGTGTTAGAACTGGGTGTTGAGTGCAACATGGCCAGGGTTCTAGTCAACAGTTCTCTGCAGGTATGGCTATGTGATTTATTCAATAATTGTGTGTTGCAGGCTGACTTGAATTCACTAAAGGGCATGTTCTGAAAATCAGTGGAGTTAAAGTGGCATAAATCAAACGAGATTTTTGGCACAGGGCTTTTGGCAGATTGATCCATGCCTCCAGTCAGCTAGACCTAGAGCCTGCTTTGATCAGTAACCAAAGTACATGTGACATGAATGAAGTATATGCCAGCAGGGTCTGAGAGTGAGCAGGCACATATTAGGGACTTAAAAACACTATTAAAATATCTGTGCCAGCCCATTTTATTAATTTCTTCTATATCACTCTAAAGTCACTTTATAGCCAGAGCTCTGGATAATTTTCAAAGGAACTTTACTTGTGCATGCTGCTGAATGTAATGAATAGAATGGGGTTTTTTTAAGACAAAATAATGATCTGTGAATAATCTATTGAGGCTTTGTGACAATAAGGATGCTGGAAATTACCACTGTTGAAAACAGATCTTTATTACAAGGGACAAGTGTCAAAAAAACCCTGTTCCATAGTTAAGGTTATGTAAACACAAACTTTTATAAAACCTAAGACAATATCCATGATCCATGCAGACAGATCCTCAGATGGCATAAACTGTTTGCAGCGAAGCAATGACAATTTACACCAGCTAGTGATCTGCCCCATAATCTCCATGTTTCCATGAAGATTTTTTTTTTTTTTAATTCCAATGGAAACAGTTAAAAATAAAGACACTCGCTATCAACATCTGCAATTGTTATTGATCAGAGCCACCTGTTATCACTTCAAGCTATTTGAGGAAGCAAACATTTTCGCATATACTTTGGGATACCTCCCCTGGAGACTATTAAGTAAAGACTCAATTCTTCCAGGATGGCCAAAAGAAGTGAGTCAATATGGGATTCCCCCTCTGGGATTCCCAAGACATCTTGTCTATTCTGTGCCCGTTTTGTCTATATTGTAAACTCTTCAGTTTGTGGGCTGTCTGTATGCTGTGTTTTGCACAGACCCTTGTATCCCAGTGAAGTCAGCGGGATTGCATTGGGGCACAAGGGTCTGTACTAGCTGATCATATTGCAGGAGAGGGAGCAAATACTGTGCAATAATCACTTGTGTACAGTCGGCATTTCCAGCTGGTCCCAAAGTATATGTGGAAAGAATATCTCCTTTAATTTTATATAATTTAAAATTCTTTGTAGCTGATCCTACTCAAAAGCCCCTGGACAGTTGTCACCACCCTCTTCTGACATCTGGATATTTAGAAGAAACTGGGGAAACTCAAAAAGAAAAGGAGTACTTGTGGCACCTTAGAGACTAACCAATTTATTTGAGCATAAGCTTTCGTGAGCTACAGCTCACTTCATCGGATGCAAACTCAAAATTTCTCTGCCTGATTCTCCTTTACACTGGTGTAAACTGAAAGACTTCAGTGCAACTGCTCCTGTTTTATAGCTCAGAGACCGTGCCACATGTCCTCCTTTTCTTTTTGCAGATACAGACTAACACGGCTGCTACTCTGAAACCTGTTTTATAGCTGTATAAGCAAAAACAGGATCGACCCTCCGTCTTTTACAACCAGTTGAAAACAGTGACTCACATTCTTTGATTTAGGAAGCCTGTCATCTTCAGCTGGTCAACACCCATGATGTATTTTGTGAGAGGAATGCATTTCACATGGAAACAGTTCAGGTCGGATGTGTCATATAATACTTGCATGTAATTCACAGATCACAGGAAGACACAATTTTTGCACAGCATTCAGTGCTAAGCTGTCCAGCAGACTAAACAGCATTAGTACACAGATGCTAATGTTTAGCTCAGTATCCATTCATAGCAGTAAAGAATTTACAGTGACTTCAGGCCAAATACACTGTAAACACTATGGTCTTAAAGAAATCTTTAAATAATTTGAGTTGAGGTCTTTAAATTAGCCAATATTTAGTGAGACAAGGTGGGTGAGGTAATCTCTTTTACTGGACAAACTTCTGCTGGTGAGAGAGACACGCTTTCAAGCATAGGCCATGTCTACTCTATCACTTAAGTTGGCAAAATTTATGTCGCTCAGGGGTGTGAAAAAACACCACCACCTCCCCGCCCTAGCGACGGTCTGGAAGAGGTACAGAGAGACCTGAGGAAGAGCTGTGAAAACTCAAAAGCTTATCTCTTTCACCAACAGAAGTTTATCCAGTAAAAGAGATTACCTCACCCTCCTTGTCTCTCTAATATCCTGGAACCAACACCACAGCAACAACACTACAATCAACCAGTATTTAGTGTCAACTGAAAGTGTCATTAACATTCCAAAAAGAAAAGGAGTACTTGTGGCACCTTAGGGACTAACACATTTATTTGAGCATGAGCTTTCATCATTCAGATGAAGTGAGCTATAGCTCACAAAAGCTTATGCTCAAATAATGTGTTAGTCTCTAAGGTGCCACAAGTACTCCTTTTCCTTTTGCGAATCCAGACTAACACGGCTGCTACTCTGAAACCTGACATTAACATGCCATTCATCTCCCTGCAAGGCCATTAACAAAGATGTTAAAGGGCCTTGGCCCTGACTCAAAATCTCTGCACTACCCCCATTAGATACCCTCCCCAATTGGATATGTTGCTATTTATCATTGCCATGCATTTACAGTCCTTTCAGCAAATATAAATCCATATGGCACCATTCCTATCTAGCCCATTGAAATTAGTTTGATTCATAGTGCAGATATGTGATCAGCCATGCTTGATCCAGGCTTAAGGCTTAACTGTGTCACTCAGGGTGTGGATTTTCACACCCTGAGCGATGCAGCTGGGTTGACCTAATTTTTTAATATATGCCTGGCGTCAGATCAATAAAATTTGCAAAGTACTTCTGAATTTTCAGCTGGAAGGTACTATAAGGATGTAAAGTATCATTACTTTGCATTGGCCCAGTAATGTGCTCTGGGGAAGTTTTCTGTGCAAATGTATGGAGATTTAAAAATAAATAAATAAAGCTATGAAAACACAAGAACTTCCATGTGTTTCACTATTGAGGTGATCACACAGCACAGTTGTCTGCCTTATGAACTACACTGGAAACATCTGTCATTTGTAATGCCCCCCAAAACTAGAAGTAAAATTATGGACAGAACAGCCCCAGTAAGCATCCCTTTCCTCTACAATACCCCTCCTCCTCTCAGCACCCAGGACAGGAGTTGTAGCCACAGCACACTATGCTCCAGCTGGTCTCATCTGCTGGATGGCCGTAGAAGACCACAGGCAATTGAGAGCGCATCCCTGAAGCTCTAATTTATACCAGGAAGCAGGCATCCCCCCTAAAGGGCTGAAAAACCCAGGAGCGTGTGCAACGACAATATAAATCCACCGAGGATTTCTTTGCTCCTGCACCAAGCACAAGGACAGAAAAAGGGAGAAAGAGCTCGAGTGATGAATTATTAAACATGTTTTGTGCTGTACAAGATCCCCAAAAAGCCAGTCTGTAACCCAGAGCTAAGATGTTCAAGGATAAAACAAGAAATGCTGAGAAACCCAGAGGCGGTGCTAACGTGGGGTGTGAGAGGGGCAGGAGGGGGGGTGTACAGTTATAATTATGAACAAGTTACATTTGCTCAGCTAAAGACTGAGCTGTCATTGGGTTTAAGAGGATTTTCACACACACCCCATCCTCTCTCTCAGAACTGCCACACACCCACCACCTTCCTTCCCTCCAAGAGCAGGAGGAGCAGCAGCATCAATGAGTCTCTTTGTGATGCTGCCTGCAGCTGCTGATGTGTGGAGTGGTCGGCTCTTTCCCCTAGAGACTGACACATTTCCGTCACGATGTGAAGTCTGCTTCCCTAGAGACTCATGTGGAGAGTTTGCTTTCAAATGTCTGACCCTGGCTGTGGGTGGCGTCGCTAGGCCAAGCTACATTATCCCATTAGTTAAGAGAAAACACAAAGATGAGTGGATAATTAGATCTTAAGGAAGAGATTTAACAAAAATACCAGTTGCTATCTTATCTGGCCACTGGAGTTTGCATATGCTTTAAAAGTGCTCATGTCTGACATCAAGCCAGTAAAAGAAAACACTCCTACAACTGTTGCTTATACTGTAATGAGCTAGTTGGAGTTTGGAGATGTGCAACTTGATTTCCTAAGCGACACTGTTTATACTTGAAACATACATAAATACACACACAGTGTTTATATTTTCTCTCAAGGAGATCAAACTCAACACTCCCCAGCACACTAAGGAACCAACTGGAGGGGGCCAAAACCTGAGAGTACCATGGTGCCCCACCTATACCCATGGCAATGGGGCCAAGGGGGAGGAAAACTCTGCAAGGTTCCCCCTTCAAGCATGTCCTCCAAATTCTTTCACAAACAGCAAGGCATATTTCCCCCAAGCAGGGGGCTTGCAACCCTAATTCTGTGGATCCCCTGAGCTCTGCTATAGGCTTGGACCATCTGTGCAGATGTTCTCTCCTTCTAGGACTGCTCCATGGTCCCAGGTAGTTCCCCCTGCTCCCTGGGAGTGAAGCTCCATTGTAGCCCGGGACTATATTACCTTTTCAGAAGAGTTCCCGTGGGCCGCCAGTGAATGATACAGAGTCAGTCTTCCCAGCTCTGTTGTAGCCAGCACTGCGTTTTTTGCTCTCTACCAGTGGGACTTGGTTATAGGCAAGTTAGGGGAACATACTGTTCCATAAGCATGATCAAAAGGCCCAGATCAAAGCCTTAGAAAGCTGGTCAGATGTGGTCTAACAAAAACATGACAAAATTCACAGCTATCAGAGAGAACAAATGAACTTGCTCTATCCTCAGACAGCAGGCCATGTACCACCACTGCAGTATTTCGTATAGCAAAATTTTTAAATCGGAAGAATCAAAAGTTAAGCTATCAACCAATGAAGTTCAATACCCGTCACCGCCACCACCACCACCTTTAGCATTTTCCTGTTTATTTTATTAAGCTTTCTGTTTTAGCATAGTTCACGGGAGAGAACAACAGATGTTTCATTCCAATCCACCTGCATCTTTCCCACAACACAGAAATTTGGTAAGAACAAAGACATATTAATAAGTAGGTTAAGAGATTCAGGATGGAGAGATTGCAAGATGTTTGATAATAGTTTTACATTCAAAATACAGATGGATCCAAATCAAAACTTAGATCCAGGCTTTCTTGCAGTTTGAATTCCAGTCCAGATCTTTGAGGCTCACCTTGGTCAAAGATGGAAAAAGCTGAGAACCACTGAAACCTATAAATTACACAAACCTATATATTATATAAATTGATGAGGTTGGAGAATTAAGAATGCCAGTGACTGAGCAATAGGAGGCAAGTGACAAACTAAAAGTATAAATGCAGACTTAAGAGCTCCTTCTTCAAGAAATACACAGCTCACCCAAGGGCCACATTTTAAAAGGTATTTGGGCCCCTAAATATGCAGACAGGCACATAGGCATTTCTGAAATTCTCACAAGGCACCTATCTGCATCTTTAGGCAACTAAATACTTTTTAAAACATGGCCCCCTCAAAATTGGACACAACAATGCTCCGAACAAGGGTACCCTGAAAGGTATCGGATACAGTTTGCTTCCCCTTATCAATTGCCTTTGCTAATCCACAACAAGCAGAGACATTCCTGCTCATTACCCTCCGCAGCAGGACTGAATTGCAGCTGTATTACCCCCGTAGCACTGACTGGCTACCTCCATCCCACCAGTCACTTCCTGGAATGTAAGTGGTATGGCTTTAGGACAGTTTTGGAGCAATCTCCTGTGTGCTTTACAGGAGACAAACAGAAGCGGCTTATGGCTTTTTATCTTAAGAGTACTGGGTTTCCCAACCAGAGGGGTAAGTATATGTAATCTCCTTTTGATAGTAATAACAAATAGTAGTAACAGGTTAGGGAGATGCAGAGACACACAAAATCATGATTTATTCATTCATTTATGTTGCAATTGATTATGAAAGTTTAAGGAATGGGTAAATTTGCAATTTACCTTCAAGCTCCCACCACACCTTCCCTACTGGGAAAACTGATCATGTGATGCCTAGACTCCCTCTCTCTGAAGGCAAAGTTAAATTGACTGCAGGTGTGGAGGAGCTGTCCTTGTGCAACATTCAGTATTTGGAATAACAAATGTTTTTGAATCCTTCTGTTCTGGAGCTAGATGTAGGTTGATTTTACTGTATTTTTAAAGTTTGGAAATCTTACTGTGGATTGCACACAAATGTCACTAAATTATTTCACAAGATTTTTTTTGTGAAATTACTTTGAAGTTCTGGTGGACATGAATTTGAAACATAGATGAGGCCAGCATAGCTCCTTCATACTGCTGCATTCCATGATAAATGATCAGTAATGGCATGGACTTTGAAAGGGCCTTTGTGATGCTTTGATATTATATTGGTAGCAATGCTCTTGGAGAGCAGAGTAGATACCCTAGTGGTATTGTTCCCCACCAAAAAATAAATAGTAAAAATATTGTTTGTATATACACACAAAAGTGATAGATTTCTCTCTCAAGAGGGTGTAAGGACCACTACTGAATAACACAGTGCTCAAACGTTGGCTCGGTATAAAATTTTGCACAACCAGCAACGTAACAGCCAGCACAGGAGATGAAATTCTAAAATACTTTGCATAAGCCTGCAAATGTACTGACTGCAATGGGACCAGGACTGCGGCCTATCATGCTCTACATGACAAAGAGAAAAATATCATTGTACTTGTTTTTAGTATTGGGAAAGTCATTTTAACCATCTTGATACTGGTTAGAGGGAGAAACTGGATTAATAAAAAATAGCTCCAAAGTATCTAGCTTTTTGGCTACAGGTCATTTTACAAGAACTCTCAACACCTGTCTTAACAGAGCAATAGTTTGAATTTTATTTTAAAGCTAATGTCATTATACTAACAATTTTAAAAATGCTGTAAATCCCCCTGAATGTGTAGAACATTTTCTGTTTTGTCAAGTCTGGCAAAGACCTACAGTATTTTAGGGTGGATTAGGTTTATTTTGCTAAACTCAAGCCAAGGTCAGACCTTGTATGACTGGAACTACATGAATCATTCCTTCCACCTAGTTTCCTACCCTGGATTATCAGTGTGCTTGATTAGAGTAATTAGCATTAGGCTCTCTCTTTAGTATTTTCTTCTAAACAAACACCAAGGCTGAATAGCAAGAGATTTTTATTTTCCTCTCATAGCTATTTAATAAAATCTGAAGGCAGAACATTCAGGAAGCAATAAAAATATATTAAATCTAATTCCACTAGCTCTTACCTTTAGTTCAAATGATTTTTAAGCGTCATTACAACTGTAGGTTTCACAGTAACAGCCGTGTTAGTCTGTATTCACAAAAAGAAAAGGAGCACTTGTGGCACCTTAGAGACTAACCAATTTATTTGAGCATGAGCTTTCGTGAGCTACAGCTCACTTCATCGGATGCATACTGTGGAAACTGCAGAAGACATTATATACACAGAGACCATGAAACAATACCTCCTCCCACCCCACTCTCCTGCTGGTAATAGCTTATCTAAAGTGATCACTCTCCTTACAATGTGTATGATAATCAAGTTGGGCCATTTCCAGCACAAATCCAGGTTTTCTCACCCTCCGCCCCCCCCCCTTTTTTTTTACTACAGGACAGGCCTAACAAAGAAAATAACAGAACGCCACTAGCCGTCACCTTCAGCCCCCAACGAAAACCCCTCCAATGCATTATTAAGGATCTACAATCTATCCTGAAGGATGACCCAACACTCTCACAAATCTTGGGAGACAGGCCAGTCCTTGCCTACAGACAGCCCCCCAACCTGAAGCAAATACTCACCAACAACCACATACCACACAACAGAACCACTAACCCAGGAACCTATCCTTGCAACAAAGCCCGTTGCCAACTGTGCCCACATATCTATTCAGGGGACACCATCACAGGGCCTAATAACATCAGCCACACTATCAGAGGCTCGTTCACCTGCACATCCACCAATGTGATATATGCCATCATGTTCCAGCAATGCCCCTCTGCCATGTACATTGGTCAAACTGGACAGTCTCTACGTAAAAGAATAAATGGACACAAATCAGATATCAAGAATTATAACATTCATAAACCAGTCGGAGAACACTTCAATCTCTCTGGTCACGCAATTACAGACATGAAGGTCGCTATCTTACAACAAAAAAACTTCAAATCCAGACTCCAGCGAGAAACTGCTGAATTGGAATTCAGTTGCAAATTTGGATACTATTAATTTAGGCTTAAATAGAGACTGGGAGTGGCTAAGTCATTATGCAAGGTAGCCTATTTCCCCTTGTTTTTTCCTACCCCCCCTCCCCTCCCAACGTTCTGGTTAAACTTGGATTTATGCTGGAAATGTCCCACCTTGATTATCATACACATTGTAAGGAGAGTGGTCAGTTTGGATGAGCTATTACCAGCAGGAGAGTGAGGTTTTGTGTGTGTGTGTGGGGCGGGGGGGGGCGTGGTGAGAAAACCTGGTTTTGTGCTGGAAACGGCCCACCTTGATTTTCATACACATTGTAAGGAGAGTGGTCACTTTGGATGGGCTACTACCAGCAGGAGAGTGAGTTTGTGTGTGGGGGGGGGGGGAGGGCGGAGGGTGAGAAAACCTGGATTTGTGCTGGAAATGGCCCAACTTGATTATCATACACATTGTAAGGAGAGTGACCACTTTAGATAAGCTATTACCGGCAGGAGAGTGGGGTGGGAGAGGCATTGTTTCATGGTCTCCGTGTATATAATGTCTTCTGCAGTTTCCACAGTATGCATCCGATGAAGTGAGCTGTAGCTCACGAAAGCTTATGCTCAAATAAATTGGTTAGTCTCTAAGGTGCCACAAGTACTCCTTTCAACTTACTCTCAGTTACATTTTAGCTTCTTATAAATCTAGTACATATAAGTATACTTTGAATAAAAGAAACAGCTACCAACTCTTAGTTCTGTCATACAGGAGATATATACCTGGCAAAGGCTAGCAGACAATCTTTGCAATACTAGTTTTAGGACTAATGCACATTTAGCAGTTAATCCAATCTATTTGAAAGCTCTAATCAAAAACTGATTGCAGCAATAGATTAAATAGTACCAGCTACATTAAACAAGCGTAATCAAATACAGAGTTGCAGAAATTTGAAACAAAACCAAGGAACTAAACAATGGCTTAACGTGAAGGGCTTCAGGGGAAAACACATATTTGGTGGTCCTAGGTCTCTCAGCAGTGGTTATTAGACTACATTACAATAATGAATGGCATATACATTGTAAGTAATATGTTTAAAAGGCTCAGGATTGTAATGATATCCAGAGTGATCATCAGGAAGCCCTACAGCAAAATCCATACAGATCAGAAATTTTTTTTTTTTTTTTAAATAACTGTTCTGTCAGAAACCTTTACTTTTACAACCTCCCAACCCTTTACCGGAACAAATACTCTCCTGAATGTAAAATAAAACCTAACACTGTTAAATTTTCTTTAAAGAATGCATGATCTCAACATTCAAATATGGAAGTGCTACATCATTCAAAAACAGATTGTAAATATGTTTTTTCACACATTCATTTGTTTTGTGTAATTATGGGCCAATACCAAAAATGTGTTTTCTGGTTCACTCCCAGAAATCAACAGAGGGACTAATATACTAAGCTACCCAGGACAATTATGAGTAATTTGTTTATTGGAGTAAATCTACATTTTCTCCAAACATAAAGGTTTGGGGCATCTTTGACTGAACTCAGTAGAAACATACCTTTGACTTCAGTAGGAGCTGGACAGGACAGTTGGGCCATAAATTATCCAAATGCATTTTAAATATGCCTACTGTACTTATAAGATGATAATTTTAATTACAGGCAGGGTGTGTATCTCATGATTAGACCGGAAATCAGAGAGCCATGACTCCTGGCTGTTATTCAGCTCTTAAATACCACCATGATAGGTACTAAACAAAAACATAAGATAACCTCAGCTCTGCCACTGAGTTGCAGTGGGACCAAACCTCTTAACTTCTATACAACTTTGTGTATTATTATGCCTAAGAACGTTGGGAGGCTTTATGTCTGTTAAGTACTTTCAGGAATCTGGAAGCAGGATGATGAATGAAGGGTTCTGTTTCTGTTATTAAACCACAGCGGATGAAAAAGAGGAAGTATCCTAGCAATCAAAACTAAAAGATGAAGTACACTGATTTTCCATAAAGTTCAACTTGTTTGAACTGCAGTTCTTGGAATAATTAGCCAAGAAAGCAAAGTTGACAGTAACCAGATCCTTACCTAATTAAATCTTAAGTCTCATTTCTAGCACAATGTCTGTCAAATCATGAGGCCAGCTTCAAACAGCTGTTGCCTCTGTAAATTCCACAAAGGGGGAGATAGTACACAACGTTCTTCCCTCAGCTCCAAGCTCTCAGTTGTACTTGCCCATACGCCATGTGCCACCTCGCATGGCTCAGAGAGCAGCCTTGCACTAAAAATGCTATTCCCAGCATTGTGCCGGTATTATGGTGATGATTCTGATGCACCTAACATGGGGGCACAATTCAGTACAACGTATGTTTGAAGTTGCTAAACTCAGCCTGGCCATTTTCAGCTTCACAGACAACATACAGGAGGAAAAATGAACTGAATTAGTTCTTGCTGCTAGATGGGTATGGGAGAAAGGAATGTGCCCCCTTCCCTCCCCCAAAATCTGTCCTTCCTACAGCTCCTTTTAAAATATTATTTTTTAAAAATTAAAAATAAAGAGTAAAATTTTAAAAACTATCCCAAACATTAATTGAACATGCAGGCTAGAGTTCTGGCCTCTCTAAAGCAATCTAGTAACCAGTACCATAGCTGAGGCTCCAAATGATTTTAGACAGAAGATAATGACAGGTGTAGCTCTGATCTCATCGCGATCCTCACTAAAACCCTGCTGGTACAGGGCCCAATTCTACAAGGTGCTGAGTAACCGCTGCTACTGCTGACGTGAAGGATCAGGCCACTCTATGTAATTATATTTGTGGACCTACAATTTTCTATTTATCAAATAGAAAAACTATTTTCAGGAAAAACAAACAAACTAAGAAATATACGTGGTTATTGATTACATGAGCTTTCTTCAAATGCCCCAGCAAAATGAATCTAGTTATTGGAAAACAATGGGCAAAACTCTACTCTCCGCAGCATCTGTGCAACTGTAATGATTTACCATGGAAGTTAAAGATAGAAAACAGACGTAGTAGGTCATACAATCCATCTCCCTGTCAGGGCAGGATTGTTCACTACAATATTATTGAATGTTTTTAGTGCTAAATCCAGAATAGCTTTAAATACATGATGTGAAGTCATTTCAACAGCTTTCCTTGAGGGCCCATCTTTAGTCTTCTTCTCTATAATATCCTAAATAACTCCTCTCCCTCCCTTGGGGTTTACAACCTTCAACTACTTGTACTCTGTTAAAATGTCTCCTCCTTAAACGTTGCACGGCCATGCTATAAATACAGGTATTTTAGGGTCTAGTTCTTCAGTCTTTATTCACACAAGTAGTTTCATTTGTTTCCACTTATGTTTTTAAATGTATAAAGGCCAAGTTCTGTCTTCATTGGTTTGCTGCAACCCAGTTTGGCAAGATGGACTTTGAAAAAGAAACTGCAATCTTAAAGGGGTCTCACCTAGGTAACGAAGTGTAAAATGTTGTCTTACATTTGCTTGCTGTGTGCTCTCACAGCAGCAACAGTATTTTTGCATTCCATTAAAATTAGTGAATTGTCTAGTCTAGAGGGAGATTATTCTTTTCCCTAGTAGTCTAGCAGTCATGGAAAGCCAAATACTTATTTGCTGAATGATTTATAAAACAAACCAGACACAGATACACTTGGGTGTTGTAAACAACAGAGGGTCTCATCCTGTAGGAGAAATCTGGATTAAATTATCAAGTCTTTAGCGATTAGAGACATCTTAGTCAGATTTAAAAGAGCAGAACAAATGTTGAAGTCTTCCCTCTGTCTGAACATAAACTCCTATTAAAGGCCTGGCTCATACCCATTATATCCACACAAGGGGAGATCACGGTTGTGAAAAACCTACCTGGTTTTCAACAGACAAAGATAATCTAGTGGATTTTATGTAGGGTTTCCATTTCTTTGCATAATTTTTTTTAACTTCTATATCCGTCTGAAGTGCTTACATCATCATAACGTGTATTTAGACACTGGAGACTCTAATTTCAGTCTGCAACTGAAAACTTTAACCATCCTAACAAGTGAACACAGAAGTGATGAGAATTTTAAGGCTCTTGTTAGAAGCACTATGAGAAAGCAATAAGAAACCTATGGAACTAACTGGAAGCCTGAAAGGGAAGGTGAATAAGTGGGGTCCTTGGTGATTGGGTAGTAGGTTGTGGCAAGTGGATCAAACGAATGGTCACGATGGAAAGTGTATTGATATCAAAGGGCACATATAAAAACAGCATTGCCAGTCCAAAGTATGTGGTCAACATCACAAGTCAATACCCCTGAAAAAGAATCATGAGACAAATAGGTTCTTTTTACTTGCTTCCTGCTTTCTGAGCTCTTAGAAAACATTTAGGTCATGGTGTCAAGCTTCTTCTGTAATCAGGAAGGTTAGAAACCTGTTTGTTTTAAATGAAAGTTTAGGTTCTTGCCTAATCACATCTCTATGAGCTGGGGTTAAAAAAAAAAAAAAAAACACACACACCAAATGTCATGGGACTTGCAAAGAAATTGTGAGAGTTGGCAACACGGAGTGACAAAGCTCAGTTGGCCCAACTAGTTAGCAGCCTGGAGACTCCTATTGAGTTAATGGTTTTCACCCATTAAATTGCTGGCTTTACCTTTCCAGTCATCTCTGTCTACACACACACACACACACAGACACACACACACAAAAGATGGGGCAATGTGCAAGGAACACTAGAAGGGGATTCTTGTGGAGATTTTCTTTCCTACAGTCCCTTCCTGTGCATTTTGCCACAGAGGATTTTCAGACCCAAAGTCAGTCTAAGAGTTCTCTGCATCAGGACACCCAATATTTGGCCCCATATTTAAAAACAAATTTAATCTCTGTTACAGATAACACTTTAGATTACTGAAAATAAAATTTTTGAAATCTGATTTGTTTTCACTACTTATACTGTTTTTTTAGTATTTGCATCAACAGAGGGACAATGAAAATAAGGTAGTTTCATTTTTCTTCACAGTCAATTCATACTTAATTTCCTATTATCTTGCCTTAGCAGAATGTTACAATATCTGGGTTGGGGAAAAGAAATCACAACTTTCCACTTAAATAAATATTAATAACAACAAAACATTTTCACTGGCCCATGGTTTTGTAAAAGCTTATTTTCAGTAACCCTTAAAAGTGGGACTCAATTTGACCTGACAATGTCCTTTTAATCTATGTAAAACAACTAACAACAATAACAGCTGTATTACCAGAGGAGTGCAGCAATTCACACTTAGCATCTGCATCACAGTGCAATCTGCTACAAAGCTTAGCCTTTCGTCCAACCCCCAAAATAAAACACTGATGTTTTTACCAAGTGTCTAAGTGTCTTTCCTGATTTTTACCATTTTCAGATATTAGTCCCAAAGCCAATAATGCTTCTTTCAGTGCTAACATTTTAGTGGCCAATCTCACAAGGTGCTGAGCACCCTAGACTCACATTAGCTTTGAGGGTGCATTGCTCATCACCTTGCAAGCTTGAGTACTTAGGGACTGAGCCTACACCATCAAGGTCAATTGAAGTTTTGCCATTGATTTCAATCACAGCAAGATCAAGCCCTTGAAGTCTGACTGGTTTTTAAAAGTTACTACATAAAGTGTAATGAATAACATGAAATACTATACAATTGCTAATCGCATGTTACATCCTCTTAGGACCAAAGTAAAATGTCTCTGTTCACTGAAGTAAAAAGTTTCTAGCCCCTAAATTTGCTGAATCAGATCAGGAATTTGGCAAGCTCCTTGTCTGCTGCAAAGCCAGGCTCTATGGTTTTTCTAACATAATGGTAAAACAAAATATTTCCATCAAAGTAACAATAAAACAGGCTTTCTGACCTACATTTGTTATTTTAATCTTCACAAGAGAAATATTTTATGATCTCTAAGAGACGGGTAGTTATTTAATTGTGATAAATTCTGTAAAAATGGGGGAGAAAATTAACAGACTTCCCAAAATTAATGAAATACGTGTTGACACCTGCAGGCCAATTACTTCCCCACTGGGCACATCTAGCATATGTTTAACAGATATATTTTTCTCAAATACTGTCTGTTGCTATTCACCATGCTACATTTTTCCTTCGTTTTGTTTTTATTTTAAAATGAATAAATAAAACCAAAAGATCCCTGTAATGTGTGATAAGAAACACCCCCAACTGAAAGCAAACATGCAAAGCTTTTCAGTGTGTGTAACTTCAAGATTACAAACTGAGTAGTTTAAAAAACAGGTTTCAGAGTAGCAGCCATGTTAGCCTGTATTCGCAAAAAGAAAAGGAGTACTTGTGGCACCTTAGAAACTAACCAATTTGTTTGAGCATAAGCTTTTGTGAGCTACAGCTCACTGCATCCATCCGATGAAGTGAGCTGTAGCTCACGAAAGCTTATGCTCAAATCAATTGGTTAGTTTCTAAGGTGCCACAAGTACTCCTTTTCTTTTTAAAAAAACATGGTTTGTTTCTCCAATCACATATAGCTTTCCTAAAATCCTATTTACTCACTTCCATTATGTGCAGTGACTCCTACTGGCAAGCACAGAGTTGGTGAACAATTTCTGTATGTGGGGGGAAGCATCTTCTAACAGCTGTTTCTCCTTGCAATGCCTATCAATATTCTGTGGAGCATTTATTCACTAATTCCAAAAGTAAAATGACCACTTGACTGATATCCTGAAACTTACTATTCAACTCCAACACAAAAAGTATGTGCTCAATCCTGTGGGTGTGCTGAATGCCTCCTCAGAGCTTCTGAGCAATCCCACCTGCCATTGATTTCAGTTTGGGTAGTTGAGAGAACTCTGCATTTTGCAGGGTACAGCCCTGAACAGGATACTTAGATGCTTCAGCAAAGCACCACACTTGTTAATCCAGGCCAGCATACATCACTTACCTGCACACATTCCTATTAAGGATTTTTTAAAATGTGCACAAGTTGCTTCAAGCCAGCCGCAGTATTTAAACAAAGAAACTCCCAAAACATACCCCTATGGTATTATACACAAGTACCTGACACTGCAATAGTTACTATGCAACACAGGATTGGGTGTTGGACCCAGTCCTGCAGTCTTTACTTAAGTAGAGCTCCCATTAACTGCTGTCGTAGCTACCTAAACAAAAACTGCAGGGTTGGACCTATCCCCAGGACTAATCCCTCTACTGTATAGGCAGGAAGTTTCTTTACATCTAAAAACTGGACAGAATAACTGGAAAATACATGTTATTTACTGAGAAGAACTGAAGAGATGTTAATTACCATCAATGTATTTTTACTTTTAATGCATTTGACACAAATATGAAAACTTTGGAAAACAAGGTTTTAGCCTTTAAGATATTAGAACAGAATATGCAGTGATCGGACAGTTATTCTTTGACATATACCCAGATTGCATTTTAAGAATTCATCTTAAATATCCATTTAGAAGATGCCATAGAAAACTCAGACATGTTTGTTTATTTCCACAATTCTATTCTCCTCCAACTGCGCCTTGATATTTCCAGTGGCAGGTATAATATTTTATATTTTTATATGAAAGATGCAATATATAGTGTCTTTTTTACCAATATATTTAAATAACTAGAATGAATCTGTCTATAGGAAAATGGAAAATAGAATAAATTAGATAGTTAATATCCAGCTGCACCAATTCAAGGAGGACAGATTTATGCAATACTAAGTACAGAAAGGAAAAATAAGTTTACAACGCTACTGTGAAAGGAGCAACAAACTTCAAACTGCTTACACTGCAAAAATATTCTGAATCATATTTATTAAAATTATATTGTATAAATGCTCATCCGAAATGAACTGAACCCAAAAAGGGTTATTCAAGAAAATAAAACACTACTTTTTGATAACTAAATGGCATGGTAAATTACTGTGAGTTAAGTTAATCCTTATTATATTTGCAATCCTGTAAGACATAAAATGCCAAGTATCTGTCCTAACCTATGTCCCTGAAACCCCACTTGAAAAATGGAATTTTATAAGTGAAACTGAAGGCCAAATTTGGCCCAACATAATAGTTTACCCAGCCATCCTGTCACATGTCACTTTCTTTGTGCTTCCAGGTGAACAAGGAATGCCATTGCAATTGTTCTCTTATCAGGTGAAAATACTGCACTGTTTTACTTTCTCGGAGAGTGAACAAAGAATTAATAATTTAGGAGGTGGCGCTCTCTACTTTTTAAGAGACTTTGATCTAAGCTTTAAACCATTGTATGACCACAGCCACCTTATGCAGAGAAGATCCTGGTGACTGTCACTGTACTTGATTGCCTTTCACAAAAATGCAGATTTTTGTTCATTGTAAAACAAAACAAAGGCACTATCAGGAATGCAAGAAAATGTGTAAGTTTGCAGCATGAAAAGTAAGCCTTTATCAACTATGTTCAAAACCGACTTCTCTCCCCTCACTCTTCTCTCCTGGATGGGAGCTCCAAATCATAAGGCTGGGGTACGCAACTTTTCAGCCTATTAACTCAATTTTAATTTAGGCCCAACTGCATCGCACTGATTTTTGCCAAATCCCGCTGCAGACAAAGCCTCCAGAAAGTTTCTCAGCGGGTATAATTTCATCTACTTCGGTGGAGTTACAGTTACACCAAGGAAGCGTTGGACGACCCAGCTCCTTTTCTTTCTGAACAACCCTCAGCGCGCAAAGGTCTGGCTACCAATGCAAAACAACCCTAACACCAGTGAATGAAACCGCCAGTCGGCGGGATCAGCTACGCACCCAGCCCACTCCCCACAGCCTCCTTCCACCTGCTTCAGCTGCAGCCACCGTGGCCGCGAGCCCCGCACCAGTCAGTCCCCGCCAGACCCAGAGGGCGCGCGCCCGGTGCGGTGCAGCGGGGACCCAGCACGGCAGCCCCGTCTCTGCCAGTCACCCCGCACGCTGCTCCGCTCCTGCGTTTCCAGGCGGAGCTCCGCTGCCCAATTCCCAGCCTGCGGAGTTGCGGCTCCCCCCCGTCCTTTGCAAACACCACCCCCCCCCCAAAAAAAAATACCCCGCAGCTCGGCGGGAGGCGAGAGCACCGGGGCATCTCGACAGCTGTACAAACGAGCCCCAGCTGCCCGCGGAGACCGGCTGCCCCTGCTCCCCCCCGAGCCAGCGCTGAGCCCGGGCAACTAAGCGCCCCGCTTGGCTGCTGCAGGGGGGCGCCTTGCAGCCCTGGCCGCGGCGGGCGGCACTCGGGCGGGCTTACCCGGGAGATGGTCAGCGGGGTGCTGAAGTCCTTGCCCCCCACCAGCCGGAAGCCCCAGGGCGAGGGGCCGGTCAGAGCCACGGTCTGGGACATGCTGGGCGGGCTGGGGCGCGCGGCGACCGGGAGCGCACGCGGCAGGGACGCTCTGCTCCTTCGCCTCAGCCGCAGCGCCGGCTAAGCCCCGGCCCGCCTGACGTCTCGGCTCCCCCCACTCCCCGCCCGAGGGGCGGGTCCCTGCCCGGAGCCGGCTGCGGGGGAGCGGGCTGGGGGACAGCGCCGCAGGCCGGGCACGGGGCCGCCTGGTTCCCCGAGAGCCAGAACCCCGCCCCCGCAGGGAGCAGCGGTGAAAGGCCCGGAGAGTGGGGGAGAGGCGCGCTCTCCCCCTGCTAAACCCCTGAGGGTGCCCCCTCCTCTCCCCCCGCTAAACCCCTGAGGGTGCCCCCCGCTAAACCCCTAAGGGCACCCCGTCCTCTCCCCCTGCTAAACCCCTAAGGGCACCCCGTCCTCTCCCCCTGCTAAACCCCTAAGGGTGCCCCCTCCGCTCCCCCTGCTAAACCCCTAAGGGTGCCCCGCTGCTAAATCCCTAAGGGTGCCCCCCTTCTCTCCCCCTGCTAAACCCCTAAGTGCGCCCCCCTCCTTTTCCCCTGCTAAACACCTAAGAGTGCCCCCCTCCTCTACCCCTGCCAAACCCCTAAGGGCATCCTCCTCCTCTCCGGCTGCTAAACCCCTAAGGGTGCCCCCCTCCTTTCCCCCTGCTAAACTCCTAGGGTAGTTCCCTCTCCTTTCCCCCTGCTAAACCCCTAAGGGTGACCCCCTTCTCTCTCCCTGCTAAACCCCTAAGGGTGCCCCCCCCTTCCTCTGCTAAACCCCTAAGGGTCTTCCTCCCCCCCCCCCCCGGCTGGGGGAAGCAGCTCACCTGCTCCTTTCACCTTATTTTAACCTCTGGCTGGGAGGTTCATGAGACACTACCCTCCATTTCCCATGGGGGGATGCCACCCCACCTCAAACACCACTCCTAGGGTGCGCTTCTGCTTGGTACCCAATAAAGGATGTGATAAGGCAACTGGTATCTTTTCATGTGCTGTAATATATATATACCTGCCTACTCTATTTTTCACTCCATGCATCTGATAAAGTGGGTTTTAGCCAACAAAAGCTTATGCCCAAATAAATTTGTTAGTCTCTAAGGTGCCACAAGGACTCCTCATTGTTTTTCCTGATACATACTAACACGGCTACCCCTCTGAAACCTGTCAGGATAAAGTTAGTTACGTTTGCCTAATAGAATGGGGAAACAGCCTGGAGAAAGTGAGTGAAGGGACCAAGGGAATCGCAGAAACTGTCTCTGCTTTGCCCTTGTGTTTGTTCAGGACAGAACTGCTGCACCTTTTTAAAACTCTGGCTGTGCTGTGGTTTGCTTCCCACAGGGGCTACTCAGCATAGTAAAGTTAAGCACGTGTGTAAGAAAGTTTACAGGATGAGCGCCTATGGTTATCCCAGTTTCCTGCAACACTTGGACTACATCCACCCTACAAAATCATGTTGTCCTAACTTACACTGGCCCACAGCCACCACAGTTATTAAATCACCTGAGTATATGTACTTTTGGCTCCTTGTGTCAGCGGTGCGCGTTCTCACCAGGAGCGCTTGTATCGATTGTATTGTCAGTGTGGGGCATTGCGGGACGGCTCTGAAAGCCAGCAACAGTAGACAGAAGCAACACAGTGTCTATACTGACGCTACGTCAACCTAACTACATCAACCATGACTCCACACGGGTCTGGAAGGCGTTGTTACTAAATCAGCATAGAGAGGCACTTTGGTCATCTGGAGCCAAATTTATGTGAAGACACTTCCACAGCTAGGTCGACGCAAGGCAGATTATGTCAATTTAACCGTGTACTGTAGACCAGGCCTAGGAGTAGAAGGTAACTGTGGTAACAGGTTGGGGAATGTCGATTGTTTAATGGCTTCCACTGTATGTCATTGTTAACACTTAGGGAAAAACTGGACATTTTTAGTGAAATACTCAGGATTTTTTGGAATGGGGATTAAAGGATTAAAAAAAAATTATAAACACACTATGATAGTCATTCACGTGCCTGCTCTCAGCCTACTCCCTGATATAATTGTCCCTATAACATGGCATAAGATACAAACAAGCCAACAATCAGCTCAGTGAAGCAGCAGCGGGAGAGGCAAAATTGTGTAGCTGCATCAAGCAGTAAAGTATGAGGGCCTGCTAAGTCATCCACTTCTTAAGTGCTAGAGTTGAATGGATGTAGAGTTATAACCATTTTATATAACCTACCATAGACGCAGTAGGGATTGGAGGTGGGCTTTGCTTATGTATAGTGTGGCTATCGCAGTTCTGGGAGGAAGCCCATGTCTGCAGTGGTAAATTCACTTAAAGTTGGCTGTTACCAGCATGCATTTGACAGTAATTAGTCAGGATCTAGGTCCTAGGAAACAAAGCATTGTAGAGACAGTAGCTGAGTCTGCAGGGGTAAAGTGCTATACATTAATCTGTGACCTCACAGGACTCCCTTCATAGATGAAATCTATAGTATAATGTCTTCTGCAGTTTCCACAGTATGCATCCGATGAAGTGAGCTGTAGCTCACGAAAGGTTATGCTCAAATAAATTGGTTAGTCTCTAAGGTGCCACAAGTACTCCTTTTCCTTTTGCGAATACAGACTAACGCGGCTGTTACTCTGAAATCTATAGTACAGCAGCTTGTAGATGCAGCAGAAAAGAGTTATGTGCCTCCACTGAGTACAGGGAGAAAAAAAAGTTCTAAAAAAATGACAGGTCTTGGAACATCCTGCGCTCTTTCCAGTTAATGCAAGGACAGGAAAGTCCCACTTCTAAGAGAGACTAAACAAGGGGCCCATTGTTTAAAAAGTGTGAGAAAAGCAGAACACACTTCTTTCAAAAGTGACTTCTTGTCTCTATCTAGGACTATGCTACACTACACATGTTTTGTTCTGGGATCATGTTACAACATACTCATATAGGTTGTTCTTTCTGTCTGTCCCATTCTCATCACCACAGTATCTTGGAGACTTCAGACTTGTGGAATCATGTTTTAACTGTAAAAACAAAGAGGAGTCCTTGTGGCACCTTAGAGACTAACAAATTTATTTGGGCATAAGCTTTTGTGGGCTATAACCCACTTCAACAGATGCATGGAGTGAAAAATACAGTAGGCAGGTATAAATATACAGCACATGAAAAGATGGGAATTGCCTTACCAAGTGGGGTGTCAGTGCTAACAAGGCCAATGGTGGATGTGTTTTTTGCTGCTACAGACTAACATGGCTACCCTTCTGAAACCTGTTTTAACTGTGTCAAGTATCAGGGGGTAGCCCTGTTAGTCTGTATCCACAAAAACAACAAGGAGTCTGGTGGCACCTTAAAGACGAACAGATTATAATCTGTTAGTCTTTAAAGTGCCACCAGACTCATTGCTGTTTTAACTGTGTTGCCCAATTATACTACAAAAAGTATAATGCTTTGTGTGTATAAAAAGATGTTCTATACTTTCCACAGTATGCATCCGATGGAGTGAGCTGTAGCTCACGAAAGCTTATGCTCAAATAAATTGGTTAGTCTCTAAGGTGCCACAAGTCCTCCTTTTCTTTTTGCGAATACAGACTAACACGGCTGTTACTCTGAAACCTGTCATTATACTACAGCCCTTGTATTTGAGAACCTAAATATAAGAACATAAGAACAGCCAACTGGGTCAGCCCAAAGGTCCATCTAGCCCAGTATCCTGTCTTCTGACAGTGGCCAATGCCGGGTGCCCCAGGGGGAATGAACAGAACAGGAAATCATCAAGTGATCTGTCGCCCATTCCCAGCTTCTTGCAATGTGAATTCAAATATGAATTCAGGAGCCTAACTTTAGGCACCCACACTTGAAAATTTTGGCCTATGTTCCCACAACACAGTAGCTTTTCATCATTTAGACAGAAACTTACATTTCTGGGCTTGATGTTAGCAGGTAAATAGCCCCCCACCTAGTCTTTGATGTTCACCCCTCAGTGAGGTGGGGAAATAGTTTAATTCAGACCTTTCCTGCTCTTGCTATTTGTGTGGCTAGAAACAGTTTTGGGAAGGTTGAATTAACAAGGGTAGAGTGCAGCACTTTGCTCTGGGTTCTCCCTCCTCTCAATGGCAAAGAGATAAACATGTTTTGTAATAGAAACTTTAGATTTGGTGGGAAATAGCTAAACAAAGTGTAGACTTGGCAGTTTTCTTATGCTAGTGATTTTCCACTGGCATTCATCATGGCTTCATTGCTGTGGTGGCCTCTAAACCACAAAGCACTCTCTGAGGGGAGGGCACTGCAGTGTAACATACTGTCAGAAATTTCAGAATAATTCAGTGAGGTAGGAAATAGATGTTTAAACAAAAATATCCATCATTAGAGTACAAATGCTGGAAGTTTGATTAGAAAGCTGCTCCCTGGGAGACACTTCTCTTCAAGGCCTTTTAAATACTTGGCCAAATTCACACTGGTGTAACTATATTGACTTAAAAGGACTGGCACAGGGATGGATGTGGCCTATTTCCTGACATTGCTAGGTATCTTTTTCAGCATTTCAGGAAGGAAGGTGTTAGCTGAAGGTCCCAAAGCTCACTGGCACTCTCGCTGTCTCAAGCACATATGCATCTTTTCACATATATGCTTTATCTGAACATAGAGCAGTGGTTTTCAACCTGGGGGTCCGAAGACTGTGTGTAAGGGATCTGCGAAAGGTTTTCGTTACCATAGAACAGTGGTTACTACCCGTGGTCCGCTACCTGGGTGTCCACAGACTATGTCTAAGATTTAGACACAAAGGGGTCTGCTCCTCCATTTGAAATTTTTTTAGGGGTCCGCAAATGAAAAAAAAGATTGAAAGCAACTGGCATAGTGGATAAGGGCTCAGCTACACTTAAAATACTACAATGGCACAGCTGCACAACTCAGCTGTGCTGCTGGAATGCTTCAGTGTAGACACTACCTAAGCTGATGGGAAGGGTTGTCCCATCAGCACAGGTAATCCACCTCTCTAAGAGGTGATAGCTAGGTCGCCGGAAGAATTCTTCCATCAACCTAGTGCTGTCTAAACCAGGTTTAGGTCAGTATAGCTATGTCTCTCAGGTATGTGAATTTTTCACACCCTGAAAGATATAGCTATATCAATGTAAAATCCGAGAGCAGACCAGCCCTAAGATTTTGTAGCTAGAAGAGGGCCTGATCTTGCTCCCGTTGAAGTTAATAGGAGTAGATTCATTGGCTTCAATGGGGGTAAGAATCAAGTCACTTGTCTTCCTCCTCCCCCCCCAAAAGCGTACCTTGAGAAAGATGTGAAAATAAATTATTAGTAGTAATTTCTGTTACCATAGTGGCTAAGAACCCTAGTCATTGACTAGGACCCCATTGTGCTAGGCGCTGTACAAACCCAGAACAAATAAATTTCAGAGTAGCAGCCGTGTTAGTCTGTATTAGCAAAAAGAAAAGGAGTACTAGTGGCACCTCAGAGACTAACCAATTTATTTGAGCATAAGCTTTCGTGAGATACAGCTCACTTCATCGCATGCCACTAGTACTCCTTTTCTTAGAACAAATAGAGTGTCTGCCCCAGGGAGTGTACAAGTGAGAAGACAACAGATATGTACAGAAAAACTGATGGGGGACTACAAGGAGACAATATTGGTCAGCATGATAGCTAGTGATCTCGGCACACCAGTAGCCTAACCAAAAGGTGTTAAGAAATAAAAACCTAGAGATCAAAATGTAGGCAATGAGAAGTAAAAATCTAGACAACACAGTGCTGTTTAAATGAGATCAGAAAGCTCCAGAAGCTTGGTGACATGAAAACTGGATAAGCTGAAATGTTCTTTTAGCAGTGTATTTTGAAACTACAAGGTGGATGACTACTGTTTTTGATTTGTCTATAGTGTGACTTGGCATGTCATATTCCTAGCAAGGATAATCAGACAACACCCAGAACAGCACTTGCAGAATGTGCAATTCTTGGCGTAAGTAAAGTAACTAAGTATGGAAACCTTCATACATGTGCAAGTCTACTTGTCTGGACTGAGAAGTATTCTATCTTCAATACTGGTAAACTGTCAACATGAGGCTCAAGGAAAATTTTGGAACAGAGATTAAATCCCTCTTAAATTCAGGTTATCAGTGTGGGTAGAAAGTAGTTACAAAATAAGTTTGTATTATTACTACAGTGGCCATTCATGGACCAGGACAGCAATGTGCTTGGCACTGTACAACACACAATGAAATGGCTGTTTCTGCCCCTAAAAGTTTAGAATCTAATCTAATGAAGAATTAAATCCTTTTTAAAAGATGACTGGGTCTCTTTCCACTTCTTGAGTAGCAATCAGCAGAAGATTAAATATATGCCTGTTGCAGACCTGAATGAACTCCCTCAGATGTAGGAGCAAACAGTTTAAGTATGCATTAATGTTAATAGGTACCATGCTGTCCCTGAACATTTTTTATTCCTCCTGTTGGGTAATGTGTGTGATAGACTGTACAGCAAACTCTATCTCTGCTCATGCCCATGATGTTCTATAGAAAGCAATGCCAGAATATATCCTAGCAATTCTAACTAATATCTCCTCACACACTTTACTTTTCTTTTTCTAATATTTTGCTCAGTTTTTCTTTTTGGTAATCCCTTCCGCTGAAATCTTATCACCTATATAATGCTTTATTTGAATATTCCATTTTGCCTTTCATTATTCACCGGTTATGCTCGCTTTTTCCTATCTATGTTGGCGAAGGTCTCATGGTTGAAATATAGGATACCCAGCTTATGTTCTATTTTTAACAAGCGTTCAGGATAACTGTTTTCCATTTGCCACCCACATGCTGAGGTAAATGTTTTCTTGTTCGCAGATGTGAAGCTCAAGCATGTTTCTTCACCAGCATTTTCAACCATTTGTCTCGTTGAGAATGTTTTAGTATAGCAGCCAGAGTTGACAGCCATTATCAAGATAGGGGGAATTCACTGCTCAACAAATGACCTTCCTGTGGACTCACATTGTTTCATCATCAGGCTTATCTCAGCAGGTTTGGAAGATAGCCATGAAACCTGTAGCAACAGATTGGGCTCAGAGGAAGATAAAATAAGACTTCCTGATTTTTGTAACATTTGAGGGTGGCTGTATTGGTGTCACTTGATACATCATGTGGTAGCTGGTCTAGACTATTTAAACTTCAGGGAATTTCTTTCAAATATTATAGTAGATATTTTGATTGTTGACCATAATTTTTTTCCCTTCTGTATACTGGATTTTATTACTAGAGTAATGAAAAAATAGTCCAAAAGCCCTAACTGTAATAAATCATTTTTATTACACCAGAGAAATCTCCAAAGGTTTACTTAATTAAAGTTTGTTTGTGTTTCAGGGGCTAAAATAGAATTAGGCCACTCAATAGGTTGATATTTGCTCTGTGGGCCTCAGATATTTGCTAAACATGAGGAATAATTTGGCAGCTATACAGTGCATGATAAAAGTTTGGATTCTTCACTGCCTGCTTATCCTTCGTCAGGCTAGTGTTCACTTCACAGAGCAACTAATTACCCAACAGGAGCGTGTCACTTTTAACTGGGAATATACTAAGGCTGCTTTAGAATCCTCTCTCATCTGCCAACCGTGCTTCATTTGCCTTCTGGAGACAGCATGTCTCAAAATGCCAATGAAGTGCACTAATGGAGCAGCGTCTAAAGAAGCTGACGCTACCTATCATACCTTTCTGGTTAATTAAGGAGTGAGCTTAACTTTAAAAAGCAGGGCAGTTGAAACATGGGGAGCTATTTTTGGTATTACCAGATTGTCTGGTAACCATGTTGATAAGATGCAAGGAGTTTCAGGAAAGGATTCATTGAATGGCTTGCTGTCTGTGCAGAAGGGCTATATGCCCAGTGAAGAAAGGCTTACCTGAATGATATGCTTTGTGTAAATTATTCTGTGCATTGCTCCACTAAAATCATGCATCTTTTGGAAGAAGTGAGGATTGTGATTTCTATTGATTGCAAACATTCCTGTAATAGTATTTATACAGCAGATAGAGGTGATGTGTTTTTAAACACAACTTTGCAAGATAGGGAATATAAGCATACTCAGTGCCATCTTCTATTCTTTCTTCCAATATGTGCACCTTTCGTGACGTGGGTGAGCCAAATTGTGCTCCCTAGGTTTGCACAAGGGATCTATGCAGGGACCTCTCCAAGTTCCTCATAGAACAGGAGTTTGGCCATCTTTGTGGTATCATTTTTCCCTCCCTTTCTACACTGCGGTAGGGAGTCTTTGTGCTGTCTGGAGTAGGAATAGGATGAGGAATGGATGGGATGGAGGGAGAGGGGAATGCACATCATCTGGCCTTGTGAAAATTACAACCTTCCAGTGGGATGATGTGGTGGGATCTCAGTAAGGCAGGCCTTGTCATGATTTCCACCCAAGGGTTTTTGCTTGGGAGGAATGATCTGGCAGGTATTTTTATGTCAGAGGTGCAAATAACTGAGGACATGTAGTAACATGGGTGAATTTCAAGGGTACGTGTGCTCCTAAGCCATTTAAGTGCTTTTGAAAGTCCAACCTGGCAGCTAGTTAATTGAAATGTAAAACAGCAAGCTAGACCTTAGTAACACCGGTTTATGGAAAGTGACAGAACAGCTACCTAAATAATGAATCTGGTTTTACTTTGTGCATTATATAGAGCCATATACCCTTGATCTGTGGCAGAACTCCTCAGTGTTTTCAATGGGAGCGCTGTGTGACTCAAGTGTAGCGTATGGCTTGTTCATATTTGTAATGTAAAGAGACATTTCTTTTATCTGGATAAATGATCATCATCTCTTTAAGAGAATATTCCTGGAACAGATAATTTTTATAATAAAATACACTACACTTTCAGTATACTAGGTTGTCTCAAAGGTAAAATCGTATAAAGACTGAAGTTTGGGTCAGGTAATGTTTCTGTTGGAAATTTACAAACCCTTTGGCCCTGACCTAGATCTTACACCAATATAAGTCAGGAGCAACTCCATTGAAATCAAGGGAGTTACACTAGGGTAAAGCAGGTGACATCAGAATCAGGCTGTTTTATTTCTGAGCACATGAGACAAGTTGCAATGTGCATGCAAGAAAAATCCAGCTGGGCCTGAAATCTGTTCTGTGTCATCAGGAGTGAAAGTAATAATAAATTCTTACTGGTACGGGGGCCAGCTCCGGCCCCTGGAAAGGGCAGGGCCTCGGGTGGAAAGGGTGGGGCTGAGGGTCAGCCTCCTTCAGTCAGCCCATGTACGCTGCCTGGCCTCCGCCGCCCAGGGCTCCTGCAGCGATTTTAAATAGCCTTGGGCTCTGGCCGCTGCTGCAGTAGCAGCGGCGGCAGCCGGGAGCCCCGGGCCCTTTTAAATCACTGGCCCCAGAGCAGCTGCGCTCCCCCCCCCCGCCATCGGCGGCCCGGGGGTAGAGGGAGTGGCAATGACATTAAAGCGCTGCCATAGCAGCACTTTAATGTGGGCTGCATACGGGCCGGTACCGGCTTCTTACCGGTACGCCATACCGGCCCGTACCGGCTCACTTTCACCCCTGTGTGTCAAGTTATCTTATTAATAATGACAGGCTAGAAAATGAAAGCTTCTCTATTTTCCTACGTAAGTAGAAAAATCCTATACTATGAAAAGTCCCATTATCACTTATACTTACTTTACCCAAATGTTCCAGACGAATGGTATCTCTGAAAGAGTTTTTATTGCCCTTAAATCTAATGTAGTAAACAAGAAACACTAAACTCCAGTTCATTTTATCACTTGAGACTTAAAACATTCCTATCATTTACTAAATGGGTGGTGTGACCAGAGTCCCGGTCAGAGCCAACTGAGGTCACTCAGGATGAACTGCAAAGAATGGAGCAGGCAATCCCCAGAGCTGGTGGATATTCCAATACTTAGCTTTACCAAGCCGGTACAAAACTGCTTCTATTATACCTCACTGGTTACTCAGAAGTCAGCAACACAGTTCCCTTAAAGTAACCCAGTCTCAGGCCTCCACCTAGACATCCAAGTCAAATATGATGAGGATTACCGAAAATCATATTAATCATATTAAAAAATTCTACCAATCCCAAAGGATCGGATACATTACCTCCCAGTTAATGAATATTTCAGATCTTACCCAATACATGCTTACAGGCAATTCTTATTAACTAAACTAAAATGTATTTAAAAAAGAAAAGAAAAGAGAGAGTATAAGTTAAAAGATCAGTATACATACAGACATAAGTACAATCTTGAGCTTCAGATTCACAACATAGATGGTGAGCTTTGTAGATGCAAAGAGTTCTTTCAGAGATAGTCCATAGGTTATGTTTGTATTCAGGGCGGTCCAGTCAGAACTGGGATCTCAGTCCTTGTGGCTTAGGCTTCCCTGCATGAATCCTCAAGCAGATCTGAGATGGCAGGATCAGGACCCAAGCCATTTTTTATTCAGTTTCAGTCCCTCTGCGAACATTAGACACTCATTTCCTAAGCATCGCTGGTAATTATTCACACAGATCCACATAAGGCTATTGCCTGTTTTTCCACCATTTGTAGATGATTTGCTATATATTTCAAAGAGAGATGAATACAGCAATATCCTATGTTTACAGTTCATTTAAATATTAAGAGGTCCTTTTGATCTCTGAATTAACAGAATACAGACAGGGACTGTTTGATTACATTGTTGACCACTAGCAATATATATGTAAATACACAAAAACGCAAACATTATCTACTCATATGTTTTTAAGGGTTGAATCTGAGTCATTTATCCTTCAAGAGGCTTAACCCTTTCTGGTCATGCAACACAACACATTCAACAAAATAATTTTATACAGCCCCTTACTTAACTCTTGATCCTTGGTGTAAGTGTGTGATTATTCTCTTCCAGGGCAAGTGTTTCTTGATGTGTTTTCAGTTATTGTGTAAAAAGTTGAATTTGATGCAGTGTTTAACATAGGACCAGCTCTCAAAAATATAAATATTTCACCTTTAGGAGTCTGGAATCTAATATAACTATCTGAATTGCCAAATGAAAGTCCAGGTGTGGGAAACAAAATTTCTGTTTTGTACAGCTCTGTTTATATTATTGAATACTATTGACTACAGAGCCGATGTTCCTTTGTTACATTTGAAACAGATTTCTGTTACAATTCCTTGGCATTTTTTAGCCAAGATTGGACATACACTATGTTGCTTATACTCATCTCTTGCTTTTTGTACTTCTGATGATATTTCAAGCCTGGGAGATCATCAGCTAAAAGGCTACAATTTGTTTAAAATTGGGACATAAAATGGTTCCTTGTAGCTCGGACTACATTGACGAATTCTCAGCCCTCCAGGTAGGTATAAGCACTGAGATGTTTTTGTTTTTCTTCTTTGTCCTTTATTTAGTGTCAGTTTGCTAACCGAAGCGGAGTAAATAACTCACATCAAAGAGTTTATGTGATGAATTTTGCCTTTTTAGCTAGTCACAAATTATTTATGAAAAGCTTAATTTTTTTTAATGGAAATTCACCACGTAATTTTGGTGTATTATCATCTACAGACCATATGTGAATAGCTTACTGTGCACATTTGATATTCAAAATGTGTTGGCTAGTTTTAACCAGCTGCATAGATAAGGTATTGTTTATCCTACCTAATAGTATGAATACAACTCTTAGAAATAGGTTTGAAACCCAGTCTCAGTTTGAAATTCATTTTCAATGAATATTCTTTAATAACTGTTTAAAATTGGTTGTTTCCATTAAAGTTTGTTTGAAAATTTTCACGAAAAGTAAATATTGAAGAGATGGAAGTGAATTCAAATTTTCTGTCTCAGATGTTCACAGGCCCTTTTTGGAGACATTTGTACAGCTGTAGTGCTAACCTTTACGTGGTCCTTGCCCTTCCAGTAGTCAGAGTTCTCAGAGGATAGCCTCTGCTCCTTTCTTAGATTAATCATAACTCCTTGACAGTTTCAATTTACTTTCTGCTTCCACTGACCACACCAGCCACTCTTGGTATCTCCCTCATCCCACTGGGACCTTTCCCATGCTTTGTTACAATGACCTGACTGTAATTCTTTAACTAATAGTGTATGCAAAAAATCTTAGGTTCAGTTTTGAATCTCATTATTTGGATTAAGTCCCGGCAAATCTGAACCCTGTGGCAGATTTAGCTATAGATTTGAAAAAGTTTACATAATGTGTAGGCTTTGCAGTGCCTCTCAGTCCTGAGTTATTTTGGCTTTTAAAAGGTCTTTGGAACATCCCCCACTGTTGGAAGTCAACACTGTAAATTTTATTTAATTCATTTCTTTGTCTAAGTAGTGTATGAAATGTTATCATAAGGCATCCAAACATCACACAGCAAAAGCCAAGATACAGTACAAAACATTAAATCAATCAAAAAGTGCTAGCTGGAATTAGTATTTCTTGTACTGTAAACAGTCATCTACAGGTGGTAAAACTGGTTACTAAATTTGAGTGCCAAGGAACTTTGTAGTATAATTATTATATTAGTGAAAGCTTTACCTTGTGTTCAGCTTTAACTTAGATTCCGATATAGACAATGTTGCAGAAACCAGATAATTCACACTAATGACTAGGAAACCCATTGTGTATTGTGAATGTTGTGAATAAGTGACCAGAACAAGGCTTAATACAGAACAAGATGAACTTTGTTCATTTTGACTTTTATAAATTCTGTTTTAACTTTTTATATTGTCCCAGAAAATGTACTATAGTCTTTTTTGTAAAAATAAGTAGGTTTTTTAAATTTTGAAGCCTCCTTTCAGCCCTCTACTATTCAATCTTTGCTGATGTGTGAGGTGCAGCCACATTCTCCCCATTTCTCTATCCCACCCATCTTGAATTATACAGCGTTTGGATTAGCTGATATAGTTTATTAACCAAATTCTACTACATGGGATAAAACCTACTTTCCTTACTTAGATGGAAAGATGATTTAATGGATCAAATCCTGCTCTCATTTTATTCCATAGCAAAACTTCGAGTGACTTTAACGGAACCAGGGGTACAATATGTATTGAAGCCAGTAGTCCAGATTCTAGGTTACAATGTGGGCTACTTTGCATTCACCACTGGTGCAAAGCAGGCTTACAGCCACATAACCAATTAGAGGAGCTCCATCCCAGCACAGGGGGATCTTCTAAAGT
Organism: Eretmochelys imbricata; assembly: GCF_965152235.1. Classification (NCBI taxonomy): domain Eukaryota; kingdom Metazoa; phylum Chordata; order Testudines; family Cheloniidae; genus Eretmochelys; species Eretmochelys imbricata. Next base: position 14,965,749 of record NC_135579.1, on the reverse strand, counting down.
GTGGATCCTGCATGCCAGCTCCTGCACTACCCCACCATTACAGATGATGTGGCCAGGGGAAAAGAATCACAGCCAGAGGGTTCCTTTGCTGCTGTAATAGGCCTTAGCAGCCCTCTCTGGATATAGTGTCATGAGAGAGAGAGAGAAAGAGAGCTAAACCTTCTAGAATAAAGGGGGAAGGGTCAAATGGTAAATGAGCCAAATGGCACCGAAGCAGCACAAACAGGCATAATGGGAGTCCAAGAATCTGGCCCAAGTAGCCAGAAAGCTAGCCAAAGTGGCCAGCTTGAGATTCCCTGGGTGAAGGAGATTCTCCAGCTACTTTAGAGCCACCACAGCGAGCCGTACATCTGTGACCAGCTAGTGCAAGTAAGCAGGTGGCTTTATCACGTTTGACCTGTCCCACCAGGTTCTGAGTCCAATGTAGCTTGGCCAGATGCAAGGACCGGGCCCATTGTATCCGGTTATGGATGGCTTTGTACTAAAAGCAATTTGAATGGTTATGGTGCGAAGAGCAACACTAAAATTAGCTATTGCTTTCTTTTTATAGTAAAAATAGTTTTCTTGGAATGTACTTGTAAGCAGAGTCAGGATGAGCTCTACCCTGACATCTAGTGGTGAGTTGTGGCGGGTTGTGGAAAAGAACTTCAGGGGCTGATCTCATTTGCATAGGCACACCCACCCTGCCTAGATGGTCACTTTGGCTGCTGTGGGATCCTCAGTTTCTGGGGCAGGAAGAATAAAGTGTTATTATCCTGATTATGTGAATCAAGGACAGTGGACCTGTACTTGGCGTTTTGTTATGATGGAGGGACTTGCCATCAACTATGTAGCACTTGCTAGGCAAGGGACATGGGTTCCAAAACTCAGTGAATGGAGAGAGTCATTTGTATCTTGTGCTATAGGCCCCTTCTGAAGGCTCTAAGTGCTAACTGCACCTTCTTCTCTTTCCACTGTGTAATAGCAGAGATAATTTTGATTCTACTAGGAGTCTGGTTACAAATTGTAGAGCTGAATTTACTTTAGGCTAATGGTGCATCAGCGCTGGGGCTCCCCTACTATAAGCTGAAATCACTGAGTACTGTGTTAAGTAGTAGGGGGCCTGAAGATATATTGCTGAGCAGCTTGCAGGACAGCTACTGGAAAGGAGCAGCTGGTGGAGCGGCTAGCAGGATGGCTACTGGAGGGGAGCAGCTGGTGGTGAAGGCTGCAGCAGAAACCCATAGAGAGGTGGGGCAGTCGGCTGTCGGAGCACGTAAGGTGCCCCTTTATTTCCCCCTCCCCCATTTCTACACAGGCTGGGGGGGTGGTTAAAACTCTGCAGATGAACTTTTGAAGTCTGGACTCACCAAGGACAGAGACAGAGACTTTTGGGTTGCTGGACTTCGTGGTTGTTGGACTTTTGGGACTTTGGGTGACTTTTGGGTTGCTGAACTCAAGAACCAAAGGGAAAGGACACGGCCCAATTTGCTTGGGGTGGGTTTTTGCTCATGGTTTGTATCATGAATCCTGTTGGTGGTGTTTCCCCAACATAATGCCACATTGTTTCTCTGTTATTAAAAGGCTTTTGCTACACTCAGACTCTGTGCTTGCATGAGGGGAAGTATTGCCTCTTAGAGGCGCCCCGGGGGGAGAGGGGGGGGAAGGGTATATATTTGTCCCGGGTCACTGGGTGGGGGCTTGAGCCGGTTTTGCATTGTGTTATTCGAACGGACCCCCTAGATACTGAACCCGGCCCTTGTTGCTGCCAACTCTGAAGGGCAGAAGGGTTACACACTGTTACAGCTGCCTGTGTGATTGATGAACCATTACTGGAAAATACCAAGGAGAATATTGTCACAATACTGAAAGCAGAAGATGTGATTATACCAATGATCTGTTTTTTCCTGTAATGCTGCTTGTTCTCATTATGGGATTTAAATGATCAGTTTCCTGTCCAAAGCAGCAGCGGGGAAAACAAAGTAATGTCCCTATCCCCTCACCCCCGCCTGATATGAGTCATTCACTTGTAGACTACTGAACAATTAAACTCTGGTCTTGTTTGCTTATATTTTTTCCTTTCGAGATCCATGGTTGTTGTCAGTATATTCTACAAACAAGCGTGTTGCATTTTTTATTATTTAATCCAGGAAGAAGTCAATTAGTGTACATACTCCATTTAGAATGTTCTGAGCTGTGCTTTGAGATCTTAATCTTTTGGGGCACGTTTTATCATCTTAAATATGGACCCAGTTGATAGCAATACTTCCTTTTTGGGGTTCTGCACAGGTACAGAATGCAGACAACTAGAGGAGATTAACCCAAATGTTCCTAATTTATGCAGGTCCAGGAAAGTTTATCTTTTATCATTCAGAAATAAGTGCAGCAAGCTGTTTTTAAAAGTCTGACTTCCACGCATGCCATTAGTTAAATCCCAGTAATCGCAAAAGGTCTACTAAGTGGATTTCACAGGAGTGTCCTAATTCATTTCAGAATTTCCATCAGCCTTACATTGTTAGGGTCTTATCTCCCCTAAAGAATGATGGGCAAATCTTGTGCCGTCTTGCATCCCATGCAATCCCAGAATTCTGTTAGCCCACTTCACCACTGGTGCACACAGTGCCTGGTCATTCACACCTGTGCAAAGGGAGTGTGGCATGTTACCACTAGACCTAAGTTTGAGGATTCTATTTGATAGCATTTTAGCGCTGCTAAATGTGGAGGGCTGCATTTTGCAAGTCTAAATGAGTGATAACCCAAGCCTGATAAGATTTATGGAGGATATAGTGAGAGCAGAATTTGGCCCATGGTATTTGGTAGTTGTAAAATGTACTTTTTGTTTGTTTGGTCTTTAAAAAACACTTGTACTACCTGTTTCCCATTATTCTAATCCTAAGCATAGAAAGTAAATCATGATCAATTGTCATCTTTTTGTGAGTTTTGGGAATTGGGAAAACATTTTCCTTTGAGAATTAGAGGGAGGAGCACAAAATATTTTTGGCATGATTGATCCCAGATTTGAAAAGCTGAAAGGTCAAGTACTCTTACCCATTACAGTTCTACCTTTTGTATGAGCGCCTCTGACTATTGCAGAACAAAAGGAGTTATATTTCCAATTTTGTGTGGTGGGGCACGCTCGCCCTTGGCACGCCCCCTTTGCATCCAGGCATAACATTGCTGGTATCTTCAGCTCCAGTACCTCCTGCTGGCTGTCTGCTTCTGGCTTCAGGCCTTCTGTGGCTCAGCCCTCCAACTAGTCACAATGTTCAAACCACTTTTGGGGTACCACAGACAAGTTTAAATGAACCTGAATAATTCTTCTGCCTCTTTGGGCTACTGACTTCTTCCCTCTCCACATGTAAACCCTGGCTCAGGACTACCCATATAGGAGCCTACCCTGCCCTACAATATGCTTCTCCATTTATCTTCCCATTAAACCCTAGCTCTAAGTTCCCCTCTGACAGAGGGTATGTCTACACAACAATTTAAAACACACAGCTGGCCTGTGCTAGCTGACTCAGGCTCACAGGGCTCAGACTACAGGGCTGTTTCATTGCTGTGTAGAATTCCAGGCTCAGGGCCCAGGCTTTAGGGCCCAGTGGGGTGGGAGGGTCCCAGAGCCCTGGCTCCAGCCTGAGCCCAGCAATCTACACAGCAGCGAAGCAGCCCAAGCCCAAGTTGGCTGGCATGAGCCAGCTATGGGTTCTTCTTTGCTGTGTAGACAAGAGAGAGCCCCATCTTCTCTATAGTCTCACTCCCCAACTCCTTCAGTCTACTTATTATGGCCTAGCTTTCACCCCTAAGGCCTGGAGTCAATTCCCAGGTGCTCACCTCCCGAGGTGCAAAGCGTAACTAATTGTGTGCATTTGCTAGCCTCGCAGGTGATGAGGGGCTAAGCCCTGTAGAATCATAGAATCTTAGGACTGGAAAGGACTTTGAGAGGTCATCTAGTCCAGTCACCTGCACTTGTGGCAGGACTAAATATTATCTAGACCATCCCTGTCAGGTGTTTGTTTAACCTGCTCTTAAAAGTCTTCAATGACGGAGATTCCACAACTTCCCTGGGCAATTTATTCCAGTGCTTAACCACCCTCATAATTAGGAATTTTTTCCTAATGTCCAACCTAAACTACCCTGGCTGCAATTTAAGCCCATTGCTTCTTGTCCTATCCTCAGAGGTTAAGGAGAATAATTTTTCTCCTTCTTCCTTGTGAAAACCTTTTATGTACTTGAAAACTGTTATCATGTCCCCTCTCAGCCTTCTCCTCTCCAGAGTAAACAAACCCAATTTTTTTCAATCTTCCCTCATAGGTCATATTTTCTAGACCTTTAATTATTTTTGTTGCTCTTCTTTCTCCAATTTGTCCACACCTTTCCTGAAATACTCAGAATTGGACACAGTACTCCAGTTGAGGCCTAATCAGCACAGAGTAGAGCGGAAGAATTACTTCTCGTATCTTGCTTACAACACTCCTGCTAATAGATCCCAGAATGATGTCTGCTTTTCCCCCAACAGCGTTATACTATTCATTCGTATTTAGCTTGTGATCCACTATGACCCTCAGATCCCTTTATGCAATGCTCCTTCTATCACACTTTGTCAAACAGAATTTTTGAGCCCTCGTGAAAATGTATAGGTTCTATGAAAATTTTAAAAAATCTCTTACGTGAGCTTCATCAGTGTAGAATACTATGAAGGGGTTGTTTACTATTGTAGAGTGGCTAGTATTTTTATTAATGGTATAGCCATTAAGAGTGAGTTTCTGTGGATTATAAAATATAAACTTAGCTGATGATTGGTAAGAAGAAAGAATCAAGGCTCAGACAAAGAAAAGGTTTTCAAACCATTGCCTATTTGACCCCAGATGCAATAAAAGGATGTACAACGTGGGCATGCCATCCTTGCAGAGTCAAAGCTCCCATGGAAAGGAGTAGGAGTTTTAGCTAAGTAAGCAAAGCAGGGCCAGTCCCCCCAAAACTGGTGTCCTATCTACTATTAGGTTGATGTACTCTGAAAAACGACTGCATGTTTAATGATTCTATATCAAATCTACTCCTTTTAAAGTTAAAGAGATGGCTTTTGTAACTGCCAGCCCTGCCTGGGATCTGAGTTCCAGACTTGCAACATATTTACAAAGCTAAGTACATGGTATAAAACTGCTTGAGCACAGCTTTAATTTTTCTGGATTCTACCTTCAATAACAAAGTCCCTCTAACCTTGCCAGCCACGGGTATTTTGTGCATTGAAAGGATGAACTGTGCTTGAAAAATCTCTCTGATATATCAGGTACACACAGTCCCCACTCTATATTTATATTTGAGTTCTTCTGCAGGATACTCCCTCTATACAATATTCCAGTGTCAACAGGAGACAGGATCATGTCCAGTAGCTTTGCCCTGGTTTTGCAGCTCTAGAAGACACCAGTATTGTACTTCTACACAATTCTGTTCCATAAAGCCAAGCAGTTCCAGTGCTCCCTGTGCTAATGTCTCTGCATTGTTTAACACCATATCAAATGTCAATTCCCAGTCAGAACTTGTACCCTTTTATGACCAAATGAACACACTCTCTGAACACAGTAGCTGAAATATACAGATGTAGTTAATGGGGCAAAAATGCTTACATAGACATAGATACCTGGATTTTCAAGTGGAAGATTTTTAAAATATCTGATAGCCAATAGATCTGGTTCTATGGGAGGGAAGAACTACATATGTTAAATGTGGATAAACCCATTGTAACAGGGTTGCCTGTCTCTTTAAGAGTCAGGAAGCCTGGAGCCACACAACCTTGTTAGATAGTCAGACCAAACTGGGAAGGGGTCAGGTGATCCCTGTAAGGACTGAAAGGCCTTAGGGAGGAGCTGTGGAAAGTAGGTGGGGTGTTATACTGTGCATTCTCTTTTGGTTTGGGGGTGGAAGAAGTTGGGTTGGGGTTTTTTTGATGAGTTTTGTGTTTGAATTAAATTGTAGCCTAAGGGAAGGATTAGAAAGAGATCTGGATGTGGCATTAGTCCTTCCCGGGCTCAGGTAGACAGGTCAGCCATTTACACCAACATAGGTGAAATGTCTCAGAAAGGTGACCTGGTCAGGCAGATCAATGAGTGGATAGTTTGATAGTCCCAACTCAGAGTTGAGGCACACTTGGTACCCAGCTTGTATCAGTTCTGTGCAGAAATAAAGGAGTTCAGTCTCTTGGGCAGCCAAATCACAGTGGTGAAACTCTCCTCCCCAAAATGTAATTTTTCAGGTTGGCATGAAAGCAAAGTAATTTTTCATTAATGTACTGTATTAATATATGCCAGGAAGTTAAACCATGGATATATCTCTGTTAGTCTTCTCTGACTTAATTCTGAACCTGAAGAAATCTCATAAGGCACAAATGGATCCTGAAAACAACAATGTGGTTAACCTACGCAAGTTGAGAATTGTTCAAATTTGTAGGCATGTTCGAACATATAGAGTTCTCTCCTTATAACTGTAAATGGGCAACCTAAGCTTTGGAGATTTATCTAAGATGTTTATATTATTTCTCACTGGAGGCAACAGAGGAAAAGCTTGGGTTTATTCAGCTGTAGCTCTATTCCCTGGTGTTCTATACAAGTCCTAATATTTTAAGCATTTTATATTTTGCATTTGTGAATGCAGGTTTTCTAGAACTGGAACACCAAATTTAATGTTTTTAGAACAACACTGAAAATCCAGGAACCCTAAAATATAAGCAGTATTTTTTGTTGATCACAGCATTATAAAGCCATTACCTATGCTCATACTTAATACTTTCTCTCCCAAGCAACATATGAGCATAATTTCATAAAGGCTTGCTGGAATTTAATATATCAACTTCCTTAAACAGACATGTCCTGTTTCTTTTGTTTCCTTTTCTGTCTTTGTGGAGATTGTTGCTACAACACTATCCATTGATGCTCTCTGCATTTAGTTATTGGTTTCCATTCTAGCACTGAATGCTTCCCCTCTAGCACCTGATCCTTTACAGTATCTTCCAGTTTGGACTGCATACGGCCTTTCCCCTGCATGTTGTAAAGTGCGAGGCACATTTATGAAGCTATAGAAATATGAACTACATTCCTATTTAGATTAGTTCATATGCATTCCTATAACACCGTCCGATTCTTATTGCCTACAATAATAATATAATCTACAGACTTTGTCAGTGCACAGCATTTGGCCCTCCTGTCTTGCTCTGTTTCATTGCTCTACAATGCCCAGTGTAACATACCCCTTGAATTAACGTGTTCAGCACAAATATGAAGTCTGTTCTCTCTTTCTCTGGTTCCAAACGTATTGTTGTTAAGACTTGAAAAATTGAACCTGAAACAAAAAGTTTAAATATGCTTTAAGATTTTTCCATTAGTCATAGAAATGTATAGAACACTTCTTAACACTCGTTTAAAATAGAAAGCATTGTACTAGAAAGATACTGTACTTGATAAGTTTGCTGAAAAGACCCGTTTTGAGAAAATACTAACTTGGAGAAGACGCTAAAGGGATTTCACTGAAACAAATGCATTTCATATTTCTAAAATGTGATACGATAGCATTTGATTGCCAAGGAATATGGTTCAGGAATGCAAGGTAAAGTGTTAAAAGATCAAGAAATAATAGTAATTTGGTCTCATAAAACGCCAAGCAAGAATGAATTGTTCAGATTTTTAATTCCTGTCTGATGCTTTGAAGATTTAACGTTTCTGTTTGGCTTTAAATATTAAAGTTGCTCTAAAGATTCTCAAGAACATTCATGTCAGTGTTTCACTGGCTTCTCTGACTATTGCCATGTGAGTGTTGCTAGGGTTAATTGACCCTACAATATTACTGTGGTGCCTGTGTTGCACTGCAGCATCAAATTGCTTTGCAATTTCCTGTTTTTCTGGAGGCCCAGAAGTCTGCTTGCTTTTTTTTGTCACCCCAGTAAACTACCTTTATTTCTCTCAGCAGCTCTAGTTTCATAACTTTTTTTATAGTAATCGGTGCTGCTGCACAGAGAGAGAATGCAAATATTTAGCATGGGCTCATGTTTACTTCTTTGCTTTAATGATTTGCAAGAGATTGTGCCTCTTCAGAATTTCTCAGGAGGAGAAGAATTAATAGCTTAAACATATATGTTCAGGGAAGCTTTTCAGTTTATTGATCCCAAGATTCTTTTCTAAGCTTGCTTTTATAGAACTTCATAAATAGAAATAATAGTGTTGTTTTAAAAGAGACGGAAAAAATACCGATACCGTGTATATTGATTGTAATTTGCATATGTATAGATTGTATAGCTTGTAATTTGCAAAGACTATGAATCGATGGGAGTTATGCATGTGACTCAAGGGTAGTACGAAGCTCACATGCCAGCCCTACTTGGGTTTTTCAGTATAAGAGCTTAAGAAACCCTGCTGCAGAGGTCTTCCCCAGTTGTCCTGTAGCTAGGCATAGTTTGGCCCCTAAACCCACTGTCCCATGTGACTCTTGGGAAACTCTCAAGGGAGAGAAGTTCCATATGGAGGCCTCATCAACTCCACACTATTCCGTCCCCCACTGGCAGGTACACCAAATCCCCTTCCCTAGCACAGATTTTCAGCCATGTAGCAAGTGAGGACCTGCAATAACCTTCTGGTGGATTTATGCTTAGATATTCACCCATGTCTGTGAGTGGCAACTACCTTCTGCCACTCCTGTTCCCTCTACAACCTGGACTCTGAGGCTTGTCTAGACTAGGATTTAAAGGGTTGGTATCATGGGAGATGGTGGCCAGGTCATTGGGAGAGGCTAGCCTCTGGCCCCTCCCCTTGTGCAAATGTGTAAGGCCATTAATTGTCTCCTTCTACACAGGGCTGTGAATCTCAGCAATGTGCAGGACATAGTGGATAGATTTGCAGCAATGGGGTTCCTGAACTGTGGTGGGACAATCGAGGGCATTCAGATCTCTATTTTGGCACCAGCCCACCTTGCAACAGAGTACATCAATAGAAAAGGCAACTTTTCTGTAGTTATGCAAGCACTGGTGGATCACTGGGGGCCCTTCCCTGATATCAGTGTGAGCTGGTCAGGGAAGATGCATGATGCTCGCACCTTTAAGAACACAAGACTGTTCAGATAGCTGAAAGCAGGGACATTTTTTCCTCACCAGTGGATTACCACTGGTGGTACTGAAATGCCAGTAGTGATTCTGGGGGACCCAGCCTACTCCTGGCTCATGAAGCTGTACACTGGCCACCTTGACAGCACCAAGGAAAGATTCAACTCCTGGGTCAGCAGATGCAGAATGTTTGTTGGAATGAACTTTTGGTAGATTGAAGGGATACTGACGGCGTCCACTCACTAGTTTGGATCTCAGTGAGAAAAATATCCCAATGCCTGTTGTGTCTCGGATATTATGCAGTGCACAAAGGGGAAAAAGCTGCTGCCAGGGTGGAGGGCAGAGGTGCAGCAGCTGACTGCTGACTTTGAACAGCCAGACAGGAGGGCTATTACAAGACCCAGTGTGGAGCTATGCAGTTGAGGGAGACTTTGAAAGAGCACTTTGACAGTCAGCCACAGTAATGTTCTCTGGGCCTGGAGCGTCGCGTGCTGCTTGCTGTACATTTATAAATTTGACTGGGTGTTTTCCTGGACCTATGAATTGTGTGGGGCTTGATGTGCATTTACAAGTACCGTTTGCTTTGATATCGCTGTGCACTCTGCAATATTTGTTGTGAACTAATAAAGATAATTTCCTTCTCCAAAAATAGAACTTTATTGAAAGCGGGGAAAATAGTGCAGAAAACCAATGTGCAAATAAAAGGTTATACAAATTTAACATAACTTCAAGCGGTGATCATTTAAAATTAGGAAGGAAGTAAACACTTAGGATCAACTGAGTGCACACATAGTCTTTTTGTTATGGCTACAGTTATACTTATCTATGAGAACCAGGATTGCTGAATGTGAATCTGGGTTTCTTTGCTGTCCCCCACACGGAGTAGTAGGGGTAAGGATGCGGTTCCTCATGCCATGTGGTATGTGAGGTAGGTGGATTAGGGAGCAGCTACCATGGAGTTTTCCAAGGACTGCAAAGTGTGGGGAATCTGGGATTTGGGGACCTCTAGATCAACTGGAGTCTGGGGCATTTCAGTTTGCTGCCTGAGAAGACCCATTATGTCTTGGTGTATTTCCCTGTCCTTTTCCTTCTGAGACTTCTGGGCCTTTTTCCTGTCCCCTGTCCTTCTCCATGCTGTTGGGCATATTGGCCCTCCAGACCTTTGTCCGTGGTCTGCGTAGCATCTTGCAGAGCATATCCAGTGGTGCAAGTACAGCGGTACAGTGCAGTGTGCCGTACCAGTAAGATATTTGTAGCTGGTACTCTGTACCAGAAAGACAGAGGAGCACAACGTGGGGCCGCCAGCGGGAGCTCCATGCCAGCAGCCCCTCTGGAGCTGTTCCACCCCCAGCCCTTCCACACAGCAGCATCTCCTGTCTGGGGTCTGAACTGCTCCTTTCGCCGCTGCGGTTCCAGAGAGCCCTTCGGTTCAGAAGTCTTCAGCACAGCGACAGGCGGACAGAACCCCCCACCAGGTAACGTGGGATGGATCATGGGGAGGGGATGTGGAGAGTGCGGGGCCCCTGGGCTGGGGACAGGGTGGGGAGGAGTCACATAGGGGGTCACGTGGGTAGGTCACGTTCTCCCCCCCCCCCGCCCTTTAGCTGGTGCCACTCCTTTGTGTCCCTCCATGAGTGCAGCGTAGCGGTAAGAAATGAATTCTACTTGCACCATTGAGCACATCCTACCCCATCCTCTTCTTTCTCCTCCTCGTTAGGGTCAGGTGTTCTAGTAGTGTGGAGGGAGGGATCCCTCAAGGCTGCCACTCCAGAAGATGCTGATTAAAAACAGACAGAAGAGCCCCTGGACTTACAGTCACAAGGGAAAGATAAGTTTCAAAACTCCCTTTGATTATTCCCATAAACACTTTCAATACAACACGTCAGATTTGGAGTGCCTCAGCACAGCACTGCTCTCTGGCCCCAGCCATGGTGAGAATGGCCCACCAGGGACAAGGGGGGAAGGATTGTATATTGCATTAAGCTATAACATTTCAGTCCCTATTCCATGGGTGAGAGGGCAGGGCAATGGCAGTGAATGTTGGCACTATTTTCCACAGGCTGTGGTGATCTTACTCCTCTTCTCCTGAGGTCATAAAAGCACAGAGAACGCAGCTGCTACTGGTGTCCCAAAGCTGCCTGGGCTCATAGGCTGCCAGCCTCTTTACACCTAATCAATATACTTGCTAAGTTCATCCTCTGCCCTCCAGCACAAAGACAACCTGCCCACAGTAGATAAAAAGGAATAGTGTCGGGGAAAAATCTCATGGTCTATGGTACTGTGAAGAAAATTTACAAGGGAAGTGATGGAAGCCCCACTGCTGAACCATACAAAACTGATGTGGGCAAAGAACTGGAGAATATAATATAGGGAAAAATCTTTCACTGAGGGTGGAGTGAGCTAGGTGACTTAAATCTTTTCTATGATTGTATCAATCTAGACCTAGGGAGCAATCAGAACTTATGGCCTGCTTCCAAGTGAATATTTGCAATACATTCAGGGAGACGTATGTTTTTGTAAGGACAATCATGCATGGGGTGGTATTAGCCAATTAACACAACTGTCCAGGTTTCTCTCTAGCTCATCAGAGTGGTCACCTTCCCTAATTTGGCATGAAAAAGACATGAGTGTGTGAGCAGCACTATTGGAGTGGGGATGGCAAAGTTCTGAGCACAAGTCCCAAGGTGCGAGAGGTGTTCTGCCGCTGAGTCAAACCCAAGCTCTGCAGCATCAGGACACAGAAGCCCAGACAAACTGTCAAAGCCTGATTCTGGTCTGTATTGAACCCTGGTTAATTTATCTCCATTTATGGAGTTATTTTCTGTCAGGCTGAATATTGCATTACTTTTTGGCTGCTTCAGTGGAGACAAAATATTTAAGATGATTTAAACAAGTAACAAAATCCATTTTAAACCAAAAATTACCCCCAAGTGGTGGGCTTATTGTGTGTGTGGTTTTTCTGTTTGTTTTTTTTAAAAGATTTTATGTAACCTTCCTGCTGGGAGAATAATCAAAGGGTGAGATCCTCAGCTGGTGTAAGTCAATGTAGCTCTGTTGAAGTCTGTGGGGCTGCGCTGATTTATGCAAGCTGAGAATCTGGCCGCAAATGTTTTTAATGTTGTACTAGGAAAACTTGAAACATTTTTGTTTTAATGCCGAAGTTCACTCCCTTTCTGAATGCAAAGTTATAAAATTCTTAAGATGATAAAGAAGTGCTTTGATTTCACAGACACACACAAGCCTAGAGGACTGGATGCCTCGGGTTTTTGGCAGTGGAATACAGAGACTGTGGCCAGTTTAACTCTGGTCGAGGTCAGCGGTAACTGGAAAGTCATTCCCATTTAAAGGTTCTTGAATAACAAAGGAAATTCATGCTCCTTGAACTATTAAAACTATGGAAAAACAAATTTCTGGATCAACATTCCAGCATTTAGATATATTGTGATATGGGAGACAGAGATTTCTAGTGGATAGAGCACTGGCCTGGGACTTGGGAGGCTGGATTTTACTCCTACCTCTGCCATTGACCTTCTGGATGACTTTGGGTAAGTCTGTTCCTCTCCTAGTACCTCAGTTACCCCCACTGTAAAGTGGGGATGGTGACATCGACTTCTACGAAATCTGCTGGTGAAAAGTGCTGTACAGGAGCAGAGGTTGTCCTGTTATCTTTGTTCTAGGTTAAATGAGTTGGTGTTCTCATTTCTTCCAGGACCACATCACATCACTGGAGTTGACACTCTTGGGGACAATCTCAGCAGCCAGGGTAAGAAGTAGAAATACCTGCAGAGTGTAGTGGGAGTCAGCGTGGAGGAGCAAACTTCCCTCACTAACCACACTCCTCCTCTCTGGAGATAACCAGCGCATAGCCTGTGCTGCTCCCAGGATTTGGCCCTAAAGAAATTTGTTCTGTTGGTTAAATTGGTTATAAATATACTCTGCGGTACAATTTTTAAACAGCTACTTATTTTCCCTCCTGGTTTTTCTCTCAGAAAGGAGCAAAGGGACATTCCCTGTGACAGAATGCTGGGCAACCAGCACTCTGATCACTGTATCGATGAAATCGCCCTGGAGTAAACTCAGGGGACAAGACTGCCTAATTGATGGATTAGAATGGGCTGGGGAGAGTTAAAGCACGAATTAGCCTGTTAACTCAGAGAGTAGAAGCCAGCAGGCAGACTAGCTGGCTTTGAGAGCCAGAGCTAAGGGTCTAAGGGGCTGAGGAATAATATGTTGTTGTAGCCAAGGTGCCACACAGTACAGGTGATGGGACACTATAAATAAACCACCCATGATGTTTACAGGCAGAGAGTCTCTAACCAGTCTTGTGCATGGAGGAAGACCAGAGTGGAGAGGGCACCCCATTACATACCCTGAATGTTTTTTATGTAGTAAACTAAAGTGAACTCTCCCCTGCACATAAACTTGTTACTTACGAGGCTTGCAAAGAAATCTGGGTCTACGCAATTATTCTTCTCATTTACTTCCTTTAGTATCTTGAATCTGTTTAGTATCCTAAGTCACTTATGGTTTGTCTACACAGGGATAAAAACCTGCAGCTCGATCGAGTCAGCTGACTCTGGCTCACCGGGTTTGAGCTATGGGGCTGAAAGATCACTGTGCAGAGTAGACCTTAGGCTGGAGCCTGAGCTGTGAACCCTGCAGGGGTGGAGGATCCCAGAGCTGTGGATCCAGCCTGAGCCCAAACGTCTACACCAATTTTTAGTCCCAAAGCCTGAGTCTCCTGAGCCCAAGTCAGCTGAACCAGGCCAGCTGTGGCTGTGCTGTGGATCTTTTATCCCTGTGTCAATGCAGCCTTAGGAGCTTATGAGACCGTTACCCATAGGGCCCAATCCAAAGCCCATTGAAGTCAATATGAGTCTTTCCAGTTGTTGGGCTTTGGGTCAGGCCCACAGTAAGTGAGACTGTGTCATGTCCTAGATATTTGCATTGCAAACACTGCAGTGAAAAAATAGCTGGGTCCCTATTGAAGGTTTTTAAATAAAGTGAAAATGAATGTAAGTGTCTTTGTTTTGCTAGTAAAAGGTATGTGGATTTAACAGTAATCCATAACATGACCAATAAAAGCTGCCTCCTTGTTGTCCCTTGTCTTTAAAAAAAATTATCCAATGAGACCATCGCAGGGCAGATATGAACAAGGAATTCAGCTGTCCTTATTCACATATCCTGGGTTCACTGGGCATCTGTCCGAGGCTCATTTGGACATCTGGAATGGTTTATATTATAGCAATGTGTTACCCTGTGGGTGGCATGCAGTACTCACACACATGCTGACCCTGGAACTTTCTCCGGTGTGTAAATGTAGCCTGGACTTCCAAAAAGGTTGTATCACTTACAAACACAGTATCACATCACGCTCATTAGAACTTCGCTGTTATGTCACAGGCCTCCTTTGGACTGTCCTTTGTTTTTTTGTTTTATATTTTTTTCAGACAGATCTCATCAGTTCCTCACCTTGAAGTAAGATTAGAGCAATAATACATTTAACATTGCCAGGTTTAAACATATGCCAAAAGCATTGCAAAGTAGATTTTTTTTTCGTAAGAGAATTTAATACTTCCTTCAAAACCCCGTGGGCAAAATATGATGTTACCACATAAAAGTGGATGTCTATACAATAATGTGGTTTGGCCTTCTTCTGTTGTAAAGAAATACTTGATGGCAATGAGTCACACTTCTATAACGCTATCCATCTGATGATCTGAAAGTGCTTCACAAATGCTAAAGAATTTATCCTTGGAACACTGTGAAATAAGTAAATACAAACCCCTTTTTACAGGTACAGAGACATTCAAGTGATTTGACCAAGGTCACTGCAGAACAGGGAGTTTCGAATTCCAATCCTGTGACTTAACTATGAAACAATCCTTTCTGTGTCCTCCCTAAGATAATATTAAGCTCTGTTCCAGTCATTGAGAAATTTGATGCTCTTTTTGAAAGATCTCCAAAGAATGTCTGTAGGAAAATAGCAGAAGACACAGTAGCGTAAGCTGTTCTCAGCAAGGACATTAATTATGTACGTCTATATGTAACATTACAATAGTGCCGAGGATTTTCTATACATTTCATTTAAAGAATTCTCTTTTTGGCAATGCTGTGTTCTCTATAGTTTATTTAAAATATACTTGGAGACTCAAGCATTCTGCTATTGGATCCTTTCCACTTGATGCCTACTTACCAGAACTAGGGTAGGGTGCTGAGTCTGTGTTTCATTTCGTCCTGTGGAAGTCATGTTAGTAACACCCACTTCACTTTCTGGTGTATAAAAATTGTGTGGTTCTATATTTGTGTTGATTTAATGAAAAATGTATTCCATAAAGATTTCAGTACAATAACCTGGGATGCTTAGAATGCAGTAGTTAACGATGTGCCAGTATTATCTTTTCAAGCCCTGTGCAAGGACCTGATCTGACTCCCACTGAAGTCAGTGGAAAGATGCCCAATAACTTCAGTATAGCTTGACTGGGCCCTGTATGACGTTCATAGTTCACTTCAGGATGAAATTTGGGGTCCCTGTTTCTTTCTAAAATGTGAAGGAAAACACGTCTTCCTCCTGTTGCTAGATCTAAGAAAGAAATATACAGAGGACCATTATAGTTTCAAGGCCAGCTATTCAGCTGGTGTAAATCACAGGACTTCAATTAAGTCACTGCAGCTATGTTCATTTTATACCAGTTTAGAACCTGGCCCCATATTCTGAAGGCTAGTCCTTAACATGGACTGGTACATTTTAATATTTGAACAAATGTGTGTTCATATAAGGGACACCAGTGTTTCAAAAAGTACACATGGTCAAAGTCCCCGCACAGTTACACTAGTATAAATCCAGAGTAAAGCTAAGATTTATGCAAGTGTCCCTGAAAGAAGAATTTGATTCCTTTAACAGTTAATAAAGTTCTACATCTTTTAATATATCTGAGATTTTTAGTGGGAAGTCCATGGACCTGACACCTAGATTCACTGGAAACACTGGAACAAAGTGCTTTGCTCATTGAGATCTAGGTTTGTTAGTAATGCTCTGCAGCATCTGCATTTCTAATGAATCCAGGTTCCAACAAATGCTTCATTAAAACAAATGGTGATGACCTCTCCCTGTATTACAACACCTCTGCTATACAATGCTTGTCCATTTCCAATGAAGCTGAAGAAAAATCTGTCGAAATCCAACATATTTTAGCAGTTCATTCCAAGAGGTTATTTCTAATGAGTGTGAGATTGCTTTGGATGATTCCACTGCAATCAGTTACAAAGCCTTTCTAATGAATCCAGTCCAGAGGTCAGAACCATGGATTAGGGATTTCTAATGAATGCAGATTTCCTATATATTGTAATTGGAACTGATCCATTGCCAATGTGGGGAAAAAAATCAAATTCCCCTATCCCTGAATAACATAGGAAATTCTCATTCCTTGAAGTACTAAAACTATGGAAACTCAAAGTTCTGAATCAACCATCTAGTATCTAGGTAGATTGTGGTATGGGAGGCAGTGGTGCCCAGTGGATAGAGCACTGGTGTGGGACTTGGATTCCATTCCTGGCTTTCTCATTGGCCTGCTGTGTGACCGTGGGCAAATCATTTGACCTCCCTGCTTCTCAGTTTCCGCAGCTGTAAAATGGGGATAATGATACTTACTTACTTCCTCTGTAAAGTGCTTGTAGATCTACTGGAGTAAAGCACTATATAACATTATTGCCTGGTGTCATAAACACGCTCTCTGAGATACTGCTTGCTTTCTGAATTTCTTCACCCAAAATATGAGTGATATTCAGCATTACTAACTCATTTAGAAACTCTATCAGGTACCGTAGGTAACAAGGTAAGCTTTGTCCTTGTTTTTACATCTTGAGATTTTTCAGGACGCTTATTTATTATTATTATTATTATTTATTTACTATTCAAGCACAACTTACAGGTTTCCACCATTTGTCTATGTGCATGTGGCTAAGAAAGCCATTACAGATCTTGGATAGCCTCTTTTTGTGAGTTAGTGTCTGATTTTTATAGCAAAATATGGCACAGAGGTTGCTATCAGAGTTGTTTATATCAAATTGTATTCATCACTGAAGATATGCTTCAGGCTTACATCACTTCATTGTTATTAGGCTATATTCACACTGTCTAAACAGTTTATTTTCAACTGCTATGCTCTAGTTCTTCTCCAGCTGTTCAGTCATTCTGGCCTGCTGTCTTGGCTTCCAGGTTAATTTAGCTCTGCCGCAGAACTAAATAAGAGTAGGCCTTTCAAATGGAAAATCTGGAGTTCCAGTACGTGCCATTACGGTCACTGCAGCTGTGAGATCTGGCTTTGATCCTTTTCAACTGTTATCCAAAGATGTGCCCAGTCCACACAAGGATTAGGGACAGGAATAGCCTCTTAAATGCTTCTTGCTGTATTTGGAAGCTGTCATCCAGATTAGTCACTGCCTCATCTTCTGTAAAAATAAGTAGCATTCAGTTCCCTATTCACTATGTGTCAGATCCTCTGCTGGTGTAAACTGGTCTACTATATAGCTCTATTGACCTAAATGGAGCTGTGCCAATTTACCCGGCTGAATTTCTGGCCCTGTGTCCTAATTGTTGTGCAGTATTGATCACCTATTTGTTAGTCCTAACTGGCTTATTTCT
Source organism: Eretmochelys imbricata (assembly GCF_965152235.1). Taxonomy (NCBI): domain Eukaryota; kingdom Metazoa; phylum Chordata; order Testudines; family Cheloniidae; genus Eretmochelys; species Eretmochelys imbricata. Next base: position 14,948,044 of record NC_135579.1, on the reverse strand, counting down.
AAATGTGGGCCTAACTTGTGAAAAACAGTACAGGAATCTAGATTTCTGAAGCATGATGGCCATTTTGCCTGGGAACCTGGAATCGGCATACAGAACAGTAGCAGGCAAACACTTGCGGCTAAACAGAATGCTCATTGGATAGAAAAAAAATAGGTTACTCAGACTTCCTATGAGACAGAATATTATATTCTATGTAAGCTTAGTCCTTTAGCTCAAGCTGTGCCGACTTATGCTTTAAGCTGTGGAGGTTCCAGGTTCAATTCCCAGTGCTGACCAAGATACTTGTTCTTATACAAGCACTTATGTGCCAGTCACAGCATTAAGTTAATCTTCTTGTTTACATCTGTTGAGAGCGTACCTCTTTAGCTTAAGCTGTAGCAACTTCTGCCATGGGAGGCACTGTTACCTAGTGGTTATTAGAGCACTGGCAAAGGAGTCAGGAGACCTGGCTTCTGTTCCCAGCTCTGCCTTGGTCTGCTGGATAACCTCAGGCACTTTCCTGTGCATCAGTTTTGCCTTCTGTAAAATGGAAATAATGAGACTGACATCCTTTTAGAGCACACTGAGATCTGCTGAGGATCAGTGCTATATAACAGCTAGGTTTTTTTCTTTATTATTTCTTAGCTGGCTAGTGGAATGAGCCCCATTGCCTTGAACCGGATGTAGTTGGAATTGGTCAATTATGGTTTTAGACACTACATTGCCAGCAGCTGATGGAGAGTCTCCTTCAGCTCAAGTGGTAGAGACCTGTAGTTTTGTAGCCGGAAGAACTGAATTGTATCCTGTTTGTGGCCACAAAGTTCTGAGCAGTCCCTGGTATGGAGATTACAGCTGTGATGCTGCTATGTGACAATGCATTTATTAAGGTATTTTAGATCTATGTATACAAAATTTCAGGCAGGGTAGGCCTCAGGAGGGATGTGCTCTTGGCTCCATTATTGCTTTGGTGGGCTATGGGGATCACTTGAAGCTATTTAAGCTTAGATAATACACTCTATTTGGATTTCCCTCAGGTAGCGTGCTCACCCAACCAGGTACCACTGGGCACCTGTTTCCTGCAATTTCTGTATTGGGCACTGTCGTGCATTTCTGACCATTCTGCAAGCCAATGTTGATTCATAGCTCAATTGCTCACCTCCTGTATGCCCTTAATGACACCATCAGTATGTTCAGGCCCCACTCCCATTTATTAAAGGAAAGAACTACAGGTGAAAAGTTTTATTAGATGTTTTTGGCTGTGGAGTCCTGAAAAGGAACTGTACAAACAAGACCTCTCATGGAACTCTAGCCCATACACCATCAATGTTGGTGAGAAATAATGGAACTCGAACACAAGTAGAGTGGAACTTCCCTTGCACTAAGCACAAAACATGTTTATTTAGGAAAAGACAGATTTAGTAAAAAGAGATGCAAGTCTGAGAGGAGAGCCTATTGTGGCACTGTTGTTATTATTTGTATTGTAATAGCAGCTAGGAGCCCCAGTCATGACCCAGAGCCCCATTGTGCTAGGCGCTGTACAAACACAGAAGAAAGAGACAGTCTCTGTAGTCAAGCTGTGGTCACAGTGTAAGGAACTAGAATCATTATGTGACTAGTATGACTGCCGCATAAGTCCCATTCCTACCAGTTAAAGCTTCCCCAGGAATTTTCATTTGTAACCCTGACTTCCCCGCAAAACTTCCTAAGTATTTGTTCCATGAACCTGTTTGAACTTTCCACCCCTACTTCATTTTTCCCTGCTCCCTTTAGACATGTGCAGTTTCTTCCCCATGCCTATTCCCTTAGTGTTCAGATATGCTACAAATGATCAACAATGATGATCAAATCTACAGGGCCAAATCTGGAGAGAGGCTGAACACCCAGAACTCCCACTAACTCTAAGAAGAGATTCAGGTACCAAGCACCTCTAAGGATTGGCTCACATTTAATAAACAGATGAGTCTTATCAGGAACTCTTCCAACTTTGTTTTCGTAAGTATTTGCTCCATGAGTCTCTATTTACAGAAAATTTATTGCATGGGAAGTACACCTGTAAGTCATCTTGGGACAAATCTCTTATTACTAAGAAGACCTAATTAAGGAAATGCTAGATAAAGGAGGACAATAGAGATGGATCTGGAATAAGGTGCACAAATAAGCAACCACAATAGGAGTCTGACCATGCACTGTGAGTAAAAGTTCTGTACCACAGGTTTGAACTGTCCTCATTGCTGACCAGAGGTTATTCTCTCTTGATGTATATGTACGTAACTCTTATTAGCATTCCTGGGAGTTCTGCCTATGTATGAGAACAGAGTAAGATCCACTGTACTTCTTACCAGGAAACTCAAGTTGCTTATAAAGTGGTTCCTTAGTCTTTAAAACAGCTGGAACATGTTTGCAACTGATCATACTGTCACCACATCTCTTATTTACACTGACTTCCAGACTTAATAGACTGGTTTACCAACAATTGTCCCAAATTTAATATGGACTGAGACATAAAAGAAGGGTGGGTATGTCTTCAAAGTATAGCAAACCTTTTCACTCTCATCTCTCTCTGAGATGACCATTGATTGCCATGTCAGGCTTGGCCTGTGCCTTTATCTCCCTGGTATTTCTAAAGAGGATAGGCTAGAGGTCCAGATCCTCAGCCGGTGTAAGTCAGTGCAGCTCTTTTGAATTCAATTAGCTATGTTGATTTACACCAGCTGTGGAACAGGTTCTTCTCTTTGGGTGTGGGTGTGTATGTATGTATTTGAACATAAAGAAAACAAACACCCATTTTCATCTACAAAACATAGAGGGGAAACAGTGAACATTCTGGCCTCACACTCCTGGTGATTTAGGAGTACTTAGGAATGAAGGCGGCACCTTAGAAATTTTGTATATAGGCCCCATGTAAATGCATGTGTCCACATGAAAAACTACAGCATAGGGCACTGTCACTCTGAAAGTCTAGTAAGACCTGTGGCTATCTGGTTAGCACTAGAATTGGAGCAGTGAAATTCCACTGGACAAGCCATTAGGAAAATGTTGATGGTGGCTTTTCTATTCTATAGCATGGAGAGAGAGAATATTTTAACATAGTAACTCTCCAATAGAAGGACCTACCCCCACCGCTATAGCAGAAGGGCTGGCTCAGTGATTGATTAAGCAGGCCTGGGTCCAGACCAGGACTGTGATGTTGGCATTATGACACTGAGATACAGGGCTCAGTCCTCAGCTGTGAAGAATTTATACTTGATGCAGCTGAGGAGAGAAGTTGGGGAGCAGAAGGTGGCTCTAAGCCAATCTTGGGCTGACCTTGGGCCAAAATGGTCTCCAACATAACTTACAGCAGCTCGTAGGCTGCTCTTAAATTATGCCAACTGCAGTGGGGCTGCACAGGGACTTCTGTGCTAGCTATGAATCAGGCAGATTACTGTGCACAATGCACCCCCCATCTGCCCCATATATGCCCCTCCATACCCCCTATGTGGATGGGTGAAGCAGGTTACTGTCCCAGCTCTATACCCCCCAATAAATCTGTGTTGGGGAGTTCTTAGCTGCTCCATGAGGGCCGGTTTTCACTGCTGATGCCCAGAGGTGAATGTAGGCGTTTCTTTTCAGAAGGGCTGTTTGTAAATATTCTGATTTTATTAGCAAAGGAAGAAGCCTCCACCTTGTGTGCAGATGCCATGGAAAACTGGGAGCAGTGATACTTCACTGATCTCCAAGATGGGTACCAGATGTTCCAGAGGCTATCACCTCTTCTGATCACACCATTATCATGTTTTTCATTCACTTACCAGGGCCAGATTGTGAATTTGGGCATAAGCCAAACTGTTCACCATGCCAGATCATCACAACAAATGCTTTCAAACCAATGAAAACATATCAGCATGGAATCAAATCTGATTATGACGTCAAAACAACCATAAAATCCTGCGCTTGTTTATCGCTAACTATTTTGGCTTTTAGTTTATTTAATAGGTTGGCAAAATATGGCCTCAGCTGCTCTAAACTATTTGGCACATAGTTAGGGCAGCTTGGAAAAATGTTCACCCTGCAATTTCTGTTCCACAGTTATTTAGAAAGGGGAGAAAAGAAAAAAAAGTCAATGCCAGGAATTTTCACAATAATGCCCTAATTAGACAAGCATGCAATCTGACATACTTTCTGCGATTTTTTTTTTATTTATTTCCTGGCTCCAGAAGTGATTTTTCATAAAAATCTCTCTACTACATTATCTGTTGACCTTTGAATTACCCCAGCTATAACCAAAATGATAGATATATAGACACATGTATTAGCGGTACTGAGGTTTAAAGGAAAAATGACTCATCCTGTCTGAAAACCCTGGCAAAAAAAACCAACAAAAAACACCATCCATCCTTTCTGATTAAAAGAGGTGTTAGACTACCAGCTTTATTTTTGTCGCCTAATCCCTTCTCATCTGACTGCTTTGTACTTTAATACTGCACTACAGTAGCAGGCTTTAGCTAGACATATGGGCAGAGGAATAGGTCTTCTTGGGGATAGGAGAGATATAGGCAATGGAAGCTGGCAGTATAATGCTAGGAGGTAGAGGCAGGCATAATGGAAGGAAAATGTCCAAAGCAGCATATCACACCCTTGGGAAGTGTCACATGCCCTCTACTCAATACTGGTCTCCAGGCACTAATAGCTGTGTGAAGGCAGGACAGCTCTTCAAGTCATGCAGCTTCATCCATCTCCTTCATTGTACTCTGGGCACACAGGGAACAGCATTAGCACTGTCCCTTGTGAGAGAGGGAAACAGTCCCTCTGCACCGCGTAGTGCCCCCACTCTAGGTAGCACTGTTTTGTCTCTGGAATAGCAGTTTCTCCTGCATTTATCAATTTTTGGAATCTGTTTAAGATTTGCTTTTGGGAATTGAGTATTTATGGTGCTGTTCGCTGTCTCGCCATTTTTTGTGGATGGTAATTACTATTTCTGGGATTTATTTAATTTTTTATAGTTTTTTTTTTCTTTCTTTCCTTTTTTTCTTAATAAGCAACAATTAGTAATTACCATCCCAAATGTGCATTCCTTTAATGACATTGAACACTGCTTTCCACAAAAGCCCTGTCCTTCTATGGCCTGATCTAAAGCCCAGGGAAGTCAGAGGAAAGACAAAGACTTCCATTTACTGCACTCCAAGACTTTGGATTGGGCCCCTGATGAGACTGTCCCAGTGAATACATTGAATCTTTAGAGCCCCCTTTCGGGCATTCACAGTGCGTGCTGTATAAAAATCTATTCCCAAAGTTTGCCAAGGGGAGTTTTCATGCATTGCACAGGAACTCATTAGAATTAGCACTCTGATCCATTGAAATTGGATTGGAGTGCTAATTCTAATGAGTTCCTGTGCTTTTGGAGAACCTCTGATTCTGCTGCTGAAGTGGGGTAGAACAGAGTTGTAAAATTCAAGCAGGGCCCTGATCATTTACACCACTTTTACACTGAATTAACTCCATTGACTTCAGTGCTGTTCCTATTAATTTATGCTGGTGTAAGGAAGAATAGAATCAGGCCCTAGGAATCCAGGTTGGATTTTAGCATTAGAGTTTTCGGGCCAGATTTTCAAGTGATGTAAATTGATGGAGCAATATGAGCTCTGCCAATTTACACCAACTCAGTATCTAGCCCATCATCATCATGCTGGATTTTCTAAAACTGAGCCTCTAATTTATTATTCTATTTGCTCCACCCTTGGATCCCACAACTGGAAATGTTTCCCTGCCCACATGTTTGGATTTGCTCAGGGATCACATGGGTTTCTATTCCTGAGCAGAATGGAAATTACATGATCATATGGAAAATACCAATAATGCTACTAAGTTTTGTTTCCATAGGAACTGTAGTTTACACCAAAAATACTCAGTCACATTGAGAAAGGTTGGTATCTCATGGAGGACACATACTGGGTTTTGTTCTTGAGCAACTGCATAACTAAGGAATTAAATCTGAATGGTGAATGGCTGTGCTGAGTTGGAGGTTTGTCTTGTAGTTCTTTCTGACTTTTGAATATAAATTGTCCTTCTCATGATCATTCTGCATAATGTGGTCTTGTATTGTGTATGCGGCTTCATACACTTACATTAATAAATTGGATGACGTATCTCTGTTATCTTCTCTCCTTTTCTCCATTTGTCAAGTTACTTGTTCTAAGTAAAACATTCACCCCCACCCCCCCACAAAAAAAATTGCTAACAGTCCTTTGGTCATAAAACTACAAGGATTCTATTCTCCTTCAGTCCACATACATAACTTCCATTACTAATATAATGGCAGAACAGCAGTTTTCTCCTTTCAGACTTTGTATTAAGCCTAGAATTTAGCCAGATGCAAAGAGGGCTGAACATTTTGATGACCAACCAGAATATCCAGTTATTATAGTTAATGCTAACCAAGCATTGGAAGAGAGAGAAAACCTCATGTTTCTGGGCTTGGACAAATCTCTTAATTGTTAAGGATTAGGTTGAAGCTTTCATGAGAGTCAGATTTCCCCCATCTGCCTGCTGGAATTTCTTATACCTTCCTCCAAAGCATCTGGTGCTGGCCACAGCGGGAGGCAGGATAGTGGATTTGAGGATCATGGGTCTGCTCCAGTCTGGCAGTTCCAATGTTCTAATGCCTTCCTTGGGAGTCCCGCGTGGGAAAGGAGTTCAGGTTCAGGGCCATCCTGACCCATTGACTTCAAAGTGGTTACTTGTGATTTATACTGGTAGATGTGAGGTCAGAATTAGGCTTGGTCCATCTAAATTATGGATATAAAGCCACATCCTGAAGTCCTTACTCCCAATTTGCTCAGTCCCAACAGTCCTGCCCCTCCTCTCACACCAGTTTCTATTAGGTGTTAATTTACACTGGTGTATAACTGAAGTGTGATCAAAATCAATGTGCTGATTTATATGGGATTTGGACTGAGTAAAGAGGGAGGGGCTGATTCTCCCCCACTCACCTGTCGGGTCATGTCCACCTGTGCAAAGAAAAGACCAGGGGAGTCTTAGAGCCCACCATTCTTGTTTGGTAGTGCTTTTTCACCCACTTTACATAGGTGTAAATGATTCCACAGGGAGACCTCAAGACTGGGACCAGGATGAATATTCAAAGTTTAGGATTTTCAAAGATGCCTAGGGAATTTGGACTCCTGTGGGAATTGGACATCTAGATCCCTTAGGCAGCTTTGAAACTCTCAGCCCAACATGTTATCAAGCGGAGGGGAGGAATGAAAAGCTCAGGCTGATGTTGAGGAATAATTTTCACAGCCTTGGGTGGGGCTGTAGCTCCCTGACTCCCACAGACTTTAAAGAGAGTTTCCTGACTGCAGCCCTGTGCAAGAATTCAGAAATGTGACTCAATCTATACCTGAGGGGGCCGTACAAAAGGAAGGAGAGGCAGAATGGCATGGGTTGCAAATGGGCTGTCAGCTCCACCTCTAAATGACCTGGTGAGGTTGTCTGGACTAGGCTAATATTTTTTTAATAAGGGGAATGACTTTAGGACCAGATCCTGTGGCCTCCTGCCAAGCTGTGGAAAGCTCAAAATGCAGTGGGAAGAAAGAGTGCTGCATTCCCGCTGTGCAAAGGCTGGGAGGCCCCATAGGAGACTTACCTGGTGGTGGTTCTCTCTGTGGGTCAGCTGGTGGGGGGCCTTGACCAGTGGGTCAGTGAGCTATGTGAATTCACCCTGTGTATGCGTGGAATTGCAGCTGTGCCTTGACTGCACGGGTGCTTAACTCCTCCCCACCCTAGATTTTTGAAGATGAGTCCATCACCTCAGCCCTTGCTTAGCTCTGTCTCACCACCACTCATAACCGCACACATTAGTTTTGTACGGGGATTGTGAGCCCTCTAGTGGTGCTTAGTGTATTCTGTGTTTCGAAATCAGCCGGAGCTGGTTATGGAGATACTGAAGCCTTGCCTACCTGTGTGCAGTTAGTAAACACAATTTGTGAAAACCAACTGGGGCCATGTAGTTTCTTCATATTACTGAGGCTGAGCAAAAGACACATCCGGGGCCAGATCTGGCCATAGAGTTTGATGTATCCTTTGACAGTTCAAAGTGCTCCCAGTTCAGCAGAGGCTGTAGTAGCTTAATCTTCATGGTCAATGTGCTTCCACACTTCCCTTGAGCGGGCTCCTTTTGGGGCCAGTCTACACACAGAAATGGCGCTGATATAATTAAATCAGTGTTTAAATCAATGTAGTTAAATTGGAATGAATATATATGTATATTTTGGAATAGGAGTGGATAATATCAATTTAGTTTAATTCGGTGTTAAAACTAAATTGCTATTAGACACTCTTAAATGATTCTGAATGCCTACATAGAGTGGATGTATCAATTTAAGTACATCAGTTTAGGAACTGATTTAGTTAAATCAGTGCCATTTCTCTGAGAGGTCAGGGCTGAAGTACAAAGGGGTAGCTTATTCTCCCTACCCATTCATTTCTTGGGCTTTCTGCTAGGATTGTAACAAAGGCTCCATTTAGCACTAAATGTGGTGGTGGTTCTTGTAATGGAGACATTTTGCTTCTAATCACCTATATTTTAGAGGCCATCAGATTCTAACTTTCATTTGTAGCCAACCTGAGCTGTGCTTGAGCTGACAATCTAGAAATAAAAGGGACAGATTTCCCTTTCAGTTACCTGGTGTAAATCCAAACTAACTATACTGAGCTCAGTAGAGTTACCCTGGATTTGCCTACACTGAAGTAATCGAGAGCATAATTTGTCCCACTAACTTTGTATTCTGAGCCAGTCAGCAACCTGTGTCTTGGCACATTTTATATTTTAAAAAATCTACGTAAGTATAAACTGGAAATGTTCATGACTCTTATGATCCACAGGATAAATACGGATTTGAGTATTCATACTAATTTTAGGAATGAACGTTATTTCCAAGATTAGCCATAATGGCTCCATAGGAGCCATTAAGTCTACCATCTAACTGTCATGCATTTTTTCACCCTGGATGCTTTATCAGCAATCCGTTATTACTCTGTTTCTAGTATTAATGGTAATATACTGTAGCTAAATAAAAAGCTCTTAAATGCAAATTTCCATGAATAGTCTGGTACCATGTTAATATTATCCTATGTGAAATATACTACATAGCTACGGGGACACATAGTGTGAGCAAAATACAAATGAATCTGAATTATGTTTTAGATTTAATACAACCTAATAATGGCACCTTTTTACTCAACAGTTCTGCTCCCTGTCTCATCTCTATACTGACAATAATAATTTTATTCCCACTAGCTGTGCTGAGCCAACACAGCTATTGGAGGGGAAGATAGATTCATTTCTAGCTCCTGTGTTCTGAATAGAACTGTTAACTAAGTTCTAGATAGTCTTTTTTTACTGGAAGTAATGCCCGAGACAAAAAAATAAATAAATAATCCAAATTGATTTTCAGATCCCAGGCAGAGTGGGCACTGTTGACATTTAGAAAAGCCATCTTTTTGTCTGTAAACTGAACAAATACGATATGGAATCAGAGGGCCAGTAAACCAGAACCATCCCCCTTTATAGTACTGAAGTTTTGTGAAATCTCAACTCCAAGCACTGTTTGATAGAGAGAGAGTTCTATTAAACATTTAAAAAGAGAGAGCATGCTACAATGTGTATGTAGCAGCATGCAGCATTTTCACTTGCCCGGGGCCTCGCCAAAAGCATGTCTGTGTTTTGAAAGAGATGTGGGCTTTCAGTAGAGCTTGTCACCTGCCTGTCACAGCTGATTTGTGAGATCATTTTCAACAGTGGGTACTGCACCATCATTCATTGCTGTGTAATCATAATAAGACAATATCTCTGGTGCTCCTCTTCTCCAATGAACAGCAGTGAGAACTTTACACTGCCTGTTAAGGATAAACTTATCATCACACCAAACATTAGATGATCTCAGGACACCCTCTTGTGGCTATGATGCAAACTATTACATCCCACATTTGCATGGGATTTCTGCGGAAGCTGGCTTAAACCTCTGTAGTAGAGAGGATGGCATAGAGGTTTAAACACCCAGTTGGCAATACTAGAATATTCAGATCTAACATCTTCTGTGTTAGATAAACTAAGATGATTGCAATTTACTGCGAGGCAGAGGAGTGTCTTTTGTATGGGACTTTAACAAGCAAAGACCTGTCTGCTCAGCATGGACAGGAACTATTACATAGCATTCCTATTAAAAGTAGGAGTTTACAGTATTCTGGCCAGAATTTACTTCCCCCATCCCCATTGTGCTGTATATCTAACTACCATTCATCACCTCAGGATGGCTGGAGGTATAAAATGGTGATGGACCTTACTCTGAACCTCTCTCCAATCACACCAGACTATCTCACATGTCTGAGCTGAACCTGACCCCTCTTTCTATAAAGGGCCAAGCCAAAACCCTGGATCCAAACACACCTTGAACTTTAGGATATTTTGGATCTGGACCTAAACTTTGCAGCTCAGGTTAAGAAGAAGCAATTTGAGATACAAGATGCTATATTAACGTTATGCAGAGACCATTATTGGTATCAGGAGAAAGAGCACTTTAATTATGACCTCTGTTTTAAAAATTAATTACAGGGCTTGCCCCATTGTTTGGTGAGAGGAGTGGGAGGAATGGGGAATGCTTCATGGGGGCAGGAAAGGACTGATAATGTGCAGTTTTCTGGCAGTCAAAGTGCACTGACAGGGTAGATGGGGGTATTTGGTGTGTGTCCACTGGAGGAGGATCTTGAATCCCTCCCACAGTGCCCCAGCTTTGCCACAAGGAGGAGGCACTGTTGAGCCAGCCAGCAGCCTGGAGACTTAGGGGTTCATTCACAGCTGGGGTTCAGGAAGGCAATACCAATTAGGAACTAATTATGAAACCTATTTAATTCTACACCTTAAAAAAGGGGGAGGCTACTCTCATGAGGGACAGAGGGAGGGTGGGTTGGTTGCTTGTGCTGACCAGAAGCCAGGGCAGAGAGTTGTGGGGAAAGTATAGGCATTATGCTGTGTTGCTTGTACTGCTTTAGCTCACTACTTGTATGCTTCATGGAAGGAAATGCAGCTACATGCCTTTCTGAGGCTGGTGACATGGGAGGTCATGTAGAGAGCCGGCTCACAGCATCAGGTCCTATTTGTGCTGACCTTGATTCAGAACAGGACAGGCAAAGCCTGCCTTGAGGGGCCTCCATGCCAAGGAATTTTTGATACTATATAATAAATGGGCAGCATTGTCATGACACCGTCTCCCACAGTATTCTTGCCAGCAAGTTAAAGAATTATGGGCTGGATGAATGAACTATCAGGTGGATAGAAAGTTGGCTAGATTGTCGGGCTCAGCGGGTAGTGATCAATGGCTCCATGTCTAGTTGGCAGCCGGTATCAAGTGGAGTGCCCCAAGGGTTGGTCCTGGGGCCAGTTTTGTTCAATATCTTCATTAATGATCTGGAGGATGGCGTGGATTGCACACTCAGCAAGTCTGCAGATGACACTAAACTGGGAGGAGTGGTAGATACGCTGGAGGGTAGGGATAGAATACAGAGGGCCCTAGACAAATTAGAGGATTAGGCCAAAAGAAATCTGATGAGGCTGCAACAAGGACAAGTGCAGAGTCCTGCACTTAGGACGGAAGAATCCCATGCACAGCTACAGACTAGGGACCGAATGGCTAGGCAGAAGTTCTACAGAAAAGGACCTAGGAGTTACAGTGGACAAGAAGCTGGATATGAGTCAACTGGGTGCCCTTGTTGCCAAGAAGGCCAATGGCATTTTTGGCTGTATAAGTAGGGGCATTGCCAGCAGATCGAGGGACGCGATCGTTCCCCTCTATTCGACATTGGTGAGACCTCATCTGGAGTCCTGTGTCCAGTTTTGGGCCCCACGCTACAAGAAGGATGTGAAAAAATTGGAAAGCATCCAGCGGAGGGCAACAAAAATGATTAGGGGACTGGAACACATGACTAACGAGGAGAGGCTGAGGGAACTGGGATTGTTTAGTCTGCAGAAGAGAAGAATGAGGGGGGATTTGATGGTTGCTTTCAACTACCTGAAAGGGGGCTCCAAAGAGGATGGATCTAGACCGTTCTCAGTGGTAGCAGATGACAGAATGAGGAGTAATGGTCTCAAGTTGCAGTGGAGGAGGTTTAGGTTGGATATTAGGAAAAACTTTTTCACTAGGAGGGTGGTGAAACACTGGAATGCGTTACCTAGGGAGGTGGTAGAATCTCTGTCCTTTGAGGTTTTTAAGATCAGGCTTGACAAAGCCCAGGCTGGGATGATTTAGTTGGGGATTGGTCCTGCTTTGAGCAGGGGGTTGAACTAGATGACCTCTGAGGTCCCTTCCAACCCTGATATTCTATGATTCTATGATAGCGGAAGAGCAGCCAAACTTTGCCCAGGCAAATGCCACCTTAGGAACTTGCCAGGCTACATCTAATTTTCCTAAAATGGAGTACAGTGCAACCAGCTCAACACCAGCATGGAGGCGCAGCTGTGGAGGCTACAGGTCCCAGCATGAAGTTTTCTGTCTTAAACTGAGTAGCCATGGCCATATTCCACAGGCTCCGTTTGGCTTTCAGGCATTCTTTGGCAACCTGAGCAATAAAGGGAAAAATTCCAGCACTGTTACTAATGCTGCACCACTTGCTACATTCACAAAGAAGCTGAAAGGGAACATTGGCTTTGTCCAGAAGAATTAATTGAATTTATGGATCCTCAACACTTGTGTAAGGATAACATTCAGGACCAAAGTATTAGAGTCTGAGCCAAGCACACTGAACTCAATGGGGACACTTACTGTATAGCTAAATGTATAATCAAGATCCTCTGCTGGTGTAATTCAGTATAGCTTCACTGATGTCAAGAAGGCTATGACAGTTTGCCCCAGCTTTTCCATAATGTAGTTTTACTGAAGTCCTAGCCACACGTCTAATACAAACCAGACTGAGCTGATCAGGGATGAAAGGGGAAAATCTTCACAACTTTTGATATTTAAAAATGTGAAATATGAAAAAGTGATCTATTTACTTATTTATTTCAACCAGCTCTATTGGTGGTCAAAAACAGGGGGAAATTTGTACATAAATGTTGTCAGCATTTTTCTCAATTTGTTTTTACTCCAAAAATTTATAAAAAGTGTTGCACAGCGCTACTAACACAAATATTCAAAACATATTCCTTAAGTGCATTAATTGGGAGTGTTTAGTTTTTCTTTTGTCATAATGCATCAACTCTCTATCTTCCAAAAAGAGCGGATATAAAACTCAGAACATCATTTAACAAAGCCCAGAGCCCGAGAAATGAAATAGCATATCCCATGTCATAACGCCCAGAATGTATGTTAGGAAACAACCCTAGAACTGATGAACAATCCTCTGTTCCTGTGTCATATAAGATGAATAAATTCTTTACTCTTTTCAAAACATTGAACAAAACTTCTTGCCATTTCAGGTTAAAACGTCTCCCTGTCTCTTTCTCTCTCTCTTCTTGAGGATGTTCTGCTGCGTAATTAAGGAATGGAATCCACCTCCACCCAGTTTTAATTTTTTTCAGTTTGCTTTGAAAAGGAGAAGTTGATTGATTTGTTTTCACCACATCTTGTGTAACCAGTTATTAGAAGAGGGGACAGACTCAGACTTGAAAGCTGGTACTTCTACTTTGTTACACCAGGAATGAATTTGGCTCGTTTATCCTATGACAGGGAGACCAAGAAAAAAATATTTCCCTGGAAATAATCCCAATGAGTACATAGTGGAAAGGCAAGTGTAAATTTCTGCACGAAATTCAGATATGGACACACAAAATATGTTCCCTTCTAGCAGCTCAAGTGAAATGCATTCACTACCTTACTTAATAGATCCCTGTATAAATTTGCCCAGCCAGTCACTGTTTGTTTATGCTGAGTATACAGTGCACACAGTCTTCTACTGTCCAGTAAGGAATTAAAAACTACTGTCTAACTCAGGCAAATATTCTTAAAATCCAGTGACAAATCAGAAAGTGCTCTTGGAACTCCAAAAGTTAATAAGTCTCCAAAGGAATCTGCTTCCTCATTTTTCTGTGCTGCTGGTAGAACTGGTCTGGTGATGGATCAAGGCTCACACTTTAAAACTTGGGATGCTTTCGAAGAATGATCCCTGGTTTTGTATCCAAAGTACTGAAATGGGAATGCTGAAAAGATATCTACCAGTGGCAGGTATTGATTTTGGGGGTGGAATATTAAAAAGGAATGTTAGTCTAGGGTATTGCTGGCTGGAATACTGCTTAAGGATTGTAAATGCGCTGAAGCAAAAATGAAAAGGCATATGTGTGCTCAAGAAAAAGCTGAAGGGTTAAATACTTTGTTGATGGAGAAAACAAACGTTCATGAGCAAACTGTCACTGTAGCTTTCTTCATTCATTCATGGCTGGTCCAGAGGTGATAGTGCGAACCTTTCTCTGTCAATATAGATGTGATATCAACAATCTGCTGGATTTAGGAAGGGCTCAGAATCAGGAATTGGATCCTTTAAACTGAGCACATTTCTGTTTGGCTGGTTTTCCATTTGAGGCTGCTGTTAAATATCTTGCACAAAAAAATGGACTCGGCAAAGCAGCATAGGATGATGCATTGTGAATAGGAATGTAGACTTAATAGTCAGAGCTGGGGCTTGTCAGCAGTAACATAACAGATCCTAGCAGTGTTGCTTAATTGTGATAGTCCCGTTAGTATGAAAAAAACCTACAGTACAGTCCCTTGAATACAAAAGTGCCTCTGGATTCCAGTCTTAAAGAATGTTGTCCATATACAGTACCAATGATTGCACATTACCCTTCATGCTGGAGAGAAGAGTTCCCCATTTATCTCCTGAGACAAGTCTGGTTCAAAATGTATCCGCCAAGGCTTGGGGTTTCTTTTCCTCCATCAGTTGGCAACGTAAATAAAACACAGTTTTTAAAAAGGCCCTTGTAATGCCATCTATCCACATCTCTTTACTATAGGATTCGCTGCACCTAAAAGGAATAATCAGACTCACAGGTCTTTCCTATTTCTGAAGTTGCTTGATTCTGGAGTCTGTGACGAATGACTCATAGGGCATGTCTTATATTAGCTGCATAGTCATATATGAGATCTGTGTTCAGATATGGTTCAAACAGGGAGGAAGGATAGTCTGTGACACAGTGATGGGAGTTAAGAACGGTGTGTTCTGTTCTTGGCTCCAGGGCCAGATTAATCTTTTGTGGGCCCGGCACCAAACATATTTGTGGGCCCCCATGGAGGCAATGGGGCATGGCATGGCAGGGGCTAGTCCCTGCTCCGTCCAATGCAAGGGAACTATTTACAAAACAGCAATTGCCAGACGCACAGTAGCCTGCCTGGCCCTGTGCTGCCAGCATGCCCCTTCCCCTCGGGGGTGGGTCTATGCCACACCACCCAGCCTCCCTCCCCCCCACTCGACACCCCCTAACTCCCTATGGCCAGCGCCGCCCCAGACCCACCCACAAATGCACAGCACCCTGCACAACTCCACCCCTGCCCACAGCCCCACCGCAACTGCCCAGCACCCCCCCACAGAACCCCCACTCCCTAGTGACCCAACACACACAGATCCTCCCCGCCTCTTCACAGCCCAGCACCCCCCACCCCCCATACTCTCCACAGACCCACTCTCCCAAGCCCTGCCTCACCAGCCTTGCTGGGAGGCAACTGTCTGCCGGGCTGAGCTGGTAGAACTGCCAGCGAAGGTCCCAGGGACGGGAATCGCTCCGGCCCCTCGGGAGTGGCGCAATCAGCCAAGCCAGGACCTGTCCCGGCCGGGGTCCCTCAAGACGTACTTGCCTGGAGGGGCCTAGCCAGGCCCCCCACACTGTTTCCCCCTCCTCACACCTGGCTGAGACTGGTCAGGCTTTTGCACCAGTCCCAGGTGGCTCAGCTCCGGGGAGACAGGTGGGGTCCCACAGGTGGTAGGAAGCAGAGACTGCCCAGAGCCGGAGGTGCACTGGGGTCTGGCCAGGGGGCTGAGAGGAGCACTTGGCCAGCTGGCAGGCAGGTGGTGGGCAGGAGGAGCCAGGAGGGTCTCAGGGTCCAGTGCAAGCGGAGCAGGCCGGAGCCCCTTCTGAGCATGGGCCCGGCTCCATGGAGCCACTGGAGCCATTGTAAACCCGGCACTGCTTGGCTGTGCCACAGATTTCTGATGTGGCCTGTCAAAAATCACTTCACGGCTCTGTGCCTCGGTCTCCCCATCTATAAAATGGGGGGTAACACTATTCCCCTACCTTACAGAGCGGTTGTGGGTCTAAATACATTGTTTGTGATCCTTGGCTGGGAGGTGCTATAGCATAGCCTGTGTAACAATGGTTATTTTTGTTTCCCATTTCCTGGGTCACAACAGGCCATCACATTTACAAAAGGATCCTGAGCCCAGAAAGGCTGAGAATCTCTGCTTTAGAAAAGATCAGCCTGCAGGAGTTATCAAATTTCAAAACCGTATTTAAAATACATGAAATAACCCTTTACATAACCTATAAGCATGGAGAAAGAAGAGCTCTCCCCTCTCATATAGGGCTGCCAGACAGTCCTGTGTCTGGAAGGATGCATTTTAGACACTTTAAATAAACTACACTGGCAATTTCTGGAGGTTTCCACATTTCCAGGAGTTTAGCAGGCCTTGTAAACGTGCAGTTGAACACAGTTCAGAGAGCTGCAGGAACCTCTTTGTACCATAATTACACTAAATAGGAACATGAGCCATGAAAATTCTTCTCTTGGCTTATTTTACTTTTTCGTATCAATCCCATGTTTAGTTTCTTAAACCTGTCCCAGAGGCAGCAGGAGTTGCTAGACCTTTCCCATCTGATCATTGTCAGATACCTTCTTATTCCACTAGTCAACTTCAGAATTTAACTAATGCAATCCCTGCTTCCATTTTACTTTATTGCACTTTGCTTTTTTTAGTGTCTTCAGAAGGCCCAATCTTGCGAGATGCTGAACACCTCCTGTGAGGGACTGAGCACCTTCAACCCCTTGGATTGGGCCCTGAAGCCAAAATTTTCCAAAGCTTGTGTAGGCCCAAGTGGTTTTTTGCCTGCTCCTACATGGGCTCTGTGCATGTGACACTGCTCGAGTGATTTTCAGAGCACATGCTTACTTCCACCCATGTTCTCAGCGGGGCCCTGATGCTCCAAGAAGGCAGAGCCTTGGTGTGGTTAGTGGGATATATGACCAATCATTTTCAAAAACACTCAGAAATTTCTCTCTCCTCCCTCCACCCCCACTCAGCCAACTGCTCCTGGCTTAACATGTAGTGGTCATAGCAGCTACCGGACCAATCCAGGAGGCACAAATTAAGCCACTCGGGCATTAGCCAATCAATGGTTGTCTGCACGCCACATCTGAGAACATGACTCTGGACTCTGGGGTAAGTGTAGGTGGGAGGGATGGGGGGAGTAGGATTCATCTTGGGTTTGGCAATTCATATAGGAGCTATGCAGCCATTTGCTGCAGAACAAATATCTGTTCATGCTAGAGTGGTATACAGTGAGGCATCAGATGAGCCGGAGAGAAAGTCTGGCCCTTGTTCAGAGATGGAGAAGATATAGGAACTGAGCAGAAACTTTCTTGATCTCACAGAGGTACAGGAAATCCAAAGGCACAGGCTTGGCCTGGAATCCATCTCTCATCTCTGGGAGGAGCTGAAGGGGGACCTGTCCGACAGGAATTGTGTCAGGCCAAGTCCGTACTGCCGTGATTATGTTAGCTGCTGTGTCCTTTCAGAGGACCGACGGGGACAGCACTTGTATAAACCAATCTACTGCCTCCCATTGCCTTGAGGGCTTCCTCAGCACAGCAGAGAGGGCTCAATACATCTCTTTGGACATGGACTGAAACAAGCTGTTGGCAATAATGTAGGACCTCAAGGAAAGAGCCCACTTCCCTTCCATGACAGGAATACTGAATGGGATACATGTGACTGTGAGGGCTCCTGGAGCTGAGAAAAATAGGAAGCACACAGCCTGCATAGACATAATGTGCATTGACCCTCCAATGGTATCTGCAGTTGTAGTGGGAGTGTTGAGCAGAGCTCCCTGCAGGTGGCATCTCTGCTTGTTGTGGTGCTTTCCTGTGCCTCTGTAACCAGAGGAGAGTGTTCTCAGCCACTGCCTGTGTTACAGACAGCATCCCCTGTGTCCCCCCATTTACAGATCCCAGAGCTGAACTTCCCATACTGGGGGTTACGGTATTCCCTGGCCTAGAGTGGTGTTCAGTCCGCAGGTGTGCCCCAGGATAATGAACTTTCCTGATGTGCCCTTCTGGTTTGATAGGTAATGTTTCATTTGAGGGTGCGCGGATGCTGTAGTAGGTTCTTATCCAGGGTGCATGCCTTTTATGTAACATTCCTCTTGTGCCTCACCACAGATGGAATGAGGATGAAATGAGGATTTGGACTTACCCATCCAAGAACATTTTCCATTTGATGTCTTATGTTTCCTGGGGAGGTTGGGTTTCCTGAGTTCTTCCTATTGCTCAGTGGTCACCACATAGACTCTGCACGGCTTCCTGATGAGCGCTCAAGGATCAGAGCAGCAGAGGGATGCTGGCATTTGGCAGGAAGGGGCTACAATAGCGGCTGGGTGCCATAGCCTCCAGTGATGTCGGGCTTCTGAAAAACCCCAGTGGCTGAGCACACAGCTAGAGCCAGAACATCCACGCTGGCTGTGTGCTTAGAGCAGGAGATTAATTTGTAATGCTCCATCACCACCTATCCTCACCTCTGGAAATTTCCCAGTTATTCCATTCACCAAGAAATGAACCATATTTTCTGTAGCCTGGACAAATCTCCCCCTTGTAAATCCACCTACACACCCTCAAGGATTAATATTAATTAGATGTCACCTCAACAGACACCGTCTTCCCAGATGCAGTGCAGTACAATCTTTTAGCTACAGTATTTGTTGTAAAGAATTGGGCCAGGTTTTTGTCTGAGCCTCTGAACTGCACAAAGATTATGTTGGGCATGCCTCGCTTTTTGGCTTCAGTTTCTGATGATTTTCTCAGATGTGCGAGTGTGATTTTTTCCTCCCTTCCATTCACAAGAAACAAGAGAAGAGCTATAGACATGCGGCTAAACACAGAAATATATTTTGCACTGGAGACACTTTTTGGGTGTAAATTATAAACTGGGGTAATCCTGGCTCCATTGAAATCAGTAGGAATTTTGCTATTGACTTGAATGGGACCAGCATGTCACCCCCGTCTCTTTAGTCTTCAGTCACCTATAGTATTGTTTTATGATAATGATATTATGATAATATTAGGTATTGTTGGATGGTTTTAATATTTCTTCTGTTAAGCTGCCAGGTAAAAGCCTTGTAATACAATAGAGGAGATCCAAAAATACCTCTGTCTTTGGATCTGGCAACAGAGTTATCTCTGTAACATGTTTTGATGGACAGCTCAGCTCTTAGAGAAAGTAATGGCTTAAATGCTGGCTAACCATGCCTTTACATCCAAAGTGAATAGAATGTGAGGATGCAGGGGGCATGGGAGAAGGGAAACCCCAAGCTAAGAAGGCCAAACTGGCTCTGGGTAAACACATTTGAAGGTTGTGGTCATGCTGGGTCTAGGCTGAATAGGGTATAGGTGGCTGGAGAGCACCTACCCAGCTATGTAGTGAGTATTCTGAAATGTGCTGCTGAGTTCAGTCTAGTTTCCACTGGACATTGTTCCTACAACAAAAGCCCCCACAGCAACTGGTGGTAAATTATACCCTTGGCAGCAGTCTTGCTAGGGAAGCTCTGGATTGTACTGATGTATTATATCAATTTGAAGAACAGAGATATTTGCAAGCCAATCCTTTGATATGATCTTTTAGAGCTTTTGTGATAATATCAGCACGAATAATTATGTCAGGAATCAGTTCTAATTTACCTTATAAAATTATTTTCTCCTCTCCATTTGAATCTGCTCTCTCTTCTGGGTTTACAAGGAGACATTGGTTCTCTTGGGCACCACAAGTACCAGAAATCTCATGCTTGTTACAATTCCATTTTCTCTTTACAGTTCACTTTTAACTAGAGATGGATCCAAAACTAGGACACAGAATCCAAACCATTCACAAACATGAGGAAGATCAGATCTCGATCCAGATTTCAGCTTCACAGCTCAGGTTTACTTTTATGATGGGCCAGTTGAGAACTCCCCATACTCTTGTGAAGAGGGCTTGGGTTTGGATCTGAAGTTTAGGAACTTGGATCAAAGCTTCACAACTGACCCATTTTTTTCTATTAACATTACAAAGTTTAATAGTGTGACTCTCCAGGTCTTAATTATTATTATTTATTATAATATATTCAGACATTAAGGCCCCAATCCAGCAAACTCTTAACCATCTGCTTAATTATAAGCATGGGAATAGTCCCATTTAAATCAATGTAACTGCTCAAGCGCTTGGATTTAAGCACATATTTAAGTACTCTGCTGGATTAGGGCCTTTAGAAAAAATGAAATAAAATATCGTTGTCACTGTTTCAGAATAACTGCACTTGTATTTCCCCTCTGTAGTCCACTCCTGGAGTGCTCAGTCAGGTCTCGGGACACTTGTCTCACTTCTTTCTGATTGGGTGTTTTAAGGCTGCGTAGACCCCTGCCTTACATTGGAATACCCCCTGCAAGCCCCTATGCATTGCTTTCTCTCTGAAGACTATGAACAGTATATTACCAGCAGTTACACATTACCACACAGCTATTTCGAAGCATGTACACTTATTTATAAGGCAAAAGCATTATAGAGAAAACATTTTGTAAAAAAGTTCCCACATGCTTGCTAAGGGCTTACCAGAGGTCACTTCTAACTCCAACCTAGGGCTCTGGTAGGTGTCAGTCTTTCCAACTCTTCAGCAAGAGTTGGGATCCTCCTCAGATCCACAGTTCTGCCAGTTTGCTGAATCAAAAGGAAAACCACCACCAGTCTGCTTAAACTCAGTCTTTCATACCCAAATCCCATTTTTTGTCTGTTGGTCTCTGTAAAACCTAGTTTGAACCAGTCAATGCGAACCACCCCAAGTAGTGGTACCTCTTCAGGGTCGTTTACAGTTTCTGTGACTTGCCTTAATCATCCCCTACACACACTGTTTTTAGTTCCTGGAGGAGCTGTAGTCACCCTTCCCCAGACACAGAACACAATCATACATAAATCATTCATCAATTTTAATATAATGGTCCTCAAAGATACTGCATGGGGTTGCAATATCTGTCACAATAAGGTCAAGATAAACAACTCAGATGAGGACAAATTGGAGAAAGACCAAAGTAGAGCAACAAAAAAGATAAACTGATCAGAAAATATGATCTAAGAGGAAAGGTTTAAAAAACCTAAGTTTGGAAGAGAAAACCCAGTTTTGTGAAAAGGAAAGGGAAGGAGGACCTGATAACAGCCTTCAAATATGTTAAAGGATGTCACTAAGACCACGGAGATCAATTGTTTTCCATGTCCCCTGAAGGTAGGACAAGAAATAATCTGTTAAATCTGCAGCAAGGGAGATTTAGGTTAGAAATTAGGAAAAAGGTTCTAACTATAAGTATAGTTAAGCACTGGAACTCGTTACCAAGGGAGGCTGTGGAATCTCCATCGTTGGTGGTTTTCAAGAACGGGTTAGACACCTGTCAGGGATGGTGTCGGCATTCTTGGTCCTGCCTCAGTGCAGGGGATGGACTAGATGACCTCTGGAGGTCTCTTCCAGCCAGCCCTATGCTTCTATGATGCTATGAATCCCCTGTATGTCCCTGGACTTTTCATTTCAGGGCACAACACCGAGAGAAACAAACACTTTGGAATTTAATAGGGAGGAAACCAAGAGAGTGCTCTAGAAAGAGCTTTACACACCCTTACAGAAATTTCAGAGTAACAGCCGTGTTAGTCTGTATTCGGAAAAAGAAAAGGAGGACTTGTGGCACCTTAGAGACTAACCAATTTATTTGAGCATAAGCTTTCGTGATAATTCGTAATAATTCCAGGGAAGGGATCTTCGCCTCTTTTACATTCTATGGGGATTTCCCCTAAGCACAGGCTGCAGGCCGGGCAGAGCAGACATGAGTTGTTCCATTGAGCCGCTCCTCAAGCCTTGCCTGTTTCCCAGTGCAGGGCCCGGTCAGGACTCCTCTTCCACCGCCGGCCGGCGTCTCCCGGTGGTTCCGGGGCTGCAGCTATTCCAAGCATTACGGTCCCGTCTGGAGGCTGGGCCGGGAGAGGCGGGGGCAGGCCGGGCCGGGGAGGAGGCGGAGCGGGGGCTGCCGCTGGAGGTGCCGCGGCCGTTCTGGAAGGCAGGGCGCGGGCGGCGCGTGGCTGGTGAGCGGGGGGCGCTGGGCACCGGGCGCGCTCCAGGCACAGGGGCAGGCAGAGCCCCGCGCGGCCGGGGCTGTTGCTAACTTTCGGGGGTTCCCGGGCGCCGGCCGCTGCCCGGGGCTTCTCAGCCCTGCCCGGCCTGGCAGGAGAAACGTGGAGCCACCGGCGAGGTCTGGTGGGAAAGCGGCGCGTATCCGTGCGGCGGGGGGTGGGGAGGAGCCCCTAGGGAGCCGGGGGGGGAACGAGCTCTGGCCTCGCCCGGGGCAGGGGCTGCCCCGTGCAAACTCCCCTCTGCCTGGTGTTCGTGGGGGCATTGGTCGCGCAGAAGTGACCCGAGCAGGAGACACCCCCCACCGCGCCCCAGCAGCCACCCGAGCAGGAGACACCCCCCTCCGCTGGCTCTGCGGGATGGAGGGGGCACCGGGGGGTGGGGGACTGGAAGGGTGGCGACCCTTGCCCAGGCAGGGGTGTTGCGGGGAAGAGTGGAACTCCCTGGGCAGGACACCCCAGGGCAAGGTGGGGTGGGAGCTAAAAACGAGAGACCCCTCTCAGGGACCAGGGGACCTGCCCCATGGAGGTGTCAAGGTGGGGAGGGTAGAAGAGAATTGTCTCCTTGTACTCCCCAGGCTGAATCCCCCTTCTCCCCCAGTTAGGCGTGGTTCCTTCCCTCCTCCGAGGGAAAATTCAGGAAAGCCGGCTTGTGCCAGCTCCCGTGGATGGGACAGACACACCAGCGAGCAGCCCGCACGTCTGCACTGCACTTCAGACGTGTTGGGACATAGGAATTGTCCCACCGGCTTAGACCCGGGGTCCATCAAGTCCATTATGCTGTCTCTGACAGGGGCCAGAACCAGACAGGGGTGGCAGGTTTGTAGAAATTTTGGTGGTGCCCAGAATCCGCCCCCCACAAACTCCGTCCCCCCACCTGCCTAAGGCTCGGGGAGGGAATGTGGGTGGGGGGAGGAAGTCTGGGGTGCAGGCTCTGGGATGGAGTTTGGTTGCTGGGTGCAGGCTCCGGGGTGAGGGGTGCAGGAGGGGGTGAGGGGTGCAGGCTCTGGGCTGGAGTTTGGGTGTAGGCTCTGGGCTGAGCAAGGGAGTGGGGGTGCAGGAGGGAGTGAGGGGTGCAGGCTCTGGGATGGAGTTTGGGGATGGAAGGGGGTGCGGAGGGAGGGGGTGCAGGGGTGAGGGTTGTGTGGTGGGGTTAGGGATGAGGGGTTTGGGGTGAGGCTGGGGATGGGGTTCATGATGCAGGAGGGGGCTCAGGGCTGGGACAGTGGGTTAGGGTGCAGGGGGATGAGTGCTCTGGCTGGGGATGAAGGGTTTGGGAGGGGCTCAGGCCTAGGGCAGAGGGTAGGGGTGTGGGTGGGGTGAGCGGTTTGGGGTGTTGGAGAGGCTCAGGGCTGGGGCAGAGGGTTGGGGTATGGGGGGCTGAGGGCTCTGGCTACGGGTGTGGGCTCTGGGGTGGGGCAGGGCTGGGGATGAGTTTGGGGTGCAGGCAGGCTGTCCCGGAGCTGGGACCAGAAAGGAGGACTCCCCTCAGCCCTCTCCCCACCGGCAGCAGTGAGCTCTGGGGGAGGGGCCCCCCTCTCCCCCCCTCGGCAGCACATTCACCTCACACCATTATCACAGTACATGCTCCTAGAGCCCCTCTCAGGCCCAGGAAGCCCCCTTGCCTCCCCTGTGGTGGGTGCCGGGGTGGGGGGGCTGTCATCACATGTGCGCCTCCTCCCCTGCTGCTGCCCATCACTGTAGCCTCACTGGGGGATGGGGGATGGGGCTGCCCCTTGCCCAGTGTGGGCCAGGAGCAGTGACTGCAGGCAAGGGGGCCCCCTGTGCTGGTGGAGGGTCCCGCCGGAAGAAGGAAGGGTCTGATGCAGAAGGGCAGGGGCAGGGCAGGTTGGTGAGGGGCACTAGGACCCTGCGGTGGCCGTTCATACCAGGAGCCAGCGGAGCAGAGTCAGCGTGGAGCTGCAGGGGAGAGGCAGGGATGCTCTGGGACCCAGGGGAGGCGCACGGGGGCAGAAAGTGGGGCCGGGAGACACTCGGGGGAGGTGCGGGGAGGCAGCAGGCGGGGCCAGGGGAGAGACCCGGCCCCAAACATTGGTGGAGCCGGGCACCATGGGCCCATATAACTCGCTGCCCTGGAACCAGATGCTTCAAAAGAAGTAAGCCCTAATAGTTAGAGATTGGCGTTAAGCCATGAAGCCTGCGGTTTTGTATTTCTTCCTAAATTTTGTTTGCATCAACTGTTCTATGTCTGGTTATTCTTGTTATCCTTATAGATTTCCAGGGCCTCTTTGAATGTTAGTAAGTTCATGGCTTCAGTGATGTCCTGTGGCAGTGAATTCCACAGTCTAATTATGGGATAAGTAAAGAAGTATTTCCTTGTAGCAAATTCCAAATTGATAACTTTTAATTTCATTCACAGTCCCCTGGCTCTTGTGAGGTAGTAGATAGATGAACAAGAGGTTCCAGTCTCCTTTCTCTAGACCATTCATTATTTTGTATACTTAGATCAGGCCCTGTTTATCTGTTGTCTTACTAAGGTAATCATCCAAATATCTTCAATTTCTCTTCATAGAAGAGTTTTCATTGTTTTTACCTGCATCCCTGCTCTCTGTAATATCCTTTTTGAGATGGGGTGCCCACTACAGCATGCTGTATTCCAGATGAGGTTGCACGTTGTATATATACATTTTATAACGGTATGATCTAGGAATGGTCTAGATAATGCTGCCGCAAGTGCAGGGCTGGACTAGATAACCTCTTGAGGTCCCTTCCAGTTCTGTGATTCTGTGATCACATTTTTGTATTATTCTCCATCCCAGTCCTTATGCCTTAGGAGTTTTCTCTGGGGTTGATGGATGGAATTTTCCAGAGCCTGTCCTACAACAGGCAGTTTGGAGCCAGTCCCACTTCTGGACTCAGGGGGCAATGGTCTGCCATTGCTTCCATGGAAGATTTCTAAAGGATGGGGTAGAGACGGGTGCGCAAAGAAAGAAGATGGGGAGCAGCTGTGTTGATTCCAACTTTCCGTAAAAAAAAAAAAAAAAAAAATTAGGGTGACCTGTAAATTCCTCAGGGTGTTGAAGAGTCCTGTTGTCTGACATTCAGTCTAGCAAAGGGGATAAAATGAAGGGATAACATGAAGCAATGTCTGGAATTTAAAAAATTTACATTTTTTTCACCAGTGAGTTAATCATTGGAACAGCTTCCTAAAGGATGTGGTAAATTCTCCATCACTTGGAGTTTTTAAATCATGACTGCCTGTCTTTCTGAAAGGTATATTCTAGTTCATCTACAAGCTGTTCGTCTCACTAATGAACTGGTGGGTGAATGTCTGAGCAGTGTTATATAGGATTGTCATAATAATACCTTCTGGCCTTTAAAGTCTGTCACCCCTGTACGTCCTAAGCCAGGATGATTTTCAGGTTAGCTAGAAACAGACAAACTACTAGTAAATCACAGATTCAAAATGTCATTCAAAACAAATTTCCTGTAAATCATCCCCACCACCATAAAGTGTGGGGCCTGATTCTCCCATCCTTGGCGCTCTGTGTCACCACTTACACCAATGCAAAAAGAGTGGGAGACATTTCCAGATCAGAAGAGTTGCACTTTGCACAGATATCTTTGACACAAAGTGGCAGGCAGTAGAGAATCAGAGATAACCTAAGAAAGAAAGGACATGTCCATGTACAAGCTTGCACTGGCTTAGTTAAACTGGTACAAGCCTCTGTGTGGGCACTTCTTATTTTGTTATAGCCTAAACCAGTTCCTAGCTATAAGTTAAACGGAAATAAGTCTGGCTTAAACAGAAATAAGTGTCTACTACAGGGGTTTGCACTTGTTTTAACTAAATCTGTTTAAGTTAAACTGGTTCAAATGGTGTGTGTGTAGACAAGACCTCAGATTTGTCCTCTCCCTATCTATTTTTGCCTTCAATGGTTTTATTCTCTTCTCCTTACCTCTCCCTATTCTATTCTCTCTCTTTTTCGCTCTCCTGTCTGTGACATCTACCATTAGTTTCTTCTTCACTTCTCTTTCTCCCTGCCCCCATGGTTCTCCCTAGGTTGGAAGCCAGCCCAAGGGTCCAGCTCACTCTCTTGTCTGTAAGCCTCCTTGCTCCCCATGCTGTGCTGCCAGAGTGAGCGATGAATGGAAGTTCCTGAGCTGGAACTCCACTTGTGTAAGAAAGCAGGGGCAGTTGACAAGGCCGTCTTTGTGAGGGCCCCTCAGTTTTGGAACCTGCTCTGAAATGGTCCTCCTTTATCAACCTGCAGGACTGTGAGGCCCATTTGTTTCCCAGACCTGAGAGGGTTTGGGAGGACTCTGGTAGGGGTTGATAAACATTTTTCAGCTGCTGGGTTATCTTTATTAAATATGTTTGTAATTGGGTGGAAGGAGTCCCTGGAATAGTTTACTTGTAGTCCTGTATTATTGAAATGTTCTGAGGAGGGCCTACAGCAAAGAGTGGGCTCTCCTTATTATAGAACAAGTGTCTAAATCCAGTTTTATAACTTCGGGTGCTGAGATGGTTTGAGAGTGCATGAGTGAAGGAGGGAAACTGTAGGTGTCACCACCACATGGAAGTTAGTTGCCAGCTCAGCATCTGGCCATAGGGGGAACTTTCCACCCAAATACCCCCACATTCCAAAGAGGAGGAGGGGAGAGAGGAGTAGTGTGATAGGAGGCTCTCCTATCACACCCATTCTGAACACTGAACCATGGCACAGATCTCTGCAACGTGAGTTAAAGGAGTAACTCTGTTAGCTAGTAGCAGTAGTAGGCTATCTTCTATTTGGAATAGTGTGTCGAAAATGTTTGAGCAGTGAAAGATGAAAGGCTATCTGCTGTCCAGGCCTAGAAACAGTGCTCCCCCAGCTGCTATTGTGAGCAATGGTATCAGTAAGAGGCAAATCAGATAGCCTGAATATTTGGATTTCTGAATGCAGTGGCGAGTCAGCCATTCAGGACACTTTTTACTTGGGCTTCATATCCTTGCTAGTTAATCCCCCACATTATCAGACCTGAAGGTTCAGTCCTCCAAATAGGCTTTGACACAAAACATTTCCCATAATAAAACTCCTGATTGCTTCACTTTATAGGTGCACTGGGAGGATAGAAATAAGCTGAAAAGGACCCCACAACCACCAATTCCCGCAGCTGTGTGACACTGAACAGGAAACAATCCCTCTTGTGTACATAGTACTTGACAGACAGAGGTCCTTGGCTGCTGTAAATCAGCATAGCACTGAAGTTAATGTATGAAGGTCTGGCCTTTTGCTTACTCCTTAACTTCTTTAACTTTATTTTGCTGCAGCCCTAACTCAAATATATGCATCATTGAAAATTTGGGCCTTTATTTCCCACAAGTATTAAAGAAGTTAATAGTCAAGGGTAACATATGGGGTATTAGTCCAAAGAATTTTCCATTTTTAGACTTGTTTACATAAGACAACTGTTACATTTATATTTGCCACACTGTTCGTGATGGCAGATTTCTAAGGAGTAAAATATAAACATGTGGATAGGTTTTATTTTCTGTGACTGGTTCAGTGTATGGAGTTTTATATTTGTTGGAAAGTAGGATGCTGCCATGCCAGAGTAGGCTCAGACTCTGTGCCATCCAGAAAGAGTCTTTCTTTTTCTTGCTTTATCCTCCTGATAGCAGTGGAAAGAAAAATAAATGCTTCCTGATATGTGAAAATTAACCTTTTCTGAACACTTACTGCAGTTTCAAATGACCTTTTATTTTGAACGTTCCCAGAGAATTTGGAAGTTTATATGAGAGATTTTGATCCATTAAAATTATGGGCTATGTTCAGGAACACAGGTACACTTCAGGATTGAAAAGACTTGGCATATTGCAACAGGGGTTAAAAACATGTAGTTTGGTCAACAACCTCTCCACTTATGGTATAGCTTGTTTGGGGCATTTAACACTCTGCAGACTATTGAGTTTAATATGAGATGAGCTTGCTGTTATCTCAGGGGAAATGATGGGCAGGACTACTGCTCCTAAGATTGGTGTGACTTCTCTCTCTTTTTTTTACTGCCAGGAATTAAATATTTTTTCAGCTATGATTTAAAGGAGCTATCAGAAGTTAATCCAGCTGTTGACATTTCTTAAGGTTACATAACTACGGATATCACAAGTTTTAGACTGAAGGAAGCCAATGGAAATTTGAATAAAGACAGTCAATATCAGTGCATGCAAAGAAACAGCATTTTTCTTTGGTCTGTTTTGGAGAAACAAAGGCAAGCAAGTTGTTGGGCATGTAGTTTTTAATTATTTGCAGATGCACATTAGAGGCTTTGGCAAGGAAGCTGGTGATGCAGGCATGTGGAGACGAGTGTGATGCCTTTGATGAAAAGGAAGAGTCAGCCAGAAAATAGTTATCTCTAGGGGATGGGCGCGGGAAGGATCCATCAGTACAGAGGCAGATGACATCAAGAGCCAACAAGACCCCATTTTTGTTAACGAGTGCTGCCTGCATGCAGCTGTATGATCTCATGCTATGAACTGCCTCAATAGAGGGTTCTAAAGTACAGCCTGGTGGCTAGAGTTCTGCACTGTGGTGTGATAAATCCAGACTCAGTTTCCATTGCTACGGGCAAATTTACAATTGGCCCAGGCAAGTGTAGGTCTCCTGAGTACATCTGAATTACAGCAGTAATGAATTGCAAGATTCCTAGGCTCACCTTATAGCCTTAAGGACCACCCCCTGGATGGAGATCATAATAGTAATGAGGGTTTCTGTGTGCTATCTAATCTGCTGGCAATTAGTGCATATGATAGCAAAGTTGTAACTTAAAGAAGATGCTTCGTATGGTTTAGCCTAGTTCGCAGATGGTTTTCAGCTGACCTCATTAAAATCCTGCTAAGTGGAGTATTTTGTGATTGCTTTCCTTTTTGATCTTTCTAACCATAGTATACTCACCTTCCAACATCCTAAAATCCTAATTATGATTCAGCACAGCCCTTGGCATTTGGCCGCGTGGGGGACATTTAGATTTTGTCTGTGTTATCCATTTAAAAATCATTAGCCTTATAGCTGAAGTCACCCAGTTTGACAGCAGCTTGGCATTTGATGGCGTGTGCTTTTTAAGCAGAGAAAGTCTATTGTCTGTAGATGGAGGAAAAATGAAATAATGTGGTGGGTTTAGTACTTCACTATTTGTTGTTTCTGGTCCTGTAAGTGAGAGTGCTGATGCATCGGATGCCAGGGTGGATAAAAATCAATGATTTAAAAAAAATCGTATTTTTTTATTTAAATCAGATTTTTTTTGATAAAATGCTTTTTGAGGAAAAATCCTATCTAAAGATAATTTTTCTACATTATAGCTCAAAGATAACTCATAATGGAACAGGGATTATAAATTATAATTCTATAGTATGAGACAATATATTAATGTAATGTTTAAGAAAAGTTTTGTAAATGAGTTCCAGTAGTTCATGGATTAGGGACCCGATCTTATGGGGTTCCACACACTTCTGTATAGATTATTTAGGTTAATCTTTCTATCTACCCAATGAGACTCAGTGCTCAGTCTAGATTGAAGATACCATCAGAGATGCTTAGTTTTGCAGTTCTCAAACTGTGGATTTGTGTCTCCAGAGGTAACATGCTTGTTAACAGCAAAAATGTTTTTAAATAAATAAATAAATAAATAATATATAGAGGTGAGAAATAACAGACCTCAACTCTATTGTCCCTCTGCAAATTTGTGTACGCAGAGTCAATCTCTTACCTCTCTCTAAAAGTGCAAAGTTTCAAAAAGTTCGGAAAGGCAGACTAGATCTGGACAAGGAGAAGAAGTCTGGAGATAAATGTGAGAAGCGAAGGACATACACTTGTTTTGTTAAAATATTATATGTTTGCTGTTGAAGAAAAAAATCCAGAATACTTAATGTTGTTGTTTTAGTTAAATAAAACAATTTAAATGCCTGTCTGGTGATGTTCTCCTAATACAATCTGGCAAGAAAATCCTTCAAATATTAATGATTAACCTGTTGAATTGGAGATAGTTCACCTCCCAGTGACTTCATAAATATCTGCTTCAATTACCTTTGGTAAATGAAATAACCAAACAGTCATTCATTTTCTGATATAGCTGTAAAACTAATCTGAAAAGCTTGCAAAATAAATCAATGTTTAAAAATGTATAGTGTGTACCTTCTAAAAATGAAACCTGCGTCTATCTCTAAGTTGTGAAGAACATGTATTAAGGTTATAACAACCAACAAGAATGCACTTTTATGTAGAAAACCATGATTAAATCGAGTCTTCCTGACTAGTGATTTAAACCATGATGCAGCAATGGCATGTGGGGAAAGTGTAAGCAGACTTGGCTCAGACAACAGTTCAACCTTAAATTGCTATTTGTACAAGTGTTGACCTCTCTTCATGGCTTTGTATTTGGGCCATGCCTCTGAAAAAAATACCATCAGCCAGTCTGTAGCCATGTATGCCTTTGAAACAGTTAGTTCTTTGTTTAAGTCATGCTGGTTAGACTGCACCATGCTAGTTTAAATTTAGATGCACGTTGGAAGCAACATTTACTTTGGCTTTGGTTTTGAGGTAAATTTCAAGTCTGTTGAGTAAGTACAGATTAGAGCCCAAACATCAACCCTTACTCACTGTTCAGTGCTGGCTTACTGCAGTTGGTTGAGTAAAGTAATTAAGGTATTAATGGGATTTAGGTTTTCTTGTTTCATGGTATCCTATCTTGTAAAGCCTTATACCTTTGTACATTGTGTACGCTGGGAGTGCAAGATTGGGACCTAACTAAGAGCGAGAGAACTGCAGTGTCTTCTGCTGCATAGTTAATTTTATATCATTACAGAAAAAAATCTGTGTTCTTAAATAAATGTGGAAGAAACGAATAGATCCTATGTTGTGTACATGATGTGATTTATTATGAAAACTACTTTAACCACGAATGTGCAGTGACTTAGCTGGTATGTATATGCACTGTAGCCCTCTGCTGGATAGAATTGGAACTACTCAACTCTGTAAGTTAGGCCCTGTACTGCTAAGACAGGGGTGGGCAAATTTTTTGGCCCAAGGGCCACATCAGGGTTGCGAAACTGTATGGAGGGCCGGGTAGGGAAGGCTGTGCCTCCCCAAACAGCCTGGCCCCTGCCCCCTATCTGCCCCCTCCCACTTCTCACCCCATGACTGCCCCCCTCAGAACCTCCGACCCATCCAACCCCCCCTGCTCCTTGTCCCCTGACTGCCCCTCCCAGGATCCCCCCACCCCTAACTGCCCCCCCGAACCCCTCCCTCTATCCAACCCCCCCCCCCGTCCCCTGACTGCCCTGATCCCTATTCACACTCCCGCCAGGCCCCCTGAGACTCCCATGCCTATCCAACCCTCCTGTCCCCTGGCCGCCCCCCCGAACCTCTGCCCCATCCAAACCGCCCCGCTCCCCGCCCCCTTATCATGCTGCTCAGAGCAGCAGGAGCTCGCAGCCCCACCAAAGCCTGCCGCGCTGCCTGTCAGGAGTGGCGGGCCGAGTGGTGGGCGGCGCAGCGAGCTGAGGCTGCGGGGGAAGGGAGACAGCAAGGAAGGGGCTGGGGGCTAGCCTCCCTGGCTGGGAGCTCAAGGGCCGGGTAGGATGGTCCTGCAGGCCGGATGGGGCCTGCGGGCCGTAGTTTGCCCTCCTCTGTGCTAAGAGCTGTCACAGATTCTCTTCTAGAGATCTGTGCTTTTTGAAGCAGGAGAATCTGAGTTCTATTCCTGATGTATGGTGTTGATACACAGTTCCTGACATTTGTAAAGTTCCTTATTGGCTATAGATTTTTTACATATGTAGTACTCTCTGGTCCCCATCTGTCTGGCTATTCTGTCTATTTTAGGTACTTAGACCGCCTCCATTGACATAGTATCTGAGAGCCTCATAATCTTCAGTATGTATCTTCCCAACTCTCTGTGAGGGAGGGAAGTGCTATTATCTCTTTTTTACAGTTGGAAAACTGAGGCACAGAGATTAAGTGACTTGCCCAAAGTCACGCAGGAAGTCTGTGGTGGAGCAGGGAATTGAACCCTGGCCTCCCGAATCTGTTGGTAACTGGCTTTTGAATTCTCAAACGTCCACCTCCCAATTCTTGTGCCATGATTTAAATAGGACAGTCATGTTCATGAGACAAAGGAGGTAACTGAAAAATGTTTTCTGCCATGTTGTGTAGTTGAAGGAATAAAGTTCTGGGGCCTGGTTTCCAGAATGGCTTCACACACCTACTTCCAATAATGTCAGGTGTTGCAGTTGTGGGTGCCCAAAATTGGTGCTGAAAATTGAGCCACAGGTAAAACCAAATGTGTTTTAAATATATTTTTATATATATATATAAATATATAAAGGCAGACATATATGGAGTGCATGTGGACATTTGTGGTTTCTGTAGGTTTCAGCATATAAGATGAGAAAATGTATGGTCTTTTTAAAGAGTCTTGCTCATGAACAGAGTCAGGGAGCAAGACTTGATATATGCTGGGTGTACTTCTTTGACTCTTAATGTGAGCAGAGAGTAAAAAGTATTTTCTGGCCTGTGTGACTATGGGGAGCATTTCAAACCGCAGAAGGTGTCACTCTGGTGTTACCTGTTGGTTTGTGGCATGAAATGAGATTGTGATTTTAAATTTTACATAAACTGATCTCATTATGACCGAATTTCAGTATATCTTCATGTAATCTGATAAATTGGTTGGTCTCCCTGTGAAAGCCACATAAATTCTGACGCTGATAGAAGCAATTAACATTTGACTAAGCACTTCGATGGCGCTAGTTTATCAGGGAAGGGGGAGATTTGCTCCAACTTTCATCTTGTTCATCTGTGCTCAACATTCTCTCTGACTGGAAAGAGAAAATTGCCCCCTGAATCATCAGCCAAAAGATAATTAATTTTGAAAGTCCAGAACACTAGCGGCACCATAAGTATTCCGTTGCAGCTTGTTTTGTAATGCGGCTTCAAAAAGTAAAGTAAATGCAGAGTATAATGCAAACCATCTGAAGATGAATCATTGTAACAACGAAATGAAAGATTGCTGACGTATCAAGAAAAAAACCATTTTATTTATTAACTTTCTCCTGTGTGTCTGTCTTCAGACGCACTTGTGAAATTCATCCTAAAGCTACTTAAACTGTTTCTCCTCCCTTGATGTTCATACCTCAACTGCTAGAAGAGGGCCTCATCCTCCCTGATTGAACTAACCTCGTTATCCCTAGCCTGATTCTTGCTTGCATATTTCTACCTGCCTCTGGAAATTTCCACTACATGCATCCGATGAAGTGGGTATTCACCCATGAAAGCTTATGCTCCTATATGTCTGTTAGTCTATAAGTGCCATAGGACTCTTTGCCTGTTTTAACTTGGTAGCTGAAAGTCTTGCAGTGCTCCAAGGAAGGATGAGGGATATTTGTGCTCTGAGCTGCTGCCTCCTGACTGGGACGAGGGTCTCTGGTGGTTGAGTTGTGGCTTCCCTGTCTGGTTCTACTGCCTGAGAAGGGGGGAGAGGAAGACTGAGGTGCAGGCAGGAACAGGACCCCAAAGGAGCAGAATACTTAGCAGCCATGTGATTTTATTGAGCCCAGCTGAGCAAGGGGAGTCCTTCCATTGGGATGAAAGGGAGTTGGATTGAGCCGCTTGTGGTTATTGGCCCTGAAAGTCAGGAAGACCCGCATTTCAATTAGGGATGTAAAATATTAAACAGTTAACCGGTTAACTGGTAAGCATTTGTCTTACCGTTAACCCACCCTAACGGTTAATCCCCAGCTATCCCAGGCCTGCCGAAGCAGCCCCAGCCACCCCGGGCCGGCTGACCCCGGCCGTGCTGGCTGGAGCAGCCCCAGGCCAAGCTGGCTGGAGCAGCCCCAGCCCCTCTCCCTTTAATCAGTTAATCGGTTAAATGATATCATTTTAATCATTTAAATTGGCAACCTATGGCACACGTGCCAAAGACGGCACGCAAGTCGATTTTTAATGGCATGCTGCTGCCTGCCAGGTCCCAACCGCCGGCCCCGCTCAGCCCACTGCCGAACCCAGTCCGGGACCCTGGCAGGCAGCAGCGTGCCATTAAAAATCCTGCCCGCCCTGGCCCACTCTTCTCCGTCCCCCCTGCCGGGGCAGGGTGAAGAAGCTTAGTCCTGTCGGCTGCTGCTTCAGAGGCCGTGCTGGGTTCCTGCCCCTCCTCCTCTCCTTCCCTGCCCCTGATCAGCTGATGGCCCTTGCAGGGGAGGGGGAGAAGCAGAGCTGCAGTGGGCTTGCTGTTCCAGGGAGGAGGCGGAGACGAGGTGGGGACGGGCCATGGGGAAGGGGGTAGAATCAGGGCATATCCCCTCCAGCTCCCTGCAGTGAGCCGCTCAGGGCAAAGGGCTGGGAGCACCCCCACGACCCCAGCCCACACTCCCAGCCCTCTGCCCTGACCAGTGCATCTCCCCACACCCACCCAGCCCTCTGCCCTGATCCCTGCACCCCCCCATGACCCCAGCCCTGACTCCTGCACCCCCTCACATGCTCCCAGCCCTCTGCCCTGACTCCTGCACCCCCCACACATACCCAGCCCCCCCCCACCCTATGTCCTGACTCTTGCATCCCCCACATTCCCACCCCCACCCTGAGCACCAAATGGGAGCTGCCCAGGTAAATGGTCCACCCCCAAACCTCCTGCCCCAAGCCTGAGCCCCCTCCCTCATTCTTGCTCCTGGCCAGACCCTACAGCCCAACCCCCAGCCTGCTCCTTCACCCCCAGCCTTGTGCTCAGTGCACTCTCAACCTCAGTTCAGTGCAGAGAGAGAGGAAGAGAATGGGTAGAACCAGGGAGAAGGTAGGTACCCACTCTACGTGGGCAGGGCCGGGATCCCAGACCGGCAGCGGGCTGAGCGGGGCTGGCAGCCGGGACCCTGGTTGGCAGGAGCCGGCGGACGGAACCACAGACCGGCAGCAGGCTGAGCCCCTCAGCCCGCTGCCGGTCTGGAGTCCCGGCCGCCAGCTCTGCTCAGCCCGCTGCCGGTCTGGGGTTCTGACTGCCGGCCCCTTGCCAGCCGGGGTCCTGGCCTCAGGCCCCACTCAGCCTGTTGCTGGACTAGGTGAACGGAACCCCAGGCTGGCAGTGGGCTGAGCAGGCCGGCGGCGTAAGATCAGCATTTTAATTTCATTTTAAATGAAGCTTCTTAAACATTTTGAAAACCTTGTTTACTTTACATACAACAATAATTTAGTTATGTAATATATAGACTTATAGAGAGAGACCTTCTAAAAAAACGTTAAAATATATTACTGGCGCGCGAAACCTTAAATTAAAGTGAAGATATAAATGAAGATTCGGCACACCCCTTCTGAAAGGTTGCCAACCCCTGGTTTAAATGGTTAACTTTTTAAATGATATTTAGATCCCTAATTTCAATAGCATTTCAAAGTAACATGGTGAGAATTCAATTCTGTAACTTGGGAAGAGAATTCTGTTCCTGCCTCCTCTGTGGCCTTCCTACCCCTGACTGTATGTGAAAGCCTCTTTCCTTCTGCCAGCAGTTTCAGAAGTACAACAGAGCATTCTTCTCAGTGGATCAGTGATTCACTGAGATTTAGCAGTTACAGAGAAGCCAAGTGTTTGAACAACATAGTTTAGGTTTGACTATTGAGTGCAGTTATCAAGGGGTGTTTGGGGTGGAAGGAAAAATTCAGGATACTAAGGCCTGACTCTTATTGGCCCTACACTGGCTTGCCAGTGGTGCAGCTCCATTGACTTCAGTGGAGTTACTTCCGATTCTCACCAGTGTGAGATCAGAACCATATCTCAAATGAGGAGGGGAATAGGCATCAGTTGTTGGGTGAACATGCCTCCCAGAGTCCCTCTGCCAGCAACGCTTGCCATGACAGCTTGGCCATTTTCCCAGCTGCCACAAGACCCATGGCAGCTTGGGTACAATTGCCCTAAACTGCACCCAGGACCAAACTGTCGTTCAGTAGCCCCAGCACAGAGAAACAAGATGCCTCTCCTCTTCTTATTGCCCTGGGCTTTGCACAGGCCTCTGGATGAACTGGGGTCAATAAGAGCATGCTTTTGAAGTCTTTCCCAAGTCTATTACAGATGAAGATAAGAAGTTTTAAGCAAATAAAAGGAAATCCTAAATGTTGCCTCAACTAAAGTGAGATTTTCTGCTTTCAAAGATAATTTTGATACAAAGCTAGCCTAAGAGAAAGGGTGTACGTATGGGAAATAGTTGCCCTAAATAGCTTTCTCCTTATTGCTGAATTCTAAGCATTTCTTGAAAACCAGAGTTTTGTGTTTCTCCCTCAGCTTGAACGAACAGGTTAGTTTTATATCCAAGTATCTTGGTCTCGGTTACAGGGGTTTCTGAATCCCTAAGATGTTCGAGCTGTAATGGTGTGTGGGGTGTACAGTCTTCTCTCCAAAAACATATTTGCAAGAATTGTTTTCAGGCTGTGGCGAGGAGGTGTCGGCGCTGGTGTTCTGAGATGTGCAAAGAATGCCTGTAAACAATATTAAAATCCCTACAGACAGGTATCTTTCCCTTGTTCAAGCAAGAATTGATTTCCTGTGTTTATTGAGTGTGCCTGTTTACTGATTCTTTCTCTGCGTGTGATGGCAAAGCTGCTAGATTTGGTAAATTTTATTGTTCTTGGCAGATGTCCTGAACTACAAGAGAATGTTGGGAGTAGGGAATGGAGGGTTATGCTGTTTTAAGTGGAAAATTCGTTCATAGTCACTTGGCCAAACTGTGTGTGATGATTCCAGAAAACTGCTCTGGGAAACAAGAACAAGCTATGCAGCTGGACAGCCAGGGTTTAATATATCCGAGTGCACGTATCTTCTGAGTGCTCTTGACTCACTCTTCTGGTCTGCTATATCACTTATTGTGGCTTTAGTATTGGCAGACCTCTTCATGGCACTACTCATTCGGCTTTGCCTAGTGCTCAGATTACCTGTGTATTAGCTTTGCAGTAAAACATGTGTCTGAAACATAACAACTCTAAAGCACATGGCATTGAAAAAATATTCAGCATGACGCAACTGAGACAATGTTCTCACGCTTGCATGTGTCTACACCCGATATACGTATTGCCGTAAATATTTCAGATTCTTCCAGTAGATTTGCAAAGGGGTTGGGGGGAGGTTTGTTTTAAAAACTGAACAATGGTTTATGAATATAATAATATAAACAGCAGAAAACAGAGCTGGCATGTAAGTGGTTCTCTGCATGGCAGCTTTATCCCTTACTGTGGCATTGAAACATCGTACTTTTCTGTTTGCCCATTTCTTAGTCTTAGAGCAGTGCAGTGGCACTTTCTCCTGGGTTTTTGCAGTAAGTGTGCAAATTTAAGTGACTCTGTCTTAGTCTTTGCTTTTCTGTATAGTTGAAGGGGTATTGTATTTTCAAAGCAGGTTGTATTTGCTATTTCATATTTCATATCTGGAGTTAACCTTGACCAGATGGGGCACAAAAAAGAACAACTGCCAACAGGATAGTCCATAGCTTATGATGAGTCTAAAGTAACCCCCTTTCTAAAGGTAATTTTGAAGTTTATTGACCCTCAGAGTCTTTGCAATGAGCATGCAGGCTATGATAGGCATTTGTGGTCAGGAACACTCTGAGAACAGTCAGTTCCCAGAGAGACTTTCCTGCAGGATGACCTCCAGATTGCACATACAATACAGACTTCCACTGTGTTCAGTGGCTGGGATTCAACACCAATTTGACTGCAGCTCCTAGAGTGCCCTCCTGCAGGGTACTGGTCCTCCTAACCCACTTTCCAGCTGCCATTGGCCTTTCGGTCTGCTTTGGTTGCATACTGGTCCCCTCCCATATCCTCTGTCCTGCACTCCCTGGAAGACTGTGAGGGTAGTTTGGGCTTTTGCCTGCAGTGAGTCCTGCCCTGTTTTCCCATTTCGAGTGGTGGCACATCCTGTGCAGGCAGCCTTCCCTACTATTCCTCAGCCGAACTCTGCCTGGGAGCTTCTGATTGTTGGGTGGGGAGAGGCTGGAAAGCAGCCATGCAGCTGGAGCAAGACAGGCTGGTAGTAGGGGGTAGGTGAAGAGGGGCAGAGCGAATTCTCTCCACAAGCCTGCGAGGTGCATGCTTTACATGGGTGGGAAAAACAGACATGCAGAGGTTAAGAAGTTCATCAGTGAATCAAAGGCAAAGCCAATGCTCAAAATCATACACTGAAATCAAAGGGAGTTTTGCCATTTACTTTAGTGGGAGAAGTATCAGATCCTTAATCTCATGCAGAGGCCATTAGACTGCATCACTGAAGTCAAGAGAATTTGCTTTTGCTTTCATCAGAGCTAAAATTAGCTTCAGGTGTACAAAAATAAAACAACCTTATTTTAAATACTTGACTAGTACTTTTTTTTTTTTAAATGATGCTTTTGCGGTCTTGAGTCCCAGTGCCCTGGAATAGGGATGAGAGCGAAAACTCCTTCCCAGGATACCATTCTCCTTGAAGTGCACCTCTCCTATTGCTAACCCCCCACTCTTTTAATCCTGTTCTTGTTTAAAAAAATAAAAACTCCCTCCAGGTCTGGAATCTTTGTGACACTTGCTCTCATTTCCTTTCAGAGACAGGTGCATCTCTTCTGTGTCCTGCCTTATCTCTGTCATCATATAGAGCAAACCAGGCCTTGCATGGGGCAGTGCAGAACATTGCTACTGTAGAGTTTCCAGCAGAGATCATGAGAGGGATGACAGCTATCATCCTGTTGGATGTATTTTTGAATAACAGAGTCTCTAAATTTGAGGCAGGGATTTTTGAGGAATGAGAGCTGCGGGAAGTAGAGCTGCTTCCCGCAGCTCCCACTGGCCAGGAACAGTGAACCGCGGCCACTGGGAGCTGCAGGCGGCTGTGCCTGCAGATGGTCAGTGTAAGCCCTGTCTCGCGGCCCGCCAGCGGATTGCCCTGGAGGGCCGCAGGTTGCCCATCACTGACCTAGGTCCTGTTTCTATGAAAATTAGGGATTCTTGACTCATCCTTATTAGGGTATCTGAGTGTTATTTGTACACAGGGTATTGAGTTTTTTTCCTCTCCGAATATCCTGCAGATCCCAACTTTATTGAAGATGAAGTCCTGGATACTGTCACTGCTGTTGACCTGCATTAGCTGCACATGGCACACACAAGCTGAATTTTTCACCTCTATAGGTAAGGAAAGAGTCAGTGCAAAATAACCTGATGTTGGAGCACAGTGTATAAAATTCTTTAGTGCACACAAAGAAGGTTCTCTTTTGGTAAGCCTCACACTGTAACCCTATCAGACAGGGTTTACGTTAGAGAATGTTACACTATTGCAAGCCTAATGCAACTGTGTATAGCAGGATTTGCACTGGGGCCACTTACTCCCTCTAAGCCTCACCAGTGATGAGCAAACTGGTGCAGATTTCTCTCATGCAGACAGGGCCTCAGATTTGAATAAAACACGCAAAAAGGGAAAAGATGACTAATTCCTTGCTGTTAATTGGCATTGCGTATCTGTTCTGGCTTGAGTATGGCACTTAAACCTTACCCCTGAAGGTTTAATGCTAAATCACTGAGTAGCTAGGAAACCTTTTTAATTAAAAAAGAAAAAAAAAAAAAACATCATCAAAAACAAAACCTCCTTACGTGTAAGAACTTCTTAGAATTGGGAGCCTGCTATGGTAGATTTGAATAAACAAAGAATGATGACTTCACATGAAATTTAACAATATGTAATAAAGCTTCATGGTAAATTTACTTTCATTTCTTGCCATATCATTATGACTGTTTCTCTCTCACCTCGGATACAATGACTACATCATTGCCCATCTTGAATAGATTGTATTTGAAAAGTTCCATTTATAGATAGATAAAAATGAACCACAGGCAGGATTGACAATTGCTTCTAGTAAATCTGTACTCCCTGGTTTGAACTCCACACAGATGAAAAGTTACAGAATATGTTTTACCTATATGATTAAAGTGGACTTTGTATACTATGGCTGAATTATTTCTGCTTCCCTCTCTTCAGTGTGACCTATGTTCTGCAATGAGAATTACTTAAAGCTGTTTTGCAACAGATGTCAATTACTGCACATGCTGGGTGCAAAAAGAGGGCAAAACTAAAATCATGTGATTTCCCCACGGGGCCCCCCCCCTTTTTAAACAAGTCTTTTCAAGTCCTCCTATAAATTGTCCAGTAAATTAATCAAAAATGTCGCATAGAATAGCTGGAAACTTTGAAAACACTCAGACTAGTGATCCTAGCCCAGGCTGCTTTAGTTTCTTCTGTTTAATAGCCCTGTCTCAGTATACAGACCTCAGAACACTATTGCTTATGCAGGTAGATTGTTCAAAAGCACATCAGAGATTGAGAAGCACAAGTCCTATTAACTTTCAAGGGGACTTATGCTTCCGTATCTATAATGCTGTACTGTGAATAGTGCTCAATATTCAATTGTGATTTTAATGGCTTCGAAATGATTTATGCCCCATTTAAATCAGTGGAGTTACACTGGATGGACATCATGCCTTGATTAGACTTCTGCTTTATTTTGTAAAATTCCTCAGTCGGAAGAAAGCATATTGAGTCCCATACAGAACAGATTGCTCTAAGCTGCATTTAAATATCTGTGATAAAAACAGACAGAAACTTATTGTTGGTAGTCTTTTTTTTTCTTGGCAGTTAAAGATAACTATTGATAGGCAGTTGTTGTGAATGACCTTCTCCTTGTCTTGTATTTCCCCATTTGCAAGTCTGACCCAGGCTGAACAGAACTCATTTCTGGATTTCACCTAGGACTGCTGCTTAATTATGCTTCAGTCATAATTACTTAGTAATGCTGAAAAGAAATCTGTAGCTGTATTTGTCAGTCTAATCAACTCATACGTGTACGTGTTCAGCTTTGGTTGCCAAAAATCAAGGGCTTCTTATGTGTAAAACACAAAATGAAGTAAGATTTGTATACTAGCAATCTCCATTAGGAGACTTTCTGCACATCGGTTAGTCTGCGAGTGTTAGACTGTAAGTCTTTTATATTTGTTGTTTCCACAGTTACTATTTGCAAGCCACATACCAAGGAACTATAATTGTAACTAGTGCATGTGGCATTG
This sequence comes from Eretmochelys imbricata, assembly GCF_965152235.1. NCBI lineage: Eukaryota > Metazoa > Chordata > Testudines > Cheloniidae > Eretmochelys > Eretmochelys imbricata. The sequence goes on along the minus strand of NC_135579.1, from coordinate 14,906,657 downwards.
ACTAATATACTAGCACTATGACCTAATCTGTGTCCACATGCAGAGCAGATGCCATGGCAATTATTTTGACCGCTAACTGTGTTGCTTCTAACTGTAATTGTGTCAAATCTCTTTTGACTGCACACAGGTGCAAGTAACTAATATTAAAATCATTCAGAGGCAGTGAAGGGGTCACAGCAAAGTTCCTCCAGAAGACATTAAGGCTGACATTTTCAAAGCCACCTAGAGGATTTGGACACCTGGTTTTAACAGGAATTCAGTGTCCCAAACTCTAGGCTTTTCTCATTTTAGCCTCAAAGTAGTAAATTGCTTGAGCCTGAATATGTTGATTCTTCAAGCTGTTTTACTAGCCCTAGAGTGTCTGGGATGTTTCCCCTCTTCTGTGCCCATGGGAAAGGGTAGTCCCTTGTTTTACTTGTGTAGTAAAATTTCTCCTTCCATTGTAGGTCAGATGACAGACCTGATTTATGCAGAGAAAGATCTGGTGCAGTCTTTAAAGGAATATATTCAAGCAGAAGAATCTAAACTCTCTAAGATTAAAAGGTAAGGGGAAGGATTGCATAACAAATCTGCACTTCTCCATTATTTATATGTTGACTGTACAATATCACCTTTTTTCTCTCTCTCTCTCTCTCTCTCTCTCGGATAGTACTGCCACTGCTTTCCCCAGTGCCTGACCAAGGGAGAGGGATAAATAAGAGCAAGCAGGCTGAGGCTTATTCCAGCAAAAGCAGGGGTGAGGGAGATCCCCGCTCTAGGTGTTCTTTTGGATCTTTGTAGTACTCTCAAGTACTAGCAATGGCCAAGAGTGCATTTTCCATCAGTTGAGATGTTGGAACTTTTCCTCTCTCAAGAAGACTCTGCCATAGTTATCTGTGCACCTCTCAGCTGGACTGTGTCAACATGTTATGGTTGAGCTACCCTTGCAGACCACTCAGAAGCAGTAATCTTAAGGAAGAACATGGCAGGCTGCTTGTTTAGCAGGCCCACAATGAGCACTTTGCACCCATGTGTTCCATGCTGCACTGATTATATTTACTTCCAATGCGGATCAAGGTGGCCTCTGATCTATAAATTCTGATATATTCTGGGCCCTGGCTGCCTCAGAAGCCACTTTTCTCGTTCTACATGGTCCTGACAGCTGAGATGTTCCTGCCAATCATCCCTGTTTAAATGTCCCTAAAAGTAGATTGTATGAATTTGTTACTATTCATCTATTTAAAAAAGAAAAAAGTAAGTTCACCCAGAGCATTGAGTGTTGGCATGTGTTTTCTGAATAGGGATTACAGCATCACAGATAGAGTAACAACACTCAGATAGTTCTATAAAAGATTTAAAGCCATTTTTTCAGGGCTAGGTCTTAAAAATGTTATTCACCTATAATTGGGGACAGATTTTGTAAAGTGCTCAGAACTCAGCAGTTCCACTTATTCTCAATGGGAACTTCTGGGTGCTGAGAATTTATGAAAATCTTGCCACATCATTTAAGTGCTCCAATGGCTATTGAGCTCTCTTGAAAATCTGGCCATTAGGGGAAAAGTAATATACATCCCTTATAAGTTTTGAAATCCAGTCAATATATTTTCCTTTAAAGGGAGATGGTCAAGTCAGTTTAGATTTCAGATGTAGGTTTTTGTTACAACGAGCTTTTGCATAAATGTCAGCAAAAATGTCTTTTGTGTATGTTTTTAAATTTCAGTAGAAATAGTTAATTAAAAAAAATAATTTTTTTATTATTTACAGTGAATTCCCCCAAAGCTCCTTAGATACTAATTATAGGCAAAAATGAAACTGCCATATTATGATAAAAATAAGGACCAGATTCTGCCACGTTCACTCACTTAATGTGGTACTTTACTACTCAATTGGTCTCATTGGTTTCAGTGGAGCTGTTTACAAAGTAAGATACTACTCGACATGATTATCAAGTTTGGCCCTCCTTTTGTACAGCAAAACCCCCCAAACAATGTAAATAGTGAAAATTAAATTACTAAAATTGAAAGAATATGAAAAATCTAAAGAATGTTACTAGGAGCATGGGTAAAGTAATCTGCTTTGATAAGTACGTGGATTTTAATCTGACAGGATGTCTTTAAAGTATCTCTGAAGAATTAGTAGCTTTGGATTCCATTTTGACCTGGGACATTATAATACACAGAAAATACATGAGCAACTTGGGGATAATTGCATAAATTTATACTAAATTATCTCTGTCAGTTGGAAACATTATTACATTCGTGACCCCTCTGATTATGAAACTGCAAGCTTGCAAGTGGAAGCTTTTGGACTGTGCTCAAGGATCTTGCTTAGAGCAAAGCTCTTTTATTGTTCACTTTTTAGTTTTGCCTCAGTAGTGTGCTCAGTTCCCACTGCATATTGGAGAGAGAAATGTGAAGCTCTGGTGCATGCGCAATGGTTCAGCTAAGAGATCAGATAAAGCCGGGGATGAGAGCACAACTGTAGCATTAGTGAAGTACCATATATCGGACTAAAATAAGAGTTCATCTATGACACTCAAAAGAATATTAGGACTCATCACTATCATTTTTTAATTTGCCAACTTACTTCTGCATGAGCGTATGATGGAACTATGTTCATTAACCTATTGTTAGAAGAAAAGAATCCTAATAACTTGAAAAATGAAGAGGTCTGTCTTTCCATCTGTGTGCATGGATGACTCCCATAAGAGCCTAAACAGCTTTTGAAAAAGCAAACTGATTTTGTGGTGGTGATAGTGAGGTGTAAATGAGAGTGACTTTTTAAGAATTACAGTGTAGTTCATCTTGCACAATGTATCTTTTTCATAATTCAACATAATATAAATTGTTAGTTGAGACATTAATGCAAATAAGATTTGTGCCCAGTGGCCTTACAGGTAGGAAATATTTATATTTTGTTGCAGTTAAAAAAAATCAATTGTGCCATGAGTCACCCTTACAGAGTTAAAAGTAAGTGGCTGGCTATATATAGCAAAGACAGCTGGCTATATATAGCAAGAGGAGCAATTCCTTTTTAGATGTGATGATAATAGGGAAGACATGCCTTCATAAAATTATCTCAGATTGAGACATACTATTCTTTTTCCAGCTGGGCTGAAAAAATGGATGCACTGACTATGAAATCAGCTTCCGACCCAGAAGGTTATCTTGCACACCCAGTAAATGCATATAAATTGGTGAAGCGTTTAAACACCGATTGGCTGGAATTAGAGAATCTAGTTCTTCAGGACTCAACAAGTGGTAAGGTGTTAAAGGGAAGAAAATAGTTTCTGTGACTTTGCTGCAACTCTGCTTTTTCCTTCCCCGGCTCATATACTGGAAATCTGCAGACTTAATTGTTGTGATTTCAGATACTGTTGCCTGAATTGTGTGAAACTTACAAACCAAGAAATAACTTATTGTTTACTGGCTACCGTTCACCACTTCCCAGCCACCATTAGACATTTCCCTTTGATCAATACCCTGATCTGTCCTAGAAGCAGTGCCATTAGTTTGATTATGGCAGAAGCCCTTCATGATATTTTAGAACATCGGGCAGAGGGAAGAAGAATATGATATACCAAAAGATCCAACTATTAGGACAGTTTTTATTTAAAGCTTTTTTTTTCTTGAGACTTCAGCTTTATAGGAAAGATCTTATTCCACTCAGTCTTCCCAATCTGTTTTTATTCTTTTTTCCCTTCTCAGCACTCAGTAGTGCTAGTCTTTGGTCTGCCTTGGCCTTTGGATCAGTAGATAGAAGGACTTAAGAATCAAACTCTGCTGCCCAGACTGGATCTCCAGAGGCTTCTGATCTGCTCCAACATAAACAGCTGGCAAACATTATAGAGTTAATGTCTATATATATGTCTATTATTCATGAGTTTATCCTTCTAAAAATGTTCCGTAGCTAACCCTGCTTCTTACTACATATTCTTCACAGAGAACCTGTCTTAATCTTGCTTCCTTAAGCTTAAACATTTTTTGTCAGTTTATTTTTATTGGACTTTCTGAAAGTGAAAGAAGAAAAGGAGGAAATATTTTTCTTTGAACTCGGGACTGCATGTTTTCTCTTTCCATTCTGCTTATGCTAAAAGTTTAGATGCTTTGAAGTCTGTCTGTTCAGCCAAGCGTTTTGTAGCTGTCCTGGAACAAATACAATTATGAACTTTTCTAACAACTAGATCACTAATTCCACTGAGCACTTACTCCTGTCTTTAATTTTGCTCTTAAAGATTTCCCTGTAATATTTTGTAAAATCAATACTATTGTGATTGATGTAACACTTAAAATTAAAATCAGAACTTTTGTTTTCTTCCCTTATTATTTTTTTTACAACCTTTCATATAATTTTGGATAGCTCAACACTTCAATTTATTTGCATAATACACTTAAAGTTCTTCCTTTATGCAACCTATTTTGTTAGTTGCGAGTATCCCATTAAAATGAATGCACTGTGGCTCTGCTGTTGATGTTGTATGAAAGAGGTGGGCAAACTATAGCCTGTGGGCCATATCCAGCCTGTGGGACCGTCCTGCTCGGCCCTTGAGCTCCTGGCCAGGGAGGCCAGCCCCCGGCCCCTCCCCTGCTGTCCCCCATCCCCCACAGCCACATCACCGCTTGCACCCCGCCCACCTCCCAGGCTTTCTAACAAGCCTGTCCTGCCACTCTGAGCAGCATGGTAAGGGGAAGTGGGGGGCAGGAGGTCCCGAGGGGCAGTTAGGGGACAGGGGGCAGTCGGATGGGGCGGAGGTCGGGGAGGGGGGCAGTCAGGAGACAGGGAGCGGGGGGTTGGATAGGGGGTGGGGTCTTGGGGGGGTCCCAGACTTGTCAGAAAGTAAAGAAACTTAGGTCATTTTCTCTCTTTGTTAGAGATGGGTTGAAGCAGTTGGAAAATACATAATCAGGCGTGAATCTCATCCCACGTACCAAACTAAAGTGAGATAAGTACTCAGTCTCTCCCCAAACACCCCTTTTGTGTCATCAATGGGATGTGGGATGGTCTGAGAGCCTCTTTTGGGTCATCTGAGGTCTTCACATCTCACAGAACTCCTATGGGTTAGCAGATGCTTGAAGTTCACAGAGTTTGGAGGCCTCCAGAGAATGCTGAGATCCTGCATCTGTCTTGGTGGAGTGTTGCCAAAGGAAAAGTGAGGGAGGATATTGTGGAAGCAGGAGGGATGTTAGGAAAAGGCATTATGGGAAAATAAAAATTATTAGGGTTAAGGCTATAATATCCATCGCCCTACTTTGTTAATGGTGCATCACACGAGAATTGAGCATCTTCTGTTAATGTCTCTCATTTGAGCTCCTAAGCTTTGCCTTTAAACCAAAAGGTAAAGAACAAGATATGTATATAACTGAAGAGTCTGACAAGAGGGCTGTTTATGTTTAAATCTCAACTGTTTGATTCCCACTGAGGATGTGTTGCAAAACAAAACGCATGTTTCCAATCCTGGGCCAGTCTGGTATTGATTATATGCATATGAGTTGTGGAGTTAACTGTTTTCTTCTTTTTTAACTGAAAGGTTTTATCGCGAACCTCACAGTTCAACGTCAGCTCTTCCCAACTGAGGAAGACGAGACAGGTGCTGCTAAGGCTCTGATGCGTCTACAGGACACATATAGGCTGGACCCTGAGACCATGTCTCAGGGGAGACTACCAGGTAACGCTACAGCAGCCTCCTCTGCTTTAAGATTCAGTTTGTATTGAAGAAGTGATTTTATTGACATGTTCATGATGGCAGCATTTTAGGAGACTGGGCAAAAATTTCAAAAGCACCTGAGAAGTTCCTTTTCAAAAGTCACTTAGAAGCACTTGCAAGCCTGAATCTCATAGAATATCAGGGTTGGAAGGGACCTCAGGAGGTCATCTAGTCCAACCACCTGCTCAAAGCGGGACCGATCCCCGACTAAATCATACCAGCCAGGGCTTTGTCAAGCCTGACCTCAGAAACTTCTAGGGAAGGAGATTCCACCACCTCCCTAGGTAATGCATTCCAGTGTTTCACCACCCTCATAGTGAAAAAGTTTTTCCTAATATCCAACCTAAATCTCCCCCACTGCAACTTGAGACCATTACTCCTCTTTCTGTCATCTGCTACCACTGAGAACAGTCTAGAGCCATCCTCTTTGGAACCCCCTTTCAGGTAGTTGAAAGCAGCTATCAAATCCCCCCTCATTCTTCTCTTCTGAAGACTAAACATCCCCAGTTCCCTCAGCCTCTCCTCATAAGTCACGTGTTCCAGTCCCATAATCATTTTTGTTGCCCTCCGCTGGACTCTTCCAATTTTTCCACATCCTTCTTGTAGCGTGGGGCCCCAAACTGGACACAGTACTCCAGATGAGGCCTCACCAATGTCAAATAGAGGGGAACGATCACGTCCTTCAATCTGCTGGCAATGCCCCTACTTATACATCCCAAAATGCCATTGGCCTTCTTGGCAACAAGGGCACACTGTTGACTCATATCCAACTTCTCTTTTTCAACAGTATGTATCCGATGAAGTGAGCTGTAGCTCACGAAAGCTCATGCTCAAATAAATTGGTTAGTCTCTAAGGTGCCACAAGTACTCCTTTTCTTTTTGCGAATACAGACTAACACGGCTGTTACTCTGAAACTTCTCGTCCACTGTAACCCCTAGGTCCTTTTCTGCAAAACTGCTGCCGAGCCATTCAGTCTCTAGTCTGTAGCGGTGCATTGGATTCTTCCGGCCTAAGAGCAGGACTCTGCACCTGTCCTTGTTGAACCTCATCAGATTTCTTTTGGCCCAATCCTCCAATTTGTCTAGGTCCCTCTGTATCCTATCCCTACCCTCCAGTGTATCTACCACTCCTCCCAATTTAGTGTCATCTGCAAACTTGCTGAGGGTGCAATCCACACCATCCTCCAGATCATTTATGAAGATATGGAACAAAACCGGCCCCAGGACCGACCCCTGGGGCACTCCACTTCATACCGGCTGCCAACTAGATATGGAGCCATTGATCACTACCCGTTGAGCCCGACAATCTAGCCAGCTTTCTATCCACCTAATCTCTTTGAAAGTCAGTGGGATTTAGGCTCTTAAGTTATTTATTGCTCTTGAAAATGTTCCTCTTTAATTTGTCCCCTATTCAGAAAAGGATGGGTAGTGTTATGAAACCTTGTGTTGTATTTGTCTCCAACGGAATAAAATTCTGCACCAGTTAGCACATTCTGCTCAAACTAAACAAATAATAAAGTGTTTTTAATGGCGTTTTGATTGAGCAGCTCATCAGCAGACATGGCAGGAATCCTTCCAGAAAATGGCTCAACAGTCTCATCTCTCTTCTGTTTTTAGGTCTTATTATTATCAGTCAGTCATCGAGTGTTAGGCTCTGAGAATAAAATGAAAATTTTGGGAATCGGGACTTCTTACTGCCTTTCCACTTTTTAAAGCTCTTTAGTTTGTTAATTAACCTCTTTCGGTTGTGCTCAGCATTGGCCTAGCTCTGCTCTGCTGTGAGTTTTGCTGTTGCCTGCAGTGGGAACACAGTCTGGCCAGTTCTGAGCACTATTGATAATCCTTCCTTTCATCTAATATAATTTCTATATTAACACATCAGATAGTTAGTATTGTGTTTTATGGTATGTCTCCTTCTGACAGTGTCAGAAGTCCCAAGTTTAAATTTTCTGGGGGCCCTGGAGATAGATGTGCAAATTATACACAGAAGCTTAGAAGAACAGTGGAAAGTATCATGCGTTGTGTACTACTGGTTGCAAGTTGAAATTGGGTCTAATCCATTGCAGACCTTAATCTGTAGCTGGCCTTAACATCTGTGAACACAGACACGTGCATTGAAATGACAAGTTTGTGAGTAATGGGGCATACTGGCCCTTTAAGACCAGGCTTCCCTATTCCAGGAATTCTGGAGCAAACAGGGGCTTGGAAATGATAGAGGGCAGGTGTTGGGAGACAGGAAGTGGCCCTAAGAAGGGGTAGTTAGTATCTGAGACATAACTAGGTTACTGTTTCTTTATAGAACTGGGACCGGGAGCCTTGTGGTATACGGTGAGGATAGGCTTCCCCCTTGTCTACTCAATCAGTCAGTCACCAAACCAACCTTGACACCCTGGGCAGGCAGGACCAAAACAAAAGGGTCCCTGTTCTCACTGGGAAGAGGGAAGAAATAGAGACGGTCTATTGCCAGTGCACTCTCGAGTCCCAGGAGGACAAGGGATGACCCAGCATCTCCTTTCCAGGCAGTGCAAGGGGATGGCAACCCCACCACCCAGGAAACACAGGGCGGAAGGTCTTTTGCTATCAAGGTTCTTCTGTTTGAGAGCTCTATTTTTTGAAAGACTTTTATGGTCAGCCCTGCTGAAGCTGGACCAGTAAAAGTTAAAGGGCTTGCTGAGAGAGAAAGGGAGAAGGCCTTTAAGGCCATCACACAGTTCAAAATGGAGGTTTCCCAAATGTCTGAGAACTTGCTCCTTCTTGCATCCAGCTGTTAAATCAAACTAAGAGCAGCTAAAATTATCCTATATAATTGCCTAAAATTACCTTTCCCTGTAAGCAGCTACTGCCAATGGGATGTTATTGGCTTAGCAGTGGGAGGAGATGACACGCTCACAATTAAGATAATGTCCATACTGTGAAAATGATTGAGAAATTCTGGTGAAAGGCTATGAATTTTGTTGCCACGAAAGGCTGCCATCCCCAGTCACATCCATAACATTTTATAAAGAAATTATTTTCACTAAGCCTAGGTGTGCAAGTGTAGCTACTGTCCCTAGTTTCTGTATGCATTCCCAGGGCAGCCATCTCCACCAAAGCCACATAATCTTCTCCAGCTGATTTTGAGAGCACAGTATATTACAGCAGCAACATAAATATGCCTTCCTGCACCGACTGCACACGTGGTGCTGAGAATGTGAGCCATCCTTATTGTGGTGTCAGATTTGTGCATACATAGGTCACACAAGATGGCTTGTGTGTTATGTCTTTTAACTAGTGTCTTCAGTGACTCGTAGAAATAGATTTGTGTGGGCACAAACTCTTGCTTTACTTTCAAAAGAAAATGCTAATTACAGTAATTGGAGCCCCATCCTGCCATTATTATTGTAGTAGCTAAAGACTAGAAACAGGGGTTAGGTTCTCATTGATACTGTAGTCGCTGTACAAGCAAATACACAGAGATAGCCCTTGCCCCGGAGAGCTCACAATGAGAGGAAGGATGGCTTGGTGGGCAGGGTCTTAGGCTAGGACTTGGGAAACCTGGGTTAAATTCCCTGCTCTGCTACAGACTTCCTGTGTGACACTGAGCAGGTCACCTAGGGCAGTGATTCTCAGACTAGGGGTGCCGCTTGTTCAGGAAAAGCACCTGGCGGGCCAGGCCAGTTTGTTTACCTGCCGCCTCCGCAGGTTTGGCTGATCGCGGCTCCCACTGGCTGAAGTTCGCCGCTCCAGGCCAATGGGGGCTGTGGGAAGGGCAGCCAGCACATCCCTCAGCCCGCGCTGCTTCCCACAGCCCCCATTGGCCTGGAGCAGCGAACCGCGGCCAGTGGGAGCCGCGATCAGCCAAACCTGCGGACACGCTAGGTAAACAAACTGGCCCGGCCTGCCAGGGGCTTTCCCTGAACCAGCTGCGCCCCTAGTTTGAGAACCGCTGACCTAGTGCATGTCTACACTGTTCTAAAACCCATGACAGCAAGTCTCAGAGCCCAGGTCTGCAGGCTTGTGCTGCGGCGCTAAAAATAAATGTGTAGACATTGCAGCTGGGGCTGGAGCACAGACCCTGAAGCCCACCCCTCATCCTGGGATTCAGAGCCCAAGCTCCAGCCCAGGCCCAAACATCTACACAGCTGTTTTTAGTTCTGTAGCACCAGCCCAAGTCTCTCAGCTCTGAGCCTCACTGCTGTTTGCTGTGTAGTCAGTTATACCCATAGTCTCTCTGTGCCACGGTTCCCAATCTGTGAAATGGAATAATAACACTTCCCTGCCTTACAGCGGTGTGGTGAGGAGAACCACATTAATGATTATGAAGTGCTCAGATGTGCTTTTTGGAGTCAGGTAAGTATCATAGATGGAATGTAAGCTAGAGCTCACAATCTTATTTGTATACAAAACTCCCATTTACTTCCATAGGAGATAAACACATGGAGCTATGTCAGGATATGACCCTTAACTCTTTCATATAAATGGAGTTTGGTGAGTGGTAGAGGATCTGAAATCTTGGCAGGGTGTCCCCTTTTAAAAACCTTTTCAAACGAGGTCAGTATTTACAAATGTCTCCCAGCCAAAAATATTTTCACTCAAGATTTGCAAAGAGCACTTATAGTTTGTTTTATTTTATAAATTTAGGAACAAAATACAGATCATCTTTGACAGTGGACGACTGCTTTGGCATGGGAAAGATTGCTTACAATGAAGGAGATTACTATCATACGGTGCTGTGGATGCAGCAGGCGTTGAAGCAGCACGATGAAGGGGAAGATGCAGCCGTCACCAAAGTGGAGATCCTGGACTATCTCAGCTTTGCTGTCTTCCAGCTCGGTGACTTACACAGGGCCGTGGAGCTCACCAGGCGCCTGATTTCTCTCGGTGAGAAGTACAAATGATTCATTTTTCTAAAGCCAGGGAGGAATGGGATGTACCGTAGGTGGCAGTGCCAAGAACACCCGTGCTCCAATCAGCACAACAACATTTACCGAGAAATGTCCTACCCTGTGACACACAATAACATAAATATTGGGTACTACAGCCTGTTTGTATAAAAAGCCCTCTTCAAAAGGTGTCCTACAATTCACGCAAAGCTGACCCCAAAAGCAATCACATGCCTGACATGGTGCAGCGTCAATCATGTGTACTGTCTGTCATGGAAAGAGGCTTTTTGTTGCTAGTGGCAGAAGTTTGTATTGTCTGAGGCCTTTCTCTCCATATTCGACTGACTCTCAGGATGCTGTTTTCTCTACTAAATCCTACCAACTTCTCTGCTTCATTACTAGATGGTTTTTAATGTTTCTTTATGCCAAAAGAAAAGGCTTTTGCCCACAGGTTTTCAAGGGACTGGATTTTTCAAATTCTTAAATGAACTTGGTCTAATTAGGCTTTTAAAAAGCACTGTCTTTAGCTCATAGCAGATCAACTTTCATTTCTTCCTTCTTAGTAAGGGAGTGAGCTACAGGTTAAGTCATATGGGAAGGAATGATTGTACCTGGTTGTGTGACCTAGCCAAGCTGAAACGCAAGGTATGTATTCTTCTCCAATTCATGCCCTAATCAGCTGTGCTGTGTGGCTATACACTGGTAAACAGCTGCTGTCTTTTACCCCAATGTTGGCTGCACCCCAGTAGGGGGCAAAGTGATCTTTACACACACATACCAGCTTAACTTTGGAAAGCTCTTGAGGATCAAAATCCCCATATAAATGTGAATGTATATTGTTGTTAAATACAATCTTCTGTGCCAGTGCTTGGGCAATGTCTGCAAGGCACAAATAAATCGTCCTTATCACTATCACACAATGGGACAGATTTGGCAGTGGCTGCTCAGAGAGGCTCAGTGGTGTTATCAGTGTAAGGAGGCTTGGCCTGTACTTGCCTGCACTCTTTGATGCTATCCAATATGGTTAAATAAGTAGAGCCCTGCAAATCTGTGGATATCTGCAGATGCAGATCCAAATTTTATATCTAGAGCCCTGCAAATTTGCAGATATCCACTTGATATCCACGAATATTCTGCAACCATGGATATCTGCATCCATAGACCATGTTTGTATCTGAGCAGAACTCTATAAATATGTGCTCTCAGGAAAGCTCAGAATTATTTACATTATAAAATAAAACCTGGGCAGAGGGGAAATTGTTCTTCATGTTTGTCTCAAAACTGCATGAAGCTATTAATGAAGACCAGGGAATTATTTCTTTCTTGGTTCAGACAGCTAAAATTTATTGACGATGCCTGTAGACACATCAAAATTGATTTAACCTAAATCCCCACAAGATGGAAGAGGTCTAATGCTGTTAGTATTGTAAGATAACTCCTTTAATAAACCTACTAGATGGCACAATCCTGAAATTTTTCCTAAAGATTGGCTCTTACCAAAACCCTGCAGGTGAGTATCCCCAAACTTCTGGAGATATTCTTGTCCAGATCTGAACTTTGCAGCTCTGATCCATCTTTAGGCTTCACTCAAGGCAAGATTGTGCCTTGCACATAGATAGGAGGGGTGGGGAAAGGGGGCTGTGTGGTAACTAGACTAACTCAACCAGACCTCCTCCTTAAACCTCCAGTATGTGCTCACCTCAGAGGGAACTCTGCTGTCTGTGGAGAGGATGCAGCATATTGCCAACTTGGCCTGGCTGGAGCAAAGTGGGAGTGAAGGTCATGGCTCAGACCTTACCCCAGACATTCCCACTCTCTTTGAACTTGCAGTGCCTGTGTGGGTGCTGGTGGGGACTGTGTTCTCCAACAGGATGACAGGCAGTTCTCAGAGTTCCTTCTTTCAGTGGCTGTGCATAAGGACTCATGTCAGGATAGGGGACAATTAGTCTGTTGCAGCTCTCTCACCTCTAGAAGAACATGTTAAGAAATGGAAGCAAAAGTCACTCTGTAGGAATTACTTTTAGGCGGCTTAGCACTTTGCAGTACCTTCTTAATCTCGGTCTCTAATCGAAATGGGAAGAAAGAATTTAGCCTTACATTTCAGCAGAAATCTGGGAGGATATTTGCCTTAACGTGAAGGATACTTCACGTTCTTGTTCTGAATGAATCACAAGGAAGAAGATATTAAAGAGGTACAACTGGACTCCAGAACGTTAATTTAAAGCTGGATTGCAATGTACAGCACACATTGGAGATTCGAACAGCCACATGCCAACCTTTCATATATCCTCTATACCCGTCAAACAATACCGCATTCAGTGCTCTCTCAAAAACTTTAATGTCGCTATCTTTCCGTCTCCAAGCGTGTGCATTTTAGGAGTGCTGGATGAGTTGGTATTACCAGTTAACATTAAGAAATGGATTGCAGTAACTCTTCTAAAGGGCAAAAGAGTTATTTTAAGAAAGTGAGAATCTGCCGTTCCTCTCCCATACACAGACTGGCTTAATGAGCTCTCTGCTACTGCGTAAATGGAAAAAATTAGTCTGTTTAATAGAAATGGTTGGAAAAAAATATGAGGCTGTCGCATCACACATGAAACTTTTGCATGCTTTTGCAGTTTAGCTTATATGAGTCCCTGACAGTCATAGGGTATCGTCTCACTTATTTATCTATTTAGTTACTTTAATTATTGATGCCTTGAATGACTTCTATGACTTCAGGGTTTTGGGGTGGGGGGGTGATTCTTCAGGTTTGGAAATAATGAACGATGAATTCTTTTATTTATATGCTACTTCCATCGTGTGCATATACATATATATAATATATATTTTTGTTTTTATTGTATTTATATTTTATATAAAAACATACAAATAAATAAAAGGATTACAGCCACCTCTGCGGGAGGACAAAAGAGGTGAAGAAACACCTTGAGCTCTCCCTTCGATGTGTACAGCTGATCTGGCTTTCAGTTCTCATGGATTTCAGAGATGGGAGCCCACTGTGTATGTTTGCACCTCTGTTCTAAAACAATATCTCGGGAGAGGCTGACACGGGCAGGATTGCTGGTGCAGTGTTGATGGGCTCAAGGCTTTCTCTGACTAGATTATTGAGTTAGGACGAATGAATTCCACTATTTCTTTTTTCTTTTCGTTCTCCCGAACCAAGATTCTGCTCACGAGAGGGCAGGCAGCAACCTGCGATATTTTGAGAAGTTGTTGGAGAAAGAGAGAGTGGCAAAGCTACTAAATAAGACGTCAACGATAACAGAATCGGCCACACAAGGTGGGCTCTATGAGAGACCTGCTGACTATCTGCCAGAGCGTGATACCTATGAGGCTCTCTGCAGAGGCGAAGGTGTGAAAATGGTGAGAGAAGTACAAAGTGCTGACTTGGGACGTTCTTTCTACAGTACATGTTGCTGTATAGACTGCCAAGGGCTGTGTCCTGATAGTTCCTATGGCTTATAATAAAGTTTTCAGTTTGATTTATAGTGTTCCCTTCCAAAGCTACTTTTCAGAACACATGCTCCCTGCCAGATGCCACTGTCCCAGCAAGTATGTAACTCTACAATCAGCAAGGGGTCTGTTTTCAAAAGTCATCCCTTTCTATTCAGAAATATTCTGGGGGAAAATTAATAATGGAATAAAAAATGTCTGCCTGTGAGGGGAAAGACGTGGTAGATAAATTGAATCAATCACAGTGGTTGTGGTAGAATTTAGGTGACTCACTGGAATCTCTTTACCATGATATTATTCTGCATTTGGGATGCAGAATAATGGGAACTCTGTGATTATCCCTAAGTGGTATCTGCCTGTGAATGTTGACCTCTTAATGGTGGCCTCTGTATAGAAACAGAATCCATTAACTCTCTAGCTGTTCCATCTCATGTTGACCCCTGAGTTCTTTTTTTAATTATTATTATTTAAGCAATCTGCATAGTATAATTTTTAAAAAAAATTCTCCTCTTTCCCTATCCCCATCATTCTCCTATAGACTAGCCCACATGTTTACTTTTCTCTGCCGGTAGATGGTGAAAAGAACATAGTTTTGAGGACTCTGCTTCTCCTTCTATACATAGGAAGCCTGTAGGCTGTGGTTTCTTGTCCCCTTTAGGTAGAAACTGCCCTTTCTGACTGAGCTGGGTTTCTGTATGTATAAGCAGGGTCACTGATGCAGGGCTTAGGTTCTTCCTAATGTGGAGTCATTTAGATATTGCACTTGGAAGAGTTGAGAGCATGTTTCTTAATTAAGTCCACACTGGAACTTCCAGCTGTTTAACAGCTAGGCATTCGGACATCATAATATAAACCTACATAGAAAAAAAGGCTCTCCACTGCTCATTCACAGGGTGTTGCAAATGGTTGTCCTTCCAGCGTGTCTGGTCAGCCATTCTGAACACTCACTGTAGCTGGGTGTGCTAGAAGCTATTTTCTGTCAAGGGTCTATCATGCTTTAACTACTGTTGAAATCAGTTGTCTCTATGGGGCAACCATTTTGATCGCCATTATAGAGGGCAGAAGGGAGTGGTCTCTGATACCTGTCTTCAAACGTGGTTGTAATTCCTAGATTAGACACTGCTTTGGGGTCTTCTGAGTTTTTCTTTTCTTTGTTTCATCAGTCTTGCTGCAAAGCCTTACATATGAAAAACAGAATTCTAGCCAGTTGGCTACTTGCTTTGTCATTTGGTTTCCATAACCTGTAATTTATTATGATTTATAGAGGGTAGAATGTCACAGCTGTTACTCAGTAACATAGGGGAGAAAAGACTAGTCACTACTCTTTACTCGCAGAAGATTGTAAAGTAACAATCCTATAAATTTTCTAGGTCAGATAGTGTGGACATTCAGTTTCCCAATATCTTCTGTTACACAGTATAGAGAACACTTTGGTTTTGGTCTTAAACATTTAAAGAAAACAAATGTGTGTGTGTTTGGGGCTTATATTTCAGACACCTCGGCGACAGAAGAGGCTGTTCTGCAGGTACCATGATGGAAACAGAAATCCCCATCTGGTCATAGCTCCCTTTAAGGAAGAAGATGAATGGGACAGCCCTTATATCGTCCGATACTATGATGTCATGTCTCATGAAGAAATAGAGAAAATTAAGGAGCTGGCTAAACCAAAAGTAGGTGTCCCCTCTTCTGCTGTTTCCATCTCACCAACACTTGCTGTTTCAGCACTTTATCTCTAATAAGGAAGACTAAGCAAGTGGATTCAAAATGTCTAATTTCACATCCTGGACTATACAGTGCAGCTAAACAACGTGCGATGAACTTAAGGGTAAAATTTTCAAAAGCAACCTAAGTGACTTAGGAACCCAAGGCCCAGTTTTTTAAAGGTTTTTAGGCATTGCTTTGCTCAGTGTTTCAGGGCCTAAGTTTCATTTTCAAAAGTGACTCATAAGGAGCCTAAGTCCCATTAATTTCCAATGGAGACTTAGGCTCCTAAACCACTTTTGAAGATGATGCTTTTGAAGATTTTACTCTAGGGCATAACAAACAAGAATTGGAGAAATAATGTTGCTTCGGTTGTTAAACGCTTCCTCTTTTGTTTCTTGGAGGTATATTTTTATTTCCTTTATTTGCTTTTGTTGTTGTTGTAAAAGCAATGTATTCCTCCCTAAAACAAAGTATGTTAACCAGTATCTCAGTCTGATCTAGGCTGTGTTTCCATTGATGAATGGAGCTGCAGTGTTCTTCTGAAGTCACTGGTATGTCTTATCACAGAATTATTGCATTGCATAAAATAGAACAAATAGAGCATGTTTTTGTATGCTCAACAATAGCTTACAGTCCTGAATGCTGGAACTTGTTATGAAAGTGGAGTATTGGTCAAGGTGAGGGCTTGACCTACTTCTCTTCCAAAGGCGCTTTGGGATCTCTAACGTCTACCTGGACAGCTGGAAAGAAGAGGGCTTGATTCTTCAGCACCCCCTTCTCTGCTCTTGGGTGCATATCAAATGCAGTGCCAGCACTGATTATGGGCTCAAGTCTTGGTGTGGTATCTTTTTACCCAGACTCTAAGTTGTAGTGACACCATATATCATAAACAATGCTATACTGTGTTGTACAGCTAATATGAACCTAATGTTTCTTTAGCCGGTGTAGTTTTCCAGTGCTGCAGTTGTCTTCCTTTACTTGCTAAACCTCAAAAAGGAAAATAATGGCAGCTCAAAACCAATACTAGATGTTAAGCTTGATTCATTCTGCTTTGCAAAGTCTGTCAAGAAACTAAAATTAAAAGCATTTATATTGATTGTTATATAATGAATTATTCATGTTAATTGTTTCTTCTCGCTATTGCTATAAACTATGCAATTAAAATACCAGTGAGGATAACCTTTCTTCATGTATTTCTGAATGAAATATTTTAAGATATAATTGGAAATGGAGTGAGAAATCGATACCTTTTAGGAACATGAATTATATTTAGTAAGTTTCTGAAGCTAGATTTCTGTGTTTATCAGCCAAGTGCCTTGGCAGAAAATGTTATTTCTCTTTCAAGACTCGCACCTCCATGAACTTAAATCTTTTTCCTGATGCTTCACCATGGCATCATGCTGTAAAATGGTCCTTGGGACTTCAAAAGCTTCAGATAAAACAAAAATTCAAACTAGCCTTTATCACTGGAAATTTTTTCTAGTCTGGAAAAGCAAATGGGCTATAAATATAATAAGACAATAATTAACAACTGACTTAATTTAGTGTGTTTGCTGTTCAGATTTCATTTATGAAATCACTGCCGGGTCACATGCACCAATTTTACATCAGCATAGCTCCATTAACTTCAGTGAAATTACTCTTGATTCCTCACGAGTATATGTGAGATCAGGATCAGACCCAGTGTGTGTAGGTAAATGTAATAGTTTTAGGTGAATTTATAAATATTCCTACATAGTTGTTCACAAACTTAATTTTTCAGCATCTGTCTCAGACCTAACTGCTGGACTTACTTTGAAACCCATGGTGTTATGCCCAGAAGGGTGGAAAATATAACATTATGATGGGATAATTCCTAAATAAAATAAATGTAATTTCAGCCAGGAAACTTTATTCAGTAATCACTTAAGTTTTACAGGCAGAGCTCTGTGAGGTAGTGTGTTACTATCTTGGATTTGGAAAGGTTGGGAGTTCCCAAGTTATCCCTAATATTGTAGAATATCTCCTCGAGAAATCTCTCCTCCCAGTTCCAAACATTATCTGCAGGTTTAAATGTGCCAAGGCTTTGTTTTTGAAGAAAAGCAACATCTGCGTTTGAGAGGGGGTAGCTGTTCAGGGCGACCAGGTGTTTTTCATGCTCAATTTGCAAAATACAGTCATATTTTCGTCAACTGTTAAAATTGCTTTCTAAACTAAATGAATCTGTTCCGAACTATCAACTGAACTGCTGGAACAATAAAACTGTTAATTGTAAAAGGCATGGATTGCACTGGGACAGGTGTAGCATGGAAGCATATAGAATGTAATTGTAAATTTTAACAATGGCTTCTTCGTAATACAGATGTGCCAGATTAGACAAAGGTGCATCATAGAGAGGAAAGTATAGAGCCTCACTGACCTCTCACTTATAACGCACAGTCATCCTGGGTTACAGGAAAAGCTGTGCTGTTGAAATACTGAAGAAGCCGCCTGGGGCAGGGGTGGAGAGAGAGAAAACTGAAAGAGAACTGAGACTTCTGCCTGAGAAGAAAAGCAGTTGTGCTGTTAAGTAGGAAAGAATGGAATTTATAGTAGAGCAGAATTTTAATGAAGATGCTATAAAGCCCAGAAACCATAGAGTGCACACGTTGGTTTAGGAATGAAATCTGGGGTGTTTCTGTTTTGTTTTTAATCCACTATTATTAATTATATGTTGTAGTCAGGTCTACTATGAGCTGAATACACGATTAAAGTCAAGAAGACAAGATTTTACAGAGAAATGGAGTATTCTAGCACCACACAAATGAGATACCAATTAATAAGTTTGTAGCCAAGCATATTTTAGCTTCTCTTCTTTGTTTAGGTCAACTGGTGACCACAGAAAGAAACCATATGGAGAACCCAAAGGAAATAGAAGGGTAATGAGGAGTTTGGCAAGCTAAATTATATTGCAGAAAGCAACACTTCATTGTCCAAATAAAGAAAAACATTGTCAGCCTGACTTCCCTGCTTAATTGATCTTTAAATATTCATGGTAAATAGGCCCGATGGGATGTTAGATGCGGTGGGATCTGCGTTACTACAGAGAATTCTTTCCTGGGTATCTGGCTGGTGAATCTTGCCCATATGCTCAGGGTTTAGCTGATCGCCATATTTGGGGTCGGGAAGGAATTTTCCTCCAGGGCAGATTGGAAGAGGCCCTGGAGGTTTTTCGCCTTCCTCTGTAGCATGGGGCATGGGTCGCTTGCTGGAGGATTCTCTGCTCCTTGAAGTCTTTAAACCACGATTTGAGGACTTGAATAGCTCAGACATAGGTGAGAGGTTTTTCACAGGAGTGGGTGGGTGATATTCTGTGGCCTGCATTGTGCAGGAGGTCAGACTAGATGATCAAAATGGTCTCTTTGGACCTTAATATCTATGAATCTATGACTTATGGAGCAGAATTCTGGAACAAAATACCAAATTAGTCAGAATTATGGGGAAAGTTGTGCCAAGAGCTGCGGGTAGAGACAAGAAACCTAACAAGCAGATTGGAAGGGAAACAGGAGAATGACACATTTGGGGAAATATGAAGGAAAATGTGATTATGCATTGGAAAAAAATACAAAAGTCAAGAGGGATTGTGATTGAATGGGGGTGACATGTAAGTAAGTGGGTTTGGCACTCTTCATCTTCAAAGTGATATAACTTGTTCATCCCAACAGCATCCCTGTAGTGTAGGTGAAACTTTTGCATCTTACAGATGGAGAAACTGAGGCGCAGTGAAGTGACTTGCCCAAGGTCACACAATAAATCCATGTTAGAGCTGTGATTAGAACTCAGGAGTTCAGGGTTCGTTCTGCTAGGCCACAGTGCTGAACATTCTCACCTGATCCAACAGCAGATACATCCCCAGCCCAACACTCTTGCTCCCAGCACTTGTACCTAATAAACCCAACACTAAGAGAAACAATGAGCCTGTGCACTTCCATTGAGGCAATGTCCATCAAGTACACAGGTTGAGGGCTCCCTTGTTCTGATGAGCGTGCTCCCTTGTGATTTCAGTGAGCTGGATCCTGTGAATTCCTCAGTTGCCTAACCTATTTCATAACAAAGTCCTTGTTTTTCTCACCCACTCCTTGTGAACACCGAATGCTGTGGAAGTAGATAAAGGGAATTTGGGCACAGGCCTCTGAAATGAGCTGGAGTCGAGCTAACTCTAGCTTTAGTAGCATGAGATTTGTAGAAGCGGGGATTGTTCGAAGCGAGTGGGAAAAGAACGGAGAGAGAGGCTGTTGTGACCTTGTATTAGATAAGAATAGAATGTAGACTATAAGAGAAATTGGTGAGAAAAATAAGATATCGTGAAGGAATGTGTATAAACAATATGCAGCTGTTGCTCATTATTGTCCATAATAAAGGTATAAATGCTTGCTTTAATTGTTTATCTTTAGAGAGACCTGCCTAGGTGGGGGAAACCCTGTGTCCTAGTGCACTCTCTCCCTCTGTGCAATTGCTTGAGATAATAAAGTGTATCTGACTTGCTGCACCCAACCTGAAGAGTGAGAACTGTCTTTTTCTCCGACAATGCAATTCTTATGATCTACCCCAGCCCACCTTTGAAATAATCTGGCTGAATCCAGAGAATATCCAAGAGTTAACTTTCTTTCTTCTCTGTCAGTAAGCACACAAACTTCATGGGTCATTAATTTTCTTAATTGTTCCTTCTTGCTGATATCGACCCAAGCCATACTTCAGACAAAAGTACTTTCCAAACCTATTAGTCAAGCAACGTCAAATTATAGCTTTAATGGATACCATGGTTTATGCAGCCCCCTTAGCCAGATTCTAATCAGGAGGATGACCGCTATAGTTCATCCACGTTGCATCATAGACTGTTCTTGTGTGAAATCAGAATAAGGTCCAGATTGAAGCTAAGAATTTCACCCAGAAATATATCTAACCCAGGAATTTGGAGTCTGACAATTGGGGAGGGAAATAGGCAATTGGTAGAATTTTGAAACAGATTTTTTTTTAAACTGTTTATTCTTTGTTAATTTTGTCCTTGGCATTTCTTTTGACACAGTTGGCACGAGCCACGGTACGTGACCCCAAAACAGGTGTCCTAACAGTGGCCAACTACAGGGTGTCAAAAAGGTAAGATGACTGTGAAAGAACTTGCATCCTACTGTTTTGTCTTCAAGCTCCACTCAACCTGAATGCAGTGGTGTAGCTGTCACTAGTCCATATGCTCTTCTTAACATTCTTCCCTTGTCTGCCTGCTTTCATTGACAGTGTAGAATGAAGAATGCTATCTATCTGATTAGATCGCTTTAATTGCATATACTGTGTTTTATACTACATCTAAGATTAGACAATGAGTTTTATGGCCTTTAATTAATGCTTTTTATTTTTGTATTCTGGAGGTTGAATGTGTGCAAATTCGGTGCCTTAGATGCTTTACGAGACTCATAGACAATAGCCTCTATTACTTTAAATAGCAGTAACACTGATATTAACTATAAAGATACTTTAATTCTGGATTTAAGGATTTATGAATCCTTATGTTAATGTACAATTTAGAGTAATAGAATAGAAATTTATTATGCAGGGGTTTTTTTGTGGAGCGTCTATCCAGCTTTACTGATCTAAAAACACAAATATTTTTGTCCCTTTCCTTCTGGCAACAAGACGACCTGTACCAAATGGTTTTCAAACAAAACTCAAAATATACAGTTTGGAATATCGAGCAGTATTATAATACTTTGCACATAAAGTCTCACAAAAACCCTGCTGATGTTGAAAATTGTTATAAAAGTTATGTTTCTAGAGAAGTTAAACCTTCATAGATGAATATATTTTAAAGGTCAAAAGGGAGCATTGTGATAATCTGGTTTGATCTTTTGCATAAGCCAGGTTATAGAACTTCCCTGAATTAATTACTGCTTTAAGTCCAATACCTGTAGTTGAACTAGAGCAGTGGTTCTCAAACTGTGGGTCGCGACCCCATTTTAATGTGGTCGCCAGGGCTGGCTTAGACTTGCTGGGGCTCAGGACCGAAGCTGAAGCCTGAGCTCCACCGCCCAGGGCCGAAGCCAAAGCCCAGGGACTTCAACCCTGGGTGTCAGGGCTCAAGTTATAGGTCCCCTGCCTGGGGCTAAAGTGCTTGGGCTTTAACGCCGCCCACCAATCCCCCGCCGCCCAGGGCAGTGGGGTTTTGGCTTTGCCCCACCATACCTAGGGCACCAAGGTTTGGGCGGGCTCAGGCTTCCGTCCCCCTTTCTGGGGTCATGTCGTAATTTTTGTTGTCAGAAGGGGGTCGTGGTGCAGTGAAGTTTGAGAACCCCTGGTCTAGAGCATATCTTTTTAGAAAAACTTCTAATGGTGAATAGAGAGGTTTAGAAACTATACAATGTAACCACGTCAACACCCCTTTTAAATCCCTCCATTGCCTTCACTCTACTGCATCAAGTTTGAGGGTCTACACTACAAACTTGCATCAGCACAGCTATGCAGCTGTAGTACTTCTGGTGAAGACGATCTAAGCCAACGGGAGAGCTTAATAACTCCACCCCTGTGAGAGGCGGTAGCCTTGTTGACAGGAGAAGCTCTCCCACCGACATAGCATTGCCTACACAGGGGCTTACGGTTTGGATAGCTACATTGCTCAGGGATGTGGATTTTTCACACCCCCGAGCAATGTAGTCATACTGAAGTAAGTGTGTAGTGTCAACCTGGCCTTAATACCTTTTCCAGGTTCAGGGCTGTAATCCTCTGCCATCTGTTTCTAAAGGGAAGCATATTATATTTCCTTTTTAAGGTTAATCAGTTTTATCTCCTGCCCCTCCCTCGTCAAGTTCCTGCAGAGCATTTACTCAGTTTCTAGATGCGTGCTACGCGGGTTGCTGCTGGAGTAAGCCAATAGATTGTAAACGTGATGAGGAAGGGCAGGAAAATCTTCCAGCATTTCAAGGCAAGATTTCCCTGGACTTCAGTGGGCTTTATGTCAGGTTCAGGGAGCCCAGTTGCTTCTCTCTATTGCATCAGTTCATATGTTAAGTTCATCTTCTCAAGGAAAAGGACGTTTGTTATTTCCCTTTGCCTTCCCCCAGTATCGGGAGGGCCAGGACTGTGGGTTTCCTCAGGCTTAAGGGTGGTTGTGCTACGTTTCAACTGTGTCATGCACATTTTCAACCTCCTAGTCTTTTGACTATTACCTCTACCCTACTTCCCTGCATGATGTTTTCCACCTCCTTTGCTGGCTGTGTTTTCATTTTTCTCATTCAGGAAAATCAGACCTCTATAGAGAGTATCCAGCATACTGCAACACAGCAACTTCTGAGGGGGAAGTCTTTTTTGTAATCCAAAAATCAATCAGATTTTGCACCTAGACTACCAGAAACATGCACCTAGATTTCCAATGCTAAATCTCAAGGTGGAAATGTTCCCTGGAAGCTTTGCTTAAAGGCCGAGATCACAAACTGAGCCATGTGCTAAAAACAGAATGTAGTGATTTGGTAAGGGGAGGAGGGAATCACAGTGATGTCTACATCTTGTGTTATCTTGGGCAGGGATATCTGATGGACGGGGCAATCTGTGGTTGCAGGACAGGTTTTAACAGAAGGCACAATTTTTTTTTTTAAACTAGTGGGTAGATTGGGTTCCTATTATCTAACGGTTGGCAGAATAACTGCACATTTCAGGAACAGCAGACATGTTTCTGTGCTTAACGCAACAAAGGTTTGCACAGCAGCCAGGTCAATACAGCTTCAGCTGATGTTGATAGGTTGCACTGGCCCAAAAAAACCATGTGCTTGTCTTTACTGTCTGTAGCCCGTGGTTGCAGTCTCTTCAGTCCTCTTTGCCAGTGTATGCGAGAGTAACATTTTTCAAAACAAACCAACTTCATCAGCATCACAAGCCTGCAAAGCTGCATTCTTCCTAGTTTGTGGGGTTTTTTTTTTTAGATGAGCACAAGAGCTGTAGCCCAACACTCGGTACAGCTAACTCCGTAACTGCCACGGTGGTTCTGGATGCACGAGAAACACCTGTCAGAATCTTTGAAATCACTATAGACCTTGAAAACCTGCAAATCGCTCAGCTTTTTCGTCTATCAAGATTTTATGTAAGGGAGCACCTTTGCCGCTGATTTGCTTAAGCCACATAAGCTGGGGTGGCTCCAGCTTTTCAAAGGTTATTGCCTTTGATTGGTTTTTTGCATATATGTTTTGTCACACTTTTCAACAAATAAATAGTATCAGCAAGTGGCCAGAACCTCAGACAATGAAGCCTAAAATGTCTCAAGGTGGGGAACTAAACTCAGAGAAAAGGGGAAAGGTTTGGCTTGTGTGTGGATAAGAATGTTGATGGCCCTTTGCTAGGCCTGGAAGCTCTTTCCTCTACTTTCACCTTCTAGGTTAGAGAGAGAACACCCACTTTTTGCAGTTTTTATTGGTAAAAGTTGTACTATATCTGTGCAAAAACAAAAACCAAAGCCTTTCACACCTGCGTCTGCTGTCTGTGACCGAAACTAAATTTGAAGTACTTCGCAGGTGGCAAAACCTTGCAGAAACCACCAAAAGTTCTGGTATAGAGTCATGTGGTAAAGCTGTGTCTGGCAGAGTGAAGGCGTATGCAGTGTAGTGGGAGACGGGTTGGTCCCAGGATATTAGAGAGACAAGTTGGGTGAGGTAAGATAATGAAGTAGGGCTGTTCTGAGTCGAACATTGGATTTCTCAACTTTTTTTTTTTTTTTCTTCTTTCTCTTTTCCCCTCGCCTCCACGCTCAGTTCATGGTTGGAGGAACACGATGATCCTGTTGTTGCCAGGGTGAATCACCGAATGCAGCATATCACGGGATTAACAGTAAAAACAGCTGAACTATTGCAGGTTGGTTCTGATATTTCTTACCTGGGTTAACACCGCGATGCTTTGTAAGCAGCTTCCACGCCTGTCAGGAGGGTCAGGATTGGGCCTGATGTGGAAGTGGGTATAGGAAGGGGATATTTTCCCAAACATCTCGCTCAACAGGTCTCAGAAGGCCTAAGCGATGCAGAACTGTCACATTCCCATGGTGTGGGTGGACAGGGACCCCATGAAGAGTGTCATAGGCATTCCACCTCCTGCTACAGAGCCATGCAATGGGTCAGTTTGCTCTCCCTGTGGTTAGCCAACGTGGAAGGATAGAGGGCAGCCAAGGAATAAGACGTGGAGCCAGAGAAGCTGCAGCATTGGCAATCCACTAGCCAGTCCTGCCATTTAGAGGGAGGTGCAGCAGCCCCACCCCCGAGAGGAGGATTCTTTCTCTTAGTTTGGCAGCCACGCAGGTCTATTTAAAATGTTCTCTGGGCTTACGGGCTTTGGGCAGGGATCCAAGATTTGGCAAAAATAAAAAGTCTTTAAATGAAGATTCCTGGTTGGAAGGAAAATAACATCCTTATTGCTGTGGCTTTAGGACCCCCTAGAGAAGGATATGGAGACCGTGAGCCCAGTTCACAGCCCTGCTCCAGCCCTTTTGTGCTATTCTGATGATACAAAGGGAATGTGAATTGTCTGCATCTTGTTCCTAGGGAATAGCCCTGCAGTAAGGGGTTCCATAAGTGGCACAGAGCTGCCAGAACATCTCTACATCCCCCTTGTAGACTGCAGTTTTGGAGGAGTGTCAGAGTATGGCTGGAGCCCTGCTCCTCTCTGGCTATTGTCAGGTGCCAGATAGTCGCTTAGTGGCTGTGGCTGCTGAGTAGAGTATAGAACGACCCTGAGGCTGCACTAAATCATACCAGGAAACAGCCGAGGAGGCGAAAAGTAGTTTAAATCCACCTTTGACCCTCCCTGTCCTCCTCCATCTGCGTGTATGAAACTGGCCATGCATGTGTAATGCACACACTAAAGCCAGGCTCTCTAGCTGGAGCTGTAACGGACTCACAGCCTCTGTGGATCAGGCACATAGAGGAGCACATAATACACCCTGGCCAGTGGATTATATGTGTTTATAGAAGTGGAAAGAGGTGGTGGACAAGCATGTGAAAAATCATTGTTTCTCTTCTTTCATTTGTTTGCCTCTTGCTATAATAGTCAAACATTCAAACAGAACATTGCCAAAGGACCAGTACTTCCAGCTTTATTTAAAAAAAAAAAGTTTCTGCTTAATATTTTAAAATAGTTTCTGAATTGATCCAGCAAGGGAAGACTGTTATAGTGACCACATTCAATTAATTAGACATCCCTTCAAAGTAATAAAACATTTTCCCCCTTTATATTTATTTAGGTACTCGTGTTCATTTTGTGATGGAAAAAGTGTGGATTAAACATAACGTGACAAAATAAGAGTGCAGTGCAGTCCTGTCAAAAGCCACTTCCTCTCCGTGGGTGGATATGGCTTGGGTCTTTGCCTCCAAGAAGAAAATATTTGTCTTCCCAACTATCTAATTTGCAATTAAATGTGTTTGTTTCCCCCACACCCTAGGTTGCTAATTATGGAATGGGAGGACAGTATGAGCCACATTTTGATTTCTCAAGGGTAAGATCACAGTGTCAAACTCATTAATGCTCCCATTAATGCTAAATGCAAATAGTACTTTAAAATAAGGTTCGTTTTGAGAGATGATATGATGTTTGTTTTCATGAAAAATTATTTTAATATTTATTAACCTAGGGCCTGACCCTGCAAGGTGACTAGTGACCTCTGCTCCTGTTCGCTTGGGTATTTAACAGCTTGCAGGAGGTACTTGGAACCTTGCAGAATTGGGTCTCTGAGTACCAGGCTGAAAAAGACAGTAGTAGTTCACGAGTGCCGCCTAAACGCAGTCAGTGTCCGTGCCAACCCTACTGGGGAGCTATGGTTTGCTGTCTTTTTTTGATGTATTCCATTTATAGCTGCTTGTTTTAAACCAATGTTTAGTTAGTGTGTTATGGTTAAATCCGAATTCAGATTCTGGTTCTGCATTTGGACCCACTAGCATGGACTCCTACACCCATCAGAGTCCCACTGATTTCAGGAGCACATAGTTCCACATTCATGTTTCTGAATACAGGATTGAGGCCTTCGTCAGCATTAAAACAAAACTTCAACACTGACTGCTCGTGTTCATTATCAAACTTTTACTGCTCATAAACAAGTTTTGGCTTGCTAGCTTTACTGAACATTGCTTTCCTGTCAACTTGGAGTCTGTGTAATCTCTTGATGCAAATAAATACATTTAAATCCTCGTTTGAACTAAAGGAGGTGGATAGAATCTCAATAAAGAACGCAAATTAGCCGTCAAATTGGCCAACATAATCTTTACTCTTGGATTAGGCACTTTGGCAGCAATTACCAGATAAATTCCAAGTGCAGCTCCTCCCTAAGTTAATGCAAGGCAACAATTAGATTCAATATGGGTTTGGACTGGTCCTCTCCACTCTGTGTGCATTGCAGATTTCCATATTTCAATCTCCATACGAGTTTACAGTTCTTTGTTTGCTCACAGAACTTTGTACAGTGATTTTTTTAAAATTATGTCCCACTTTGAGCACTACTGTCAATCACTCAAAACTTTCAGACCTGTTTTTAGGAACCAAAACTTCAAAATCTTCACACAGGCTGCATTTGGCAGAAAGGCTGCAAGCCTGTCAAGGTCTAAACATTTTCTTATTAATTTTTGACTTCAAGTTGATTGTGATTTAAAACATACACAGTGCCTTTTGTGAACCCATTTCAGGACAGACATGTATTCTTGCATCCAAAATTGATTTGAAATTGTTTATATTTTTGAATGTTTTTTTTTTTAATCCTGATTTCCTCCATTCCCTGTCTAATCTTTGGGACTTTCTTGTTTGTTCCTTCGTAACAATGCATCTTAACATCTCCTGGCTGAAGTTCCTTACTGCTTTTGGCACCTGAGACATTGAAATAAATTGTCACTTGTATTGTTTGAAGGTGGGTGATTGATGCCACTCCTAAACAATAACGAATGAGGCTTCAAAGCATTTTCTGGGGATTAATGATAAATTGGGATTCTTGTTCCATTCATTAATCCCAGACAGTTGGAAGTGTCTGGCTGGTGTCATTACTGCTATTACAACCTGTCACAGTTAGCTAAAAATACTCTGCTCCTTTTCCCAGAGCAGAGTATATTATATGTGGGAACAATTGGTTAGACCTGCACTGTTGCAGCTGCATCAGACATTTAGGAGAACCAGGGGTCTGATCCAAAGCCCACCAAGTGAATGGGAATCTTTCCATTGACCTCAGTGGGTTTGGATCAAGTCCAGTAATCCCAATACAGCTGCCATCCACAATGAAAATGTCATAAGGGTTATAATATTTATTTGCAGAATGTTTGTGCTCTGTGCCCTAAAATTTCCATTCAGACTGATTGCTGAAGAACCGCGTTGATTCAATTCTGTGTATACTTATCCAGTGTGCACATTGCATGCATTTGCAAACCTAGTTTGGCTACAAGATGTAATGCCTTTATATGCGACTCCATATAAAGTGTCCACATTTTGTGCCAAACTACTGGAATTGTTTTTGCAGAGAGCTACACACATGTAACATTAGTGTGAGCCTGTTTGGAACCTGGGTTAAAGTTGTTATCTATTACAGCGACCCTTTGACAGCACACTCAAATCGGAAGGAAATAGGCTAGCAACGTTTCTTAACTATGTAAGTACCCCTGTGTCCTTGTTGTTTGTGCTCTTGAAGTTTGCAGTTGATTCTCATTTAATTTTATAGAAAGATGAACCTGATGCTTTCAAGCGTTTAGGGACTGGAAATCGTGTGGCCACTTTTTTAAACTATGTAAGTATGATAATCCTGTACGTGTCGAGTGATGCTTTCCGTAGCATCACATTTAGAAATAACCAGTCGTACAAGCTGTAATACGGGCTAACTAAAAAGCTATAGCATCTGAAAGTGGGGATTTCCTTGTTCTCACACCATCTGCCGCTATCACAGTTCAGTATCTCTTACCCCGAATGTGGAAAACATAATTTGAATAGAGACTAAATGTTTCTCTTGTTTACACTGGAACAAATCCATTGGCTTCACTGGATTTGAACGGGTGTGAGAGGAGAATTTGACTCAGAAGTTTCAAAGTGAAACTTCGAAAGGGGCTGAGTGACTTCAAACATAACCTTTCACTCAGCATCCTGGCCATCAGTTGTTTGTCAAGGGGACTTCCATCTTTTTCACCGGTGTCTGATAGCACTTGATGTTGTGGATCTTCTGGCAGTTTCCCCTTTGTAATTCTGCGCTCAAAGCTAATATACAGTAGTGTAGTTATTACCTTTGCAAACGGAGACATGACTAACGAAATGCTACTTCAGTTAAGAAACTCTGCTACAAATGCAAGTACTGAAAATAAAGTAATGTTAGTGTGGTGCATTTCCAGCATGGAACCTAATGGCCATATACACTAGATTACCATGCATCATCCCCACTGAAATTAATGGGAGTTCTGCAAGCAGATTCCAAGCTGTATATGGCCCTGGGTATGCTTTCATGGCTGTTTTATTCTGACAATGACATACTACAGTTATCAGATAACCTCTGTTTATTATCTCAATAGTTTGGGTCTTCAGTCCTGTTATATAGTATAGTTTGTGGGTGATACAGGGTAGGTGTCACCCCGTTTGCAAAATGTTTTGAATGAGCTGATATTTCAAATGTCAAGTGTAGCTTGTAAAAACAACCAGAAACAACTTGACTGAAACAATGAAACAGTTGTCCGAAACAGTGGTCCCAAATGGGTCTGTTAGTTAGGATGAAATTTCAGTGGCCACAGCTCATATTGGGCTTTTCACATTTTCTGACTAACCTTGACTGAGATTAAAACAAATAAAAATTACATACATTGTCAGTGGTACATGTACAACAGCAAATGTCCCTTATTATATGACATGTACAGCATGTCAGCATGTCCAAGGTGCCTATTATAAAAGATTGTTTTGTTGCTAAAATGTAGGTTTTTAATTTGCAAAGCTGCATGCACTATGCTTTCTAGATTGGGGAGAGAGGGAATTGGCCCCTAATGCCAATGGCATCTTGTGCCCTTTTATTGTAGGTACCAAACTGGGACACAAAAGTAATAATAATGTTACTCTTTAAGCAGAAAAACAAATCAAAATGAGAAAGTGTGATGACAGTTAGGACAGTAGTATTTACAAAACACAAGATCCAATCCTGCTCTCATTGGTGGCAATAGTGGTTGAGCTGTTGACTTCAAAGAGAGCAGAATCAAACCCAGTTTTATACCTCTTCACCTAGGGCCTGATCTAAAGGCCATTGAAATCAGTGGAAATACATAGAGACATTTCTGACCCATCAGTCTTCATCCGCAAAGAAAACCTGCACAACACTTTCAAAAGATGAGCCTGAACAGATGGACTGAACAGAGACACTGAGTTTATGGCTTATTACATCAATCTGAAATGCACTAACACCCTCTTTTTGTCCTATGATTGCAGAGGTGTTAACAGGCCATTCCACCTTGAATAGTTCCATAGAATATGTGCTAACTACATGTGCTAAACTATCTGTTCCACCTTGGGTTTAACTGTGACGCTGGGAGTACCTTTCCGAGACCTGAAGAAGAGCTCTGTGTGGCTCGAAAACTTGTCTCTCTCATCAACAGCAGTTGGTCCAATAAAAGATACTACCTCACCCACCTTATCTCGCTACATAACATATACATGTGAAGTGAACAAAAATCTTTGGCTTCTTTAAGAACCCTAAAGGATGGACCAAGCTTAGATGTTCTGAGGATCACCCAGACCAGTAAGGGGTTCTCTCACTTCCTGCCTTATAACTTTGGGTGCCTTGCTGCTGTGGCTCAAAGCCCTGACACCAATAGCAAGTCTACAAGCCCACCAGGCTACTTATTCTGAGCAGCCCTTCACGTTCTGAGTCCCCACATCCATCTACTCCAAGTTCTTAGCTACCAGACACTAAGACTCTTCCCCTGTGGTTCGTCACCCCTGAAGGAGTGAAACCTGCTCCCCTGTTACCAGCTAACTTTGGGGGACACACTCCACACAGTTTGCACAACCTGTTTGGGGGTAAAAATAAAAGGTTTATTTAATGGAAAAACCACAGATTCAAAGATGACAAAGTAAGGAAGACAAACACATACAAGTTACACAGAAAATAAACATAAAGACCCAGCCTCAGATCTCTACATTTACACATCAGATAAAAATCCCTTTTCTAATACAACTGCCTTTTACCTTTGCTCAGTTTCCCAGCATGCCCCCTAGCCCCAAGGGGGGAATCCAGTGTTCACAGACAGCCTCATGTCTTCAAGACTGTCCCTCAGTTCTGGATCCTTTCACTTCAAACCCTTTTCCTTTTAACAGGGTTTGCGGGGGTAAGGGTCTTTCTCTCAGGTCTGGTCTACACTACAGACCTTTACCGGTAGAACTGCATTGCTCAGGGATGTGAAAAATCCACATGCCTGAGCAGCATAGTTATATCAACGTAACCCCCATGTAGATGACACCATGTTGGAGAACCTCTCCCACCGACATAGCTACCGCTTCTTGGGAAGGTGGATTAACTACGCCGACAGGAGAGCTCTCTCCCATCGACATAGAGTATCTTCATTAAAATGCTACAGTGGCTCAAGCTGTAGTGTTTTATGTGTAGGTCTGTCCCCAGACTGTGTTCATTTATGGTGAAGGAAATACCCTCCTTTTTCATTGTAAGGAGAGTGATCACTTTACATAAGCTATTACCAGCAGGAGAGTGGGGTGGGGGGAGAGAAAACCTTTTGTAGTGATAAACACTCATTTTTTCATGATTTGTGTGTATAAAAACAAACATCTTCTGTATTTTCCACAGTATGCATCCGATGAAGTGAGCTGTAGCTCACGGAAGCTTATGCTCAGATAAATTGGTTGGTCTCTAAGGTGCCACAAGTACTCCTTTTCTTTTTGCGAATACAGACTAACGCAGCTGTTACTCTGAAACCTCCTTTTTCAGTTTGGCGAGACTGGGGTTTTCTTGTCAGTTTCAAGTTGTTTCAGTGTTTTCCCATTAACTCAAATGGTCCACTCTCATCTTTGCCTGGCTGGACAATGGATGGGTCCTTGAAGTTAGTTCTGTGTAAACAACTAGCTTGGGAGGTGTACATGAAATTGTAGTACCAATCATGAGCAAGGATACGATAAGGTAATGAATTCCATGACTTTAAGAGATCTCTGTGACTTTTTTGGCTTCTGCTTCAGCCCCGGATGGTGGGGTTCAGGCTGTCAGCCCCGGACTTTGGCTTCAGCTCTGCTGTGACCATACCCTGACTTTGTCCTTTCTACCAAGACTGTTCTGTGAATTTTGCTTAATTTTACTGTGACAAAATCATATCCATAGTCAGGAGCATATTCCACATATGTGAATACATAGATTCAAAAGCAGAGTCTGTATACATATCTCATAATGACCATCAAGTTCAGAACATTATAAGCTTTCATAAAAACCTTAATTGGCGTATTTTTATACACAACATTGTATACAACCACTGCTTTATTCTTTGTGGTTCAGACTCCCTCTTCTCCCTTTGGGGTGTCTGGACCCTGATAGTTATATATAAGTCTTGTGTGTTCTGTTCACATTTCAAATTCAGCATCCTCCATGTAATTAATTGTCTGTTTATACAGTATATGAGTTATAACTTTGTGTTTCCACTGGTGCTTTGGGCACTTTTATAATGGTTCAGTGGTTGTGATTTGCACGCTCTGACATTGCATCATAAAATGTTTGTGTTATGGTGACTTTGTTAACTTATTTTCCCAGATGAGTGATGTAGAAGCTGGAGGTGCTACAGTTTTCCCAGACTTTGGGGCTGCAATTTGGCCCCAAAAGGTAACAGCTCCTTTATTTGTATATAGTCCCTCTCCTCTTTCCCCACATGCACACTAAAGTTTGTGAAAACGTTGTTGCTTTCATACACTTACATGGTACGAGTGGTAGCAGTGACTTACTTAGAGCTGCCCTAGATTATGGGCCTATATATTGCCATTATAGAAAGCAATGATACCCGATTCTGGGTGGCTGTAGAATGGCAATCTGAACAATTTCTACAAAGGGCAGCTTTTAACAGGAAAGGAGTTGCATGGAGGTAACATTACCCCCTGCTCCAGACACAGTACACCCATACTAGATATTAAACACATCATCTGCCCGTTACTTAGGGTTTTCCTTTATCTTAAATAGGAACAAAAAGCAACCTCATCTTGAGCTTCCCCTTTAGCATGGCAGTACCTAGTTTTTCTCCTTTCAGGACTCCCTTGTCCCTGTCCCTAGTTCCTTCTGACTTATAAAGAGTCCCAACCAATTTATATGCATGAGTTTGAGCTAAGACTTGGCTGCCCAAGCAAGTTAGCACAGCAGCTGTGGCTTTCTTATGCAGAGTTGTAGGTCCTGACATCCTGTCATAGGAATGAAACAGGGAAAACTTGGATCAATTTAAAGAAAGATATAGACAGTCCCATAAACCCAGAGTGCACTATGGCAGGGATGGAATGAGTGGCTCTTTATTTAACAGATGTGAAGCTCAGAAGAGCAAAGAGAAAGGTGAGATAAATTAATAATTGGAGCTTAAATTATTTAATTTTGATATACTGTCAGCAGTGAGCCATAAGCTTGACGTTACTGAGAGCCAGATACTTGGTGTTTTTACTTTCTCTCTCACACACACATTCTGAATAGTTGTGTTGAACTTTGTTTAATCCAGGCTTTCGTTTTCAGGGGACAGCAGTGTTTTGGTACAATCTTTTCAGAAGTGGCGAGGGTGATTATCGAACAAGGCATGCAGCTTGCCCAGTATTAGTAGGCTGCAAATGGGGTAAGTCATTGTCCTCTACTTGCCTTTAGTAACAAAAATTGCAAGGTTTCAGAGTAACAGCCGTGTTAGTCTGTATTCGCAAAAAGAAGCTGTCTAATAAATTCCCCTTTCAGTGAAAAGATAATATTTGAACTCTCTTCGAAAAGGATTCTGTAATTGTGGCATTGCCATTTTAACTTTTGCCATTTTGAGTCATAAATACACATCACTCCACCAGTGTTGTGTCAAATAAAAATCACACATGACACCCAGTTATTGCATTCTCTGGTCAATGTTGTGAACATCATTTTTTTTCATGTTGAGAACACTTATAAGGCTGCTGTTTCCATATTGTAGATCTCTAGATCCAGATGCCATGAAAATCAAGGATGATTGGGGTTCAAGACGTGATCCTACAAAAACATATAGATGGACTTAACTTTAAATGTGCAAGTAGTCCCACTGAGGTCGGTGTGACTACTTACATGCTTAAAAGTTAAACACATGTATAAGTGTTTGCAGGATAGGACCTAAGTACTTACAGAGGTCCCTTTGTGGTCATATCCCCAGGTGACATACTCTGCCTGGAATATAGAAGGTGGACTCGTTAGCTGAACTGGTGACCTGGAAAGTGACAATGTAGTTTTGACTAAATAGTATCTGAACAATTTCTACTGCACTGACACTTCCAGAGCACCAGAGAAGATCAAATGGAACACAAAGAGAAGAGCTTTTTCTGCAACGTACTTAGGAATTGGTTACTTTCAAATCACCCTAAGTAAAGCAGTTGGCGTGTGTATGTGTGTGTCTCCCAGGTAATTCTAACCTTGCACTGGAATATCTTTTCCATCATTACCTATTCAAAATAGACAGTTTTACAACATGTTCTGGAAGTAAATAGATTTTGACGTCAGGCCAATGGAAAGTGAATTCTACCTTTGGGCCTCAGATGTTCACTTCCAGACTGTGAACAAAAGTCCACATCCTCAATCCTCTGTCCAGCTGCTTTGTGCTGGAATATAGAAGGTGGATTGATTAGCTGAGAATATTTATGGGAATACACAGAGGTCTACACCACCCATTCTCCCACTCCAGCATAAAGGGCATTGCAGAGGGAGAATTACCAGAGCAAGCCCGCACTGTGGGCTGATCCCAAATTGGCAGAATAATGCAAAGGGGAATGTTGCCACCATAGCTGTAAGTTAAGACTGGCCCCAGAATTGGGGAATTGGAAAGGTACCTTGCACCTCCTCCCTTGAGTCTCTTTAGCTCTTGTGCGGGAGAAGGAGGAACACAACCATCCAGTACAACCACCTCATTTTATTAATCCAGACAAAATTTCATCCGTAGAAACCAAACTTTGAAGGTTACATACAGGCTCCATGTACAGTTCTAACTAATTTATCTCTTTGTTCCACAGTTTCAAACAAATGGTTCCACGAAAGAGGGAATGAGTTCTTAAGACCTTGTGGGTCAACAGAGGTCGACTGAAATCCAGCCTGCTGCTAGCTCTTCCTTTTTCGTCCCTTTCTTTTTCAGTTCATTTCTAAGAAATGATCCATCTTCTATTATGAAAGAGCTCTGGCACTTTTTAAAAAGAATGTAACCTCTATAAGTGAAAGAAGCAAAAGGCTGCAATGACTTGGCAGTACTCGGTAACTATTATTTTCCCCACTCCTCCCCCAGTTTCACCTTCTCACCACACCCTCCCAGTTGTCTCTTCTGTCATAGCAGTGCAAACAGCACTTTTGGCAATTCAGTGCATTTGAGCGCCTGGTCTTGTGCCTTTCATTCCTCAGATGTTTTAGGTGTTAAATACTTCATTGAGCCAAAGTTTTGTGTACGTGTTAAATTTATTGTATTTCTGTGGATTGCAAGTTTTAAAAAATAAATGCTGTTTCAAAAAAAAAAAAAAAAAAGTTGTCCTCTGCTGTGAGCTTGTGTCTAATGCTGTGTCCCAGCTTATCTATGGGTCTGGGCCATTTGCTTCATTTAGAAATGTTTATGTTTAGAAATGTTTTGGACTAGCACTTCGGAGCTCGATCACACAAGGTGCTGAGCACCCACACCTCCTAGGGAAACCAGAGTGAGCTCAGGTTGCTCAGTACCTTGCAAGACTGAGCGTGTAAATTGGTGTAGCTGTATTGAAATCTTACAACATGCTTACAATGTTGTAACTTAGCCTGGGTTTTTCCTTTGTCTGAATTGACTTCAGTGGATGCGTTGCTTGAATAAGAACCTCCAGGTTTGGGCCTGAGCTTACTCCAGTTAACAGAATTGTCACTTTCATTTTTAAAATAAGAAATACAAAAACATCTACAACACAATAAACTCCTATGCTTCCATTATCTTTAGGAAATATTGTATATGGGAGACCTAAAATCTTTGAAAAATACATAGGTAGATTTACGACAGTCTCTAGTTACGATTTTAAACATTTTCATTATTTTTGTGTGGCGCCTTCACATTTTTGTGACTTTTTCATCCCAGAAGTATACGTTTCCTTTCCATAGTACTGTGCCTCTTTGCTGCAGGAAGCCCCGATCTAATAAAGCACTTAAGCACATCCTTAACTTGAAGTCAACGGGACAACTCACAAGCAAAGTTTAAGCACGTGCTTAAGTGTCTGGATAGATTGGGGCATGTGTTCTTGTGCTCAAGTCATCATTTTCTTCTGTACCAGACACACAAGGAGCCAGATTTCCGGCTGCCTTGCATCTTGTGTTGGTCACTTAACACATGTGAAGGGACTGTAAAGTGCTTCCAAATCATAATGGTTTCATGAAGGGGCAAGGGCTAGAGGATAAGACTACACAAAGCACAAGACAGTAGAAATTGGGCCCAAATATCTGTATTTAGGTGCTTTACAATTTCTTCAAAAAGTATGAGATGATTACTTATGGGGAGTGAATAGCACAAAAGGTCTAGCAGAATTGAGAAGAAATAGACATGTTTTGAGGGAAAAATTAAGAAATACTGAGCCAGATTGTGGCTGACTCTTGTGCAGATGTGCCAGGGAGTTGACTTCAGTGGGAGTTCTTCTGGCCAGTACTGGTATGAAGGTGAACGTTTTAGAGTATTAGTGATTTCAAGTGAACGCCTTAGAGTAAACCGTAAAAACCTACATTAT
Organism: Eretmochelys imbricata; assembly: GCF_965152235.1. Lineage (NCBI taxonomy): Eukaryota > Metazoa > Chordata > Testudines > Cheloniidae > Eretmochelys > Eretmochelys imbricata. The sequence goes on along the minus strand of NC_135579.1, from coordinate 14,870,066 downwards.
TGCTTAAAGACTATGGGCATTGACATTCAGAAGAGACTTCAGTGAAAGAAAATTCAGTTAACTTGCCGTGTCTAATTGCACCCATAATGTCATAAAATGAATATTGATTTCTTCTCCATTGTACATTTCTTCTCCATTGTAAGGTAACTGTTGAATGAACTAATACTTAAAACAATTAATTATCTGTCAACATCCTCTTGAGGGCTGGAAGCACTACACCTACTTGATTGTGTTCTTAGGGAAAGAGCAATTTAGAGAGTATTGGATTTCATATGGCAGGTATAATGGACATAACCCTCCCTGGTATGATGGTAGGATAGTGTGGCTCTGATTCAGCAATAAACTTCAGCACATGCCTACATTTTAGCATGTAAATATTTCCATTGAATTCAATGGAATTACATGCTTAAAGTCTGGCACATGCTTAGACCTGATTCTATCAAGTACTAATCATAAGTTTTAATTTCACCATGAGTGGCAAATACACTCTTGAAGAGAAGGCTGGAAGGTTAGATAAACGAATAGAGCTGATGGAATCATTCATTGTGAACGATATGGGTGGGAAGGGTTGTTCATTGAATAATTATGTGTGAATAAATCGCTTTATCCTACAAACAGCTGCAGTAAGTAATGTGAAATCATAAGCACTTTCACAAAGCCTGTGGTAATAAATGCAATACACTACACACTGCATTTGAAAATCTGAGTGTATTTCTCAGATTGTTTGAGTGTTTCTCAAAGCTGGGAAAGTGTTGTCCCAATTTTATAGATGGAAACTGGGGCATAGTGTGGCTATGTGATTTGCCCAAGCTCACATAGTGAGTCCAGTGGCAGTCAGGAACTGAACCCCAGTTTAGCTGACCCTGAGGGCAATCCCCTTTAATCTGCGGTGTCCTTTCCACAGTACTCTTGACTACAACTTGGTCGTTTTTCTGTAATCTTTCACGGCTCTTGTCCAGAAGCGTTGCTAAGAATTCTTATGGTTTCTGGCTGTTTCTTCAGAAAACTCCACTGATGAGCTGTAGCTATGTTGGTAAAATCTCTAAGCACAACAAAAACACAAGAAATGATGTGCTTTGTTTTAGAACAATGTGTGCAGCATATAGCAAACCCACAAACATTTGGATGAAACGGAGATGGGCTAAAACCTAAGATTTTAACTCCTTTGAATTTCAGGGTGTTGGAGAAGAATCTATCTATTGTAGCTATAGATTTCTAGAACGACCATCACCATGGCATGTATATAGGCTCCAACAGAACAGATCAGAACTCTAGTCAAAAGCTGCAAGTCACACCATCTCAACCAAGAGGACTGGGATAGGCAATTGAGTAATTCACACACCAAACTGACTACTGTTCACTTGATCCTGTTTTTCCAGGTAAATGCCTATAATACATAATGGATACTCTCACCTAGCCTTTAGCCTCTCCTGCAGAGAAAGAAGTGGAGTGAGTGTGTATGAAAGTGTTTGAACTCACAGGGCATGGTCCTTCATTATACCATGTACAGTATTCTCTTATAGCTAATCTGATTTGTAAAGTATTGATCTGTTAGGTCTGGAGAGTCTGGGCTTTTCTGCAAAACAATGTCTCAAACACCTGGGTGTCAGTAAACTCTGAGATGTGTGCATAGCTTGTCAGATTGCGTCCACCATTCTGCTCCCTGGCTTTATAGAAGATAGACTAACTATGGCAGCAAGCCTAAAAATAAGCCTACAGGACTTTGTTTTCAGACCTAAAAGAGAGACGCTTTTGCATGTCTTGGAATTATCAATGCCTTCCACTATGCAGGGAGAGGAGTGTTTCTATCTGTGCGTTACAGGTATGGTGATTACTTCACACAATTGTTTTAACCTGATAGAATTCTGTCTCATAAACACGCTGCTTATGCTTCTATATTTCACAGGGTGTAACACATAGCAGAAGCTATTTCTTCATAGTAATCTGAATGGGAGTTTTGTTTTTGTTTTTTTACATTTTCAATTTACCATAATTGTAATTTGGGGGCATTAGTACATCAGTTTTAAACAAGAGGGAGATTTTTTTAGAGCCAAGTTTGTCTAGAAATGTAAAGAACATTTGACAAGAATCTGTGAACAATATTAAATTAATACATTTGACACTTAACTGCTTTTTAATAGATGGCATTTTCCCTTGAAATTGACTGCACATTTAGATGGAAATGATAGTATTCTCTATTTTGTGTCTCTTAGTGTAGAAGCACTATGGAGATTTGCAGTGTTCTGTAAATGGTTAATAATGATATAATTTTGCAATGGAATTGATATCACCAACCTGGTGACATTTCATGGAGAATATTTGGGATCTGAGCCACACAATTCCAATTACTTGCGTCACCTCTGTGAGAATATATTTTAATTCTGGAGTGAATATGAAAAGCATCATGTTTATGCTGGCAAATAACCTTTGACTCTCCGTATTGCTGCGGATAGATTCTTCGTAATAAGAAGACTCTGATGGCAATTCTTATGAAAGTGGTCTTTTATTAAGAAAAACGCATTTAAAATTAATTCCCTATCCACTGTTCAAAGCCATTTTAGAGTGACAATATCCGAGCTCTCTGCATCAACCATTCTGCTCCCTGGTCTTTTCAAACATAACTAATTATTTTCAGGGTTTTCAATAACATCACTACTGGTAATGTTCCAGGCAAACATACACCACCCTGAGAAGGTAAGGGAAAAAGTTGGTGTTAAAAACCATATCTCGTGTATTCATCAACCCGAAGAGAGTCAATATTTGCTAGAAGATAATGGGGGTGAAGGGGGAACGTGACTCAAAAGCCTAGTAACACAGAACCGAATTCAATTAAATCTTATGTGCATTTACTTAAAGCTCCCAACTATCTTCAATGTCAGACACGTTTTGACTTTAATTGAAAAATGCAGTATTTGAAGGCGACGGGGATGGGTTTTTTGGATACTTAAACGGTGAAATTAAAGCAATAATTTCACCTTAAAGATTTCTTTCCTCACTATTTTATATTCATAATTAATAAAACACACTGATATGTAATGTACATGAATGATCACACAATATTGTTTTCAAGATGTATAAATTTGAGGCATAGCCTATTTCTAATGGGGCTAATATTACCAATTACTAGTTGCTGAATCCCAATCCATGCTAATACAATACAAGACACACTTGTCTGTTGTGAGCACTAGTGACATATTGCAAATATAGCATGATATAAAATTATTTTCCAGTTTATTATAGCCTGTGTACTTTGAACAAAGAGGGTTTTTTTTCCCTACAAGGCTGTAGAATATCTCCACCCCACAAGTAAATGTGTTTACTTTATCAATATAAAACAGCAATACGTTCTGCAAGATGATATAAAAAACATGCAAAAAGCAAAATTACACTAAAGGGTCTGAGAAAAGCAAACCAGCAAGACAGTTCCCTCTAAGGCAGCCTCTTACCTAGCTCTACAAAGGCATTTATGAACTATGCCTGTCCCAGGGAGGGATTGGTTTCAGTGATATAACTGAATAGCATTTTTTCCTCTGTCATTCAGTGTGATCTTCCTGTGAGCCTGACAGCCCCATCACATTGACAGATGTTATAGTGACGTACACAATATTTATCTCTATCCACGTACAGTGCTCAGCTATTCATTAGAAAGAGCCCAATTATGTGAGTTAGCCACAGTTGTCCACACTTAGAAGAGTAAAAAGAAAAGGAGTACTTGTGGCACCTTAGAGACTAACCAATTTATTTGAGCATGAGCTCACGAAAGCTCATGCTCAAATAAATTGGTTAGTCTCTAAGGTGCCACAAGTACTCCTTTTCTTTTTGCAAATACAGACTAACACGGCTGTTACTCTGAAACTTAGAAGAGTGTCATTCTTGCTGCATACTTCCAGGTCCTGTCCCGCTCCTGTTGACAATGATGGAAGTGACACCACGGAAGGGAGGTGGATCAAGCTCCATATTCATACCCACACATCTCAAGCATGTACAAATAGGCCTGGCATGGTTTGCATTAACATAACTATATAGCAGGTTATGATCTTGTGAGTGTTTAATAAGCTTGATATTTCCAACAGCAATTGTCATCAGCAATTTATGGCAGGATTATTGTTTTTGTTAATACCAGGCAGCATTAATTGAATGTGTTTAATTTCTTAAAATCCACTAGAACTGTGGATAGTGTCAGTCTTTTGGGGACTGGACTGCCTTACTCCTCTCAACCTTCACTTCACGCAATGTGCACTTGATCACTTAGCTGAACTTATTTTCTAGCACTATCAATAGCCCAGCATATGAGAAGCTGGGGGACAGGAAGAAGAGATATGGTTGAACACCAAAAGGCTGGTACTGGAAGCCACAGTCAGTAGTATTGTTCGACTGAGTTCCATTACCTTTGTTGGGAAGGAAGTAGCTGGGACTTTAAAAGACCTAAGTCTTGTCCATTCTGGATGTAATTCAGTGTTCCCATGGCACTCTTTGTAACAGCAGGAGTTACCTTCACCTTTAGCCGGCTGTGCTCCGGTTCCCACAGGGTTGCCTCCTCCTGCCCCAGATGTGGCTGTATTTCAGTGGTGAAGCGTTTCCTACAGGGCAGGACTGTGGCTGACTATTGCTCAGGTGACCTCATGCAGAAGCCAGGCACACTGTAGTCCTTGCACTCAGCTGAGCATAGGGACCGCTCCGTCCTTGAAACCCCAGGCTACTAGGCAACTCAAAGGAAGAGGCGCAGGGGGTGGGGTGGGGGGCATTGTCTGCCCCTCTTCCCTACTCCATGCCAGAACTGGCTAGTCAGAGGGTACATGCTGCATCCTCCAAGGGAATGTGCACGCTACGCCACTTCTTGAGAGTCTAGGTGCTCTGGAAGGAAGCCCAATCCGTCCTGACACTTAACATGGGGTGGTGTGACTCCACACTGACCCTGGGCTGGGCAAGTGTCTGTCCGGCTGCATGCATAGAAGGCCAGAGGGTGCGCATAATGCACTCCGGGGAGCTTTGTAAAAATGCTTTCAGATTGCACAGGAGCTGTTATTGCGTCCACGAGGAAGCTTTCTCACTGTGTTTGAACAGCCAACTCCTGTGCATGATAGATGCTGACGCCACGTGGACTATCTCTACCCCAGAAAGGCATCCTCTTACAGTATCTTACAGTGTCTCGGCAGAAGAAGAACCCCCCCCTTTCCCTCCATGCCAGTAATGGAAAGCAAGTGCAAATACTTGGTTTGTTAAACTCTGGCTTGAGTATAGTGGGTGTAGACACATTGCATTAACCACTATGCAGGCAATGCATCCCTCCAGTTGAATGGGGAAATCACCTAAAAATCCAGATTCCCCACGTTCACTAAATGAAATACTTGTACTTTTCTTTGTTCTGCGTTTAACTTTATTTGTTATTATTTCCTGTCCAAGTTACCGGAGAAAAAGATGTGAAAATCACCTGTGTGATCACTGTGGAGGAGAAGACAAGCATCCAGTACAAAATCGATTGTATGGGGCTGCTGAAAGATCTAACCTTGATAGATGGAAAAGAGGCCATGCCAGTAAGTCTAATTGCGCTGCGTACGTTACCTCACAGATAATTTGTGGGGATACTGTGAAGGTTCTTGTAAGGCACCTCACCACCACCTGTCCTTAGCAGGAAGTAGTCTCATCTGTGCTGTAGATACTTAATTGACATGTAAATGGCCAGCGAGATAAACATTTCTTTTCTGACATGAAACTTGATTTCCCCTTTGCAGGTGACCAGTCCCTAAACACAGGCCTCATAATTTTCAGTGTATGTACATAAGTCTTTACACAACATTCATGCCGGCCTTTCGCAACAATACTAAGAACTAGGGTGACACTAGCTTTTATCTGAGACTTCACATGACACTCTTTGGTGAACTGGAATGCACGTGTCAGATGCCAGAGATGGCGATAACCCCTACGGACCCGCGCTGTGCCCCCTGCCAGTTGGCACTAAGAGCTTCCTGGGTCACAGATGCTTAACTGTGGTTTTCTATCAAGGAGAGGACTAGAATTAAAAAAATGTCTTCAGCTACATTGATTGGGTAAAATCAGTGTCTAACAATGGTGAATTGGGCCTTTTCAGACTTTTTTTGGTATGAATATTTGTCTTGGCATATGAAATCTCAAAATGTGCCTGCCTCCCACTCCCACTCCAGTTATTTTCATGCCAAGGTGCCGGGTAAAACGTTTGAAAGCACTTAAGTTATGATGGCTTCTAAATGCCATTTTCAGAAGTGCCTTAGTCACTTAACCCCGCAGTTGTTTTCCTCAGGCTCAGTTTGTATTCCTCCTATGGAACAGAATTTGTAGCCTACGGGTGAAGAGATTGGGGGATGCCCACGTTAGTGCTGAGTGTCCTATGAAACTAAGTCCTAGACTTTATCCTAGATATCAAAGGCGACTGGTTTTTCTGGCATGAATAAAATAGCCTGATTAGGGAAACAGCCAACGTATCACATGCTCTTCCCACAGGTGTCCTTGTGTGAAATCTACTCCAGCTCGAAAGATCTGAAAAGCCCAAACCCTGGTCAGCAGCTGGCCTGTGAAGAGATACTTTGGCTGTTTGGTTGCTTTGGGGAAGTGTGGGGGGAAAGAAGACAAGATAGGAAACACTTGTACATTTAATGCACCACTCTGCATATTTGGGTGGAGGAAGGAAACCTACAAGAAAAAACACACTATGCGCATACAACAGATATAAATATTCAGAATACAGTCAACCACATGTTTACTGCCCACTATCTGCGGTAACCCAAACCAATGTCTTGGACTTCATGCCTAAGACTTGCTGCCCATCTCTTCATGTCACTCTGTCCTTAGGTCTAAATCCTCAGCTGGCAAGGGGCAGGCAAAGATGGTTCTAAGTGACTCAAACCAGCCTCAAGCGCAAGTTAGAGACAATTTCATGCTGTGCTCTGGTCCCACCTTCCCTGGATCCCCTTTTGCCCCAATCTGCTTCTACCATGCTTCTTAAACCAAGAGGAACAGGTATGTGGAGCCAACTATGCCAGCTTCACATCACCGAGAGTTCCCCTACAGCAAGAGAACCCCAACTTTCCAGGTGGTTTGCATTGCCTTAGATGGAATGGGGGCCCAGGATCTGGCTCTCTGAAATGGTAAACTCTTCAGGGCAGAGACTATATCTTTGTCTGTGTTTGATGTATCATCTAGCGCAATGCGGCCCTAATCTTGACTGGGGCCTCTGGTTGCTACAGTAAAATAAATATGAAATACTAGTCAGCATGTGTCTTGCATATTGGCTATATACTTCTTATACAGCTATACTTCTCATAGCTGGCTGACAGCTCTTAGATTACATAATGCTTGTTGTTTTAATTTGTAGGATTATCCCAAATTTGACATGCATTTTGAACATGTTTATAGCTGGGAAGCCTTCAGCACTGCAGTCAAATATGCATTTACACGCTGCATAAGGAAAATGAGTAAAATTCACTACAGAAGGGACATTGCGTTTGTGAATTTTGACGACGATCATATGAGTGACACTGGACTCTTCCAAGTATCTGAAGATATGATGTATACAGGTTTTGAACTGTGCATGCCTTCTGGGCTGCTTATAGGAATACAACTGGGTGCAATGCTCCGCGCTTGAGCCCTATTAAAACTGACCTAATTGATGTTATACCTAACAACCTCTACTCTGAATACTTTAGGCCTGATTCTGAGCTCGCTTACACCAATACCAATCCGAAGTTACTGCATCACAGTCAGGGGAGTTACACCTGGTGCAGAGTGAGACCAGAATCTGGGCCGTTACGTATACTGCACGTTCAATGCTATATAAACTTTCAACAAAGTAAATACACCTAAGTCTAATAAACTGCCCATGTGGTACCGTTTTGCATGTGGAATTATCATGGAGCAAGTCTTTATTGTCTCATGAGAAAGAGTAGGTTTGTTTTGTTTTTGATTGGTTGTTTTTCTTGTAATTTAAATAGTTCCTAGAGCTTCAGCAGAAACTGGCTCCCAAGAATTGTCCAGCTTTAACAAATTGTCCTTGATTTAGTATGTTCCTTTGACATTGTTCACCCAAAATTTCCCCTTATGGTCAGGAAAGAGAATCAAGAATAGAAAACACCCACTTGATTTCAAGCACCAGTTGGATGAAAATTAAACATTTAAGTAATTTTGCTCCGTAGAAATAATACCTTTTACTCTTGTAAGGCCTGAATATTCATAGAAGAACTTAATTCCTAGCATCTAAGCGCTCCCTACAGTACTCCGCTATAAACTATGTTAAGAATCTTCATGCAACCAAACCCTAATATGTCTTTTAAAACAGTGGTTCTCAACCAGTGGTCCGGGACTGGGGGGCCGTGAGCAGGTTTCAGGGGGGCCGCCCAGCATTAGACCTGCTGAGGCCAAGGGCAGAAAGCTGAAGCCCCACCACATGGGGTCGAAGCCCAGGGCCCCAAGTCCCGCCATCCGGGGCTAAAGCCAAAGCCTGAGCAACTTAGCTTCACGAGGCCCCCTGTGGCGTGGGGCCCGGGGGGCAGTTGCCCTGCTTGCTACTCCCTAAGGCTGTCTCTGGCTTTTATATGCAGAAAAACAGTTGTTGTGGCACAGCTGGGCCATGGAGATTTTATAATATGTTGGGGGGGGGAGGGAGGGGAAGGGCCTCAGAAAGAAAAAAGTTGAGAAACCCTGTTTTAAAACGTATCCATCTAAAGTTATTTGCTTGTTAAACCAGAAAATAAATGTCAATTGTTTTGCAGAGTGTTTGTGCTAAGAAATATTTCCAAATGTTCTGAAACAAAACATTGATCAAAAACAGATATCCTGGACATGCCCTTATTGTAATCCCAAGCATTTCACACTCTCCTTGATCTATCCCACAGTGCAGACTGAATGTCTTTTATTAAAGGATCATTTCAGACACTTGTACATGTAGCTTGTTGTCTTCTTTCTTGTTCCCTGTGTGGACTGGAAATATTAGACCATTCAACTTCTCAATATGTCGCAAGGATTTGTTTCAAGCAGGGCTATAGTTCCTACTGTGTTGAAATGACAATCCTCATTCCAGGTGATGGTACTCCCGCTCCTTTTGCTAATGCAAAATGAGGAGGTAACTGGAGGACCTGGGTTAGCATTTGGTGCATTGTTATTGCAAATGAAAAAAAATTAGGGCTGTCAATTAATCGCAGTTAACTCGCGTGATTAACTCAAAAAAATTAATCATGATTAATCGCAATTTTAATAGCACTGTTAAACAATAGAATACCAATTGAAATTTATTAAATATTTTGGATGTTTTTCGACATTTTCTTATATATTGTATTCTGTGTTGTAACTGAAATCAGTGAATATTATTTTTGATTACAAATATTTGCACTGTAAAAATGATAAACAAAAGAAATAGTATTTTTCAATTCACCTCATACAAGTCCTGTAGTGCAATCTCTTTATCGTGAAAGTGCAATTTACAAGTGTAGATTTTTTTTGTTACATAACTGCACACAAAAACAAAACAATGTAAAACTTCAGAACCTACAAGTCCATTCAGTCCTCCTTCTTGTTCAGCCAATCACGAAGACAAACAAGTTTGTTTACATTTACAGGAGATAATACTGCCCTCTTCTTATTTACAATGTCACCTGAAAGTGAGAACAGGCATTTGCATGACACTTTTGTAGCCAGCATTGCAAGGTATTTATGTGCCAGATATGCTAAACATTCATATGCCCCTTCATGTTTCAGCCACCATTCCAGAGGACATGCTTCCATGCTGATGGCACTCGTTAAAAAATGTGTTAATTAAATTTCGTGACTGAACTCCTTGGGGGTGAATTGTATTTCCCCTGGTCTGTTTTACCCGCATTCTGCCATATATTTCATGTTTTGCAGTCTCAGATGATGACCCAGCACATGTTCATTTTAAGAACACTTTCGACGCAGATTTGACAAAACACAAAGAAGGTACCAATGTGAGATTTCTAAAGATAGCTACAGTACTCAACCCAAGGTTTAAGAATCTGAAATGCCTTCCAAAATCTGAGAGGGATGAGGTGTGGAGCATGCTTTCAGAAGTCTTAAAAGAGCAATATTCCGATGCAGAAACTACAGAATCTGAACCACCAAAAAAGAAAATCAACTTTCTGCTGGTGGTATTTGACCAAGAAAATGAAAATGAACATGCGTCGGTCCACTCTACTTTGGATTGTTATTGAGCAAAACCCATCATAAGAATGGATGCATGTCCCCTGAAATGGTGGTTGAAGTCTGAAAGGACATATGAATCTTTAGCGCATCTGGCACGTAAATAACTTGTGATGCTGGCTACCACAGTGCCACGAGAATGCCTGTTCTCACTTTCAGGTGACATTGTAAACAAGAAGCGGGCAGCATTATCTCCTGCAAATGTAAACACACTTGTTTGTCTGAGCAATTGGCTGAACAAGAAGTAGGACTGAGTGGACTTGCAGGCTCTAAAGTTTTACATTGTTTTATTTTTGAATGCAGTTATTTTTGTACATAATTCTACATTTGTAAGTTCAACTTTCATGATAAAGAGGTTGCACTACAGTACTTGAATTAGGTGAATTGAAAGATACTATTTCTTTTATTTTTTTATAGTGCAAATACTTTTAATAAAAAATAAATATAAAGTGAGCACTGTACACTTTTGTATTCTGTGTTATAATTGAAATCAATATATTTGAAAATGTAGAAAACATCCAAAAATATTTAAATAAATGGTATGCTATTATTGTTTAACAGTGCGATTAACCTCAATTAATTTTTTAAATTGCGCGATTAATCATGATTAATTATTTTAATCGATTGACAACCCTAAAACCCCCCCAGGAGAAGTCTTTTCCAAGCCATGGGCCAGGTCCTGCTCACCTTCCTCATAAGAGTAGCCCCAATGACTTCCCCAAGTTACGTACAGGCCTCTCCACTCCCGTGTACAGTAAAAGCACAAGATGGTCTTGATTTTCTTTTTAGCATGTGTGTAACATTCCACGGCTGGGTCTGAGCCTCGTCCTTCTCACTGGCTGTCAGTCAGAAACAAAGCTCCACTGCAGTCTCAAGCGTAACGGAAATGAGAAAATCCCAGAGGAGAGTGAATGGCCAGGGCCACCATCATAGTTGCTAATCCTTCGGGGACTACAGGGTTTTGTAACATCACTCATAGCAATAGAAGCTGGACTTTTTCTATGCCTGCGGTTTTTGTCAGCAGATGGCTCTCCTGCAAACGAACACCTCCGAAGTTCAGCCACTACCAAGGCAAGGGGCCAACCTGAGAGAAACAGAGCTAGAGAGAGCTAAAGAACATGCAAAAGCTTTCCCAGCTATCTGGCTAAGGGGTAAGTTGCTGAGTCATCTGTGGTCTGTCTATTTCCAGCCGTACCATTTCTCAAAATGGTAGAGAATCTCAAAATGACTCATCGCTTTGAGGTAGGAGAAGTGAGCATAGTGGTTTGGATTCAAGCATTAGCTTATTGGGGATGATAATTAGTCCCAGTGGGACTACGTGTTCCTTTGGCTGTGTGGCGGCTGTGCGTGATTTCCCTTCCGCGAATCGTGCAGCCGCTGCCTAGCTGGCAAGTACGGAATCAAACTCCTGTGATCCAGATGGACAACTGTACATGTGGCATTGCTAATTCCTCCATAGGACATGCCAGAATGTCTTAACCTTAGGTGATTTGGCAGTGGAAGCCATTATAACCTTCCAAAGTGCAATTAACATACTACGTAGTATTTCTTCTTGATTCTCTTTTGATTCTCTTCTCTTTCCCCTATTTTTTACATGGGAGGGAGTAAATGAAACACTACCAACTCAGCCACAAGTATGTAAGGGCTTTCATTATCTCCAGAAAACATAATACCTGGCTTCTTAGGGTGTGTCTACACTGCACGCTCAGCCTGGGCTCTCGTGCTGGTTTTCATAGACTCCAAGGCCAGAGGGGATCATTGTGATCAGCCAATCTGAGCTTCTGTATAACACAGACCAGAGAACTTCCCTGAAATAATTCCTAGAGCAGATCTTCTAGAAAAACATCCAGTCTTGGTTTAGAAATTGTCAGTGATGGAGAATCCACCACAACCCTTGGTAAATTGTTCCAATGGTTGATTACTCTCACTGTTAAAAATGTATGCTTTATTTCCATGCTGAATTTGTCTGGCTTCAACTTCCAACCATAGAACCATGTTATGCCTTTCTCTGCTAGATTGAAGAGCCCATTATTAAATATTTGTTCCCTTATAGACCAGAGGTTGGCAAACTATGGCCCGTGGGCCATATCTGGCCAGTGGGACCATCCTGCCCGGCCCTTGAGCTCCTGGCAGGGGATCCTAGCCCCTTCCATGCTGTCCCCCCTCACCCTCAGCTCACCTTGCCACCAGCACTCAGGGCGGCGGGGCTGCGAGCTCCTGTTGAGCAGTGCAGTTGCGAGAGCCACCGGCCTGCCCTGGTGCTCTAGACTGCACGGTGGCATGGCTGGCTCCAGCCGGGCGGCACAGCTGCCAGTCCTGGTGCTCTGAGTGGCATGGTAAGGGGGCGGGGAGCGGGAGGGTTGGATAAGGGGCAGGGAGTCCTGGGGAGGTGGTCAGGGGACAGGGAACAGGGGTGGTTGGATAGGCGTGGGAGTCCCGGGGGGCCTGTCAGGGGTCGGGGGTGTAGACAGGGGTCGGGGCAGTTGGGGGACAGGGAGCAGGGGGGGTTGGATGGGTCGGGAGTTTTGAGGGGGGCAGTCAGGGGGCAGGAAGTGGGAGGGGGTGGATGGGGGTAGGGGCCAGGCTGTTTGGGGAGGCACAGCCTTCCCTACCCGGCCCTCCATACAGTTTCAGAACCCCGATGTGGCCCTCAGGCCAAAAAGTTTGCCCACCCATTTACAGACTGTACTCAAGTCACCCTTGAACCTTCTTTTTATTAAACTAAATAGGTTGAGCTTTGAGTCCATCATTATAATGCATGTTTTCTAATTCTTTGATCCTTCTGTGGCTCCTCTCTGAAACCCGCTCCAATTTATCCACATCCTTCTTGAATTGTGGGCACCAGGACTGGACACGTGATTCCAGCAGGGCCAAATATAGAGTAAAATAATCTCTCTGCTCTTACTCACGATTCCCTTGTTTATGCATCCCTTGAGTTCATTAGCTCTTTTGGCCACAGTGTCACACTGGGAACTCCTACTCAGCTGATTATCTACCACGACCCCCCAAATCTCCTTTTAGTCCCTGCTTCCCAGAATAGAGTCCCCCATCCTGTAAGTAAGGCCTATGTTCTTTGTTCCCGGATGTTTACATTTACATTTAGCCATACTAAAATGCATATTGTTTGATTGTGTCCAGTTTCCCGAGCAATCCACATCACACTGAATCAGTGCCCTGTCTTCTTCGTTATTTATCGCTCCCACAATTTGTGTGTTGCCTGCCATCTTTATCACGGACAATTTCATGTTTTCTTCCAAGTCATTAATAAAAATGTTAATCTAAGGGGACTGTTGCCCCCTTACTAACCGTCAGTGGGGGTGTTTTGGTTGGCTAGCTCCCAGTACAAAAAGGGGAAGGGGCTATGGGAAACCAGGACCCTGAGACTGACAGTCCCCAGGAACAATGGGGAGAGGCCAATGCTCCAGGTCAGCCTGAATGACGGGTGGGCAGGCTAATCAGGGAGTCAGGAGGCCAGGGAGGTCCCGTCCTCCGTGTGAGCTGGACTTGCCTGGGTCAGACAGAGGGGGAGCTGAGTTAAGGAGAAAGCAGGGGCCCAAGCTGAGCTGGGGAACAGAGCTGGGCCAGATCCAGAGGGACCAGAAAAGCAGCCCAGAGAGAGCAGACCCTGTGCTTGGAGCAGAGCTGCAGCCCCAAAGCCAGAGGCACAGCCCAGAGAGAGCAGACTTGCTCTGGGAGCAGAGCTGCAGCAACCAGAGCCAGAGGGGCCAGAAAAGCAGCCCAGGAAGCAGGTCAGTGCTGGGAGCAGAGTCAGAGAAGCAGCCTGCAGAGCAGACCTGTCCGGGGAGCAGAGCTGCAGCAACCAGAGCCAGAGGGACCAAAGAAGCAGCCCAGGGAGCTGGAGGCAGAGCAGCAGCTGCAGCAGTGCAGAGACAGAGCGGTGGAGCTGGGGCTGGAGCAGTCCGGAGCTGGGTGCGGTGAGCAGCTGGGGAGAGCGAGGGGGACCCTGGGCAGCGGGCCCAGCACAGGGAGACACCTCAGCCAAGAGGCTCTGCAGGCCAGGCTTGGATCGTAACCCCGACAGGGCGGGGGCGACACTAGGAAGAAGGGTCCTACCACGTAGAGCCTGAGAGCGTGTGGCCACCACCAGAGCAAGTGTCCAACCCACAGCATCCCTACAGCACAGCCAGGGCCTGAGAAGGAGACCTGGGACTTACAAGGAGCAGACTGTGAACTGCCCTGACATTCCAGAGACACAGTTTGTGATGTTCCCTGCCACAGAGGAGGTTGATGTGTTCCCTTTAACCTTTCCCATTTTTCCTTATTCTTTTTAAAATGAATTGTTGATTAAATAACTTGCATTTGCTTTAACTTGTATGTAATGGTCAGTGGGTCAGAGAAGTGCCCAGTGCAGAGAGAGTACCCCGGAGTGGGGACACCCTAGCCCCTGTCCTAGGTGACCACAGCAGGGTTGTGGGTCGAGCCCCCCAGGAATCCTGGGCCCAGCCTTGTTGGGGTTACGAGGACTCTGCCAGACAGGAGAGTGGAAGGGGAGTCCTCAAGGGCAGGAAGGCCACTGGATAAAGAAAGTGGGAGCAAGGACTCAAATCCTTTTGCTAGCCCACTTCACCGGGGTAGTGCAGAAACCAGGAAAGTTCCTCACAATAGCAGGACTATTCCCCCGCTTACATTAAGTTAGCATAGGGCCAAGAAGTGATCCCTGTGGGACCCCTCTGGAAACAGTCACTCAATGACAATGCCCCATTTACAGTTTTGAGCCTAAGGCTCACTCCTGTCCAGACACACATCTATTTGAGTCGTGTCAGCAAACACTCAGAACCCGGGTTCTAGAACCCTGCTGAGGGGGTAGGTCAGCCCAAGTCCCATTGTGCCTCAGATCCAAACCTTGTCATTTTGCAGTGTGAATGCAGCCCAACCCACAGTCCCAAGTCAAAAGGTCTGCGAAGTGCAGTATGGAAGCATTGGCATGGCTATGTGACCCAGGTCCCACAGTTGTAAGCCCAGGTTTACAGTGCCATGTTGGACACTCAAGCACGGGCTTGGGAACCTGAGTCCACAGGCCCGGGTCCCAGAGACCCAGGTTTATAATGCATTGCAGACTGACCCAAAGTCAATTGCCTCCTAAACAAGGTTAGTTTGCTATCCAGGTGTGTTTTCCCTCTCATCCGATGAAGTGAGCTGTAGCTCACAAAAGCTTATGCTCAAATAAATTTGTTAGTCTCTAAGGTGCCACAAGTACTCCCCCTCTACATGTTTATTTTGACACAGGAAATTTTGCTAAGGCTAGGTTTATGAACCAAATATTAATCATCATATACAAGATTTGGGAAGGGGAGAGATCTAAGGGCTCTGCTTCTCCTTGCAGTTACACTTGTGTAAATCAGGATAGACAGGGCTGAACTCAGTGGAGTTGCACTTGTGTCAAATAGGTGGAAGTGAGAGCTGAATTGTGCCCTCTGTTTTTGGTGGGCCTGGCAGTGCTCTTATGCAGAACAGATCTAGTGGTTCGGGCACTGAATGCAGCCTGTTCCCGGGAGGGACAGTCTCTGCACATATTTGGGAGTGCAAAACTGTCCGTGAAGAATGAGGCTCTAAAATCACCACATCATCCTGGGCCTGGTTCACATTACACAGTCAGAAATCCTTCATCCATATTACAGTTCTGAGTTTTATCAGGGCTGCTTCTAAAAGAAGGCAGAAAAATACAGGCCTGGAACGTCTGTTGCTTTATCATGACAAGCAGATCTGAGTTGAACCCGCCCATGTCTCCTTCCCACCCATGCTCCTCTGTTTCTGGACTAGAAGGGAGTGAGCTGTTTCCAATCAGCAGACAAAGGGAATGATATCATTGGAGTCTGGCTTATGCAGAGTATATACTGGTGCCAAAGTAAACAGTGAAAATCTGTTAGTGATCCCATCACCCCAACAGTGACCTTGTTCACTGGCAACTTCATGTACAAACTCTGGTTTTAAAAAGTACGGGGAAGATTCCAATGTGCAGGGCCTCCTGTGGGGCTTGGTTCTGCAGCCCTTACTCATGTGGGTCGTCCCAATGAATTCAGTGGTGCTACTAACAGCAGGCTAGATTGGCATAGCCCTTGCTTGGCTATGCAGGGAATAGGGCCCCCCTTTAGTCTCTTCCTTGGCCCTGCTACGATTGTAACTCAGGCCCTGGGACAGAGAGAGAGAGAGAGAGAGAGGGACAGTAGAACCTACTTGGATGAAAGGTCTCCCTTTGAGCAAATGGGGTGGGGCAGATGGGACACAGCACTGTGTCAGAGAGTGCGATAAACTGCTGCACACAAACAGAGGAAGAACTGTGACTCTACAATTCATTCTCTGCACTGTAGCTGGCATGAAGCAGCTCCGTGCCATCCCTCAGTCCAGGCAGAATGGAGAGTTACAATCTATTCTGGCCCATAAGCACTACTCAATGTGTGTAAGGTTTGGAGAGTCAGGCTCTCAGTACATAGATCTTAATGGGACTGTTTCTCTGTTAACATAGCAATGCTGTTTCCATAGCTGTGAAGAGCAGCATGTGGCCTGAATTAAATCTGTCAGAGAGAGCATGATGGGGCAGGGTCTCTGAACTGCTTTGCCTGTTATTTCGGGTTGCCAACATTGTATTTTAAAAAAAGGGGACTGTTTTCTTAGCACTCCCACCCCAGCCCTCCTCCCGTTATTACTATTACCATTATTATTATTATTATTGTCATCATTATTAATAAGCAGTACTCACCTACATTCACCAGGGGTATTTCTTGCTGCTTTTTGCAGCATTCAGCAGTTCCCGACCTTGTTGTACAGAGATTAAAAAATAAGGGACATCCCTTGTAATAAGGAACTGTTGGCAACCCTACGTGTTATTCCACATTTAAAGGCATGCATTGTGTTTCCTGAAATTCCCTACCAGTACTTCAGAGACTCAAGAGTGGATATGAAATTATCCCCATCTCTACATGGCATTAGAGGAAAAACATTTATAGACACCCTAGCCCTGCATCTCTGCACCTTGTGATCATCACAGACCCTGAGCAAGGTGAGCATTAAAGTCGGTGTAAAATGCTGTCATTCTCATAGGCTAACATTTTACACCTGGCAAAGGTGCAAATGATGTCACAGGATGCAGGACAGAGGGGACTCAGGTATATGTCTGCTGCAAAGCAGCTGCTGTGGGGATGGCCCATCCTTGGACACCTGTGAAATGCCGGTGCAATTTCCTGCATTTTAGATATTTTTGATGCTCACAGTAGCCTGACTTGGACACGTGCTGAGTACCCAGGACTGAAATGCCTAAACATCTCCTTAGCAGCCTAAGTTTAGACCCGTTTTTTCAAAATCTTGGTATCTTGGTTTGATGATGAGGGTTCTGGTTTTGATAGTAATTAAAGATAGTCAGAAAATCCATTTTTTCCTGTTAAATTTAAACTAGCTTTAATGGTGACTCCTTAAGAATCTGGCTCCAGCTACATCAGCCCTGGTGAACTGGATTTCTGTTATGGATCTGACTTGTGGTTTGAGCTAAGTCATTTTGGAATAATGCAATATCTGAAGCTACTGTGGGCACTGGGCAGCAATCCACATTGTCGTCATCTGTGGGCTGCACGCTGTAATTGTAGACTGAGGTTCTGCTTGGAGGCCAGTTATTTTGTCCTCTCCAAAGCTGGCTTGCAGTGTGATTGGGATTCAGTAAATTGTGGCAAATAAGAGAATTGCAAGGGGGAGGAAATCCTGATGAAAACTCTAAATGAAATCCTACAGATTGACCCTGCAATCTCCACGCATCAGAGCAATCCTGAGACACCTGCCGGGGCCAGATCCTCAAAGAGTATAAACTGGTGTTACTCCACGGAAGTCAGTGACATTCCTCCAATTTATACCAGCAGGGTTTGGGCCCTGTACATGAATACTGAAAGCCCTAAATGGTCTGGAACTCCAGCCTGAGAGGTCAGTTCTCTTCCTGGGTGCTCCTACCACAGCCACGGTCAATGGAAGTGCTTGAGCTGAATCCAGGTCGATGTGAACGAGAGGGAGCTGCTGGCAAGGTGTGCTCCCTGACGGGGGCCTTGGGAACTAGCTTCCTCCTTTGGTCTGTCACTGTCCAGATTTTTAAAATCTTCCCTGGTATGTTGCAATGCCAAAAATGTTTCCTCTGGCTTCTGAGAAGGCGGTGGGTGAGCTGAGGGTCTCAGGGATTTAGTGGATGCTCCCTTATGTATGGCAGTCCTGTATAGTATAGCATAGTATTGTTACGCTGAAAGTTGCTAATGACTGCCAGTACGTGAGGCACGGCGCCAAAGACAATCCTAGGCCTTGTTAAATGAATGGGTGTCCCAAGCACTCTTTCAGGCTCAACAGAAGGAGCAATCAAGCCCCTTTGTGTAGTAAAAACAGCTGCAGAACATGGGGATGACCGCCCAAGGCAATAGGCACATTGCATGTCACAGCTAAACTGTGTGGATTGAGCGGTTTCCCTGGTTGCAAATGCAGGGATGTCACTAGGATATTGATTGCAGGCTGTGTATCTGGAGGCAGAAAGCCAGGAGACAGAGTTGTGAGTGTGAACCTGACAGGAAGCAAAGAGACAGTGCTCCTCAGGCACCGAACTTGCTGCATTAGCAGACCTGGGGATTTCTGAACTGTTTGCTGTGGGTTGTTTCTCCAGTTGTCAGGGAAATAGGACGGGTGTACATTTTTTATAAATAAACAAGATTACACCAAGGATATACCTGACATGTATCATCAATTTCTCTTCCAGATGGAAACAACCCTGCGAGGCCCTGAATTCTGACTAACTGCTGGGGCCAAAGACACAGCAGTCTAGTGTATTTTAATTTGTGGGATGGACATTTGCAGATAACTTAAATCTGAAGAAAAGAAAAAGTAAGACATTAGTAATGCCATTGAAGTCATTGGGACTGCTCCTGTGAACTGGGTTCCAGGGTAGGGAAAGTATCAGCCCATTTTATTTGACACTGAGACGCTTTTTGTTTGATCTGGTATATTACTAAAATTCAGAATTAATAAATCTCCCAATTTTACATAGTGCATTCATATCTCTTTAACTCATATTTAATGAGTAGGTCTGTCATTGGTATATTTTAGTATATTCAAACAGCCTGAACTGGCTAAATATTTAATAAAATGCATTGTCATTTAATAGCTATTTGCACCCTGATTAACTGCACTTACCACCCCTTTGAGTCATCTCCAAACAAAGGATGTGTGGTGTACCATGCAAATCAATAAAAAGAGACAAAATATTCCTAATAAAATACTGCAGATAATAATCAGTTTTTGCTGATTGAGAAGTGCAAGTAAGTAAAACTCGTAACGTTATGTGATTGAGAGGATACATTTTCATAAAGTAGTCCTAGCATTACCGGCTTATAATTACATTGCTCATGATGAAAAACAGGAGCCTTTTAGCTTTTCTTAGTAAGAAGCTTTACAGAGAATATATCATTGTGGTTTATCATGTGTTTGTTTTGCTCTGAGTAAATGATAACTTGGATTTTCTAGATAACCAGCATGGTTTTACTAACAGGAAATAGGAAATAAGTGTTAGCTTGTAAAGTGGCAGATGAGAAACATTTTTAAAAGCTCAGGTGAATTTCAACATTGGGAATAGCAGCAATATTGAATGGATCCAGAGGCGATTGCAGCTGGTGAGCTTTTTTTATCCTTTTACCACCAAACTGAGACAGCTCGTACTATCTGAGAGTTCTGTGATCTATTGGAAGTTGTCGTTTCAGTCACTGTCAGTTCTGTTTGTGGCCAAAGCAGTCTGAACACACTTAATGCAAGCGACATGAAATTTCTGACCATGCAGTGCACTGATCTGTAGCTGTGAACAGTGCTAAACCAATGCACATGATGGATTTCTTAATCCACTGATCATTAGATATCATTGTTACTACGTCCCATCAATACATGATGTGAAATCTGCTCATTCATTAACTGTTGACCTAGTACTCAGCATACAGCTGTTGAAATGCATGAGCTTGAATCTAATTACTACATTGTCAGTTTGCCAGGTGGATTTGTATTTTGGATCACAGTGTCACATCAACATACCACAGTAAAAGGGACAATGCATTGTACTGTGTCAATGTGGAGTATGGGAATGTTTTCATATTGCTCCACACATAAGAAATGTGTGTGAAAACAGTTGGTAGCTGATTCTCAGCAATGAACAGAAGTATTGGTTTAAAGTAGGTTGGTTTGCTTTCAGTCTCTGAGGAATTTACCTATAACCACATTATAAAATGGCAGTAGTTTCCCCGATATGTCAATTTGAAAATATTCACAACCCAGGAGACAATTCATGCTGCTCACAAGCTAAAATTCATCATATTTCTTCTTCTGGGTGGCTCTGATCCTGCAAAAACTTACACAGGAGTAGTAACTGTTTGCAAGATTGAGTTCTATATCCGTAACCGTATTTTAATCGATGCTGTATTTGTATTACTGTAGTGTACAGGAGCGCTAGTCATGGACCAGGACCCATTAGACTAGGTGTTGTACACATACAGAACAAAAAGACAGTCCCTGATGCAAGGAGCTTACAATCTAAATGTGAGACAACAGAAGGTTCTGGAGAGACTAGGGAGTACAAGGAAACAATGAGACAATATTGGTCAGCATGACAAGCAGTGCTCTCTGAACAGCAGCAGCCTAACCATTGTCAAATTTTTTGTAGGCATCACAGCTCAGGAGTGTTTTGAGGAGAGTGTGATGGGTTTTTTACCCCCCGCTTGCCCGGAAAGGGTTAATGCAGACCGAGTCGGAGACTAATTAACCCACCAAGACACAGCTGAGGGGAATGAGGTGGCTAAACAATCCCCTGTTTGGATGAGGGAGTCCAGCTGACGAGGAAGGTGCTGGGCTGGGATGATAAAGGCAGGAAATGGGTAGTAGATGGGGCTGTTAGGAAAGTCTACAGTTACTCCCTGGGAGAAGGGAGGTGAGTTTGGGCTGACAAACACAGGGGAGCCAGGAAGGTAGGACAGGGCTCAGGGAAAGGCAGTAAAGTCTACAAAGAAACACACCTGGACAGCTGGCTAGGGTCACAGAGCCTGGACTAGAGGGTGGGCCTGGATTCCTTTGCCAGCCACTGAAGGAGGGGCACTATGAGGTAGTGAGTAGGAAGACTGCCTGAGACTGTGGGAAGAGACTTTCAAATCCTAGAAGGGGAAAATGCAGATAGTGACCTGGCCGGAGGGCTGAGTCATGAAGAAGCAGCACCTGTGGAGCGAGAGAGGTGCTCCAGACCAGCAGAGAGTGACTGCATGCAACCGTGGGAAGGGACATTGCCTGGCGAGCTATTCCCCAGAACGGCCAGGAGGAGGCGCCATCCGAGTGATGAGTGGTGTACCCTTTGACACAGTGATTTGAAGATGGATAATGAGGTAGCTTTGTGAGTATTTTCTGGCACTGTATCCCGAATGTGTGAGGTAGCATGGGAGAAAGCACAAAGGTGTTTGTTAGAAATTTTAACAGGTAGGGAATGGAAGCTGCCGAGGCCGACTGGAGTGAGCATTGACCGCTTGATATTAAAGGAATGCTGCCGGTGTCTTTTCCTACCTTTGATATCTTTGAATTCATCCTTTTACATAACCCTTGGAAGCCTTAAAATGAATATCCTTATCAAATTGTTCTTCCCTCCATTGTTTGTGCATAAATGAGTTTGTTGCTTTAGGGCTGCATACAGGTTTGCTACTGTATGAATTCCAGGCTGCTGCTGCTGGCATTTTTTCTTTCTTTTTTTTAGCAAGAGAAACACTTAAACATTTGTTTTTAGGGGAAAAACACTTAAATAATTACATGGACTCTGCAAACAAAATTAAGAAATAGTTGCAAAAGGTGGCACCTGACAACCTTGACTCTTTCCTTTTAAAATCTCATTGCTTCTGCTCTGCTGCCATCCTGTCTTGCATATCTGATGGCTTATGTCAACAGCACTGTTTACCTATTTAATAAACAAAATTAGTAAATAAAGTGCATATGGCACTTAACATGAAGGGTCAGTTTTTAAGGTCCCTCTTTTTACTGGCTTATGATTTACTAAATATTTCAGCATTAAAATTATTTCCTATTTTAACAGCCAAATTATTTTTAACGACTTCAGGTGTTACTGCTCTCATTACAGTATTTGTATTCCTAAGTGCCCTCCTTTTGGCCAGTTTCGTCCCTTTCCTTGGTGTCCCATCCCCAGGGATACAGCAGAGAAAGGTTGGAAGATGCAGTCTTTGCATGCACAAAACAATTTCAGTGTTCTTCCTTCCTAAAAAATACACTTAACTTTGTGTGGAAACATAAACCCAAACCTGCAAGGCTTTGAACTTTGCCAGCCCCCTCTAAAGTCAGTGGAAATTGACAGCACTCAGAATTTTTCAGAATCGGGTTGGATCTGGCCAATTGCCATGAATTAGGCCCCGAACTTAAAAAAAAAATCCCTATATTGGGACATGCAACATGGCACAGTTGTTCCTAAAATTATGGGATTTCCTTTTCTGGCAATTTCATATAATTTTCCTCATTTGGGCACGGCTACTGCAAATGCTTACATGTGCTTAACTTTAAACATATGAGCAGCACCACTGACCTCAATGGCACTACTTGCATGAGCAAAACTAAGCCTTTGCAGGATCAGAGCCGTACTTTGCTCTGAAATATGGGTCAGATGCAATAAAATGTCTGGGCTTTGGGCACTGGTTAACAGGAAATGAGCTAGATGGTTAAGGCCTTTTTTTAGATTGCACTTTGAAAACTACTAGTTCATACTGTTTATGGCCTATGTGCCTCTTACTAACACGCGTCTGAGTGTCTCTCTTTCTGCACTTGCCACCCTGCCCTGCCACTGAATGTTTGTTTCTCAGTCTGTGGTTACACTGAATGTTTGATGTAGTTTCATAAGCAACAGCACGAAGTTCAAAAAGTTACAGACTTTCTAGAAGTTATAAGGCAGTGGAGATTTCCATCCAAAACAACTGTTCTGTCAATAGCAAAGTGCATGGTATTTTACTCGTGGGGGAATTCTGCGCCACTGTGCATGCACAGAATTTATGTCCCCCACAGATTTCTTTGCTTCCCTGCAGAAAAATGACTTTCTGACGGGGAAGCATGGGAAGCCACAAGAGCAGTCATGTGACCCTCCATAGCAGTATGTTTTGGGTGCCCAGGGCATCCGGCAGAGAGGTAAATCACTGTGGGGCAGGGGGAGGGACTGGGGAAGACCTGGCTAGTGGCTCCAACCCTGCACCTGGATCAGCTACTAGTCCCGGCTTGGCTGGGGAGGACAGGACTTCCCCTTCCCCTGCATGGCATCTGGGGCTGGGTCAGACCCATCTGCAGATTTCTCCCCCAGCTGCAGAAAGCTCTGCAAACTCCCCCACACAAACTCACTTCCTGCACCCATTGCTCCTCAGCTGCAGGTGGAGGGTTCACTGTACAGGGAGCTGTGCCCCCCCCCACATACTCACTTCCTGCACCCATTGCTCCTCAGCTGCAGGTGGAGGGTTCACTGTACAGGGAGCTGTGCCCCCCCCCACATACTCACTTCCTGCACCCATTGCTCCTCAGCTGCAGGTGGAGGGTTCACTGTACAGGGAGCTGTGCCCCCATCCACCCAATCACCTGCATCCAAACCCCCTCATAGCTCACTGTGTGTCACCCCCCCACACACACTCAGAACCCCCCCCCCCCGATGAGCCCCACTCCCCCTTCACCTGGACCACCCTGACGAGCCACCCACACCTGGATCCCCACCACACCGAGCCTCAACCAGTTCCCCACCTCACTGAGCTCCCCTCCCCCAGCATCTGGACTCCCCACTAACCCTCCACACCCAGACTCCCATGCTGAGCTCTATGCTCCCTATACCCAGACCCCCCTGCTGAGCCCCAACCACCTTCACCTGGACCCTCCTGCAAAGTCCCATTACCGTTGCACCCAGATTGCAGCCCCCAACAAGCCCATGCATCCAGGTTCCCCCACACCCAGATCTGTGTACAGAGATGCCTGTACCCAGATTGGCCCACACAGAACCCTCTCAACCCATACCTGGCCCCCCCACACTGAACCCCTCCACACTTGGTCCTGTGTTGCTGAGCCTGCCTGTTGGTGCACTTGGCATAGAGGGTCAGGGCCATGGGGTGTTTCTGGGGCAGGCCTGGTCTTTGCGCTGTGTCAGGGATGGGTGCAGTCTCACCGCTGAGTCTGCGTCCCAAGTGGGGAGCGGCACAGTGATCTCCCACCTCTGTGCAGCCAGTGGCCTGTGCTCCCTAATGCCATGCTGGAGCCTCCACATTTATTTGACATTTATTGGCAGAATTTTAAAATATTGGGTGCAGAATTTTTAATTTTTTGGCACAGAATGCCCTCAGGAGTAGTATTTGAAGCAAATCACCAGCTAACCTTTTACATGTATGCATCCCATATTCGTGGATCCTCAAAACTGTGATGTGAACCAATTTCCTAACATCCCTGAAGAGTAATCTTTTAGCTCATGGTTCCTAGCATCCACATTGACATAGGTGTTTGGGACCAGATTTGGAAGAATTAGGAGCCCAGGTGTGGCCCATAATGACTGACAGTCCATTATCAACGGATGGCCCCCGGTAGCCCATCTGAAATGAATAGGTTGGCCTCAGTAGAGTTCACAGATGGCAATGTCACCAAAACCACCATGGCAACCTGCTGCTAATGGTTACCCTTCTTGCTGACAGAGAAGCAAAAAGGGTGACAGTCTGAACTATGGTTTCATCTATCGAAGTGGTCCCTCCAGGTCAAGGTTCAGACACAGGAGCCATTTGGTGTGGGCATGTCTGTGGTGTTTCTGCATTCCTGTACCTGGGTTTGTGAGTAAATTGTTGACTTCATTCTTCAGGACTGACCATGCCAGAACTTCCAGGGCCATTCTGTTCACTATGTTAACTTGCCAGTTATCCTATCCAGTTTAGTAATCGCTGAGAACTTGCAACAGCAAAAATAGGCACGGAAGCCCTTTTATTTATGTTAAATAAGTACTTGGGGAGGACAGCTGTATGTGAGATGCAGCATAATGAAGATCAGACTCCTTTTATAATTCAAAGGGACTTACAGACAAATTTTCAGAAGTAGCCACTGATTTTGGGCACCCCTCCTTTGGGATGCTCAACCTGACCACACCTTGGGCTTGATTTTTCAGAGATGTAGAGCACCCACGGCTCCCATTGATGTCAGCTGAAGCTGTGAATGCTCAGCACTTTGGAACATCAATACATAGGTGTCTAATGGCGGTTGCTCAAACTGAAGCATGAATGATTTTCGAACTTGACAAAACTATAACCAGGCAACCTGAGTGGGGGTACATTGAAATGCCTAGATAGAAGAAATCTCTTGCTACTCTTGATCACCTGGCAATTCTAAGTGTTTGCAGGATTGGGCCAAAGCTTGCTTCAGAAGTGTGAGTTACCCTGGTTGTGTGAAGTTGCATTAACTTCATTGCTTTTTCTTTCATAAGTGTTTCCTATGCAAGAACCAGGGTTAAAACAGAGCAGATCCATCAGTTCTTCAGAAAGAGAGCCCTAGCTTGGACCCATTAGGCCAAATCTTGCTATAATACACAGCATGAATCCAAAGTAGCTCCATGGAAATGAATAGAGTTATTCCAGATTTACACCAATGTGAAAGAGTAGAATTTGGCCCATTCTTATAGTATTCTGCAAAGCAGACCCAAAGGTTGCTATGAGAGGACTAAGCAGTGGAAGAAAGTGCTCAGCTTTTAGTTTTAAAAGAATAAATATATAAAAGAAAAGTGAAGTGTTGCTGGGATATCTTGCAACAGACCAAATAGGTGAGGAATCTGCCTGTGTGAAATAAGGAAGCTATAATAATGAAAAAATGACCCAGTGTACCCTGCAAAACTAAAATACTAACGTGTAAAGTTGACACCCAAAAGAGATCACTTGGAACAGACAGGGCTTAGAACAGGGGTGGCCAACCTGCGCCTCTTGAGAAGTTAATATGCTGCTCCTTGTATAGGCACTGACTTGGGGGCTGGAGCTACAGGGGCCAACTTTCCAATGTGCCGGGGGGAGGGAGGGTACTCACTGCTCAACCCCTGGCTCTGCCACAGGCCCTGCCCCTGCTCCACCTTTTCCTGCCCCCTCCCCTGAGCCTGCCATGCCCTTGCTGCTCTTTCCCCCCCCCACCCCCCGAGTCTCCTGCATGCCACAAAAGAGCTGATCGGGAGGTGTGGGGAGGGAGGGGGAGGTGCTGATCTGTGGGGCTGATGGTGGGCAGGAGGCACTGGGAGGAGCTGATAATGGTGGTGGGGGGCTGATGGGGGCAGGAGGGGGCTGCTGACATATTACTGTGGTTCTTTGGCAATGTACATTGGTAAAGTCTGGCTCGTTCTCAAGCTGGCCACCCCTGGCTTAGAACATGGCATGATCACAATTTTTCAGATTCATTAAAAGATGTTTTGACCTATTTTACATATATGCTTTTAATGCAAAGATTGGTCTGAACCTTGAGGATTTTTTTGCCACATAACTTATCATGTGTGCTTCCTTTAGACTTAGCTCAGGTTGTTTTCAGTGTTGCAATTTTGCATTATTATTATTATTATTATGCCAGTGTCCACTCTTTAATAAGAGACATTTTATAAATTACGAGGCAGGGGCATAGGAACTTAGTTAGATGACACAACTGAAGAACCAGACCAAAGAGAGGGGGGAGAGAAAATATACTACACAGCTTTCAATGGCCACAATGTTTTAAGAGTGTATATTAAGAAAAGTCCCCTTTCAAACATCTGTGCTAGCAAACGCGTCCCAAAAATGGGTACACTGCCAACTGCTGAGTCTTCTCAGCAGAGAGGCTATGGATTGAATGCATATGGAGATTGACTTTCTGTTTTTAGCTGTGGAGGTGGCCCTGCCTGGCAGGGCTGTACCCACTTTATGACTAAGTCCAACATTTCGTCTTCCACTGGCACCTATATCAAGCACTAAAGTCACTTTGAGACACATTTTCAAAAGTGGCTTTAATTCTGGGAAACCAATTTGAAATGTCATAGTCCTGATTTTCAGATGTGCTGAGCATGAGCACCCAGAACTCTCCTTGACTTCAATTGGTGTTGGAGTTGCTCAGCACCTCTGACAATCAGGGCCTAGGTGTCTCAACTTGGGCACCCAAAACCAGAAGCCAATTCTGAACCGTAGTCCTTCATTTGTTTTAAAGTACTCTCTACCTTTCCCAGACCAGCAAAGCCAAAGAGCAGTGAGAGACTAAAATCACATTGCAAACATCTGGAATAGTCATGCAGTCGACAATGATAGTTGTCATTGTGCAGTCTCTGCTTAAGAGTCTCTGGTAATTCAAGGCTAGTGCCATTTGAATGTAGGTAGGTGAAGATGTCACAAAGGGGCACTCAGAGCCAATTTACAGTAGCAGGTACAAGACATCATGTTTCAAAAGCTCCCACCTTGCCTGGCCTCAGGAGCCTTTACTGCTCCTATGTCACTCTGTGGCTGGCAAGAGAAATTCCTTTGAGAAATTCCTTTGCTTCAGATCCAGATGACCAACTACCATGTCTGGGACATGCGCAATAAAAGGAAACTATCCAGCCAGTTACTCTAAAACAGTTCCCATCTCCAAGTTGCTTTCAGAGCTGATTTCAATGGACTTGAAGTCTTATAGCAAAGAAGAAAGTACAGCTTTCTGAAGATTGTGAACCAAATGCTGACAGAGCAGAACATTATACACAGAAGACATATCTCAAGCAAAAGTGTCACTGAAAATGTGATGTTTTCTCCTGCAAACTAAAAACATCATTAGAAGACCCAATGGAAAGTGTTTTTTCTAATCACACGCATCAGGACTAGGTGTGAGCCAAAATCTTATATGCACTCATGCATCTGGGATAGTTCAAAAGAAAAATTCTGTAATTGGAGGGAAGCAATTTATTTCCTGGAAACTGGCTTCTCTCAAAATACAGAATTTATCTTTTGAGCAAAGCTCTTGAAAGAGCCCTGATGAGTTTAAAAAAACCTAGTTACTGAAATACTGATTTATGTCAACAGGCTTGTCGTTGCTTTTTTCCCTCTCTGTTCCAGCATAAACAAAGCATTGTTATAGGGTGGTGGTTATTGGCAAATCTACCATGTTGCCCATTATTTTAACATAAGTGGCCATTATTTTAGTTTTGGAGATAGTAAAATAAAGGCTGTGACTTGCACAATAGGAAGAATCATTTTAGATATTCTCAGATGGCTGCTGAAAACTAAATGATTGATTTGCCTATACATCCAGTTCATCCAAGATCTTTTCACAAGGGGGAGCCATAATGTGCAAACACAACAAAGGGCTGATAGAGCAAAATCATGAATGACCTTGAAAACATCTGCTGGGCAAGATGTTTGTAGGAAATACATTACTTCTCCCAAATGAGACCTTTTGGAAATCTGTACCCCTTCCCTGTAGCCTGGGCTTTAATTCTGCTGGAGCTGTCCAGAGCAGAGCTCTAGTAAATACTTTCAAACCTCTCGGGGGGCTGCGAGAGTTTCAGGGGGTCTACAGGGCCCCGTGGCTGAAGCCTAGGGCCCTGAGCTTGGACATCTCCTGTGGGGCTGGAGCCCTGAGCCTGCTGAGATCTTTAAAATGTTTGTCTCTCCCCTGAGCTCCCCACCAAAGGAAAGAGCATAGAAAGGTGCTTAATTCCAGCATGTATGTATTCTAGCAGGAGCCTTGCTTCAGAGGTGCTGCTTCCCAATTCACTCTTCTTCACTCCCCTGGCCTGGCCCAGCTCCCAGCACCACCAGCAACTCCTGATCTCTCAACAGCAGGGGGGTGCTGTGGCCAAGCAAGAGAGGATGGGGGGAACCCAAAGACTCTCCGCCAAGCGAGAGAAGTTGGGGGAGGGAAACCCAGAGACACCCTTTCCCCCGCCCCCCCCCCAGCCAGCAAAGGAAATTAGGGAGGAAAACATGCAGAGTTCCACCCTCGGGGTGGACAACAGACCTTGAAAGCAGGAACCAAAGGGGGAACAGGGAGGATGAGGGAACTGGAGACCTGGTGTAGAGAGACTTCTATGGAGGGAATGAGCGATTCCCAATGGGGAGCAGGGCAGCAAAAGAGATGCCCTCTCCTGCACACAAGGGGAAATGCAGCAAGAGGGAGACCCAAGTATGAACAGAGAAGAGGGAGAGGGGTCCTCAGAGGGAAGGAGAGAGCCATTGCAAAGAGAGGGGTGTACAGAGAGAGAGAGAGAGAGTGTGCTCTCCAGAGGGAGTGGAGAGACCCTGAAATGGGGTGGAGGAGAGGAGAACTATAGGAGAGATCTACCCTAGAGGCAGTGAGAGTGGGAATCAAGAGGGACTTGGCGAGATCCCCTGAAGGAAGAGAGATCCTAGGAAGAGAGTGAGCTCTGTGGGAGACTCAAGAGGAGTGAGGAGTCTAGAGGAGGGAAGAGAATTGGGAAGCAAGGGGTGGTGGCATGGTGGGAAATGGGGAGGGGAAGAGAGTCAGAAAAACTAACTGAAAAACAAAGGCTGAACAAAAGTGAGAGTCACAAAGACGGAGCTAGAAAGTGAGAAATGAGGAGTGAAAGCTGACAAAAGACAGAAGAGAAGCCAAGAGAGGCAGAAAATTACTGTTACTCTTTGCTATTTGTATAGCATCAACACTGGGCCCAGGTGCTTTGCAGACTGGCATCAGTACCAGGTGCCTCCTTGCAGCACTTACAAACTGAACAGAGACGTACACATGGATGGGGCTGGAGAGCAATGAAAAACCAGCGCAGTTCAATGGTGAAACAGAATATATGACATTTGGTTTGTATTTTAATCAAGGTTTTAAATTTTTATAGAATTTCTGGGGCCAAAAATCTGACCCAAATGGTGCATGCATGCTAATTCTCTATAGCAGGAACCCTTGGGTGAAATGATTGTGTAAGGGGATTTGAGTGACCTGGTTATGATATAGGGTAAGTATGGGAGCTCCATAGTCCTGTGTATGAGAGGAAAAGATATGCTTTAGTTTATGGTATTTTTTTGTCTATTATAAGGTTGCTGGCTTTTTGGACATTGGCTGGATATTTCTGGGTGCAGCTAATGGGAAATGTGGCAGTGTGTTAAGGGGCCTGTTTTTTGGGTGCCTGTTTGTTAGCATTTTAACAACAAAAATGGCAAGATGCAACTTAGTCAAATGCAGATATGTCTTAAACATCCAGGAAGTTGTACCATCATCTTCAGAATTTTTCAAGGGATGATTCCGTCTGCCTCTCCTCCTGCCCCGCACTGTTTCTGTTGACTTGTGACAGGTCTGAGTTTGGGTTCTTAAGCTTGGCTACGATTGTTGTATTGGAACAGACTGGCAGTAGTTAACTGAAACTCCCCCATTCTGTGAGGAGTCATTAATCCTGCTGGGCAATGTTAAATGGATTCTGCTGATTACCCTACCTGGCTATAGGGGAGGAGAGGATCTAGACTATGGGCTGACCAGGCCTGAGGGAGTAACCTTAAGGAGCAGCTAAGCCGGGTGAGAATGTTCGAACAGAACTTTTAACATTGCATCTGATGTGCTGTGTGTACTCCTGGATATGGAATATATCTATTGATAGTGTTAGCACAGACTCACAACTTGCAGTGCTGCTGCTGTATGGTTTCTACATGACTTTAGAAGATGTCTTTAAGTTTTAAAAATTAGCCTCTGTAGACCTAGGCAATAGACGACAATGCTGCTATGAACCTCATTTTTTTAAAATAGACGTGCTCGCTGCTATCCTTTCTGAAGGTGTAAATTGGTGTCTACAAATAATTGTGCTTCACAGTTTTGCACCCACCATTAGTTGCACAAATTCTGTCATTTAGACATGCAAGTACCTGATATGTTATAATCACACAGATGTCGAAATGGTATTATTTGCACTTGCAAAAACAGGTTGCTTTTAAAATGAGCGCAATTTGGTGCACATGGGGAGTAGCTGGTGTTGGGGTTTAATGGGTATTTTCTGCAAAGAGAGAGGTATAACCTCTTAATTGGAATGCAGCAAAAAGAGAACAGCTGGTATTTAAGATGGTTAACAATTGGATCCAGAGCCTTTCAGGTGACTGGTTTGAATCCACGCTAGGTTCATAGGCCTTTTCATTTGAAGGTGTATGGGGGGTTTTTTGTTTAATTTTTTTTTTTGCGCAACTTACATACCCCACTGCCTATGCAAGTAATGCCAGTTCACCTATTTGGCAGTCTGAGCAGAGAGGCTAAATGGTGAATGAGACTTAGACAGAACTCCCTTTTCCTCCTAGAGATGGCTCTTCCAAGTAGAGGCACACTAGTGAGAGCATCCTGGGGAAAACTACCTTGTAGTGGCCTGTTGCAAACTACAGGACTTCGTTCTCCAAGATGACCAGTGCTTCACTTTTCAACAGCACTAGGTTCACCTGCAGAAATGAGAGCGTGTTTCACCAAACCTTCCCAGCACAAAAGCTGGGCCACACAGGAAATGATGAAGCAAAGCGATGACCACTATAGACATTGCTCTTTGTCTCTTGCTTCCTTTCTCGACCACAGTGTTATCTGAAACTTGTATCTTAGGAAGGTCTACATCGGTTCATCATAACTTTTCCTGTTTTATTTTCTAGTTAATACACAGTCAGACTTCACTTACATCTGCTCAATTAAGGAACTCAAATATAATGTTTAAAGACCTCATTCAGTACAGAGCATGCTGGCCTGCGGCATGCATGGGTTTTTATTTATTTTATTTTCAGTATTAAGTTTTCCATAACACCTTGTGGTTGAAAACAAAGCAAAGAGGTAGGTTGGTTTCTTTTATCTAATTAAGGAGTCTGCTGGTTATATTGAAATAGCATTCTGAAAAATGGAAACCAGTTTGAATTCTATGGTTCCAGTTGGTTTGTTTATATATATAATATTAAAAAACCCTAGTTTAATGTGTGCTTTTTGCAAAAGGCAATATTTAAGTAAAGTAAGAGAGGCCATTCTGTAGAAGCTTGTGTAGTTATATGTAAACATGTCCTGATGGGACTGTGACTATGGGAGAAGAACCCACCTGGGCTGCAAATTAACTCCTGTATCTTCTGCAGGGCTATATCCAGGCCCAGCAGTTATGAAGAAGCTGTGTGAGCTTCACAAGTTACCCTGCCTATTAACTCACAAGAGGGATCTAACTTGCTGTCCTTTTCTGGGGAAAGGGGGTGGATGGTGGCAAAGATAGGTCAGAGAGACCACAGGAAGATGCTTGTACAAATAGCTGGGGATGTTTGGGGGATTTTTGCCGGTGTTTTTGACTATTAATTTTGGTGGCAGTTAAAAGAGCACTCGGTCTTGAGACTCTAACCGAAGAGGTCATTGAGTTCTATATGGGAGAAAATCTGGGCCCTGTCACAAGGACATAATAAAAGTACCAAAAAAGCCACAATTTAGTAATCTTCGAGTGAGCTTGTCTGAGATAGAACACATCATAGGATTTTATAGAAGTTCCTAGAACTAGGATTGGGCTTCGGCTGTAGATGCTAGATCCAGACCTGAATTTTTCTAGCTTTTAAGGGTATTCAGACCACAGTACAAAGAGAAACCGCTTCAAAATCTGTATCACGAGTCACACTGTTTGCAAAGTTGGGTGTTGAGAACTTGGGTTTGGTTCAAACTTATCTCTAACCAAAATTAAACTGGGATCCAATAAACCTCAAGCCCTTATGAACTAGGACCAGTTTCCCTTTTAGAAAGGGTTACTGGGTACAGTTTGTTTTTTTTCTAGGGATTGCTGATTTGCTCCCAGATTGTCTCAGACTTTAAGGCCAGAAGGGACCATCATGATCATCTAGTCTGATCTGCGCGCACACACAAACCTGCAGGGTCTCTGCCACTCTGACTTGGGGGAAAATTCCTTTCCTAGCCAAATATGGCAGTCAGTTGGACCCTGAGCATTTTGGCAAGACCCAAGAGCCAGATACAGGAAAGAATTCTCTGTAATAACTCAAATGATTTATTACTCACAATTTCCCCTCTTTGACTTTCTATCATTTTATCTTATTACTTTGCATGTTGGTTTTCATGCTGTGTCCTTAAAAGAAACTTAAAAATGCATTCACTGATTACAACATATACCCTGCTTTTTCTTTGTGAGAAAATGAAGGGAGCTGTGATTAAAAACTTAATATAAATGGCATTTCTCCCTGGATAATTTAAATGAATTTAAGTCTTTACCAGTGAATAATATGATTGTTGTTAGAGGCTCCAAATTGGACTAAGACCTTAGCAGAGTGGAGCACATGATATTGGTGTCTTCAGCAAGTGGCTCAGTTCTTGGAGGAAGAGATGAAACAGACTTGCATATCTCCAAAAGTGATATTTTTAAAAACTTAGATGAATAGATACAGCAACCCAAGTTTCTGCAGGGTTTCCTCTTGCTTCACTATGGTCAGGGGAGGTGATAGCTAGAATACTGCAAAAACTGAGATTCTCTAACAGTGTGTACTTTGAGCCCAATTCTGTGGTATAGACTCTCTCAAAACTCCCAGTGCAGATAAATAATCTTAAACAATTAGCAAGTTAAATACCACCACTGTGTGTCCAAGATTGGGTGTTTTTTTCATTCTTTTACAGAATTAACGTCTTTAAAGGTGACCTGCATAGGAATCCTTTTTTATTTAAAAAAGGTTTATGTCCAGTGTTGGTGCTTTATGATGAAATACTTTCTGAAGGTCTGAAAGGTATTGGTGTGCAGCTGGCTGGTTGACTTGGTTTTTTCAATTCTGTTTTTACAGCATTAGAAATGTCAAGTCTGGTCTTCTTTGGTGTTGCTGGAGGACCTCTTGGATGTCTTGAACATGTGTATTGTGAGCTCTGATACCCTACTTGATGGGATGGGATGGTGAATGTTCACCAAAGATTTCCTTTCTCCTAAATGTCTATATACTGGAATTAAATTACTGTTAACCAAAGCAAACAAAGCAGAGTTCTAAGCAGTCTCAATAAAAATCTTTCCCCCTTGGTTGATCATCATTTTAGTCTGACTTCTGTGATGTCATAAAGAAGCAGAATTTTTCACACATCAGAAAGAAGCAAAGGAGGACAAGCCCAATTTTCCCTCCTTTGCAAGTCCCCTTTAACTATAAAATTCCCGTTATATCTACAGATATTCTTATATACCCTGATCCAGCAAACCACCTTAAGCATATGAGTAACCTTCTTACCTCAGTAGCACTAAAGTGCTTAAAGCCAAGCTCCTTAAGTGCTTTTTCTGGATTGGGGCTATCGGTAAGGGGTGATCCTTGGAAATTATTGAACTATGTGAATATTAGGCAAATGTTTTGTGGTGTTCATTCAGATATTTAAACCAATTCACTTCAGTTATGTGTGTTCTACTGTTAAGTTTTTTTCTCTTTCTATATATATGAATTAATTTACTAGCCAGAATGTTCATGGGAACATCAACTTTTCAGTAAATTATTGGAGATATGAACTGAAAGTAGATTTTTGAATTCCTAATCTACACCAGAAGCCCGACTCATCCACTCAGGACAGAAACTTAACATGTAAATGGTTTCAAGTCAAATCTTGCAGCGAAGAATGTGGGAGCTGCCTGTAACATTTTTATGAATATTCTGTTTCCATCTACTGGCCTGTCCTAGTGGTGCTTATAACTATACAAGAAGAGATTGGCAGTGAGAGAGAAATGATCTGCTTTGCCCATCTCCACAAATACTTGGTGGACAATGCTGGAGCCATCCACTGTGGAGCAGTTACTAGACCTGGGAGACCCCATGACTGGATTTGCTAATCCGGTTCCTTCAGAAAGGTCTCCGCCCAGTGGTTACGGGCGTGTCGGGGAGACCAACGCCTCAGGCTTGGTCTACGCTTGAAAGGCTATGGCACAGTCACAGACTCAAGCACCTCTGCAACTGGCTGTAGATCCAGGCTGGTTGACAGCACCTGTTAACAAACACCTTCCACCACCACCACCACACCCCCCATCATCTCTGCTCGTCCTCCCAGGAGAGTCTAATACAGAGGTTCTCAAACTGGGGGTTGCAACCCTTCAGGGGGTTGCAAGGTGATTACATGGGGGTTGCCAGCTGTCAGCTCTGTGAAGCTGACAGCCCTGAGCTCCCATTAAATTAAATACCCCTCCTCAATTTTTAATTTATAAGGGGTCACACTCAGAGGCTTGCTGTGTGAAAGGGGTCACCAATACAAAAAGTTTGAAACCCACTGGTCTAATATGTTGACCCCCTGAATTACATCTGTCCCAGACAGAATAATGGGGGGGGGTGTTGAGGGGAAGTGGGGGCATGCACAGCCCCTCACATGGAGGAAATGAGGATAGACCACCCTAGGGGAAATGGGGCTAAGGAGGTTGTCCGAGCTCTGCCATGTGGGGAGAATGAGGGCCCCGGAATGGGGAAATGGGAGGTCACGTGGCACTCCTGATGGGGGCTGGATGGGGCACGGTGGGGAAGATTAGGGACCCTGGGATGGGGCGGTAGATTGGAGATACCTGGTGTGGGGGAAGGAGGAAATGTGGTGGGGGGTCTCACAGAGCTGCTGCTGTTGGGTGAGGGGAGTGGGGGACCATTGTATGGGAGGAGTGGGGAATGGGGTCACAGAACCCCTGGCGGTGGGGAGATTGGGGAGAGTTGCAGGGAGTCCCTGAAAAAGAGGGGGATGGAGCAAATGGAGGGATGCAAGAAGCCTTTGGTGTGTGCAATAAGATCAGCTGACAAACTATGAAATGTGTGACCTCCTAGTCTACGCACCTTTGGGAGCTTAGGCTACCAAATAATATGGAGGCCTACTGGTTAAACAGAGTATCACAGTGGTGGGATCATATTACACCTGTGTTTCATAATCTAGATTAGCAGTTTATTAATTTTCAGGTGGAATTTAAGATGCTGGTTTTGATCTGTAGAGCCCTAAATGACCCAGGACCTGGCTGCTTCCTCTCTTCCCAGGGCCGGTGTAACCACTAGGTGAACTTGGCGGCTGCCTATGGTGCTAAGATTTGAGAGCACCA
This sequence comes from Eretmochelys imbricata, assembly GCF_965152235.1. NCBI lineage: Eukaryota > Metazoa > Chordata > Testudines > Cheloniidae > Eretmochelys > Eretmochelys imbricata. Next base: position 14,833,879 of record NC_135579.1, on the reverse strand, counting down.
AAAAGCGGTGCCCCCTCCCCCCCAATTTTTTTTACTCTTGCTGAAAAACGAATGAATAAAGAAAAGAGAAACGTCGTTGAACTTGCATTTTAACTTGTCGTTCTTTCGTATGTTACAGCTATAGCGTATGCCAGCTCTGCGTTGCAGGCACAAGCGTACTGCTTCACGACGGTACAAAGTGGCAATGACGTCGTTTTTCTCGTCGTGTGCAGCCGTTACCCGTTCTGATAGGCTGTTTATAGGGCTAAGTTGACTAGTTTTCGGAGGTTGTCCACTGAGGCTAACTATTTTTGTTGAGTTGTTTCAGACTCTGGCAATTGCTGCTGCATCATTTCGCTAATACACAAAGTATGTTACATATTTGAGTGTATATGTTTATCATGTGTGAATATGCGTGTGTAGGTTGTTGAAATTTGTCATGTTGATCTTGTCAGTTGTATGATGGAGTATCTGCCATTCTAATTTAATAAATGTTATTCATAACAATAATTGGATATTCTAAAGATAGAATAAAATGTAGTAGATTTTGATATGAAAGACTGAAGGAAGTATACGTGACTAAAAAGGGTGTATTTCCAATTACAATCAACATTGCGTAATTGTAAGGAAAAGTTATCTTGATGTCTTAATCAATGTTTACATCAAACAGTTGATGGAAATTCAAATAGTGACTCATAGTAAGTGACATGTATTCTCTATCCTTTACTTTTAATAGTGAACAAGAAAAAGAACTGATAGGAATAAAATTTTATTTTTTTTAGTTTTCAGTTGATGCAGCCTCATGGCAGATAGAGAGAGAAAACCTGAACGCGTATTAATTTTAATGAACAATGCCACATTGTGCAGTATTCATTTTTGAAAGTTTATAATAAGCAATGCTCCGGGGGGGGGGGGCGCAAGATGGAAGTTTTGCCAAGGGTGCAAAATATCCTTGCACCGGCCCTGTCTCTTCCTTTTTGAAAGTGTGGCAGTTTTGACCAGTGGAGATGTTCAAGGTGAAGCTATTTTGATTTAAGCTCTTGGTGTTTTTCCATGCAAGTCTCTGTTTAAGAGGTCACTCACCTTCAGAGACACTGCAGAGCCCATTCATTTAACTCAGCTGGTCAGATATATTTTTCTAATTTCTTCCCCCCCCCCCCGTGTTGTTTATTTATCTTGCATTGGAGGGTGAGATGATTCTCATCTTTCCTGATCCTTTTAAGAATCTGTTAACTGGGTTTTTAAAATATAACGTAAAGAGGGTAGGATTCGGTGCTCTTGTACAAACTCAAATAAATAAAACTTGCTTTCCAAGTACCCAGAGTGGTTGTCTATAAACTTTAATCTGAATTATCCATTTTTATTTATTTGTCTATATGTGGAAAACACAACTTGCGGATATGTAGTTGTCACTCTCTTACCACACAGTAAATATTTGCAATAGCATTGAATAGTTTGCAGCAAGCATTAAATATCATGGGCCAAATTTTTCCTCTGATCTTGTTGACCTTAACTCATGTCACTGATTTTAGTGAGAGTCTCTCTGTTAAGCCTACATGTGAGAAACTTAACCAATTTATAATTAAAAGTAGAAATCTGTGTAATGATTGATGTGTAAGACCTAATATGAACCCTTAAAAACAAGGAAAATCAGAATAAAGCTTCACTCATCCATGTTTCATCTATTTATTGCAGGTGCCTTAAATTAATGTGGTGTAAATGCACGTAGGCACCATAGGCAGTAAATTAGCCAAGGTCAAGTTGGGTAGAGTGGAGGCTGAGTGTCGTTTAATTCTGAATTTTTTCCATTGTGGGCTTAAAGAAAGAAATATGTGAGCAATACCACTGACATGGAAAATGGGCCGTTCTGACTAAGGTCAATAACTCCACAGCTAGAAAAGATGAACATAAACATAAATGATAACGTTTGGGAATTTTCATTTGTTTAATTTTAGTCGGTTGACTATTTTGCTAGCATAGACTGACGAAACTGCCATAGGAAAACAGAACCCCGTCATTTTGAATCATTCCACAATAGGTAATGGAAATACAGCCACTCTTCATTATTGCACGGCGCTGCCATTTATACAAAGTTCACGCACTTTCTGCCAGACTACATATAATCTTTGATAATGCCTCTTTACAAACTAGCACTTGTAATTTTTCCCAATACAAATAATCAATTCTATACTTATCCTAGTGTTTTTAAAGTACATAGAGGTTTTGAGCGGGTGTGTGTTTGTGTGTGTTAGCATAAACTTGGCTTGCTGTGATCTATACAGAACACTAGAAAGAACACTTTTTATAACAGCACCCACCACAAGATTGGAGGAAAGTGAAAACATATCAACTGAAATCAGTTTAAAAACTTGGTTTAAAATTTCTGTAGGTCACTCAGAGTAGAGACAATGCATGTATGTATGCTTCTGCTTGGAAAGATACTCCTGAACCTTTCTTCAGCCCAGATGTACTTTATGTTAATTCCCTCTTAAACCTGACAAAGATTATCTTCAAACTTTTGATAAAGCAAACTTAGACAAAATACATAGTTAAATATCAGAATTACACCATTTCATGCACAAGTACTTATATCAGTCCTATGACTTACTGGCCATATAATGTCCACCATGAATCTTATGAGAATTTGCATTAATTACATAATTCATATTTCAGTTTGATACTTGCAGTGTGACACACCTGTCAAAATTGTCTAGAATTAATAGGGACAGATAACTGACATAAGGGCGAGATGCAATTCGGTAACCATTCAAGTAAGCCATATGTGTATTTGGTGCTTGAATCTAGTTTCCACAAACCTGAAGTTAAGGAAATGAAGGATTTTGGACAAGACTTCTTCTAGAATCATAGAAATGTAGGGCTGAAAGGGACCCCAGATCCATATTAGCCTTTTTTGCAGCTGCATCACATTTATGACTAATTGAGTTTATGGTCCATTATAACCCACAGATTGTTTTCCTACCTCCTAGACAGTTATTCCCCATTTTGTAGTGGTGCATTTGATTTTTTCCTTCCTAGGTGAAGTACTTTTCACTTGTCTTTATGAATTTCATCTTGTTAAATTCAGACCAGTTCTCTAATTTGTCAAGGCCACTTTGAATTTTAAACCTGTCCTCCACAGTGCTTGCAACCACTCCCAGCTTGGTGGTGTTTGCAAATTTTATAATCATCCTCTATTATCCATGTCATTAATGAAATTAGGATTGACACCCCCCCCCAATAAGACGCCCGCCCAAGTTGACAGAAAACCATTAACAACTATTCTTTGAGTATAGTCTGCCAACCAGACCTTATAGTAATTTCATCTACACCACATTTCCCCACTTTGTTTATGAGAGTGTCATGTGGAACAGTGTCAAAAGCCTTAATAAAATCAAGGTATATAACAGAGGTGGCCAAACTTACTGGTCCTCCTAGCCGCATATGAGGATCTTCAGAAGTTTGAGAGCCGGAGCACACTTGCCTGGAGCCAAGGCTTAGGGCTTCAGTCCCACTCCTGCTGAAGCCCCAAGCCCTGGCAGGTGTGCCCCACAAGGTCTGAAGCCCCAAGACCATCCTCCACGCTGGACAGAAGCTCCTACTCCACCACCCCATTGCAAGGCAGAGGTGCAGATGTCCCGAGCTCCCCCCTCCTCCCCGTCTGGTAGGCAGAGAATAGGGTGGCAGAGGGGGCTTGCAAGTCGCACTTTAATGGTAAAAGAGCTGCATGTGACTCATGAGCCACAGTTTGGCCACCCCAGTATATAATGTCTATTTCTTTTCCCCTTATCTGTAGACATATCATAGGCTGGGGGAGGCTATGCCTCCCCAAACAGCCCAGCCTCGCCCCACCCACACTCTACCCCAGGCCCCCTCCTGCTTGCCCTTGGCCCCAGCCCAGGTAGGCTGTTCGTCTTCCGGCCAGGAAGCATGCTGGGGCTTGGGGTAGGAAATTAAGTTGTTCTTGACAAATCCATGCTGACTATTCCTTTAATATTCTCCAGGTGTTTACCAATTGTTTAATAATTTGCTCCAGTATCTTTCCATATATTCAAGTTAGGCTGACTGGTCTATAATTCCTTGGGTCCCTTTTGTTCCCCTTTTTAAAGATAGGTACTATGTTTGCCCTTTTCCAGTTTTCTGGGGCTTCTTCCATTGTCCTGGAGTTCTCAAAGATAATTGCTAAAGGCTCCAGGATTGCTTCAGCTACTTCCTTAATAGCCCCAGGATGAATTTCATAAAGCCCTGCTGACTTGAATTCATCTAACATATCTAAATATTCTTTAACCTGTTCTTTCCATATTTTTGTCTTCTATTCCTTCCTCCTGTTTGTAAATATTAGTTGTGTTGAGATCTAGTCATCATTAACCTTTCTGGTGAAGACTTAAGCACCTTAGCTTTCTTGATGTCATCAGTTATTAGCTCTCCTTCCCTGCTAAGTAGAGGACCTACACTCTTCTTCATCTTTCAGTTGCTCCTAATGTATTTAAAGACCCTCTTATTGTCTTTTATGTCTCTATCACTTTGTGCCTTAGCCTTTCTGACTTTGTCCTTACATACTTGTGCTGTTCTTTTGTACTCCTCCTTATCAAGTTGACCATGTTTCCACTATTTGTAGGATTCCTTTTTTGAATTTTTATGATTAGTCTTTAACATCTGTGAAAAGAATAGGCAATGTATGATCTATTGTTACGATCTATTTGTTAATTTTTCTTATGCTTGGCAGGCAGTCAGGTGAAGCTCTCTAACAGCCCTCTCCACTTCCCAGTGAAGGGAAACAAAATCCTCTTCATTCTACTGGCTTCTCTTTAAGCTAAACGACTATTCAATGAATCATCCTCCTAAACATTTGAAAGGTTTAAGGCACAGCGCTGAGATCAAGATAAAATCACAGGCTGCTAACATGAAAAAGTGGCTGTCAGTGAAAAAACCACAATGAAAAAATATCTGTGCTAAAAGTGGTTTGTTTCCTGGCAGATGGTTTTGTTTTGTTTTTTTAATGCCTTTTAGAAGGTAAGGTGGCTCAAAATGTATGCAGAAATTTAGCTATGGCTGAAATGACCTCAATGTGTTGTTAATTGACTGCATTTACTGTACTCAATGTGAATAGTTCAGTTACAGGACACTAGCAAATATATTTGTCTGTATATGTGTAGGCCCCACTCCTGCGATCATATCCATGTGAGCAGCTGGCCAGGCCTATCAAGAGAAATTTGGGGTCTGGTACATGTTTTCTGGGATTCTTCCCCCCCCCACCAGCTTAGGGCTCTGCTACAATTGTCCACCTTGCCCCTCACCCCCCAGTCAGCCATGTAGACCATTGTATCTGGATTGAGCCCCATTGACTTCAGTGAACTCTGGGTACAGCTGCATTGTGATAAAAAAAAACCCAACAGCATTGAGTCTCAGAGCCTGGGCCAGCTGACTCAGGCTCGCAGACCTCAGGCTGCAGGCCAATACAATTTCAGTGTAGATGCTCAGGCTCCACCTTGATCCTGAACCTCTACACTGCAATTTATTAACCCTGCAGCCCAAGTCAGCTGCCTTGAGCCAGCAGCAGCCATGCCATGGGTCTTTTGTTGCAGGGTAGATGCACCCTCTGCGTAAAATTATGAGGCTCCAGCTGAGCAGAGATCATATCACTACACCATAATGTCACTACAATTGAGATGATATCAACATTTGCAATATAAATATCATTCACAGACTTGGAACTTTGCTAAATGACCATTCAGAGGGCAAAAAGAAAAGGAGGACTTGTGGCACCTTAGAGACTAACAAATTTATTTGAGCATAAGCTTTCGTCAGCTACAGCTCACTTAGCTCATGAAAGCTTATGCTCAAATAAATTTGTTAGTCTCTTAGGTGCCACAAGTACTCCTTTTCTTTTTGCCGATACAGACTAAAATGGTTGCTACTCTGAAACCTGTCATTCAGAGGGCAGATGCTAAAATTTCAGTTAGTCCAGGGCAAGTTTTAAAATGTAGGCAAGTCTTTTTTTTTTTTTTTTTTTTTTTCCCTCTTAAATTCTCACTTATACAAGTGTGCTGCAGAAATCGGTCATCTTGGCTGTTCCTCCTGTTGGTAGGGAGTATTCCTTGGGAGCAGTGGTGCAAGATAGTGTGTATATTCACAAAACATCTGCTTAGACTGAGTGCCTAATTTTCAATAAGATCATAACTTTTACCTCAATTTCTAAATGGGTTGAATGTGGCACAAAGAGTATTAACAGCTTGGCCAGAGGTCACATACCACCATGAGTTGTGTGCTTAAGCCTGGGTTGGGACCTTCTAATGACAGTTGCATTATCCAAACTCCAACCTCATTTGCAGACATATCCACTGTTGCTTAAGGCTTTGTTGCTGAGTGTTATTGAGTAAACAGTCCACTTTCTTCATGGTTCCAGAACATTCTGCTTGACATTGCTGGTCATGTCAGCAGCTGTAGCTTTTCCAGTCTCTCCTTGTATTCTTGATAAATGCTGTGTCTTTTCCTCCTCCTCACCACCTTTTAATAAGCTGTAAAAAGCATGCTTTGATATACAGCTGTTAGCTTAAATAACAAATAGTCTAAGATATAGCAGGAAACAGTTTGAGCTAGACTAGTAGGAACTTATGGATCTTCTTTGTACAACAGTATTTTCATATTTTCCTTTACTGTCATCACTGTCAAGGGATTTTTTTTGTCCTGTAAATTCATTGCTGTCATGTATACAGTAAGTTCAAGAGTGGTGAATTATATTTAGAAGTAGCAGAGGTTACAGCAGTGAGATTAGATTTTTAGCTGTAACTTAGTATTCTTCTGTTAGATTGCTGAATTGTGTAGAAGATCAGTTAATATGACTTATGACTGTAGATCTAAATTCTTGTCTTACTCCTTCGTTATGCTGAAAATAACCACAAATTTTGCTTTACTATACAAGACTGTCACATCTTTCTCTGTATTTTGAGATGTTTTCTATATGGAAGACAAACCCACAATGGGGAGTCACAGCTCCTTAAACCCCTGCAAAAACCAGCTTTGGAAAACCAGCCATAATCTAGGCTTTGTTGACTGGATGTTTTACTTTCATCCACACACACAGAAAAAGTGGTATCAGGCAATCAGTCTTTGGAACAAACATCATCGATCCCTAAATAGAGCTGCTGGCATTGTTGGCCAGTTAAATTTAACTGTTAACGTAGCATCTGCAGTACCTGGGAAAGCCCTTTGTTTCCCCAAACTTAGAGGTCAAAGAAATAGCACTTATTCCAGAATGTGAATATTCTTCAAGGCAAAGTGCGCTTGGTGAACCACTTCAGCCAACATCCTCTGTGTGTATAAAAAGATCTTCTACACTTTCCACAGTATGCATCCGATGAAGTGAGCTGTAGCTCACGAAAGCTCATGCTCAAATAAATTGGTTAGTCTCTAAGGTGCCACAAGTCCTCCTTTTCTTTTTGCGAATACAGACTAACACGGCTGTTACTCTGAAACCCATCTCCTCTGTGAAGAACAAATTTAGATATTTCATGGGAAGGTTTTTTTGGGTCAGGCCCAGCACCATTGTTGGTTTCATGCTAAACAAATGCTGCTTAGTTGTACGGAAGATGCCACTTTCTGTTGGATGATCATCTGCAGACCCTCCTGAATATAAATAACCATTCAAAGACACTGCTATGTCTGATGTCTCTTTCAGTACTTTCCTACACTCAAAATCACTATCTGTGAGCTTGGGCAGTGCATGAACCCCCACTTCGGTGAGGCTAGTCCCCCAGCCCCGCCCCTACCTCACCCCTTCGGCCCTGCTGGAGCCCGAGACTTCCCCATCCCAGCCAGAGGAGCACCAACCAACCTGCCTGTCCCCCCCGAGCCCACCCGACTCCCCAGCCAGCCCAAGTTGAGCCCCGGCCAGCCTCGGGGAAGAGCATGGCCAGGACCACCGCCTGGGTTAAGGAAGGCTTAGCCTCCCCTTGCCTAGTATACCCACCACTGATGCTTGTGAGGGCTGCCCTGTTCCCTAGTGGAAGAGATGGGTCTGAATGGGGAAAACCTTGTACTAAGAGTTTGGGTGTTCCTGAGCTGTTGGCATAGATGATTGATGCCTAATGCATCAGACAGCGCATTTGTCCTATCTCCTAACCACTGTGGCACTGGGAGACCCAACGACCCCCTCAATAATTCTAATCCCAACAAGATGAACGGCCACATTTCACTACAGTGGCTCAGGAAGAGACGTGCTTCTGTCCATCACTGCCAGATCACCTGTGCCACTAAGAAGTACTGAGACTCTCCTGTTAGAAACACTGGAGACAGGAGAGGCTGCAACCGGATGGCAGGCAATGCAGCACCACCACGGCGGTAGGTTTCTCCTTCCGTTCCCTCCCTACGCTCCAGGACCAGTTGTCAAGGCTGTGGTACTTTACCATTGGTATCTTTCTATTGTAATCACATACTGTAAATATAATGGCTGCAGTTCCCAAAGATGTTCTGTACTACTAGTTCATGGCCAGATTATCTGTCTGTCTGTTTGTTTTGTGTTTTTTTTTTAAGCTGTTCCACTGTATACTGTGGGCTGGTTCCCCATTGCTTTGCAAAGCAGCTGTAAAATGCTGTTGTGTCAGAATGGTAGAGTCTGACATCTACTTGGCATTTGCTATGTACAGGCATGACTATACCAGATTTAAGGCATGGAGAATCAGGCCTAGTATCTTAAGGACAAAGGTCCTCAACCTCTTGCTGGATTTGGCCCCAAGTCAGAAAAGGATTGCATACCTAAATAAAAAATTATAAAACTCTGTAGCTCAATCTTCTACAAGATTGTACTAACAGAGATGGTAGTCAAGATCGCGCCATAAGATTTATCGAATCAAATTACTGTTGATTTCCAGAAGTGTCAAGTATTTTAATTTAAAAGCTTCTATTAAAAGTAATGGTTGCAATGAAGTGTGATTTATAACAGACCACCTGATTAATGGATCAGGCCAAGACTCATTTGAGTGTGTCATGCTGCATCCCTGAAACTCAGCCCAATACCCCCCTCCCTTTACAAGAGAAATAACTGCTATCTTCCCCCGGCCCGCCCGGTGTTGTGGTCCTGTGAGGTGCTGAGCCCCCTTCGACTCCCACTGACTTCATCCTTCATTGGCTTTGTGAGGGTTGAATGTACTTCGCAGCAGGAACAGGCTGCAGGGAAACTAAACCATAGCAGGAGGAAACTGTTGACTCTGTTAATAACTACAGCCCCAATTCAGCAAAACATCTGAATTGTCCTGTTGACTACTTACATGCTTAAAGTTCAAAATGTACTTAAATGCTTTCCTGAACTGGGGCCGTATTTCTTATTACAGCCTCCCCTCATCCACCCACCTAGATCTGTAGCCCAAAGTTACATTTTCTTTCTGCCTTATCTGCAAAACATCACAGCCACCATATCTTGTACATATATATCTTTATTACACACAACTCAATTTCATTTTCAATAATTACTGTAATTTGTCATCTACACTTAGCCTCAAATCTCCTCTCTTATATAACATTTTGATTGCTACATATGGAATGTCTATTTTCTAGTTTTCTATGCTTAATCCTCAGCGTGGACTTGAATTAGAAATAACTTTTTTTTTTCTCTTCCCCAGCAATACCCTGACTACAAAGTGATTCTGTTCTTACAAAGTGATGGTTTCAATAGTTCTTCAAGGCAGCACAGTCATATTTTGGAGGCGTGTATACGCTGTCCATTTTCTGGGTTTTGTTGCATATGTTTTTCTCTTTGATCCAAGACACAAAGTTCTTTAAATCTTCTTTAAACGTATCAAAATCTGTTGTTGTGGTCTCGCAGGACGAATGATTGCCTGGGGATTCCTAAGAGGGGGAAAGACATTTTTTTTTTTTAGGAGAAAATTTATAGTTAATTTCCCTCCAAATATTACATATTCATAGAATCATAGAATATCAGGGTTGGAAGGGACCTCAGGAGGTCATCTAGTCCAACCCCCTGCTCAAAGCAGGACCGATCCCCGACTAAATCATCCTAGCCAGGGCCTTGTCAAGCCTGACCTTAAAAACTTCTAGGGAAGGAGATTCCACCACCTCCCTAGGTAACGCATTCCAGTGTTTCACCACCCTCGTAGTGAAAAAGTTTTTCCTAATATCCAACCTAAATCTCCCCCACTGCAACTTGAGACCATTACTCCTCGTTCTGTGATCTGCTACCACTGAGAACAGTCTAGAGCCATCCTCTTTGGAACCCCCTTTCAGGTAGTTGAAAGCAGCTATCAAATCCCCCCTCATTCTTCTCTTATGAAGACTAAACATCCCCAGTTCCCTCAGCCTCTCCTCATAAGTCATGTGTTCCAGACCCCTAATCATTTTTGTTGCCCTGCGCTGGACTCTTCCCAATTTTTCCACATCCTTCTTGTAGTGTGGGGCCCAAAACTGGACACAGTACTCCAGATGAGGCCTCACCAATGTCGAATAGAGGGGAACGATCACGTCCCTCGATCTGCTGGCAATGCCCCTACTTATACATCCCAAAATGCCATTGGCCTTCTTGGCAACAAGGGCACACTGTTACATTCTATATCACTTAGCCCAAATGACCAGTATCACATGTGAAACCAAGATAACTGTCCTCCCTCCCCCCATACTCACAGCAAATGGCTCCACATTAATCCTACAAAGCAGTAATATGAGCCCATGTTCTGATCATCCTTGAAAACATGCACAATACCCCATCCTCTCTGCAGCTACTGGATGATTAATATCTGGCAGATGGGAGTGTGAGCAACCAGATCAAAGAATATGTTTAACTCACAGAATATAGACTATGGACTCTTAAAACCCATTCTGGAACACCATGACATCATTATTGCAGTAAAACCAGTCAGTAGAAAAAGTGTAGGTGCATTTTTTTTCTATCTCAGTATCACCCTTCAAGCAATCAAAATGGCGTAAGATATCTGTTGGTGAGTACTGTCTGTATCCTCCCTGTTAATTGCATTGCAGTTCTCTTAAGTGCAGATTGCCAATTGCACCAAGGTATGCAATTTCTTCATGGTCATTATTTTTTTCCTAAGGACTACAATGAAACCATCAAGCTCATTAAAAGTCTGAGTGGACTGATGTCACTAGTGAACTGTATAGGCATGAGTCTGTGCACTACAGTCAAATCTTGAAATCCTCAAGGACTGGAGCTGGTCAGCATATAGGAGAGGGGAGGGTATTGCAAAGATGGTTTTGGTTTTCTATTTTGAGTTAAAAACAGAGATTTGAAAAATTTCTAACTGCTCCATAGTTGGTTGAAAAGCTGAGAAGCAATTTTGTGAAAGGACCAATTTGCTGAGAACCTTCCACAAGTCTCTCCCTGCTTCCTGCATAGAGCGGGTGCTCAACTGCCTTCTCCTGGGCCATATGGAGAGCCTGCTGAGTGTCTAGGGTTCTGTGTGGGTTGACAAGCAACTGGAGAGATATGTAACACAGGAACTTGCCCCTTAATGGCTGGAGGGCAAGCCAACCTTGTTTACCAAAGGAGGTACGCCTCAACGAGAGAAGCTCATTCCCTATGAAGAGCAGCAGGTGGCCGCAGGGTGGGAAGAAAAATGCTCAGGACACAGAACCTTGGGGAGCTGTAGCTGGTCTGGCTCTTGCAGAGACAGTGAACTGTGACCCAGTTCTGAGGGAGAGGCTGGAAACCCCCCCCGGCTAAGGGAAGAGAGACACTGAACTGGTGTTGGGACCTGGAAGGCCAGTGTGTACTTGGGGACTGAATAAATTGGATCCCAGGTGGGGAATGTTTTAATTTCCTTTTAACTCTGTTGGGTTAAAGGAGCTGTGAAGAAGGGGGAAAAGAGAGGCAGGGGGCCGTAGAGTGACTTCTGGCCATGTGAGAATGCATAGGAGGTGGCAACTACATTTCCCTCCACCACACACATACACTGCCCCTTTAAGGTGGGGGTACTGTCCTGGAGCATCCACTGGTTGTGGAACCTAGGAAGGAGTTTCTCCAGTGGGACTGCCCTGCCTTGGAGTGTTTTGCTGTGTTACCAGAGAGCATGAGCTGATGAAGGGGCATTAGGCTTCCATTTGCCCTAGGCGCTCACTGGTTTCCCGCCCACCCTCCCTTCCCGCCAGGACCTCTGCTCCTGACGTAAATCAATTCACTGATATAGCAATGGGAGAGAAATCTCTGCTAGAGAACCTTGAATAGATTCCCTACCCTTTAGATCTTTTTATGAATGGGCAACTTGGCCATCAATTTTCACTCATTCCTTAATCAGGCACAACTTTCACTGACTTTCTAGTTAGTCAAGATTTCAGGGTCCCAGTCATTCCATCAGTTGCAGTCATGGGAACTACATGAAATGATAGATTCCCAGGGCTGGGCCCGATGTGTTTTCAAAAAGGATTAGTGCCTTTTTTGAAAGGTATTTATTGAATAAACACAGAAAAAAGGAGAGAGAAAGCTGAGTAAATTGATACCTGTGTGGGATAACACTTGAGAGTAAAGCAAAATAAATAATAAAAAACCTACTTTTAGAAATGGGCAAACGTTTTTCAGTTCTTTCATATCTTCTTCAACTCCCAATACGCACTTGTCGCGGTTTATTTTGTGCAATTCATGAATAAATTCATTTGCGTATTTATGTGAACATTTTTGACACTGAGATAAATAGGAGAAAAGTTAACTGTAGCTGTATCCTATACGTTTATATTACATTTTACACCAGCCTAGTTTTTCTTGAAATAAGTCAGTCAAATCATATATTGAATCTCAACAGTCAAATTATTATTTTTCAACACAAATGTAGCCCCTTTTCCTCCCACCCAGTTGTCCTTCTATAACTTTTGAAAAGTGAGCCTGTGTCTGAAACTTTCATATGCGCAATAGTTACAAATCACTCCTAAATTACTATACCTAAAGACTTGGCAGTGAAAACATTTTCATTATTATTATTATTATTATTATTGTTTGTTTTATGCATTTGAAAGTGTTTGGGGACTAATTGAGCTCCACTGAAGTCTTTCCATTGATTTGAATGGACTGAGGAGGTGATCCTTACATATAGTCAGTTTCACTGTTTTTCCATACAGTTAGTCACTTCCTGCCTGGATGAAAAGACCGTTATGCTCATCAACTTCGGAACAGAAAACCCGTTATAAAAATGTATTAAAAGAACTTAATTTTTTGTTTAAATCAGGGTATACTATTTATGTCCATCAGCAACTGCAATGTTTTGATCTTAGTCAAATTCTTAAAATTCAAAATGACAGTATCCATTTGAAAGAAAATATGGTACGTCCTCCGTAACTGCAGAAAAATATCATGAACTATTGCATTGGTACTTTAGAGAGTCATCAAATAAATGTCATAAGTTACTAAGTAAAAACCCCTTTCTCCAAGCCATTCTTTGATTTCCTCACTAACAACGCCCATGTACCCTTCCCATGCCTTAGCTGTTCTCTCAGATGCTGTAATAGTGTGTTAGACTAGTGTGCATCTGAAGAAGTGGGCTTTTTACCCACGAAAGCTTATGCCCAAATAAATCTGTTAGTCTTTAAGGTGCCACTGGACTCCTTGTTGTTTGTGTTTTATACTGTTATCTCTTTGGGAACCCCGCATTTTCGCTTGTCTTGCAAACCCTGGATACATTTACCAAAACAGTATAAAAATAATTATAGTAATAAACCACAGCTGCTTACCGTGATATTTGTTGGTGTAGTAAAATGTTTCTAAACATGAAAGAAATCAGTCAGTTTCAAGTTTAAAATTATCACAAAAAGAAATTGTTCAGAAAAAAACCCTGAAATTGACTTACCCCAGAATTCTCATGCGTCTTATTAAGTAAAGAAATAATTTCCTTCACTAATGTAGCGATATTATGTGGCGAGTTTGACGTTGTTATCTTCAGAGGAACAAAATGACTGTGTATCCCAAGACTAAGAAATATCAGAAGCATGTATTTGTACATTTTAAATGCAGTCTCTGTAGGCTTGGAATTTTTTGTAATGTATTGTAACTTATTTTGTGTTCAAGCTCATCTCTCTTTATATATAGCTATTGAGCTTGCTTATATATGAAATCTGGCTACGATTACTATCTTATCTGACTCGCATATCATTGAAATAGGAAGTAAACTACAACCTAAGCAGTATAATTAGCTGCTTATCTGATTTTAAATGTGCTTGCTATTCATATTAAGTCTGTTAGTATTTTAAATTTAAATACTTTAATTTAAAAAATACATATCCATTTCTAACTTTTAATTAGATGTTTTTTCTACACAAGCACTAATGATGTACAAATGCATATCCCAATAAACATACCCCAGTCACATGGGGCAAGAGCCTCTGCTGGTGTAAATCAGCATAGCTTCACTTGACTTAAATGGAACTGTACCAATGTGTACCAGCTGAAGATCTGGCCTGTAGTATTTAATTAGTAAATTTCCCTAATGTGGTAAAAGTGGTTTGTTTGGGTTTTTTGGGTACGCGGTTAAACTTTTTGTTATGTAGACAACCCTTGCAAAATTGTATTGGTTAAATTCTTTGGGGCAAGTTACTTTCTTGTGACAGGTGAGTAGAATCTCATGTTTTTTCTTTACCATAAATAGTTAGTGTGGGGAATATATAGACTTTATCCCTGGCCTAGTAAACTTCATGACCATTTGGCAAGGCTGAACTGTAGACTTGAGTGTGTAATTGTTTGTGAAGTCCTATGTAAGAATGTGATTCTATACATGTGCAAACATGCTCATGATCTCAAAGGGAAGAGATGTGAATAAAGTTGCATTAATGTGTAAGTATTTGCAGGATCGGGGCTTAAGATGTTAACTACAAGACATCTGGCAATAATCCCTCAAGGGCCAGATTCTTCTCTCGTTATTCTAGTGAATATTCCAATTGATTTAAATAGGGCTACTCACATGAGGAATGTAAGTAGGATCTACTACAAAATGAGTAGCAATGAATGTTACCATTAATTTATAGAGCAAAACAAGCAAAATTTCAGGGAACTCTGGGTCAAATGTAAGAATCGTGTCTACGTACCAAGGATGCAGCATGAACAGGGAAATCACTAAAAGTCAGCATTGGGTATAATATGCCATAAGGTGCTGTTGTGTTAATTATTCTCCACCTACTCCTCGCCTTCTTTCTGTGTTTGATGTGAGCTCTGGCTTATGCTGATGGCAGAAAGGAAGGGCAGGATGCTGATTCACCATTGTGCACATGTGCCAGCTACTGTGGTGTAAGATATAGGCCCTGAGCAGGGTGCCAGCCATTGAGGGGGCGGGTCATAGGACCTGCCATAGGAATGGCAGTAGGAACTACTGAGATGCTCCTTCCCAGCCTGGAGCAGGCTGATTTCTCTCCCTCCCCAGCCCCCGGCACCCACCTGTCTCTCACTAGGTCCCCTTCCTATCCCTCGCCTCCCCTTCACAAGGAGCTTCAACCCCTCCCCCCGCCCCCAAATTCTGAACACTGTTCACCAGAGTATTTGCTTTTTGTTGTTTTTGTTGTTGTTTGTTTTAATGTTTGTCTTCCAGTCAGGGAACAGGAACATTGCCATGTGACTTGTGTCCCATCCACACCATAATAATGGATAGAGAAATTTGCAAACAGCAGGTAGGCTGAGACTTTTTTATATAAATTGCTAGGTCAATACTTGCACAAAAGAAATAAACTTGTGGGAATGTGGATAATTTTACAATGAATATTATCTGGATCAAATAATTTTTCCAGCTTTAATACTTAAGTACCTCATGGTAGATGCACAAGGCTTAATTCATTAATGTATGTCAAGTGCTTTGAGGTCACTGGGGAGAAGTAGCAAAATATTATTAATACTCTGAAACTTCAGAAGGCAGTTTCATAGACTTAGCACTGGATGCTTTCTTTAGCAGTGCTTCAAGGACTGGAAGTACGTACTACAGCACTGTGTATCTGGTAACTCGTTCTGTTCACATCCAGGTTTATAATAGTAGTGTGGGAGGTTCTGTTCGGCTACTTTAGACATATTGTGATGTCAGAAGTCCAGTTTGTTTTTATGTGATTCACAAACAGGAGGCAAAAGCCAACTTTAGTGTCTTACTGAATCCTTGGTTTGTGTTCTTTTGGTGTAAGATTGTAGATGTTTTGTGTAATGGCGTTTGGAAACAGAGGAAGGCTTTTTGGTGTTGACACAGGGAGCTCTGAGAAGACTGAGTAAGAGAACAAAGATGCAAAGTGCTCCAAAGCTGAAAGAGCGAGAGACGGGAATTAACGTTTTAAAAGTAGTTGTGTGTTGAAGTCTCTCTGTTCAACTTCATGCTGTATACTTAAATTCTAACCTATTAATAAGAGTTGGTCAGAAAACTTGGATGGAAAACGTGGGGATGGAAGGAACTCTTACTTTCTCTTGCCATTTTTTGACTAGCTGTACTTAGTGCATCACTCCACAGTAAATTATATCAATGGTATTCAGTAGTAAAGGAGTGCCATCTAGAGAGTACCGAGTGCTAATTTCACACAGTATTTTGTTTTCCAGTTTTAAATAAAAAGATGCATGCCAAACTTCAGAACATTGCCACATATGTCAACCCCTGTCTAAAATAAGCATGGGATTTACACGCCTTTATTTTAAAGTGCCTGCATAAGTTAATTGAAAGAACAGGTCAGCGACTTGTTTCTATTATCCACCCCACTGTACCAGAATCAGAATTTTAAATTAAGGAAGTCAACGTGGTTAATTCACATGGGATAACTTCTTGGCTTGATAGGGGTAATCAGGGTAGACACTCTAGTTGCGTGGGGATTGTAAAACAAGGTGGGACGGTGAGTGAGAGAGATAAATAAGAAGTTGGAGGGCACAAATCTCTATAGCCAATTCCTGACACTATATTTTAAAAAAGGCACCATGTGTAGTACGATAAAATGAAGGCTGTACAATAGTTTTGTAAGCCCAGTATTGCTAACAGTTAAAGAACAGTCTATTTTCCCTCAAGTGCTGGAGGGCTGTATATTTGGAAACCCTGAGTTCTAGCTTTGCTATTGCCTTGGGGCTTCCAGAGGTCATGACATGCAGCACAATGACGACCAGGAAGTCCTCGGTAGCTGCAGATTTGTGGCAACAGATATACATTACTCTAGTGAATGGAAATGAGTGGGTGTGGGGAATATTTTGGTGAACTTGTGTCTTACCAGAGTCCAGAAGGGTGCTTGGTGCACTGGAGATAAAAGCAAAGTAAAAATATGAAATGGCAAGGCTGATTCTTGTACTGAAAGCGTTCTACAGGAAAATGGATTTTATCTTTGGTTGAGACTATCACCTTACAATGAAACTCTAATAAAAGTCACCAAAGAGGTGTCTGCAGCTGTTCTGGAGGCTTAGAACAGGTGGCTGCAGAATATAGTCCGATTAATAAAGCCCTTCGGGGCCTGACATTGTTAGCAAAGGCTGCATTGTGCTGGATACCCAAGTTTCTTCTATACAGCATGGCTTGCAGAATCGTTGCCCCAGTCTGTGACAACTAGCAAGTCAGAGCTGCTGCATGTTGGTGATCGAGAAGTATCACCAAAAATGTACCAGTTGCAACCCAAAAAAGTGTCACATGTCTGCAGGAAATTTATAGCGGTTCTTCCTAGATTGGGATTAAGTTACCCCTCTGCAGTCATGGCGGGAGTGAACATTTAGCATCTGGAGCGCTGACAGAGCAAAGGTTTGTGTAAGTGCAAAAGTACGTCTTCTCTCCAGGGGAGATTTTAGATTTTTAGGGCCTTTGTAATTAGGGGGTTAAAACTGTTTTGCAACATGTAATAGAATCAATCTGTCCAGATTAAAATGAAGTCTGCTATACTAAGCTACAGTCTCCCCATAGAATAATGGGGAAGGGGGAAATACACACAACCCCTCAGTGTCCGCCTTGCTCAGTAATAAATACCTTTAAAAAAAATGAACAAAAAACCTATATAGGACAAGATTCAGTCCTTGCAACCTGGCGTGGAGACTCCATTTGCATTGCAGGTATCATTGGAGAACAAATCAGAAGAGGGGCTAGATCCAGTAACCCTAACAATCCATGAACAGTGTTTGGGGTAAAGGGGTTTGTTACAGCGATAGGCAAAGGGTGACGGGGGAAGCATTACAGCCTCATATCCTGACCCCAAATCAGACTTCATCCTAATGAAGTAAATTCCTGCCTGAATTTGGTATTAATTGAAAAATCCTAAAGCTTCAGAGCATCACCTCATAAATTGCAGTGGTTAAAAAGTAAATCTAACTCACTCGATGCAGTTATGGAGGCACATATTTGCCTTCTTCAGTAGCGAAATGGCATTGCCAGAGTCAGAACATAAAACTAGATGGAAAAGGATAGATGGACCAATGGTCTTCTGTCGCACTGCAATGTCTGCAGTATGTATGGTTTTATAGGTTGAAATTAACTCCTATGCAGAGGGCCAGCACAAAGGCTGGTGCCCCACTGAAATCCAACCTAAGCCCTGTTGTGAAGATTTAAGTGATCTGTTATGCTCAAATTAATTTGTTAGTCTCTAAGGTGCCACAAGTCCTCCTTTTCTTTTTGTAGGTCTTGTGGTGGTTCTTTAGTCAGGGTGAATTTCACCCATATTGAGTAATCTCAATTGACATTTGTTCAATAAACCTATTTCTGCATATACAATCTTCTGAAATAGTCAAATCCTTACAATTAGGTGACCCCACTTAAATCAGTCTATTAACTTTATTTAAAAACGAGAGTGTTCTTAAAATCTCTCTAGCATTTCTTCCAGAAAAAAACAACAATGACAAAGTTATATATTTGTGTAAGAAGACTGGTTTCATTTAGCGTAATTTCATTACTTTTGTAAGAAAGTTTCACAAACCTTTGTCATGGAAAAACAGTCTACAGATATTCACTCGTTGCTTCTATACAAATAACTCATGATACCAATGGCTAACATTTGTTGACATTTTATTTGAATTTTACTAAATTTTTACTTTTAAAACTCAAGGTGTGACACACAAATATATAGAAATAGTCTATATATTTCACAATAATTAACACAATTTTTAAAGTAACACTTACATACTTGTGATCCTGCCTCAATCTAATCTTTTCTAAGTATCTTATCAATAATTCATTTCGCATTAGGGAAAGACAGACAGAGAGAGATTCTCAGTGGCATACCCATGTTTCTGGCCCTACTTCTGCCTTTGCCAGAGTTGGGCAATGTCAGAGCTAATGTAAAATGGGTCTGCTTGATCAAGGTTTGCTTAACCCCTAGTAGTAATAGAGCCTGGAGTGGTTAGTCATCAGGTCTTTAACTTTTCATAATTTACAGTTTTTATTATGGATACAATGCACCCATAAGCCTCAATAACAGGAACAGATATACATTTATAAAATAAATAAGATATAAACAAGGTTGCCAATATTAACTCATCAGTACTTAGGAAATCACTATTTTCATCTACTAAAATAAAAATATAACTACGTTTTGATCATAAAATTAAATTTTAAATAATTTACTATATAAATAAATAAATAGAATAAATAAATTTAAAATACTACTTATGGTTCATAAGAGTAGCAAAACTACAACCCTACTTCAGCAATTAGGTTTCAAATCAGCTGGACGTTCTCTAAACAAGTTTAAAACATTTCAGCTAGTTACATTAATTTATATAAATACAAGCTTTCTGTAGTCATACTTATCAAAGAATAAGAGCACAATATGATCAAGTCTTCTGATAGGCCGAAACTTTGATGTTTCATCTTTTTTTTTTTTTTTAGAATTCTTCTTTGTAATGTAAACTTCAAAAGTTTTCATTTATGAACTTTAAAAAACTTGTGAGTTTCTCTTTGAAGTCTTCAAAACCCACTTCTGCAAGCTCACAATCTGTCTGATGTTCCTTTAAAAAAAATTTGAATTATTTAGTCAGCACAAAAGCTGCAAATCATCCTTTACTCAATATTATTTGGTCTCGGTGTTTCCAAATATTAAAAATATACAAAAAGAAAAGCAGTACTTGTGACACCTTAGAGACTAACAAATTTATTTGAGCATAAGCTTTCGTGAGCTACAGCTCACTTCATCGGATACATTCAGTGGAAAATACCGTGGGGAGATTTATATAGGTACATTGGTCAAACTGGACAGTCTCTAGGTAAAAGAATAAATGGACACAAATCAGACATCAAGAATTATAACATTCAAAAACCAGTTGGAGAATGCTTCAATCTCTTTGGTCACTTGATTACAGACGTAAAAGTTGCAATTCTTCAACAAAAAAACTTCAAAAACAGACTCCAACGAGAGACTGCTGAATTGGAATTAATTTGCAAACTGGATACAATTAACTTAGGCTTGAATAGAGAGTGGGAGTGGATGGGTCATTACACAAAGTAAAACTATTTCCCCATGTTTATTCTCTCCCCCCCCCCCCCCGCAACTGTTCCTCAGACATTCTTGTCAACTGCTGGAAATGGCCCAACTTGATTATCACTACAAAAGGTTTTTTCCGCCCCCCCCCCCCGCTCTCCTGCTGGTAATAGCTCACCTTAAGTGATCACTCTCCTTACAGTGTATATGGTAAAACCCATTGTTTCATGTTCTCTGTGTATATAAATCTCCCCACTGTATTTTCCACTGAATGCATCCGATGAAGTGAGCTGTAGCTCACGAAAGCTTATGCTCAAATAAATTGGTTAGTCTCTAAGGTGCCACAAGTCCTCCTTTTCTTTTTGCAAATACAGACTAACACGGCTGCTACTCTGAAACCTAAAAATATACACTGTATTTTACACTTGCATAGGTCAACGCAGGTATGACTATATAAATCCCAAAGGGGGCAGTAAACAATCACAGGCTGAGCTGTTCTGCTACACCAGTGTAAACCCCGAGTAACTCCACTGATGCCAGTAAAGTAACTTGGCTTTCCACTAGCCTGGCTGAGATCAGAGTCTGTCCCAGTGTCTGTCTAGATCTGTTCATTTTACATATTTCTATACCTCTTGGTTGTAAGACCATAAGAATCTTTGCATCTTTGATTAAGAGTCTGATTCCAGCTGGCCTTTAGGAAGGTGTCTACTGAGGGAAGAAAACATACGGAGCTTTTTGTCTCCTATGTACACAGCTTGTTGTGAACTAAACAGCATTCTAGTCCCTGAGTTTAGTGGAGTGTGTGTGTGTGTGGGGGGGGTCTTCCTCTTCACTCCTTACATGCTCATGATGCCTCAAAAGAGTTGTAGAGACCTGAGCAGGAGGCTGGGGGAGTCAGCTGAACCCCACACATGGGTCATGTAGCCTCCGCTCAACAGGGAGCTCTGGGAGGAATTCTGTTCCCCTAGTGTTCCTCCGAAGACAGTGCATCTCCACACTGCACCTCACTATAGACTAGGGGTGGCCAACCCGAGCCTGAGAAGGAGCCAGAATTTACCAATGTACATTGCCAAAGAGCCACAGTAATACGTCAGCAGCCCCCCGTCAGCTTCCCCTGCCCCCACTCCCAACGCCTCCCATCTACTGGCAGCCCCACCAATCGGTGCCTCCCGCTCCCTCCCCACACCTTCTGACCAGCTGTTTCATGGCGTGCAGGAGGCTCTGGGAGGGAGGGGGGAGGAGCGAGAGCATGGGAGGCTCAGGGGAGGGGGCGGGAAGGGGTGGAGTGGGGGCAGGGCCTGTGGCAGAGCCGGGGTTGAGCAGTGAGCACCCCCTGGCACATTGGAAAGTCAGCGCCTGTAGCTCCAGCCCTGGAGTCGGTGCCTGTGCAAGGAGCTGCATATTAACCTCTGAAGATCCGCATGTGGCTCCGGAGCCCCAGGTTTGCTACCCCTGCTCTAGACCATGGCTAACTGGCATTATCTGACCCTTAACAAACAGGTATTTTGCAGAAGTGATGTGAATAAACTAAAACTACAAATTAACGGTAGATTAGTCCATCCATCCATTCTGCTTTCAGTGTTCACACGTTTTCATATATAGTCGGGTATTTCTCTAAGTTCAAATAACCAACACATAGTAACAAAAAAAAAAAAGCAAACAAAACTTACTTTCAGATTGGGCTCACGCTCTCCTAACTGTTTCAGGATAGCTTGCAAGTGGATGAGTAACAGCTTTATATTCTTATTAGTGTTGCTTGACTTCATTGATTCAATAAATGTATTAAAAGTTTTAAGTATGCATCTGTTCTCCTGCAATAATAATAATTATTTTCAACACGATATATCATTTGTCTTCAAAATGGCTCTTTGTAAATCTATCAGTGGCACATGATACATCACTGGAATGCAAATGCCTGATATGCCACAGTAATTAAAGCCAACCGTTTCAAAAGTGGCCTGTAATTTTGGGTCCCTCAGTTATTGGGTGCCCAATTAGAAACCTAATGGTCTGTTTTTTAAAGGTACTGAGAGCACACACAGTTAAAAGCACACACAGTTTAAAGAGCACACACAGTTCCCATGGCCTTGAACTGAAATTGTAGGTGCTGAGCACCTCTGACCATTGGGATCTACATGTGTAAAGATGGGCACCCCAAAAAAATGGGTGCATCCAAAATCAGAGGCCATTTTTTAAAAGTTTGGGCCTGATTCTCATCAAGGGGAGATGAAGGCAGAATTTGTCCCTCTGTTAGGAATATCTTGGACCATATTGTCTGCTAGCAGAACTCCACTGAAGTCAGCTCAGAATTGTACTTGTTGGAGTAGCTTTGTAGCATGGGAGTTTATTTTATGTGAATTTTGTACTTACAAGGAGAGATTGTTCAATGGCATAAAGGGGAGTGAGGTGTTCAGCTCCTATTGACTTTCAGAGGAAGTTCGGTGTCTACCTCTCTCTTCTGCTTTTAATAATCTCCCCCATAAAATAGAAAGAATAATAATATTGGCCTGGGGAAAGTTCTATGCTTTCCCACTCGGCTCTGCTTCCTACAAACCCCTTAGTATCCGCTTTGGCTACGCTGGAGTAATTGAATGTCTAAACCTGTTTTAACAGAGGAGAATTTGGTCCATTGAAATGAATGGGGTGTAAGTCAAAGCAGAAATTGGCCCCTTATGATTTCACCCATGCAGCCCAGTTTTGCCACTTTTTTTTTATAGTACCCTACTCTACAAGTTTTCTTGGAATTAATAGGAGTACTTACACAGTGAGGTCCTGATTCTTCAAAGAATTATGTGTGTAGTTAGCTTTATGTATGGTGAGTACTCCCATTTAAGACAATGGGCCTTCTCACAGTGCATAAAGTTAAGCACTTGGATGAGTTTTTGCACAACAGGGACCTAAGGCTCAGTGTGGGTAAGAGTGGCAGGATCCGGCACTTAAATCATAAAGCATCTGCATCACAAAAAGCATCTTAACTTATTTGAAATCATAATGCAGACATAAAATCTGGCACTTTAACCAAAAATAAATTTCAATTTCTTACCATTATGTTTTCCGGTGTTTTTAAAGGATTCTGAAACTGACCAATAAAGATGAAGTTAGCTGCTGTATATGTAAAGTTACAATAAAAGTTAGACAAATGAAACTGGCTTAAAAAAAAACACTAGAACTAAGTTACCTCTGACTTCTGAATTGTGTCCACTTTTTTCAGAGTTTCCTTAATCGCTCCTCTTAGATCAATTGTTGTTGGTGCTGAGCTGCAATATGATCCAAAACTAAGCAAAACCAAAAACAAGGGCAGCATTGTGGAGATAGTTCTGTACTTCAACTTCTTAAACTGTACATGGATGTGTTGTTAGTACTCTTATATACATGATGCTAAAGGAAATGATTAATATCGAACCACAAACATAGAATGGAGGGGGAGGGGAAAGGAATTACCTGAAAAATGGAATCTCCTAGCTGTTTAGCTGACTTTGAATCTACACATTTTTTTTAAATGAAGAAATCTATAGGTTTTGAAGGATATAGTTGACCCTGTTTTTATTTTATATCCGTTAACTAACTAAGCTTTTTGTTTTGTTTTTAAATATTAACTGAGATAGCAGGTAAAGAAAAAGTACAAAGATCCAAGGAAAAGAAAACTAGGATCACAGCATATATACTGGAATCTTTACAATTTTACCTTTTTTTCATAATTAATACTTCTACAATATTCCCTGCCCTTGGCTTAGGGAATGCCACGAATACTGCAATATTATTATTACTTACATGCAAATCGCTATTCCAAGAGTTGGCTTTCATCTAGTACTGCCTTTCACGAGCCCCCACTGCCAGCTAATCCTGGCACTCATTAGAGGTGCAAGTATTGACCAATAACAACCATGTTCTTGAGCAACTTCCACCATTAACTGACTATCTTGAGGGTGCATGGACTCAAGAGAAGGCCACCTTTTGCTGAAGGGTGGCACAATATCACTTACAGACTGTGGTACCCCAGTCCAGTAGAGAAGGTGTACCTTAGTTACAGGCAAATAGCAATTACAACTGGATTTTTGCCTTGTACAGTGATCAGTATTAAATGTCTCAGATTCCTCATATTTTCAACCCCAACACAGACTGTCATTGCAGGAGCACTTTTCTCCGTGAACAAAACTGTAGCCACTAATTACCAATTACAATGTGATCAAGATGGTATAATCACCAAAACAGTGGACAATACAATTAAAAATATTAAATTGAGAATGTTAGAAAAGACGGATCCAGAAATGTGTCCACGACATGGAGCAATGAAAATAGAGAAATCAGCCTTTTAAAAGAATAACTGCCCTACTGGTGGAAATACGCCGAAGATCGGTTGTTGAAGGCAACAGAATCCATGACAAAGGGCTATTAAATCAGTGTTTTCCCCATGTACTAAAACTGCAACATCTTGTACAGTGTCTTATGACAAACAGGACCTCCGATACCACTCAGGAAAATGGTGACCATGGCAGGTTCTTAGACCTTCATGGCTGCTGTGGATGTTGTTCATCTGCAGTGCCGGCTCAGGGTGGAATTGGTTTTAAAAGGTTGAACTCATTTAGTCGATCAGTTTCTGCTGTACACGGGACCTGCTTCAATTTCTTCTAGCCTGGCTATTCTTAGAATGGTATATTTTTAACAGTGAATTGTAAGCAGAACTCCCCATGGAAGTCAGAATAATCTCTAACTCCTTGTGAGGATACTGAGGGCCAGATTCTAAGGTGACCCTGTGCAGTTTAAGGGAACGTAAGTTCCCCTTCTCTTCCGGGCTGTTGTGCAGGACGTTCCTGAATCATGAGCCCAAATGCAGGAGGAGAGGAAGCTCTGTGTTGGTGTAACCCACACACCTGCTGGGTGTGGTGTTCTGTCCCATCTAGTGGCACCAAGACCACTTAAAGAGAGAGAGAAAATGAGTTTGCTCTACAGCCTTAGTTAACAGCCAGTTGGCTTTTAGCTCATGCGGTAGAGGCTTGTGCACTAAGCTTCAGAGGCCCCAGGTTCGATTCCTCCTGCCAATGACCATGGTCTGTTGGTGTTACATGGGCATTACTCCTTGCAGATCAGTGGATCTGAGGTGGCACAAAGAGGAAAGTAAACTACACACTTTCATACATGCAGTAAATTATCCCTCCCCTTGCCAAGAAGACAATAGTTTTCTTTAAATATATTGCTTTATTTCTAATCGATCTGTGATTATGCTTTGGGAATGTCACTATTTCATTAACATTTTTTCAACATGAAAAACATTTTCCTAACTCATGAAATAGTCTGAGTTGGCCCATGAGGTTTAATCCTGACAGGCAGTTATGCTAGAGCACCCCCCTGAAAAACCTATCTACACCAAAGAGGGCAGGATCCCCTACTCATGCCAATTCTCCTTCCACAAAACCTTTGGGGAGGTTGTTCTTTAGGTCATTCATGGCAGGAGCTGCAAAGGTTCCTGAGTATAGGCGCAGAGATAAGCAGCATGGTCTGCATGTCTGTGCACGTAAGCCCTCTCACCTGCCAATGGCACCTGTGCATCTCTACCACATTGTTCCCACTCCAGGGAGGAACACCTTGCATAAGGGAGCTATGCCTGGGATGAGTGCTGAGTGAAGAATTGACTTTTTGGATAGGTATCCAAATTGAAAATCGGGGCAGAGGAAGGGTTGTTTTGAGCCAAATTGAACTTTTCCAGTTTTTCTTGCCAAAATGAAAGAAACAACAACAAAACTTTCATTCAGGTCAAACAAAACGGTTTTGAAATGTCATTTTGAATCAACATTTTGTTTCTAAATGAATTGCTTTTCATAGTCCCCCCCCCATTTTTTTTATGTGGATGAATTCTACCCAACTTTACAAATAATTTTGTTTGCCTTGAAAAGGCATGTTTTTTGGCAAATTTACTCTTTGCATTTCTCCCAGCTCTACACAGAATTACTGCCACTTAGATACACCAGTGCTAGCTTTTTATTTTGAAGCGATCTATGTAAAGCCAGAATTTGGCCCTGTTTTAGCAGTATCTGTTTGAGGAAATGGAATTCAGAGGATAGTCAGGTCACGGTGTATTTAATATTAAGCGCTATTAGGTTTTAGTATTGCAAACTGTTTTATCAGAAATATGCAGTAGATTAACACACTGCCAAATTCCTCCCTCTTGTACACAGGTTTGCTTTCTCTTGTAGTTAATGGAAGTTGATCCTTCGTACACCAGGATTGAATTTGATCCATTGTGCATTATTTGTTTGTGGCTGTTTTGAAAGAATTTGACATAAATAATATTGTCTTTGTAGGGGGAGATATGTAAAATTTCAAGCTGAGCATCATTTATTTGAGACAGTGAAGGCAAATCAATCAATACAGTAAATGTTTTGTATGTAGAGGTAAAAATCACAACAGTACCTACAACACCCAACCACATCTCAGATGGTCTCTTTTTATAAATAGTAAGTAACAAAATATCTACTTCTCAGATAAATGTCTTTCCAGTCAGCGTGGCAGGTACCTGACATCAGGAACATATCCATTTATTATTTGCTTTTTGTAAGTATGTGCCTCTTACATTTTCTTCTCTTTTTAACTTAAGAACCTAAACAGCATAGAATATACCTAGCAATCAACCTAGTCAGGTCCCTGGGCATCTCTTTTGTGGTGCCAAAATATCTATATAGAACCATAATATCAGTTTTTCCAATAATGGATGGACAAGACGAGCTCCCACTGGAATTTACTTTTCTTAAAGGTGAAGGTAAAATCAAGATAAAAATAAAACTGAAAAAAATAGTTTTATTAATCCTAGTTGAATGTATCACTTGGATAAGCATATGTACTATCAATGTAATTATATGTTTAATTTACTTGGAAGAATCTTTTTTTTTTTGCATTTGCCAATGGACATTTAAGAACCATGGATGATCTCAAATTGGTGAGCACATCCAAATTGTTCTATAATCTTGGGGTTGGCTAAAGCAATTCAAATCCTTGTGTGGTGGTGAGCATCAGAACTGGAGTAGTATGGGGGCAGAGGAAGGAAGTGTGGGCAGTGGGGAGTTTCACAGCTGGAAAAACCAAAGCCAAAATTTAGGACACCACCTGCTTTTGTTGGTCGTGAATTTTCCTTTTACAGCTACTGATGACATACTGGTACATTCTTAGATTGCAACCACTGTGGAAAAATAAGAGAGAGATAAAATCACGTAATCTGATTTTTTGTGTGTGTGCTGACAGAGTAGCCTTTAAAAATAGTGACTCATTTGTGAATAAACATTCAATAATGAAACTATTCTGACCACTGTTTTTCATCTCTCACACTTGGTCATTGCTGACATTTCTGTTTTTGTAAATGGATCTAATTGCAGCAGGACAATAAAAAATGGCAAGATGAAGTTTCCCATGTGGCCACTTGCTTTATACCTGCACTTACTTTCAACTCCAGTTGAAAGTTAGCGAGGATTTGGATTGATTATACTCCTCTGTAAGATTATTTCGATTGCACACAGATGTTCTCTCTGCATCATTATCCAAAAGATCTATTCAAATTTTCTTATGTTCTCCTCAGTGACTAATGAATATGGAAAATCTGAGGCGGTAAAAAATTAATTTTACCTCCCAGCCCGATTGGAAATATTTTAATACGAGCTTTATTAAGCAAATGCAGACTAAGGAAGCAACTCTGATCTGGAGTCCAGCCACTTTTCAATGCACTATGAAAAATATTCTAATCACTACATTTAATTTATAAAGCTGAGTACAATTTTAAGTGTCTGATATGGAATTAAAATTAATAACCAAGCTGGAACCTAACCATGGGAATTAACTGGAAAAAAATAACACAATTTATCTTTCAACTCCTTCCTCTGTCATGCATTCAGAGGATGGGCTTTATTTCACATGCCCTGCTCTATAGCATTAGATTAGATCTCCTGCAAGGAAGACTCAGTAAAACAGTGGTTGTCATTGAGAAATGCTAGGGCTATACACACACGAGAAATTCAGTGTTGTGCGGAGAGCCCACACGAGGCCTTTGCACTGCTCAAAATATGACTGCAGTGGGACTGTTAAGTGGTTTACACACCTCATGTAAAGTTTTAGCCTCAGTTTACACAGAGGACATCTTCATGATGCCCTGCACTGGGGAACTCAGTGGTGGATTTAGAGTTAGCGGGGCCCTGTGCTCAGCTTCATTTTTGGGGCCCCTCCTTGGGACCTAGCCAAGAAAAAGAACATTCTCTCTTGTCTCCCCGCCGACCCCGTTTTTCATTCTTTTTTTCTTCCTCCTCCTCCTATAAGTAATAGGAAGTAAATGAAAATAAAGTTAGGTACCTTGATTGATTTTGTAGTCGAACTTATTTTTCCACAGATCACTTGAAGATCGCTGAGGGTTTCAGCGGACCACTTAATGATCTTTCCAAATACTGTTTGTACTGTTAGCTAACTATGGTAAAGCGCTTTGGATAAGAGAACTTTATAAAAAAAAAATTGTAAAAAAAGTTGGGGTGTGAGGTCTGGCCAGGACTTAGGGTGCTGGAGGGGGCTCAGGGCTGAGGTTGCAGGGTTTGGGAGGAAGTTAGGGTGCAGGCGCAGGCTGGGGGTTGGGGTGCAGGGTCTGGCCAGGAGTTAGGGTGCGGGAAGGGGCTCAGGGCTGGGGCAGGGGTTGGGGTGTTGAACGCTTACCTGGGGCAGCTCCCGTTTGGTGTGAGGGGTGCAGGTGTGTGTGGGGGGGTGCAGGAGTGGGCAGGGGACTGGGAGTGTGTATGTGTGGGGGGATGCAGGAGTCAGGGAGGGCAGGGGGCTGGAGGCCTGTGAGGGGGGTGCAGGAGTCACGGCTGGGGGTGCAGAGTCTGGGAGGGAGTTAGGGTACAGGAGCTGGCTGGGGATTGGGGTGCAGGGTCTGGCCAGGAGTTAGGATGCAGGATGGGGCTCAGGGTTGGGGCAGGAGGTTGGGGCGTGGAGCGCTTACTTGGGGCATCTCCCATTTGGTGCGAGGGGTGTAGGTGGGAATGGGGGGGTGCAGGAGCTCCCATTTGGTGCTTAGGATGGGGCTGGGTTGGGGGGGTGCAGGAGTCAGGACTGGGGCTGTGGGGAGGCTGGGTATGTGTGGGGGTGCAGGAGTCAGGGCTGGGGTGTGGGGGTGCTCCCAGTCCCCTGCCCTGAGCAGCTCACAGCAGGGGGATGGGGGGGTATGTGTAGGGGGAATGTGGGGGCTCTGCCCCCACCTCTTCTCCGTCTCCTCCCCTGAGTGTGCTGCGGTCCCGCCCCTCCCTCTCCCTCCCCTTCCCTTTCCCTCTCCCCCTCCCGGAGTGCTGGCAAACAGCTGTTTGGTGGTGGGGGAAGCGCTGGGGGGGAGGAAGGGGGGGGAATGAGGCACACTTGGAGGAGGTGGGGGGAGCTTGGCTGCCGGTGGGGGCGGAACCTGCAGCAGGAGACCCAGGAGCCGGCAGGTCCAAGCTTCTGCCGCTGCAGCTGCCCGGCCCTAGGGCCCCCTCTCATTGGGGGCCCCATGCCAGGGCACCCTGTGTTTCACTGTAAATCCACCTCTGGGGAAAGTTCTCAATGATTTTTAAAAGAAAACTGTATTGAATTGTTATAATGCCTCACTTAATATTACTACTCTGGTATCTCATATTTTAACTATATCGCTATAATGATATTATAGGTACCTAAAGTCCCACAATCACTGCAGAGTGGAATACGGTGTCACTGTAAATAGATATTTACAATACTAATATATCAGTGTAAAGATCAATAGCCAGGTATAATGAATTTAAAAAAATATTTTAGAAATATCTGTCACCGATATATGCTGTCACAATACTTTTTAAATACAATTCTCATAGGGTAAAATTCATGCCTGTGTAGAGAGCCAGTGCAAGGTCTATGCGACACTTAAGTTTGATTTAGAATATTTTTTTTTTTAAATTGGACCAAGTTCATCCCAGCTGTCCAGTGTGCTGAAATCAACTCATCTGTTACGAAAGTGTAACATTCTCCACCCAGATCAGGGACATTCCCTGCCTATTTCGTACTCAGGTGACCCTGAACTAATTATTGGAGCCAATCTGGACAGTATATTGTCTCCTTTGGCAAGGGGCCTTTTGGATGTGGTGGTCAGGCTAATAATGAAGTGGGGGAAACAGCATAAAAGGCTTGGGATCTGCACTGTGAAACAGTCACTTGGCACAAGAGGACTTATTATTATTTTTTTACTAAAATTCCCCTTCCTGTTGGCTGTATTTAGATTCTAGTTACTCAAATATAAATATTTAGGTCCTGAGTCAGAGTCGTATGCTTCCTGGCACAGCTAGAGAGCATGTAACAAAGAAATAAACAGTTTAAATGGAAATTAACGCACTTTGTACGTGCTCCCCTCCTGAACCACCGATTTTCATGTGTCTCTCTCTTCCTCCTCCCTGAGATTTTACCAGTCTTTTGGGAATTCCCAGAATAGCCAGGCCCGTGCGTAGGATCACTCACGAGTGCTACTGCTGCTTTTCCTCAGCCCAGATACCATGGAAAATAAGAAAAGTCTGCCCACTCACCCAATAGGAATTCCTCTCCAGGGACCCGATGAAGATACAGACTGGAATGCTCATCCTGAGGCAAACCCATATCCTGGCACACCATAGTTTATGGTGCTCTGTGCATCATTGGCAGTGGGAGAAACTGAAGGGGGATGGGTTGGTTTCTGGCCTTAGACATTTCTCTTGTTGAATTCTTATAAAAAAAGGCTGCACAACCTGGCAGCAGGAGTTTCAAAGAAAACATGGTCAGCGGTCCAGTGCCTTTCAGCTGACTGAATTTAGTCCATGGCTCTGCATGCTTTTCTGTTTATTCCCTATGACCGTCAATGCCTCAACAGTGGGGACTACACTCATGTAAGTGAGGCCCCTTGTTTTAAACAAACTTCCATCAACTCACTCAATGTATTTGTACACCATAGAAGGCAATTAGATCCAGCCTCCTCTCTGTCTTGTCACACGCTCTCACCCCTTTGACTGGCTGGGGCGGGGAGGGAGCTTCTCTTATTTGGAACAACCTTATTGTATCTTTTCTTTTCCTTGACTTTCTATCTTTTGTTAAAACCAAAAACAGTGCTTCACTCTGCCTACCGTTCTTTCTCCCGCTGCCATTTCTATTGTAAAGTATTTGGGGATGAAGTTCTCAGAGCTTGTAAAATATTGCAAAACAGTGTTCAGAAAAATTGGGCTAGGTCCTAAGCTGGTATAAATTTATACAGCTTTCTTGGCGTCAGTGGAACTAGGTCAATTTACAAGAACTGAGAATTCGGCCCATTCATTGGAATTCTGAACAGTTGTTCAATTCAAACAATTTTGCAATCACTTGTTATTTGGTATTCAGAAGCATTCATGTGGTCAGGATTTTGTTCGCATGGCTGTCTGGGGAACTGCTATTCTTTATGGGTTGGCTGGTTGGTTGGTTGAATTCTAGTTGCTGAGTTTCAACCCCCTACAATCTCTAAAGATACAAAAATTGGATCTGCTCTCATCAGAAATGTTAGCTCTGGGACAAAGAGTTTGGCGAGGGAGTTTACAGGGGGAGTGTGAGCAGGGGCTAGATACACCTAACATTCTTTGCACTTAAAGATCAAAACACCGCTTGATAAAAACAAAATATCAACAAGGGAACAAGCTTCGGGAGTAAAAAGAGAATGCAGGCAGAAGTCCAGCAACAGAGTGGGAGCTACCCAGTTTATTGCACCCAATGCAGTATGTATGATTACCTGCCCTAAGTATGCATTCGGTGCAAGGAGCCCTCAGAGACCGTATATGGACTTTGGAGACCAGGGTGGCTGAGCTGGAGGAGCTAAGGGAGACGGAGAGGTACATAGATGAGACTTTCTGGGACACAGTAGAACTGTCCCAACCCTGGTCTGACTGCCTCTGTGCTGTTGAGGAGGATGAAAGCCTCAGGGAAGGAGAACATCCAACTGGAGCAGAGGAAATGATCCCATAGTTGGGACCCTCCTCCCAGATGATGTTGTGGTATCCTCTTGCACTGAAGATACTTCTCCAGGGGAGGGAACTTCAGTTATTAGGAAGAGACAGGTATTAGTAATGGGCGATTCGATCATTAGAAACATAGATAGCTGGGTTTCCGATGGTCGGGAGAACTGCATGGTGACTTGCCTCCCTGGTCTGAAGGTTGCGGATTTCTCAAGATCTCTAGATAGGCTTATGTGTAGTGCTGGGGAGGAGCCGGTGGTCATGGTATAGGTAGGTACCAACGACATGGGGAAGGATAGGAGAGAGAGGTCCTGGAGGCCAAAATTAGGCTGCTAGGTAAGAGATGGAAGTCCAGGACCTCCATGGTAGCATTCTCTGAAATGCTTCCAGGGCCAGTTAGACAGGCAGAACTGCAAGATGTCAATGTGTGGATGAGATGATGGTGTAGGGAGGAGGTGTTTAGATTTATTAGGAACTGGGGAAGCTTTTGGGAGAGGGGGAGCCTATACAGGAAGGACGGACTCCACCTAAACCAAAATGGAACCAGATTGCTGGAGCTTAAAATTAAAAAGGTCGTAGAACAGTTTTTAAACTGAGGGCTGGGGGAAAGCCAGCTGGTGTGGAGGAGCATGTGGTTTGGACATACCTTAGGGGAGGATCTATAAATGGAGATTCCCTATGTACTGATAAGGAGGAGAGGATGGAAAATGATAAAATGCAGGGAGGATCTGATGAGAAACAGTCAAATGAAAAAAGGTCCCATTCAATTATGTCATGCAATAGGGGACAGCCAAAAAATGACAAGTTTTTAAAATGCTTGTATACCAATGCTAGAAGTCTAAATAATAAGATGGGTGAACTAGAGTGCCTAGTATTAAATGAGGATATTGATATAATAGGCATCACAGAAACCTGGTGGAATGAGGATAATCAATGGTACACAGTAATACCAGGACAGAACAGGTTGTGCTGGTGGGGGAGTGGCACTATGTATGAAAGAAAGTGTAGAATCAAATGAAGTAAAAATCTTAAATGAACAAAATTGTACAATAGACTCTCTATGGAGGGAAATTCCATGCTTGAAAAATAAGAATATACCAGTAGGGCTATATTACAGACCACCTGACCAGGATGGTGTTAGTAACTCTGAAATGCTCAGGGAGATTAGAGAGGCTATTAAAATAAAAAACTCAATAATAATAATAATGAGGGATTTCAACTATCCCCATATTGACTGGGTACATATCACCTCAGGAAGGGATGCTGAGATAAAGTTTCTTGACATCTTAAATGACTGCTTCTTGGAGCAGCTAGTCATGGAACCCACAGGAGGACAGGCAATTCTTGATTTAGTCCTAAGTGGAGCACAAGATCAGGTCCAAGAGGTGAATATAGCTGGACCGCTTGGTAATAGTGACCATAATATAATGAAATTTAACATCCCTGTGGTGGGGAAAATTCCACAGTGGCCCAAAACTGTAGCATTTAATTTCATAGAATCATAGAATATCAGGGTTGGAAGGGACCTCAGGAGGTCATCTAGTCCAACCCCCTGCTCAAAAGCAGGACCCATACCCAATTAAATCATCCCAGCCAGGGCTTTGTCAAGCCTGACCTTAAAAATGTCTAAGGAAGGAGATTCCACCACCTCCCTAGGCAACGCATTCCAGTGTTTCACCACCCTCCTAGTGAAAAAGTTTTTCCTAATATCCAACCTAAACCTCCCCCACTGCAACTTGAGACCATTACTCCTTGTCCTGTCCTCTTCCACCACTGAGAATAGTTTAGAACTAGAGTCAACTACCTCTCAGGTAGTTGAAAGCAGCTATCAAATCCCCCCTCATTCTTCTCTTCTGCAGACTAAACAATCCCAGTTCCCTCAACCTCTCCTCATAACTCATGTGTTCCAGACCCCTAATCATTTTTGTTGCCCTTCGCTGGACTCTCTCCAATTTATCCACATCCTTCTTGTAGTGTGGGGCCCAAAACTGGACACAGTACTCCAGATGAGGCCTCACCAATGTCGAATAGAGGGGGACGATCACGTCCCTCGATCTGCTCGCTATGCCCCTACTTATACATCCCAAAATGCCATTGGCCTTCTTGGCAACAAGGGCACACTGCTGGCTCATATCCAGCTTCTCGTCCACTGTCACCCCTAGGTCCTTTTCCGCAGAACTACTGCCTAGCCATTCGGTCCCTAGTCTGTAGCTGTGCAGTGGGTTCTTCCGTCCTAAGTGCAGGACCCTGCACTTATCCTTATTGAACTTCATCAGATTTCTTTTGGCCCAATCCTCCAATTTGTTTAGGTCCCTCTGTATCCTATCCCTGCCCTCCAGCGTATCTACCACTCCTCCCAGTTTAGTATCATCCGCAAATTTGCTGAGAGTGCAATCCACACCATCCTCCAGATCATTTATGAAGATATTGAACAAAACCGGCCCCAGGACCGACCCCTGGGGCACTCCACTTGACACCGTCTGCCAACTAGACATGGAGCCATTGATCACTACCCGTTGAGCCCGACAATCTGGCCAACTTTCTATCCACCTTATAGTGCATTCATCCAGCCCATATTTCCTTAACTTGCTGACAAGAATACTGTGGGAGACCGTGTCAAAAGCTTTGCTAAAGTCAAGATACAATACATCCACTGCTTTCTCTTCATCCACAGAACCAGTAATCTCATCATAGAAGGCGATTAGATTAGTCAGGCATGACCTTCCCTTGGTGAATCCATGCTGAAAGGGGACCTACACAAAAATGAGGAGGTTAGTGAAACAGAAATTAAAAGGTACAGTACCAAAAGTAAAATCCCTGCAAGCTGTGTGGAAACTTTTTAAAGACACCATAATAGAGGCTCAACTTAAATGTATACCCCAATTTAAAAAACATAATAAGAGAACCAAAAAAGAGCCATCGTGGTTAAACAACAAAGTAAAAGAAGCAGTGAGAGGCAAAAAAGTGGAAGATAAATCCTAAGAAGGAAAATAGAAAAGAGCATAAACTCTGGCAAATGAAGTGTAAACATACAATTAGAAAGACCAAAAAAGAATTTGAAGAACAGCTAGCAAAAAACGCCAAAAGTAATAGCAAATTTTTTTTAAAATACATCAGAAGCACAAAGACTGCTAAACAAGCAGTTGGCCCACTGGACGATCGAGATGCTAAAGGAGCACTCAAAGATGATAAGGCCATTGCGGAGAAACTAAATGAATTCTTTGCATCGGTCTTCACTGTTGAGGATGTGAGGGAGATTCCCAAACCTGAGCCATTCTTTTTGGGTGACAGATCTGAGGAACTGTCCCAAATTGAGGTGTCATTAGAGGAGGTTTTGGAACAAATTGATAAACTAAACAGTAATAAGTCTCCAGGACCTGATGGTATTCACCCAAAAGTTCTGAAGGAACTCAAATGTGAAATTGCAGGACTACTAACTGTCATCTGTAACCTATCATTTAAATCAGCTTCTGTACCAAATGACTGGAGGATAACTAATGTGACACCAATTTTTAAAAAGGGCTCCAGAGGTGACCCTGGCAACTACAGGCCAGTAAGCCTCACTTCAGTACGGGCAAATTGGTTGAAACTATCGTAAAGAACAAAATTGTCAGACACATAGATGAACATAATTTGTTGGGAAATAGTCAACATGTTTTTTGTAAAGGGAAATCATATCTACTAGAATTCTTTGAGGGGGTCAACAGCATGTGGACAAAGGCAATCCAGTGGATATAGTGTATTTAGATTTTCAGAAAGCCTTTGACAAGGTCCCTCACCAAAGGCTAAATAAGCAGTCGTGGGATAAGAGGGAAGGTTCTCTCATGGATTGGTAACTGGTTAAAAGATAGGAAACAAAGGGTAGGAATAAATGGTCAGTTTTCAAAATGGAGAGAGGTAAATAGTGGTGTCCCTCAGGGATCTGTATTGGGCCTAGTCCTATTTAACATATTCATAAGTGATCTGGAAAAAGGTAAGGTGGCAAAATTTGCAGATGGTACAAAACTACTTAAGATAGTTAAGTCCCAGGCAGACTGCCAAGAGCTATAAAAGGATCTCACAAAACTGGGTGACTGGGCAACAAAATGGCAGATGAAATTCAATGTTGATAAATGCAAAGTAATGCACATTGGAAAACATAATCCTACCTATACATATACTATGATGGGGTCTAAATTAGCTGTTACCACTCAAGAAAGAGATCTTGGAGTCATTGTGGATAGTTCTCTGAAAACATCCACTCAATGTACAGCGGCAGTCAAAAAAGCAAACAGAATGTTGGGAATCATCAAAAAAGGGATAGATAATAAGACAGAAAATATCATATTCCCTCTATATAAATCCATGATATGCCCACAAATTGAATACTGTGTGCAGATGTGGTAGCCTCATCTCAAAAAAGATATATTGGAATTGGAAAAGGGTCAGAAAAGGGCAACAAAAATTATTAGAGGTATAGAATGGCTTCCATATGAGGAGAGATTAATAAGACTGGGACTCTTCAGCTTGGAAAAGAGGTGAGTAAGGGGGGATATGATAGAGTTATATAAAATCAAGAGTGGTATAGAGAAAGTAAATAAGGAAGTGTTATTTACTCCTTCTCATAATATAAGAACAAGGGGCCACCAAATGAAATTAATAGATAGCAGGTTTAAAACAAACACAAGAAAGTATTTTTCATGCAATGCACTGTCAACCTCTGGAACTCCTTGCCAGAGGGTATTGTGAAGGCCAATACTATAACGGGGTTCAAAAGGGAGCTAGATAGATTCATGGAAGATAGGTCCATCAATGGCTATAAGTCAGGAGGGGCAGGAATGGTGTCCCTAGCCTCTGTTTGCCAGAAGCTGGGATTGGGTGACAGGGCATGGATCACTTGATGATAACCTGTCTGTTCATTCCCTTTGGATCACCTGGCATGGGCCACTGTCAGAGGACAAGTATCAGAGGGGTCAGAGAATATCAGGGCAGAAGGAACCTCAGGAGGTCATCTAGTCCAACCCCCTGCTCAGAGCAGGACCAATCCCCAACTAAATCATCCCAGCCAGGCCTTTGTCAAGCCTGACCTTAAAAATTTCTAAGGAAGAAGATTCCACCACCTCCCTAGGTAACGCATTCCAGTGTTTCACCACCCTCCTAGTGAAAAAGTTTTTCCTAATATCCAACCTAAACCTCCCCCACTGCAACTTGAGACCATTACTCCTCGTTCTGTCATCTGCTACCACTGAGAACAGTCTAGAGCCATCCTCTTTGGAACCCCCTTAAGGGTAGTTGAAAGCAACTATCAAATCCCCCCTCATTCTTCTCTTCTGCAGACTAAACAATCCCAGTTCCCTCAGTCTCTCCTCATAAGTCATGTGTTCCAGTCCCCTAATCATTTTTGTTGCCCTCTGCTGGACTCTTTCCAATTTTTCCACATCCTTCTTGTAGTGTGGGGCCCAAAACTGGACACAGTACTCCAGATGAGGCCTCACCAATGTCGAATAGGGGGGAACAATCACGTCCCTCGATCTGCTGGCAATGCCCCTACATATACATCCCAAAATGCCATTGGCCTTCTTAGCAACAAGGGCACACTGTTGACTCATATCCAGCTTCTCGTCCACTGTAACCCCTAAGTCCTTTTCTGCAGAACTGCTGCCGAGCCATTCAGTCCCTAGTCTGTAGCAGTGCATGGGATTCTTCCGTCCTAAGTGCAGGACTCTGCACTTGTCCTTGTTGAACCTCATCAGATTTCTTTTGGCCCAATCCTCTAATTTGTCTAGGGCCCTCTGTATTCTATCCCTACCCTCCAGCGTATCTACATCTTCTCCCAGTTTAGTGTCATCTGCAAACTTGCTGAGGGTGCAATCCACACCATCCTCCAGATCATTTATGAAGATATGGAACAAAACCGGCCCGAGGACTGACCCTTGGGGCACTCCACTTGATACCGGCTGCCAACTAGACATGGAGCCATTGATCAATACCCATTGAGCCCGACAATCTAGCCAACTTTCTATCCACCTTATCGTCCATTCATCCAGCCCATACTTCTTTAACTTGCTGGCAAGAATATTGTGGGAGACCGTGTCAAAAGCTTTGCTAAAGTCAAGGAACAACACGTCCACCGCTTTCCTCTCATCCACAGAGCCAGTTATCTCATCATAGAAGGCAATTAGATTAGTCAGGCATGACTTGCCCTTGGTGAATCCATGCTGACTGTTCCTGATCACTTTCCTCTCCTCTAAGTGCTTCAGAATTGATTCCTTGAGGACCTGCTCCATGATTTTTCCAGGGACTGAGGTGAGGCTGACTGGCCTGTAGTTCCCAGGATCCTCCTCCTTCCCTTTTTTAAAGATGGGCACTACATTAGCCTTTTTCCAGTCGTCCGGGACTTCCCCCCGATCGCCATGAGTTTTCAAAGATAATGGCCAATGGCTCTGCAATCACATCCGCCAACTCCTTTAGCACTCTCGGATGCAGCGCATCTGGCCCCATGGACTTGTGCTTGTCCAGCTGTTCTAAATAGTCCCAAACCACTTCTTTCTCCACAGAGGGCTGGTCACCTCCTCCCCATGCTGTGCTGCCCAGTGCAGTAGTCTGGGAGCCGACCTTGTTCGTGAAGACAGAGGCAAAAAAAGCATTGAGTACATTAGCTTTTTCCACATCCTGTGTCACTAGGTTGCCTCCCTCATTCAGTAAGGGGCCCACACTTTCCTTGACTTTCTTCTTGTTGCTAACATACCTGAAGAAACCCTTCTTGTTACTCTTAACATCTTTTGCTAGCTGCAACTCCAGGTGTGATTTGGCCTTCCTGATTTCACTCCTGCGTGCCAGAGGAATATTTTTCCCTAGTCATTTGTCCAATCTTCCACTTCTTGGAAGCTTCTTTTTTGTGTTCAAGATCAGCAAGGATTTCACTGTTAAGCCAAGCTGGCTGCCTGCCATATTTACTATTCTTTCTACACATTGGGATGGTTTGTCCCTGTAACCTCAATAAGGATTCTTTAAAATTCAGCCAGCTCTCCTGGACTCCTTTTCCCCTCATGTTATTCTCCCAGAGGATCCTGCCCATCAGTTCCCTGGGGGAGTCAGAGTCTGCTTTTCTGAAGTCCAGGGTCCGTATTCTGCTGCTCTCCTTTCTTCCCTCGACCATCTCATGGTCACTGCCTCCCAGGTTCCCCTACTAATTCTTCCCGGTTTGTGAGCAGCAGGTCAAGAAGAGCTCTGCTCCTAGTTGGTTCCTCCAGCACTTGCACCAGGAAATTGTCCCCTACACTTTCCAAAAACTTCTTGGATTGTCTGTGCACCGCTGTATTGCTCTCCCAGCAGATATCAGGGTGATTGAAGTCTCCCATGAGAACCAGGGCCTGCGATCTAGTAACTTCCGTGAGTTGCCGGAAGAAAGCCTCGTCCACCTTATCCCCCTGATCTGGTGGTCTATAGCAGACTCCCGCCACGACATCACCCTTGTTGCTCACACTTCTAAACTTAATCTAGAGACTCTCAGGTTTTTCTGCAGTTTCATACTTGAGCTCTGAGCAGTCATACTGCTCCTTTACATACAGTGCCACTCCCCCACCTTTTCTGCCCTGCCTGTCCTTCCTGAACCGTTTATATCCATAGCCATGTTAGTCTGGATCTGTAAAAGCGGCAAAGAGTCCTGTGGCACCTTATAGACTAACAGACATATTGGAGCATAAGCTTTTGTGGGTGAATACCTACTTGGTCAGATGCACACAGTGGAAATTTCCAGAGGCAGGTATAAATATGCAAGCAAGAATCAGGCTAGGGATAACGAGGTTAGTTCAATCAGGGAGGATGAGGCCCTCTTCTAGCAGTTGAGGTGTGAACACCAAGGGAGGAGAAACTGCTTTTGTAGTTGGCTAGCCATTCACAGTCTTTGTTTAATCCTGAGCTGATGGTTTCAAATTTTCAGATGAACTGAAGCTCAGCAGTTTCTCTTTGAAGTCTGGTCCTGAAGTTTTTTTGCTACAGGATGGCTACCTTTAAATCTGCTACTGTGTGTCCAGGGAGATTGAAGTGTTCTCCTACAGGTGTTTGTATATTGCCATTCCTAATATCTGATTTGTGTCCATTTATCCTTTTACGTAGGGACTGTCCAGTTTGGCCGATGTACATAGCAGAGGGGCATTGCTGGCACATGATGGCGTATATTACATTGGTGGACATGCAGGTGAATGAACCGGTGATGGTGTGGCTGATCTGGTTAGGTCCTGTGATGGTGTCGCTGGTGTAGATATGTGGGCAGAGTTGGCATCGAGGTTTGTTGCATAGATTGGTTCCTGAATTAGAGTTACTATGGTGCGGTGTGAAGTTGCTGGTGAGAATATGCTTCAGGTTGGTGGGTTGTCTGTGGGCGAGGACTGGCCTGCCTCCCAAGGCCTGTGAAAGTGAGGGATCATTGTCCAGGATGGGTTGTAGATCACCGATGATGCGTTGGAGAGGTTTTAGCTGAGGACTGTATGTGATGGTCAGTGGAGTTCTGTTGGTTTCTTTCTTGGGCTTGTCTCACAGCAGAAGACTTCTGGGTACATGTCTGGCTCTGTTGATCTGTTTCCTTATTTCCTCATGTGGGTATCGTAGTTTTGAGAATGCTTGGTGAAGATCTTGTAGGTGTTGGTCTCTGTCTGAGGGGTTGGAGCAAATGCGGTTGTACCTCAGCGCTTGTCTGTAGACAATGAATCATGTGGTGTGTCCGGGATGGAAGTTGGAGGCATGAAGGTAGGCATAGCGGTCGGTGGGTTTTCGGTATAGGGTGGTGTTAACGTGATCATCACTTATTTGCACCGTGGTGTCTAGGAAGTGGACCTCCCATGTAGATTGGTCCAGGCTGAGGTTGATGGTGGGGTGAAAACTGTTGAAATTGTGGTGGAATTCTTCCAGGGTTTCCTTCCCATGGGTCCAGATGATGAAGATGTCATCAATGTAGCATAGGTAGAGAAGGGGCATGAGTGGACGAGAGCTGAGGAAGCGGCGTTCCAGGTCAGCCATAAAAATGTTAGCATATTGTGGGGCCATGCGGGTGCCACTGGTCTGGAGGTATATATTGTCACCAAATTTGAAATAATTGTGCGTGAGGATAAAGTCACAGAGCTCAGCAACCAGTTGTGCTGTGGCATCATCAGGGATACTGTTCCTGACAGCTTGTATTCCTGTCAGAGTACAGGATACTGGGCTTGATGGACCTTTGGTCTGACCCAGTATGGCCATTCTTATGGTCTTGTGTTCTTAACTGGTGAGAGCTAATGCTTTTGTACATAATGAAGTAAAAGAAAAGCTTATAAAATCAACCATTGTAAGTATACAAAGTATCACAGAATCTTTGGAAGAGGAGGAATAAATTGACATAATTTCCTGTTTATTAAATGCCATTACCACATTTAGC
Organism: Eretmochelys imbricata; assembly: GCF_965152235.1. Classification (NCBI taxonomy): domain Eukaryota; kingdom Metazoa; phylum Chordata; order Testudines; family Cheloniidae; genus Eretmochelys; species Eretmochelys imbricata. The sequence goes on along the minus strand of NC_135579.1, from coordinate 14,792,206 downwards.
CCCCACCCTTAAGTATTCTAAATTCAGTCCATATGCTTTTAAAAATCTTCCCCAATTATATCATTGTCTGGCTCATCTGGAAGAGTCATAGTGACTCTGATACTGCCCTGGGTCTAGGTATTATAGCGTGACTACCATATGCAGTAGGAAGAGTACATACAATTTTTAAATAAAGATTTTTCTCCTCTTATATTAGCAAATCCACTCAAAATTGCAGTAGCAAATCTTTGACACTGAAACCTTGTCATTAAGCTTCCAGACTCTCACATGATTCCTAGCAAAACTAAAACTTAATCAAGATTCTAAGATTATTTTGTAATATTTTTTCCAAGATTATGCCAGATCTTATTAGCATTATTAAGACACAGTGAGCTCTCTTTTAAGTGAAGATGATAGAATAGCTCCTGATGACATTCTTATCAGGTAGTGCTATCCAAAATAATAAGTATTTTCCTCCTTTTGTACACAACTGTTTGGCAGGTTTAAAGGTAATCAGATTACTTATGTGCGGCTATCAGATTATATGCCAAAATGCAGTTTAAGTAAGAATTCCTAATGCTTTTCTTCCCCCGTACCCGCTTGTCTTTGTCATGTTTTACTGAACAACTAAACCAAGGCTGCTTTTTATGGCACTTGTCAATATTACAATTACATGATTGTACATTTATTTAAAGGATGAATAAGCAGTAGTAGAAAATAAAAACCAAATGAAGTCGACCTTTCATGAGAAAAATAAAACTCTGAAAACCACATCCTTAAGATTCAAAGTAACTTGGGCTTCTTAAGCGTCTCTGGTTTTCATTACTATTTGTACTGCAGTAGCACCCAAAGACCCCATTCAGGATCAGAGCCCCATTGCGCATAGTACTATACAAATATATAAGCTGACATTGGCTCTCTGAGATGTTGCTGATGTCATTAATCCCATGGAAGTGCAACTGAACAGACACTCCCCAAATACCGGAGATTAGTAAACAGTGTCTCTCTCTGCTTTCTGTTTTATTTAGTGTTTGTTGTGGCTCATGTGACAATTCCAAATCAACCAAGTCATGAGCTGCAGAGTGTACAGTTTGAACAGTCCCCCAAGATCAAATTAGCATAAGCAGAGTAACTCTGCTCTTTCAGGGCTCACTGCTCTGTCTTCTCAGTCACAAGCGCCTTTTGGACTAGTTACTGCTCTCTTCCTTTGGAGAGCAAACAGACCACTTAATATATATTCCTCTCAAATAGCTGTTGAAGGATGTGGTCCTTGTGCTCTGATCAGCTCGGTCAGTCAGCAAGAGCAATGGCTTTCCCTCACCCCAGACAACCTGAAGAGGAATTCTGAACCTCTTGGAGGACCCACAAGACCGAAGTAGAATTTATATTTGATCCAGTGAGAGCAGCAGCTGGCTTCTTAGGCAACCACTAGTTGCTTGAAAATGTCTTTTCATTATTTATAGGGCTAGTGTGCTGAAATCAGGGCAGACTGGGTCTGGCCTATGATGTGTACCTCACATGCTCCATCACAAGACACAATATGTAAGCGATCAAAATACCTTTTGCAGTATATATGCAGGGCACATATATGCCCAATGTCTCTTTAAATTGGGCACGTTAAAAGAATAACTCTGAGGTTTTTTATTGCAGAATTTGTAGCATCTATCATTTATGGGGAAATGTTCTGTCACTGTATCAAGATATTGCCAGGCCTGCTATGCCTCCAACCCTTCAGCAGTTTTCCCGAGAATGTACCATTAGTGACGGGCTCTGGGCCTCCACTTTGCCCAAGGAGGACCCATGCAATTCTGCTACTCTGAGACTGGGTTGCTGCATTCCTAGAATCTTACAAATGTAGGGCTGGAAGGAACCTCAAGAAGTTATCAAGCCCAGCCCCCTGCATTGAAGCATGACCAAGTAAATTTAGACCATCCCTGACAAGGGTTTGTCCAGCTGTGATGTTGCACCCCATAATGCTTTATAGAAATATGAGTGTAAATAAGACATAACTGGAGTGTGTTTTATTCTAGATATGCCGTGTAACATAACCTTTGCAAAGATATGATCTACTGAATATATTCATCCTATTTGTATGCATGTATCATTTTTATATCTGAAGTTATGAGCATTGGCTCTATGCTTGTATTTAAAGTGTTTGCTGTAGGAAGCTCATAAGACAGATTTGGTCAACATACTGTGAAGGGGTTATTCAAGTAATTGGGAGTACTTAACTAGCAATGGACTTTGGGAAATGCCAATCCACATCTGAGCTATCCTGGGAACGTTCAGACTAAGAAGTAAACAATGGTGTTGGCCTGCAAAATGCTGAATCATTCATAGACATGTGACTTGCCCAGGTGGCTACAGACTCCATCTTGTTGCTGTGATTTTGCATAAGAGAACAAAGGGGGCTCTGCCCACAAGAGACAGACTATATAACCCCCTGCATAATGACAGGTTTCAGAGTAACAGCCGTGTTAGTCTGTATTCGCAAAAAGAAAAGGAGTACTTATGGCACCTTAGAGACTAACCAATTTATTTGAGCATGAGCTCATGCTCAAATAAATTGGTTAGTCTCTAAGGTGCCACAAGTACTCCTTTTCTTATAACCCCCTGGAAACCCCTCCATTTTGTCTTCAGCTGGCTCAGAAGATAGCCTCTCCACCCCAAAGAGATGCCTGAAAGAAACTGGAACAAAGGGCAGTAACTATGGGGGTGTGAGTGATTACTGGACCCAGACTATAAAGGAATCTAGTCTGTCAAAGAAGCTTATTGGAACATCTCTGAGGGTGAGATTTACCTGCATTTAGTTTCCTACTGTATTAGGTTTAGACTTGCATGTTTTTGTTTTATTTTTCTTGGTAATTTACTTTGTTCTGTCAGTTATTACTTGGAGCCACTTAAATCCTACTTTTTATATTTAATAAAATCACTTTTTATTTATTAATTAACCCAAAGCAAGTAATTAATTCCTGGGGGAGCAAACAGCTGTGCATCTCTCTCTATCCATGTTATAGAGGGCGAACAATTTATGAGTTTACCCTGTGTACGCTTTATGCAGAGTAAACCGGACTTATTTTGGGGTTTGGATCCCATTGGGAACTGGGTTTCTGGGTGCTAGAGACAGAAGCACTTCTTAAGCTGTTTTCAGTTAAGTCTGCAGCTTGTGGGGGACGTGGTTCAGACCTGGGTCTGTGTTTGGAGCAGGCTAGCGTGTCTGGCTCAACAAGACAGGGTACTGAAGTCCCAAGCTGCCAGGGAAAATGGGCTCAGAGGTAGTCTCAGCACATCAGGTGGCAGTCCCAAGGGGGTCTCTGTGACCCAACCCGTTACACCAGCCTATTCTTAAAAACCTCCAGTAATGGGAATTCTACAACCTTCTTTGGAAGCTTATTTCAGAGCTTACTTATCCTTATAGTTAGAAAGGTTTTCCTCATAGCTAACCTAAATCTTACTTGCTGTCCTACCTTCAGTGAACATGGAGAATAATTTGTTATAGTCCTCCTTATAACAGCCCTTAACATATTTGAAGACTTACCAGCTCTACCCGCAGTCTTCTGTTTTCAAGGCTAAACATACCCAGTTCTTTAATCTTTCCTCAGAGGTCAGGTTTTCTAAACTTTCCATCACCTTAATTGCTCTCCTCTGGACCCTCTCCAACACATCCACCCACCATTCCCAAGGTGTGGTGCCCAGAACTGGACAAGTACTCCAACAGAGGCCTCACCGGTGCTGAACAGAGTGGGACACTATGACACTCCTGTTAATACACCTCAGAATGACACCAGCCTCCTTCGCAACTGTATCAATTGTTGACTCATATTTAATTTGTGATCCTTTATAACCCCAGATCTTTTTCAGCAGTCCTACCACCTACCCAGTTATTCCCCATTTCATAGTTGTGAATTTGATTTTTCCTCTTAAGTGAAGTACTTTGTGCTTATCTTAACTGAACTTTACTTTGTTAATTTTCAGACTAATTCTCCCATTTGTCAAGGTTGTTCAGCACCTCTGTTTCTCATCATGGCTCCTTCAGCAGGACCAAATCAGCCTGGACCCCTGTTATAGGCTTACCTTCTTGGGAATTATGCAAGCAGCAAATATTTGCAGGGACACAAGTCAGCCTTTTCAAAACAAGATGTTATTTAATAATCAACAGGAACACAGTGTTCAGGGTCATTGGATTAAAATGGTAAAGAAAAGCCTAAATGCATAACTCTCACCTAACCTGTCAGCTTCCCCTGGTTTGGTTAGGAGAGGCCCTCTTTGCACTGACCTGAAAGGCAGGCTGCATGCCTGCAGCATGGCACCCAGGCCCTGCCCAACTGTTCCAGATTGGAATCTCGTCTCCCGCTGGGAGACCAAGTTTTGTATTCAAGTCCCTTAACATTTGTGTCCTGTGTTTCAAGTCCCAGCCATGCTGTTTTCACATGTAGCACCCAGGGGAGGGGTTATGGTCAGACAGGTAATTGCCCATCCATATTCCAAAAAGTCCCCTTGGCCAGCAGTTGTTAAAACATTAATGGCCCACTCGTTGGTCTCCACCGTATCTCCAACGTAAACTTATTCACGTATTGATGATTCTTGATAGTTTGTTCATACCAAATCAAACATATCTATGTGACCCCCCCCACCCAGTTCATTCCCCTCTTCCCTGGGTTTGTCTCTCCAAAGACGTGATCCCCTTGAAACCGAGAAGGTAGCAATACAAAAGGGAATGGGTAAACCAAGTCACACATAATTTTCATAAAAATAATACCGAAATGTCCCACATTCTCCATGTACTGTTTCCTTTTCCTTTAAGCAGTGGGAGGAGGGCTTTAAAGGTTCTTGTACTGGAAGTGTTCTAGAATGATTGGAAACTGTGGTGAGCGTGTTATTAATCACCATGTTTAATAATACAAGAACCTAATTGAGAACTGTGAAAAGCTGGAATCAGGGATTGCTGTGGCTGCTCCAGAAAAGGCTCATCATGGATTAGGGAGGCTAACGAGAATGTAAGGGAAGAACATCGAGAGAAAGAGCCCTAAAGGAGAGTAACCACTGGCAGCATTCTCCTGAGAGTCAATCTGTGAGTAGTGAGGTAAGGCAAGAGGTTGCTGGTCACTGAATGAAGATACCCATTCTCTGGCCTAGGGAGAGAGAGTCCTTTGTCCGAAGTCTAGTGCAAATGTTGGTTGAAGTGCTGGAACACATGGGCCTTGTTATAGGGAGTTCCCTGTGACGAGAACGGTATGTACTGGGATGCTTGCTTATAGTACTCCGTATTTTCCCAGCCCATATCAGCACAGAATTCCCAACTCCAGAGCAAGTCATAGCAGCCCAGCTGATGAACTGAGACTGGATCGACCAGACACTGTGGGAGGTATGGGGGGAACAGGACACCTGAGAAGCCCTTGTAATTAATATGGTGATATGTTTCAATAGCTATAGCAGACATGTGCCCCTGTACCACAGTGTCCTTCCCCATTCTCCCCCTTTCCCCTCCAATATCTGTGTAACAGGCTGTTTCCCAGGCTGATTGTATGCACACCCTGTTACATCTCAGGATTAGTGTTCATGTCCTGATGCCATTGTTGTTCCACCAATACTGCTGCATGGCCATTACTCTGGAAAATCAGGCCACTTAGGTTTCTAAATATGGATTTAGGAGTCTAAATTTGACATCCAGTTTGGCTCCTATTTTACCCCATATGTTCAAACTTCCCCACTTGTAAGGTTCACTCAGTGTTATCTTTGGGATATATTCTGTGTTACTCTATTGAACACCTTCCCCCCTGCCCCCCCCTCCCCCCAATATCTAACCTGTGTAATGGTCCCTTTCTCATCTTCCTTTGTAGAGTGATAGCCCACGCTGGGATATGTATATTTTAGGTATAGCTATAATTTTCTGCTCAGAGTCTTAAAAAAAAATTGTGGAGAGAGAAAAAAGAGGGATTTCTACTTGGAAATAAAGATGTTGAAGAATTATAGTTTTAATATGTATTCCTCCATCCAGCCTGTACATTCTGCCATTCCGCCTTGTTTCCATCTGTTGGGTAGTTTCCAGTAATGAGCTAGGATCAATGCCAATTAATATTGTGTTTTCTATATTACATTATGATATTAATATCAAGCTTTTCCCAGGAATTATTTATACTACACAATGACTCCGTAAACAGTGGCCCCCTTCCTGATAATTGTTTTAAATCCAGTCACCAATGCCAGATGTTTATAGGTGGTATTCTAAGAGCGCTGTATGTATTTTGCCTTCAAGAAACAATGAATCACATACAATAAGAAAAGATTACATGTGAGTGAGGGATTATGTTAATACATATCTTTATGGCAAGAGTTGCATCTGAGGCACCTTGAGCCTACTAAAGGGGCATCATCTATAGGATAGACATTAGCACAGCTAAAATAAACCAATGGACCAGATTCTCAGCAGGTGTAAATCAGCAAAGTCTATGGGCCAGATCCACTAGCTAAGTATGATTTGGGGAATGTAGAAATATTCAGACATAAAAACAATTTATATACAATGGCTCCACCAGAATCAAGATACCTGAACAAACAAACGTAAAACAGAGTTTAACTGTGTGATTGCAATTAATCTGAGATGGCTGCCAGGTGCATCAGCTGTATCATGGACATTATTTTATTGGCATGTCTAGATTTTTGAATTGGTCTTATGGGTGTTATGATTTAGTGCCATGGAGAGGAGGATGGGGAAAAACTATATTGCCTACAGGGGAAATATGGAACAGCCTTTCAGTGGAAGCGGTGGGGGCAAAAGACATATCTGGCTTCAAGACAAAGCTTGATAAGTTTATGGAGGATCTGATATGATGGGATAGCCTAATTTTGGCAATTAGTTGATCTTCGACTACTAGCGGTAGATATGCCCAATGGCCTGTGATGGGACGTTAGATTGGGTGGGATCTGAGTTACTATGGAGAATTCTTTCCTGGGGGTCTGGCTGGTGAGTCTTGCCCACGTGCTCAGGGTTTAGTGGATCGCCATATTTGGAGTCAGGAAGGAATTTCCCCCAGGGCAGATTGGCAGAGGCCCTGGGGGTTTTTCGCCTTCCTCTGCAGCTTAGGGCATGGATAACTTGCTGGAGGATTCTCTGCACCTTGAAGTCTTTAAACCATGATTTGAGGACTTCAATAGCTCAGATATAAGTTAGGTGTTTGTTACACGAGTTGGTGGGTGAGATTCCGTGGCCTGCGTTGTGCAGGTTGTCAGCCTAGACGATCATAATGGTCCCTTCAGACCTTAAAGTCTATGATTCTATGATTATCGTCATGTCGTGAGCCAAAATTAAGGAAAAGTTGGTTGGTTCTGCATTTCTGTAGGCAGGTGCCTATCTATGTTTTCACATAACTACATGTCACATGTACTGAACTTTCTAACCCCGGAAGCAGAAAGTTACTCCTGTAAAGCTACAGGTGCTGATTTTGTCCTAGTAACAGAGTAACTGTTGAACATTGTGCCGTATTCTGTGTTACATTCTGTAACTAAAACCATCCTATTAAATTAGAGAAGTGAACCTGATGGTAGCCTATATTCTGTTTATGAGTCTGTTTACATGCTGTTTTTTTGTTGTCTGGATAGCAAATACTGTAACTGAAGACCACTGAGTATATTATATTTAATAATTACATACAAAAGCGCTATGTTAAAAGAACATTATTAAGGTTGCAAAGTCAAGCATTCAAAAGGTTGCCTTAATTTGGCCGCCTTGTGCGTACACATTATGATGCAGTGTTTAATTACATGATCACATGCTAATTTTTTGCACATTACTGATGCCTCATTCAGTACACAGAATGGTCCTGCTCTTGGGATGAATCATAGCTGTGACTTAATTCTGGCATTTCCTAACTTTTGAGTGCTTGACTTTGCAGTCTTAATCTTTTAACATAGTTTTTGTGTGTATAATTTCATAGGTTTTAAAGAAAAGCAAACTCAAAAAATGAATGCCATCATGGCATCATATTGACATGGTTCATTGGTGGGACTGGAACTTTTAGATCATCATGTAGACTTCTGCCACATGAGTGAACAGAGTTATTTATAGGTTGTCATCCACTCTAGATCAGCATGAGAGGGGGATGACACACTTTGACAGTGGGTTTCACAGATATTTGCTGCCAGCAGAGGAATGGCGAGACTCAGAAATTTGAGGTTCCATTCCAGGATCTGGAGGGGAGTGTTCTCTAGTAGTCACAGACCCTTCTGCCTGTTTTCCCCCCGCCTCAAGCTCATCCCTGTCCCATTCTTCTTGGCTAGCCAGTCTCTGTCTCTACTCTTCAGGCTTCTCATCCCAGTACCTGTCTCATTGCCCAGCCAGTCCTAGCCTCCCCTTTGAGCTGCTCTGAGTCCCAGACCTGGTCTACACTATGAGGTTAAGTCGAATTTAGCCATGTTAGGTCGATTTTATAATGAATGCATCTACACAACCAACCCCATTCCGCCGACCTAAAGGGCCCTTAAAATCTATCGCTGTACTCCTCTCCAACGAGGGGAGTAGCGCTAAAGTCTACCTTCCTGGGTCTAATATGGGGTAGTGTAGATGCAGGGGTGTGCAATTCAATGGTATTGGCCTCCGGGAGCTGTCCCAGAGTGCTCCAACGTGACTGCTCTGGACAGCACTTTCAACTCCGATGCACTAGCCAGGTACACAGGAAAAGCACCAGGAAATTTTGAATTTCATTTCCTGTTTGGTCAGTGTGGCGAGCTCAGCAGAACAGGTGACCATGCAGTCCCCCCAGAATCGCAAATGAGCTCCAGCATAGAGCAAATGGGAAACACTGGATCTGATTGCAGTATGGGGAGAAGAATCTGTGCAGGCAGAACTCCGATCCAGCAGAAGAAATGCTGATATAGATATGAAAATCACACAGAACATGGTGGATAGAGGCTACAACGGGGCACACAACAGTGCCGCGTGAAAATTAAGGAGCTCAGGCAAGCCTACCAAAAGACAAAGGGAGCAAATGGTCGCTCTGGGTCAAAGCCCCATACATGCCGCTTCTATGATCAACTGCATGGCATTCTAGGGGTGGATCCTACCAGTACCCTAACACTCTCCGTGGACACCTGCAAGGTGGCAGCTTCATGCTACATAGATGAGGATTTTGTGGATGAGGAAGAGGAGGAGAAGCAGGAGGAGAATGCGTAGCAGGCAAGCGGAGAATCCGTTCTCCCCAGCAGCCAGGACCTTTTCCACACCCTGGAGCCAATACCCTTCCAGGGCTTATTGTTCCTGGACCCTGAAGGCGGAGAAGGCGCCACATGTTATGAACACGGAAGAAGTCAACCCCACATACCATTTGGCTTACCATGGCTGCCCGGAAACCAAATTCTGCTGCCCAGCTGTGTGTGATGTGTTACCATACCAGCAGGCGCTCAATATGAAAGGCACAATGCGACCTTGTACCTAAAGCACATGTGCTGTCTGCTGTCAATTGCTTGATTCACTGTGAAAGAGTCTCACATTTTTGAGAACAAAAGGATCTTCTGTAAAGTCTACTCTCCCCTTTTCCCTCCTGCAACTGCAAATGCTGCTTTGCTCCCCGCATCAACTCCGTCCCTGAGGTTATCGCAGATTAGAAGGCAAAAAAACGCACTCGCGATGACATGTTTTCAGTCTCATGCAATCATCCCGCACAGCTGAATACATGGAGGCATTTAGTGGGAGAGGCCAGGAAAGCACACAGTGAGCATGATCAGAACATGCAGGAGGAGATGCTAAGGCTAATGGGGGAGTAAATGGACATGATGAGGTATCTGGTAGAGCTGCAGGAAAGGCAACTAGAGTACAGACCCCAGCTGTATCCATTGTGTAACCACCTGCCCTCCTTGCCAAGTTCCATATCCTCCTCACCCAGACGCCCAAGAATGTGTGGGGGCGAGGGGAGGCTCCGGGCACCCAGTCAATCCACTCCAGGGGGTGGCCTAAGCAACAGAAGGCTGTTATTCAAACAGCTTTGATTTGTAGTGTGACTACAACAAGCAATGTGGCCTTGTCCTTCCTTCCTCCCCCCTCCCACTCTGTTATCAAACCCTTTGTACACCCAGGCTTCCTTTTATTAATCAGCGTTGCCAGTGATCTCAAGTTTTTTTTAATAACTAAATAATGAATGGATTCAGAGCAATAGGGACTTTATTTCCTGTCCCAGCTGTGGTCGAAGGAGGGAGGGGGATTGGCTTACAGGGAAGTACATTCACCAAAGGGGGCAGGTTTGTGTCAAAGACAAACACACACAACTGTTACACCATAGCCTGGTCAATCATGAAACTGTTTTTCAAAGCCTCTCTGATGTGCAGTGTGCCTTGGTGTGCTTTTCTAATTGCCCTGGTGTCTGGCTGTTCAAAATTGGCCACCAGATGATCTGCCTCAACCTCCCACCCTGCCATAAATGTCTCCCCCTTACTCTCACAGATATTATGGAACACACAGCAAGCAGCAATAACAATGGGAATATTGCTTTCGCCGAGGTCTAACCTACTCAGCAAACTGTGCCCACGCTCCTTTAAATGTCCAAAGGCACATTCTACCACCATTCTGCACTTGCTCAGCCTATGGTTGAACTGCTCCTTACTGCTGTCCAGACTGCTTGTGTATGGCTTCATGAGCCATGGAGCAAGGGGTAGGCTGGGTCCCCAAGGATAACCATTGGCATTTCAACATCCCCAACGGTAATTTTATGGTTTGGGAAGAAAGGTCCTTCTTGCAGCTTTCCGACCAGCCCAGAATTCCGAAAGATGCGAGTGTCGTGCACCTTTCCTGACCATCCCACGTTGATGTCAGTGAAATGGCCCTTGTGATGCATCAGTGCTTGCAACACCATTGAGAAGTACCCCTTGCGGTTTATGTACTCTTTGGCAAGGTGGGCCGGTGCCAAGATAGGGATATGCATTGCATCTATTGCCCCACCACAGTTAGGGAACCCCATCGCAGCAAAGCCATCCACTATGACCTGCACATTTCCCAGAGTCACTACCCTTCTTAGCAGAAGGGCATTTATTGCCCTGGCTACGTGGATCACAGCAGCCCCCATGGTAGATTTGCCGAATTTATTACAGACTGACCAGTAGCAGTCAGGTGTTGCAAGCTTCCACAGGGCTATTGCTACTCGCTTCTCAACTGTCGGGGCAGGTCTCATCTTGGTATTCTTGCACTTCAGGGTGGGGGAAAGCAACTCACAAAGTTCCAGGAAAGTGCCCTTACGCATGCAAAAGTTTCGCAGCCACTGGGAATCATCCCATACCCGTAACACTATGCGGTCCCACCAGTCTGTGCTTGTTTGCCAGGCCCAGAATCGGCATTCCACTGTATCAACCAGCCCCACTGCCACCATGATGTCCCAATTGCCACAGCCCGTGCTTTCAGGAACGTCTGTGTTCATGTCCTCATCAAAATCGTCCTCCTAGCTAGGCTCTGCACATACTGCAGGATAATGCACAAGGTGTTTACAATGCTCACAACAGCAGTGTGCAGCTGAGCAGGCTTCATGCTTGCCATGCTATGGTGTCTGAATGCATAACCAAGGAAAAAAGGCATGAAATGATTGTTTGCCATTGCTTTCAAGGAGGGAGGGAGGAGACTGACAACATGTACCCAAAACCACGCGCGATAATGTTTTTGCCCCATCAGGCATTGGGAGCTTCATGCAAAATTCCAGTGGACAGCGGGGACTGTGGGATAGCTACCCACAGTGCACCATTCCGTGAGTCAATGCTAGCCACGGTATTGAGGACGCACTCCACCGACCTAATGCACTTAGTGGGGACACGCATGATCGACTGTATAAAATAGGTTACTAAAGATCGACTTCTATAAAATTGACCTAATATTGTCGTGTAGGCATACCCCCAGTTTCTCCCTTTCACCCCACACCCAGTTCCAGTATCCTTGCCCAATCAGACCGACTTCTCATGCCCAGATTAGCCACTGGGCCAATGAGTCCCATGACCAGGGGCCCTGGTCAATTGGGAGACCCCAGAAAAATGGGTGTCCCTGCACCCCAACCCGCTCTGCCTGCTCACCCTGTGCTCCTGCTGGGGAGTGGGGTCAGGGCACAGGGACTTGCCCAGCTCCGCTCACTCTGCACTCCTGGCAGGGACTGGGGTCGGGGTGCAGGGGTTTGCCCTGCTCTGCCCGCCCAGCGCTTCGGAAGGAGAGTGGGGGAACCCCCCAACCGCACTCCCTGGCAGGAGTTCCGGGCAGAGCAGGGTAAGCCCCCGAACCCTGACCCCATTTCCCCAGCAGGAGCGCAGAAGGGGTGCTGAGGAGCCCTCACTTCCTCTGGGCCAGGGAGCCACAAAAGCTTAATCTGCCTCTGCTCATGCCCCAAATCCTTATTCCCACTCTCCTTGATCAACCAGTCCCAGTGCTCCCTCCAGCTCTGTGTCCAATGTATCTGTTCTTCCCTTTCCCCCTACTACCTCTGGCTTCCAGTCTCAGCTGCCCTCCTTGGAAGGCCAAGTCACATTAGAAAGCTAGCAGGAAAACAAAATAACTAATTTACACTGAATGGAGTCTTCAGTAGATCCCCAGCTCCCTGGGTTTATGTGCACTGTGGGAATTCTCCCATCCTATCTTCTCTCACTCTCAGCATTATGTTGTCTCTCATACATTGACTGTCTAATCCAAAGTGAAATTCCCTTTTGCTGTTAATATCTCTCCTTTTTCACTGTATAAGAAAGCAGAAATTACTACAGTGTTCTACAGCATGCACCTAACTTGTAGAAATACTGAGTTACACTTGCAAAATCATCTTCAGTCACTTAGAACTTACTGATCAGCTACTTATTTGGAGTGGTGTCATCCATACCAGTATTCAGTCCCTGGCCAGACCAGGAAATGTATTCCTTAGGCCTCACCATCCTCCTATTTGAAACTCCTGAAATTTCTTGTCATGTCAGTCTCCCGCCCTCTGATTAACCTCCTTTTCCTTTTCTGAACTAGCAGATCAGTGGGCTAGACAACAATCTGTTCTGTCAGGCTTTTCTAGGCATTCAGGGAAATAGTTTTGCTTCTAGCAACTGCGTAGACTCTGAGAAGAATTGAAAATGTGCAACTTGTGTAAATTCATGTGAACAGGCACTTTGCGCTATAATTTTGCTTCACAATTGGTGAAAGATGGAAGGGCATGTAGCACACAGGAGTAAAAACTGAAAAAACAAGATCCTGCTTGATGATAACATGAATGACCCACTTCTCTCCGCCCTCCCCTTCTCCCACTTTACAACATGGGACACTTCAATCACATTTTATGTTCTAAAATGTAACAATACTCTTACTAGTTGCTGCAGGCCCTGTAAATGGGCAGCACTCAGGTGATTTCTATAGTTGCAGTAATGAGGTGCTCTCCGGCAGAAGGCTTGTTTCTGACAATAATGCCTTACGGTCAGGTGGTACGAATGTTGGTGAGTCAGAAGGTTAAAGAGCTCTAAATAAAGCTACATGGAGGAATCTAGCTGCAGAGAAATGAATTCACGACCAAAGCACTTTGCGTGCCAAACACTGTGGAATCTACAAAAGAATTGGAGTTGAGTCTCTTCGAAGTTCTCAAGGTGTCAGTCAGATTTTAGTTGTAATTGCAGCTCCTGGAATTGCCCATGTTATTTTTGGAAGAAAAGGGACCATTTATCTTTCACCTGGGTTCAAATCCGTTGAACCAGCTGCAGTGATCTTTTTCTCTCTACTCCTTTGCTATTCTGTGGAAAGATTAATCTAAGATAGCCAGCCTCAGTCCAGTGTTCAGCTGTTTGCGTGTTCACTGATCCCTGAGGCTGAAAGCCAGCTACAGTACAGTGTAGAGGACCAGGCTCAGTGTCTTCGACCAGGCTCAGTGTCTTCGACAGAAATCAAAAGGGAGGTTTCTTATCGCTGTGGGGATTTGGGCCAAAAATTTCGTATCTGGGTCCCTAATGGTAAAGTCTTCAATCCACATTTGGTCACCTAACGAACTTTGATATTTTGGAACCTAACATGATTTGGTAATTAAATATGGATTTTGGAGCTTGCCTTAAAGCACCCAGGTAGAAAAATGTTGACCTCTGTTCTTTACATTTACATGCCTCCTCCATGTTAGTAAGTTAGTGTGGTACATTTCCGTTCTTGAAACAAATCCATCAGTTACCCTGATAGGAGAGTCATGTATAATGAAGGAACCAGTACATCATTGTCCTGGCCAGCATGTCAAGGACATCTCCTCCCATTAGATAGCATCAGGTGACTTCCGGCAAACATAAATATGTAATTCAAAAAGGGATTTAAAATAACTAAGACAAACACAAAATTATTAAGCAATCAGAGCAGCTTACTAAGCAATACTCTGTTTTATGTTTCTCAAATGCAGCCACCGTGGCCACATGCGGCCACCAGGGGCTTTTTCTGCCGTCTCAGCCTCCTGGGAAGTGATTGGGGAGTGCGGGTGATGATTGGGGGGTGGGGGGAGGGCAGAGCAGCAGCCCTTCCCCCTGGGGTTGCCAGCAGGGGTTGGGCCCTGCCCTCCTCTGGAGCCACAAATGCTGGAGGAGCAGGCAGCTGGTGTGAGTTCCCCTCCTTCCCGGGCGGTGGGGCTCAGGTTTCCAGCTTCAACCCTGGGATGGCGGGCAGCAGTCTCCATCCCCTGACTATGGAGCTTCGGGCTCCAGCCCCACTGTCTCCTCTGGTCCCGGGCTCTGGCCACGCGGTGGACGGCTCAGTCCCCCAGCTGCAGGGTTTCAGGCTCTGGCTGTGGGGCCACGGAATCCAGCCTCCAGCCGCACAGCACTGGTGGGCCCCAGCCCTGGGCTCACCAACCTCCCCCATGACCCCTGGCCCACGCTGCATCCTCCAACCCCGGGTTTCAGCCACACGCACTGTTCCCCGGCCATGTGGTGGCAGGCACCAGGGCCCGGCCCCCAGCCACATGACAGCGGGTGCCTGCCGGCCTTGGGCTCACCACACCACACCATCCCCATTGCCCCTGGCCCTCGCTGCCTCCCCCAGCCCCTCATCCCCCCATTGCTTCTGGGCCCCGCTGCTTCCCGCAGCCCCCATTCACACACCCTCCCGCCAGCACCTCCTGCCTCCCTCAGTCCCCCATCGCCCTGGCCCCCGCTGCCTCCCTACCCACCTCCCCATCCTGGGCTTAATTTGTCCCCCGGCTTGCCAGGGCTGAGTAAGTCTGTTGTGAAAAGTGATATTTGAATGTTTGCTATTATCACTTTTCTCTGTCTCCCAGCTAGCTAGTCTGCTGCTGTGAACTGTGATATTAACAAACATACAAATGTCACTTTTCACAGAAACAGACTTACTAACAACAAGTCTTTAAAACCAACAAGAACAACAACAAAACAGCAAGGAAAAAAGCAAAAGAAACCAATCACCAAAGACAAGAATATGCAGAGCACCTTATTTGTTTCTATTCTGTTTAGGTCCAGTAAAGAATAGAGATAACTGTATGTTATTTTTAGTATTGAGTCTGCAAAAAAACCTATATAAATAAATTGCAATGAGTGGGACATGTACATGTGCATATTTAGGAAAAACAAATAAAGTGTATTAAGTATTTTAAGAAAAATTGTCAGAGCAAGAGTTGGTGGCCACACCTGAGGCCACCACAAATTTTGTTGTGAGAACCCGATAGGACACTGGAGTGTGAGGCAGAAGCTCTGGTTCTTATTCCCATTTCTTCTGTTGTTTTTTGGTGTGACCTTCAGGATGTCACTTAGGCTCTCATCCATAAAGGGGATGATAAAAATGCTTATCCCCCTTGTAAAGTGTTTGAGGCATACACAGCTACGTATTATTATTAATTACTAATTAGAAAGCCAGAAATTGGTCTAAAGACAGACCAATACCTTCCCTACCCATGATTAAGAAACAAAGCTATGTTCAGGTCTCTAGAGCTCTCTGTGCCTTTGTGATGCTGTCCACATTTTAATAGGCTATTTAACAACGAAGAAGCTTTAGCTGGGTTTTACGTTTCAGCTTTTAGAATAGAGACCGCTTAGGTCAGCTGCATGCTAGGTCTTCTCTTGTGGCCAGCTGTGAATAATAATTACTAAAATAATAATTTGCATGTATAAAATGCTCAGTCTTCTGAGTACTGAGCCATAAGTAAAAACAAGACTTTCAAAAATGGTAACATGAGCCAAACAAATGTACAAGTCATGCTACAGATACTCCCCACTGGCCAGGTGTCCCCTGCCAGTCTGTACCATCGTTGCTGACACAGTGTTCACTCCCCTCCACCCTACGCACCAAAGTGGGTTCAGTGTGAGAGCATATATGTAACGTTTTCAATAGCCAGCAAATGGTGCCTGAGTTACCAGTGACTGACAGTGTTAGAGGTAGTGTGGCCTCTCCCACCCTTTTGTGGTCCTTGTTAGCAGCTCAGACTGCTCTTCTCTTGTGGAGGAAGAGGGAGGGGAAGGCTCCTTCCTTAGTTTTGGGGTCTTGAGATGCAGTGGCTGGATAACAGGCAGCTGATGCAGCTGTCAGCAAAGAGCATCTAAAATATTCATTATTTAGGATGAAAGGAAGCCATCCCCTATTTAGTTATCAACACTCCTCATTTTCCCCCTACCAATGCTTATATACATGTTCTCGCCCTGTTGTTAAAATGAACAATATTATATTTCAAGATGCATTAAATACATTTTATTGTAGTTGCTGAAGAAAATTCCTGCTGTTTGAGTGCTGACAATGTGTCTGATTATCGAAGTCTACAAGTTCCCTAACACCTAAAGTGACTCATCTAAAGCAATATGAAGAGAGGAGTACATCCGAAAGTTCCCACACATTGAGGGAAGACTGTTTCAATGTCGTAGTTTAAATGCGTTCTTAATTTTTCCAGTGGTTATAAAACCCTCATAGAAGCGTGAAAATACATGTCATATTCTTTTTCTACTGATTTTGTCCCAATATCAATTTCCTCCCCATACTCACCACACTCAAGTAGAAGCTAGCCTCCTTTGAGGATAAGCATCATCAGTGATGTCAGCATGAATGTGTACAGTTCTGTGCAGTAGTTCTACCTATCTGTTTTAGAATCAGCAGAATAATTTATATTGGTCTCCTTTTCAGCATGCCACTAAGCAAACCTCCTTTTCAGCATCCGCAACTCTACGGCAATGATTAATTGCTATTTAGATGTCCAAGTATATGATATTTGAATGCAATGCTGGTATTTTAAATATCTGAGGCCATTGTTTTCAGCAGTGATCACTAATCTTGTATGGTTCAATTTTTGGGTGCCTAATTTGCGACAGCCTTATGCCTCTGAAAATTGGTTGGATACCCTCACATTGAAGCACCTGTTTAGTAAATGGCTCTGCAAGTTTGGCTCCATGTAACTTAAATGGCACTCCCAAATAATTGTGGACATTTGCACCCATAAATTTGCAGGCAACAAACAAAAAGCTAGGTTTTGAAAAAATTGATCCTGGAAGCACAAAACATTATTTTTGGAGGCCCTACATTTTCTATTTTTAAATTATTTTGAGTTCAGATTAGTGGCTCACATGTCTATAAAGTGCATTCCCTATCAGATTACAGCAATTTAATGGTTGGTTATACTTTGGCATTGGCATCTTTATTTATCTTTGTTATGGTCACAATGATTGAATGACACCATTTAATTTCCTTCTGGTTTAATATCTGAAGAAGCTACCTAAGCAGAAATCCTCCTAACTTTATTAATAGAGTGTAACTAGTATCTGTTTCACATACTAATATTTTTGGTTTGTTAAATAGATAACCCCTTTAGCGGCTGTTCCAAATGAGGTTAATGAGTCTGAGAAAACTGCCAGTTAAGGGACTTTTTATCCTGTACCTCAAGCAAGCAAGATTTTAGTGCAGCCAGTTCTGGGTTCAAATCCTGCTGGTAGCCCAGATGGGGCTGGTTATATGTATAGATGCTAGTGACAGAGAATAGCGACCTGAGGACAAGCTTTGGTTGGAAGTAAAAGGTATTACTTCACCTATCTTGTCTATCTCAGTGACAGAGAACAGTATTTTCACGGCAGTTGGGCCTGAGCCACCAAACTGAGATCTGAATTTGGATTTTGACCACCTCAATGTTCTGAGCTTGTTATGATCTAGGATTTTGGTTTTGCTTCTTATAAAACTATAGGGCCAGTGAAGTTCATATCTGGATCTAGGTTTGGTATTGAAACACAACCTGTTTCAGGCCTATACTTAATCTCTGACTAACGGTATAATACAGTAGGAATACCAAAAGGATAAAGGAAGAACCAAAACCTGAATTTTAATTCCTAAAAGCTTAATAATGAGTAAGCTGTGTATCACCTCATTAAAGGTATGTTGACAGTTTTTCATGCATGCTCTCCCTGTATATGTTGTAAAGATTCAGTTCTATTATATTGGTGCCCGTTTATGTCCATTAAGTTAATTGCCATAAAAACACATAAATATAACCTTTATAAAGATGCGGATTCAGATAAAAATGCATATGAATACTGTTTTAATACACTATCCCTGTAGTGTCTGGGAATGAAGATCAAACTACCTGTGATCTTAAGATACATCTAACTCCATCAGAGGTTTAATAGCTGCCTCCAGATATAATTTCTACTATTTAGAAATGATTTTTCTTTGTATGTTTCCAATTTTTTAAAAAAATATTTGCATTCTTTATATATGGAACACATTGATTTTAATTTGATTTTTCTAAGCTATTTCTAAAGAGCCCATCAACTTATATATAGGCCTTGATATCTATTCTTAATTTATTTTTAATTTGGAACATTTGTCCCAACAAACTACAAACTCAGTTGCCATACTAACTGTTACAGTGCTTAGTTTTCGGTGATTTCCTCCCAATTAATAGACAAACCAATAGATCTCCTCCCAATTAGTAGACAAATTAATAGACGTATGATTCTGTAGCTGAGACACTACCCACTATTGCTCCAGATCAGACGGAGTCCCATGCTTGAGAGCAGTGCTTCTTAATACAGCTACAATCAAAAACCACATGACTATAGTTCCTATCTTTTGGCAAGACCAGCACAAATCATCAGTTTGCAGCCATTCAGAATGTGTTAAGCATACTGAGCAACACAGACTGGACCCATGCTGTTCAAGAGGCTTCAGTAGTCCATTACATGTCCCTGAGATGACCACATATATGTGTTCCTGTTCAAAAGAGTTCCACTTCAGAGAACTAAGTATATTCTCTCCTGAATAATGGGTTTATGTGTGTAACAGACATTAATACCAAGTTGGAGACATACCTTTTCATTTTGCAGTCCCTAGGGGCCTAGTAAAACCCTTTAAAGTCAGTAGACTCCTATTGCCTTCACTGGGCTTTGGATCAAGCCCCAAATGCATTATCTCAATGCCAGCTTCTAACAACAGATGGCACCTTACTCAAGTTTATAGAACCAGAATGAAAAAAGCATGCGTGAAGAATAAAACAAAACATAAATTTACTAGATCATTCCCAGCTCATCATTACGCTGCATTCATATGACTATTGACGAGGTTACTTGACTGATAGACAGGCAGAGCTGCAACATAATGGAATCTTGACATGCAGATACACTTGGAGAGTAGTAATTGTTTATTTTTATTTATAAAATCTATATACACTAGGACAGCTGCATGCTCCCTCTGCTTCCCTTCCCCAATATTTGAAATAACACGATCCACAATTACACTAAATTACTAAAATTCACTATAAAGAACCTTACACTCATAATTCAGTCCCACGCAGTTAACAGATCAACACGTCCCCCAGCCCAGCTTTATCCTTACCCCTCCTCCTTTGCTGAGCTTCTTAGCACCTGCACAATGTGCCGCAGGTGGAATGTGACCAGGATTCATCACCGAATTTTGTCCGCTGGTTGGATCATTCGCTTCCCCGGCTTCGGCTGAGTACTGACGGGGAGTGCAACATGAACGCTGATCCATGCCCCTCCGATGAAGAAGGGAGACCAAGACTTGATTAGTTGTATCATTGGTCAGGGCCACTTAGTTCTCACTTCTATTATAGATTTTACAAAGTAGAAGTGAAATGGACA
Source organism: Eretmochelys imbricata (assembly GCF_965152235.1). Lineage (NCBI taxonomy): Eukaryota > Metazoa > Chordata > Testudines > Cheloniidae > Eretmochelys > Eretmochelys imbricata. Next base: position 14,772,193 of record NC_135579.1, on the reverse strand, counting down.
TACCCAGGAACACAGGGTATAATTATCTTTCTTACACATAAGTAACTTCTGTTAATATGGATGCAAGTTAACACATATGCATCATGGGAGAACTATACCCTCAAAAGATATACTAGTTTATAAAATAAAATGTTTCAGGAGCTTACTCTAATTATCTAAGAGAACTATACTCATCAGTGTTTATCTTGTTATCAAATTAAATCCAAATAAAAGGGCATTCTGCTTAACCAAAGAGAGTGTTCCATATAATATAATTTTTTTTGAGCTGGCGTTTTAGCAAAGCTAGCAATGTTTTAAGTCCTGGACAGTATTTGTGCATTGCATTACATCAGTTATGGGCAGGCACACATTTAAATAGAATTTTAATTCAATCTAGCCAGAAGAAAGTAAGGTGCATGTGAGCACACTAAAAAAGTACTTCCATTCATTTTCTTGTCACAGAAAAGGAGGTGGTTAAGAATAATGCCACATAAAAGAAATGATAACCAAATAATTTGGTTTAAAAATACCCAACATTTAATTTTAGAAAAAGAAAATAGTCACAAATGGATCCAAAAACGAATTCTGACTAGATGATATTCCCGCAGACATCTGGAAAGGGAATATAATCTCATGGATACAAGCCTATAAAATGAATGTCTTTAATACAGTAAACACGATGACTATGTACCACACAGTTGTCCCTACGTATTTTGGGTTCTGTTTGGTGGTTACTCAAATACATAGGGATTAATCAGAGGAAAGAAATAGAAAGAAGAAGTAGAAATGGATAGGTAGACTTATGGATGCCTGGTCAGAGAGATGGTTTATGTGTTCCTTGTTAGGTGAAATTTTGAGACTATTATAAACTTAGAGACCCTCCTTGGTGTAGTAAAATTAGTCCAGAGTATTGTGTCCATACTGCGTGTTTTTGGCTATTTCTAGCCTGCATTCATTCATTTAGGGCCTGATCCCAGAGCCTGTTGAAGTAAATGGAAAGATTCCCACTGATCTCAATGAGCATTGGATCAGGTACTTAAAGGATGATCATGACCTTTCCCTGGTATCAAAGAGACTCTAAAGATGATCAGTGCTAGTCTTTCAAGGTATACTGCAACTGGAATGTATTTATTGAGACCCAGAAGGCACAAGCTGACTACTGAACTTCTCCACCATACCAAAGCTTTGAAAAGGATTAATATGAATGTTGATGACTGTTCAGTGTCATTTCATGTCAGGAGCTGCAGAGAGTGAATTCATATGCTTGGGTAGAAGAGAAAAACAAAATAAGAGGGAAAATAAAATGATATTAAATAATAGTAATAAAAAGTAAATTAACAGATAGTAGTAAGACACAGCCTTTATTCCAAACAACATACAATCTAAACAGATTAGACAGACAAATGATGGGAGAACAGAAGTATTATTGCCCTTATTTTATAGATGGGGAATAGAGATACAGAGAGATTAAGTAATTTGTCCAAGGTTACTCAGGAAGTCTGTGGCAAAGCCAGGAACTGAATTTATATTTTCTGGATCCCTGTGTAGTATCTTAACCACAAGACTATCTTTCCCCTCTAATTCAAAAGAGAGGATGGATTTGGGTGGCTTTTTTGACCTTCAGCCATCCTAAAATGTTCACTTTTCCCAAGCCCTTCCAGAGTGTGCTTCTGGGTGAGTCTGCATCACACCAGCAAAAACTGCTGAGAATATATTCTGTCTTAACGCTATAAATATCTCTGAAAGGGAAAACTCCCCTGGCAATTAATTCCCTGTTGGTCTTCATTCACCTACCCTGCTGAATAGCGTTTTTCCCCACCAGGCACACTATTTTAATTTCCTGTAGAGCTTCCAGAGCTGTGTTGCCCAATTAAACCTTAGCAGTTGTCAAGAATGGCTGTACTATAAACCTATAGATCAGTGAGGTGTACAAAAATGTAAAGCTAAATGGATTACTTTATGCATCAGCTTTAAGCTTATAATGCTAGGATGGTTCTAGTTAAGACACAGTGTCTTTTACTCAGTGTTGTTAACATAAATATCACCACCACGTACAAGCAATCTTAATTCACAAAAAGACAAGTCCACATGAACAGGTTACTATCAGTGGTAAATCAGTTTCTTACATTTAGCCACCCACATATGAAGTATGGCCTGCTTTACATGGGCATCCTGGGTACCTACATATATAAAAATACCTCATGCCTACCAAAACTCGTTCTGAAGTGAATTAGGATGCATGAGTTAGTAACTTCTTAAAACTGAGGTGTTACTATCAGAGATGCTAACAAACAGTGAAATTTTCAAAAGTGCCTAAATGTCTTTGACTTTCCCATTTACTTGTTTGGTAGGTATAAGGACTTGTGCTCCTAAGGCACTTATGAATATCCCATCCAGAACCCTTCTGGTAGCATTGTCTATCTGTGTCACTATATTATCCAGCAGAGCTTTTGCCTAATTAAAAGGCAGCACAAAGCATGTTATAATTTTTCTGTGTATAAATTATCCTCTTCTCACTTACTCAAGATTTACACTGGTATAATTTCACTCATTTCAATAGTTACTCCCAATTTACACCAACGAAGCACGATCAGAATCAGGCCCAAAATATAGACAGGGCTCTTTTGATATCTTAATCTACATATGCTTTCTAAGCCATAAAAGATTAAACTGACTGTCTCCTGTTTTGCCTTACGATGATTGCAGTGTGTAAGCCTGAAAGGTTACTCAGTTAAACAGGTGTTCTGTCCTACTCTGCTCTGTGGTCTTGATTTGCTTTAGTCCAGCTTTAATACAGCTACATATTTCCTTATTTCATGGTACCATTTGAGGAGAGCTTGACCAGGATTCAGTTGGTCTCAGGAAGATGCAGTAAAAACTCTCACAAAAGTTTTCTTGCCTTGCTTTCAAACCAAAACCATCTGGAGTCCTGGATGGTTTAGCAGTAGCACTAGCAGCAGGGAAGCCTGACATTAATCAGCTCCATCCTCACTTGACCCTGCCAGTGTTGCCAAGGTTGAAAGAGTTGACTATGGAGATTGGAAAAGACATGAAAACAAAACAAAATAATAAAAAGTGCTCCTAGAGCATTCCCACTCTCCGGCTTGTTGGAATTTCTCTTGCCTTAAAAGTGGAATTACTAATGCCATTATTGCAGTAGCACCCAGAAACCCAACCGGCTTAGGGCCTCATTGGGCCAGGCACTGAACAGGCATATAGTGAGGCAGCCCCTACCCCCAAAATCTTAAGCTCAATGGCCGCAATCCAGCAATTAAGCACATGTGTAACTTGAAGCTTAGGAGTAGTCGCGCTGATGTCTATACTTGTTTTGGGGTTCATAACACAAGACAGCCAAGGTGGGTGAAATAAACAAGGAGTGTGTGGGGAGAGGAGGACAAGATAACAGTAATAAAAGCATGTTTTAGCATGGACTAGCTAGCACATTGTAATGTTTTTCATCCTACAAATTGTATTACTCAGGCTTGTCTACATTATCCACTAGATCAACGGGCAGCGATCGATCCAGCAGGGGTCAATTTATCCCATCTAGTCTAGACGTGATAAATCAACCGCCGAGCACTCTTCCGTAGACACCGGTACTCCACCAGTGAGAGAGGCGCAGGTGGAGTCTTTGGGAGAGCATCAGCTGTCAACTTACCACAGTGAAGACACCGTGGTAAGTAGATCTAAGTACGTCGACTTCAGCTAGGTTATTCACGTACCTGAAGTTGCGTAACTTAGATCAACTCCCCCCACCCCTCCCCCGTAGACCAGGCCAAAGGGTGATTCCTTAGGGCCTGACCCTTCATGCTGATCACTGGGAGCTGAACTGCTCATTACCATGCAGACCTGGACCCTTACTTGGTAGGCATATGCTCACTACTGATAAATGAAGATGGGCCTAATTTGTTTTGCTTTTATTCCCACCACAGGTCTGAGTTGAGCTGTGCACTATCTGGTTAAAATCACACACTTGTATTTTCCATCTTAAACTGTGAGTTCCTTTTCCAGGGAAACTTGCCAGATATACAGTCTGGACTGCAAAAGCCCTAAAAGAGGAAGACAATGGAAGCTGCAGCAAGTAGCAAAGTAAGAAGGAACAATCTCAAACATGCAAGCTGCCCAATTCCGTCCTGGTGTTAGTGGTTGCAATTTCATCAGCTAAAGCCAAGTTTTACACTTGCTTACAACAGGGCTGACTTTGGCACCTCATAGCTCCAAAATATTTAAAAATCTTCAAAAATTCACTAGTGGGCACTGTTAGTATATAGGCCTGTTTGTTAGCCTGCAATAGGATTTTGAGTTTCACCAGAGACTTCCCTTCTCCCACTCCAGCTCCTCCTCCACCAGTGAAGATTTGTGAATTGGCAAAGGAATTTAGATTTCAAAGTAAAGTCCTGACCCCATCACATAAGACCTCTTTTACGCTGACTCGCAGCCTGGAATTGGAATTTTTGTTCCTGAATTAAGTGATGAGAGATGCAATAGGGATGCTGAATGCACATTCTGAGTGTGTAGGGTGCAGCATAAAAGAATCTAGGCACTTTCAGTGCATGTATAGCAAGGAATTATCAAACAGCATACTTCAAAGGAGACAAATACAAGGACTATTTTAACACTTGCCAAGTAACCTACAGTAATTCCACCCATCACCCTGGGCCACGTTCTAGTACCAACTAAGTCAATGGCAAGACTTCCAGTGACTTTAAAGGGGCAAAGATTTGGCTCAGTAATTTTTTAAAAAATTACTTATAAACAAAAAAGCAGTACTGAGCAATTATTAAAAAAATAAATCTTATGCTGGCCCTCTCTCCCACCAGCAGCATCTGCTCCAAACCATGCTATAAAATTCCAATTTGGATGTCCCTAAGGTTCAGGGGGAGGAAGAAAAGTTTACCATACACATTTCATGCAGCAACAGAGGGCTAAATCCTGTCTTTTGAATGGATTTGAGTTTGATGTGAATAGCTTGCACAGCTCTAGTCTACATAGAATGTTCTTTCTCTCAGGATTCTCTGTGCTATAGTGTTCTCTGCATTGTTGGGTTCTCTTATCTCTTTGGGGGATTTCTATACTAATTAAGGGTTCTGTCTTCCAGGGTTCGTCTCTGACTCATTTTGCACTGTATCCTATAATATTAGATGAAAAATGAGATGATGAACCAGACTGTGGCTGCTTGACTGCCACAAACAGAGGAACTACCTTCTTGAAGCACAATATATGAAAGTTCATTTTCATTCCCCTGCACCATGAACTAATATATTTGGGAAGGAGGAAATATTACATGAAGCAACTGTTTTCTCTTGAACCCCTGTCCTTGGTACTGGAGGACACAATGGTGAGTACAATTCAGTCTTGGTTTGGTCTTTTGTATACTTACCCATCCAGTAAATCTCACCTACATACACTACCCCTATATAGAATTTCAGATATGGCCAGAAGAAGGAGCAAGGACAGTGGTAAGAAATGGAAGAATGAAGTAGGCTATTAGAAGGAATCTTCCCCCCTGTAGGGGGATGATCCCATTAGACCTCTCTTTTTGGTTTAGAAAAAGACACTTCTACTAATTCCCTGCCATCCTACCCGAGACACTCAAGAAGTCAAGCAAGAAATTGCAAACATTGCTACTCTTCTGTCCAGTGAATAATGGAAGGGTGGTTTAGTGTTCGCATCCCAAGACCAAAGACCAGGAGATCGAGGTCCTTTTCACAACTCTGCCATTGGGCTCCTGAGGAATCTTGAACAGGTTACTTAATCTCAGGTTTCCCCATCTGTATCTGAGGAAAATATTATTTACCTACCTTACTGTAATTTTGGAAGGCTTTATTTTTTATTGTTTGTGAAGCACTTTGAAATCATCAGACAGAAAGTACCATGGTAGTACAAAGTATTTATCACGGAGCACGTGTGTTTCTAGTGGGGTCCCAAAAGGATCAGTTCTTGGCCTTATGCTATTTCATGTTTTAACAATGTCCTGGAAGGAAACACCAAATCATCACTGATAAATTTTGCAGATGACGCAAAGATTGAGGAAGTAGTAAATAATGAAAAGGACAGATCACTGGTACAGAGTTATTTGGTTCTCTTGGTAAGATGGGCACAAGCAAACAATGTGCCTTTTAATATGCCCAGATGTAAAGTTATACATCTAGGACTAAAGAATGTATGCCATACCTACAGGATGGGGGATTCTATCTTGGGAAGCAGTGACTCTGAAAAAGATTTGGGGGTCATGGTGAATAATCAGCTAAAAACATGAGTTCCCAATGTGATGCCATGGCTGAAAGGACTAATGCTCTTCCTGGATGTATGAACAGGGGAATTCTGAGTAGGAGTAGAGAGATTATATTAGCTCTGTATTTAGCATTGGTGTGACCACTCCTGGAATACTGTGTCCAGTTCTGATGTCCACAATTCAAGAAGGATGTTGATAAATTGGAGAGGGTTCAGAGAAAAGCTATGAGAATAATTAAAGGATTAGAAAACATGCCTTATAGCAATGTACTCAAGGACCTCAATCTGTTTAGCTTCACTAGATATGGTTTAGGGATGATTTGATCACAGTTTGTATACCTATATGGGGAACAAAAATTTGCTAATGGGCTCTTCAGTCCAGCAGGCAAACGTATAACAAGATCCAGTGACTGGAAATTGAAGTTAAACAAATTCAGACTGAAAGTAAGACACACATTTTTAACAGTGATGTTAATTAACCACAGGAAAAATTTACCAAGGGTAGTGATGTATTCTCCATCATTACACATTTTTAAATCAAGACTGGATGTTTTTCTACATGATATTCTCTAGTTCAAACAGACATTATTTTGGGGACGTTCTCTGACCTATGTTATGCAGGGTCTCAGACTAGATTATCACAGTCGTCTTTTCTGGCCTTAGAATCCGTGAATCATCACAGCCAGTGTAAGATAAGAATTTTAAATGTACAGCACAGCTGATCTGAGAGTGGAAGAGAACTGAGGTGCCCAATGGAAGGTAAATTATAGCTCCTCAGGTACATTTTCTGCATCATAGCAGCGGACTGAATATGCATTAATTTTAATCAACTGTAGTTCTCCAAATCTCACTTTAATAAAGTTCTCAGAATGTTATGGAAAAACCTTTTCTCGGGTGTATTTCAGCAAGTTTCCCATAAACTTACCGCAGACAAGTTTAGAAAGTATAAAACAGCAAATTGTGCCTAAAGCTGCAGTTCCTCTTTTTTTAAATGTGTCTTTGAAACAAAATATTAGATAAATGAGATTTCTCCATAATCTGCATCATACTAGCAAAATTGAGGTTCTACCCGCATACAAATGCTGCATGATCATAACTCTCTGTGAGTCTTAGCAATTAAGTAGCCCTCTGTTAAACTGAGGTTTCCACAATCATTAAACCCATTTTAATCATCGTTCACTTGGATAAGGACTGTTTTTTCTCCTGACTTGATGGCTTATCAAAATCTACCCATGTTTTAAATGTTGCATATCGGATGACTTCCCTGGACTTCTGATTCAAAATGTTGGGAGTGATTTAAGTTATGCTATGCAGTCTGCTAACTGCATACTAGAGTAAGCAGTAATGGGAACTTGTAGTTTGGGAACTCAGCAGTTCGCCTCCAAAAGATGGGATATCATGTAGGACTCAGGTTAATTTAGTAATGGGTAGATTTTTCAAAAGTACCTAATGGAGCTAGGCACCCAGCTGCCATCAAGGAGATTATTTGGTGAGACTAAGCGATAACATGGAAGGCTATTTTAATGTATTTTGTGCCTCATGTTTGGTCTGGCAGAGCTGGTAGTTTAAAGGAATACGCAGTGTAATATTGCCAGTCACCTATAGGACTCAACTGATGAGATGTCACCTAGTATTAGAAGTTAGGGGTTAGAGTTTACATCAACTGCACAGAAAAGTGATAGGTGGAGATCGCTAGAAAGTTGGGTGAAAGAGGAGATTGGTGCAGACACAGTCTGCCCTAATTGGCATTTGGTTATTGATCAGACTGGAGGAGAATTTGAGGGAAGGAGTAGCATATGGAAGACAATGCCTGTCCCCCATGTGCACAGTTTAGCAGTTCCCCGCTTAGATTCCCCCTGGTCTTGTAGTGGCATGCAAGGGAGAGGCTAGCAAAGTAGCTCCTTGGGAGACCGAGAGGGGAGAATCCCACAGAGACAGCACACCCAGCTGGCAGAGGGAGGGGCTGAACACCAAGCTGGTGAGGTTTTTTCTCTTTACAGTCAACAGGGTGGAAAGTTAGTTTTTCAGGAGACAACATGAAAATCATGTGGTCTGTTACTCATTTCAGTGGGTAGTTTAAAGGGGGGAGGTGCAGAGTCCACTCATTTAGACTGATAGGAGGTTGGAGCAGTTTAGATATCCTGGTGATGAGCACAATTTGAAAATAGAAGTAGCTTTCCAGGTAGTTATATTTGATACTAGCAGGTAGGTTGCATTTGTTCCAGAGATGAGTGATGGATCTGACTGACTCAGAGATGTGAAGGATTTTAATCTTTTCGTAATGAAACGGAAGGTGAGGTGATGAGATCTCGATGGGTGTGAAAATGGGAGACAGCATTGACTTTGAAATGTAGGGAAGTGCTGAGTCACTTTGTGTTGAGCCATGTCCTGTCATAGAAAATATTTTCCAACCCCTGGGTCAAGGTGATAAAGCCTTTACAGAGATAACTAGGGAGAGGTGGTGCCATTTCGTGGATATATCACATTCAACAAAAATTTGGTTAGAACAAGAAATTGAAGAAGAGTTTTGATTTTCCCATTCAGAACGTCGGTTTCATTTTTTAATTTTAGAGAATAAAATATAAAAAAATGTATAAGTCAAAATTGGAACAAAATGTTTTGATCTTATCAAACAAAATGTTTCAATCTACCCCAAACAAAGATTTTAACAGAATTTAAATGTTTACAGAAAATTACCAAATTATTTTTTCATTTTGGAATGAAAGGCATTTCAAAATTGTGAAACTCCCCCCGCCGCCCCCCCCCCAATGAAAAATCTGGTTCCCTCACAGCTCTACTCCAGATCTCCCGGTGGCTGAGATGCTTCCCCAGCAGCCTGGGTACCCGCTCCCTGCACTGAGTCTGGAGAGCAGGGAGCAGTTTGCATGCTAGCACTGTGGAGTAACTGTGCTGATGGGTCAAACCAGCTTGATCTGAGCACCCCATCCTCCAGTTCTGAAAACCCAATAACAGTGCTACACTATCACAATTTTAGAAGTGCAAGAATTACCTAAGGAGAATCCGTTTCTCTTGCTGGAAAGCTCCCACCACTCTCATTCCTTCTACCGTAAAGAAAAACATGGGCCTTTCTCTACATTGGGAATTCTGCACCAGTTACAGCTGGCATAGCTGCACTGGTGCTGGTCCCTAATGTAGACAGGCAAAGCTGTAAAAGACATGATGTGCACCAATGCAGTTTACCCTGGTTTCCAGGAGGGATAAACTGCACTGGTACAAATCACAGCTTATCGCAGTTTAGCCTGTCTGCTATACAGGTTTGCCCTAATGCATCTCCATCAAATGTTGAAACCCCCAGTCTAACCAAGACATTTTATTTTATTGTCACGGCTACCAACTCCCACACTTTGACTGGCAAAGGAACAGCACATGTGACTTCACCACTGGCCAGCCCTAGAATGCTCTGTGCCTCTGCTCTTTCTGCAAAGCCCTTCTCATACCCAGCAGCTGAGAGATTAATTTTCTGAGACCAGCACGTTCAGGAAAGGATGGAATAACTTACACCCCCAATATGCTTTGTCCAAATGTGCACCACACACCATGAAGACCAACTTGGCTCTCTGTTCTCTTGCATAGTCCTTCGCCGTATATGAAGACCTGAACGTTTCCAGAGGCGCTGAGTCCCTACGGCTCCCATTGGCTTCAGGTGGAGTTTAACTGCTCAGCAGCTCTGACAATTGGGGCCTTTAGGAGCATTCTGGTGCATTGCTGCTGCAGGGCACCATATTTGGGCAATTTCTTTGGACACGGGTTAAACCACCAAATAAAGTTTTTCCCCTTCCCATCCCCTCTTTCCCCTCCCACTCCCCCTTGCTGCCTGGGCTGCTAGGTTTCCAGGGGGGGGAGGGGGAAATCGCTCATGTGCACATTAGTGAGCCCTACCCAAGTGGGATATATTGCCCCCTTTAAGAAGAAGCCAGAGGTCCCAGAGGAAGGGGGATTGCTAAAAATATCGTCCTATGCGGTGGGAGTAATTGACAAGCATGCTGTGCCTTGGAGCAAGCGGAGTGGTCGAGTCCCTGCTGGTGCCACTGTCTCAGTCACTGCAGTGAATGTGCTGCAGTCCTCCCCCTCCTTCCCCCCAACCCCCCCCCCACACACACACACACTCAGTCTCTTCAGGCTGCCCATGCTGCAGCCAGATCCAGCAGGCATGCTCACCTTCTTCCTAGTGTCTGGTGGCTCCATCTGGCTGTTTATGGGTAAGTGCTGCTCTAGCTCTCGCCATTCCTCCTTGATGTTGCCTTTTCAATCCCTTTCTTGGCATTTATTACTATTCCCTCCCCCCTGTTCTGTATTATTTTTCATCCTCTCCTTTCTATTATAATCAGAATTAGGCTGCATGAATGTTATATCAGCAGAGGGGATGCTGTTTCGGTCCAGCAAGAGAGAAATGACAGCTCAGGACCTTTACAAATTAGGCCCTTTGTGAAATAACCTCTATGCATTTGTCTTTACTCTGTTTCAGCTACTCAGCACGTTCATATCTTCTCTCTACCCTTCCCCCCCCCAGCAGTACAGTAAGATTATTTCTGATACCTTTAGAGAAAAAAGAGGCAGAGAGAAACATGCAGTTAAAAGCTGAGATGGTTTAATCCGTAGATGAATACTTAATATAATGCTGCATACATGTAATCTGAAAACTGCAGTGAAATATTAATGCAGCTTGATAAAGTAATTATAGCTGTGTGCTCAATTGAAAAGATTACATAATTCCTCTCCTCTGATCTAGCTGACTTATTCAGCTAGGTCCATCCTATATAATTTTGTTCAGATAGGGCTTTTTTCTCCTTATCATGTGTGTATGAGTAATGGGGGTGTGTACATATCCATATAGGTATATATCTAGAGAGTAGAGAGAATATATGCCATATTGCTTTGTTTGAACAAGCAATGACTTAAAGAGTGTCAGATCAGGCCAGAAGAATTACTGCATTCGTGTAATAGGTGTTCTTCTCTTTGGTACTTAAAGGCTCAGCTTTAAATGGTTGTAATCTGCTGCATAGATTCAATATTGAGTACTCCAAATGTGAGGGGTGGGAGGGGGAGGGAAAGAAGATGTTTCTAAGGAAAGGTAACTTCTAATATTTGTGCTTTATTTTTCTAACTAACAATATACTTTTCTCTAGACAAATACAGTCATCCATTAGGAAGAAATGCAAAAAGGGAATGGTTTTAAAATGTAGCCTCTCTCTGCAGCGTTGGGTTAGATGTTCGAGCAAAAGGCACCAGAAACAGCATAGCTTGCAGTCGTGGTTAGTGCTCATATTTACTCTGCTTCTGTGGTTTCATTTTAGGAAAGGGAATATTTTAATGCTGAAACAAGTGAGTGCCTAATATCACTAGTCTAAATTTTGCTCTCCTATATATGCTGGCTACTTCCATTTAAATTGGTGAGCTTTTGTATCCTTATACCAGGGTCCTTAATCTGTTCCCATTGAAGTCAATGAAAAAACTGGCCCAGTGCTGAATTTGGCCCAGTGGAAATTGCATTTGCATATCTGAAGGCAGAATTTGGCACAGTGACTTCAGGTAAATATATAAGGCCATACTAGGGCTGCACTTGTTTCATAGGCCCAAAGACTGCCCTGAGTTACACTCCTGAATTCACTGGCGTAGAACAGAATTTGGCCTGTGCAGTGAAAGCACATGCTATGCAAGCGTCTCTACCCCGTTCTCCGCATCATCTCCTATACTAATCAGAAACTGGGGGTTGGACTCCACCGGTTTGGGCATTTATTTTGCTCAGTGGAGGCTCGTGTCCAAATGCATTTCACTTGTGAGCCATTCGATTTGAGCCTGTGTCCATAGAGGCAAAAGTCTGCTGCCTGAACTCACTATGCCCTGTAATCCCCATCCTATTTTACTTTACCATGTGGAGGTTGACTTTTATACAACATTTTGACCTCAAATGAATACATTGCCTTTGAAAGGATGAGGCAGCTTTGTTGCCACTTCGCTGATACCACTATGGAGAAGAAGCAGAAGTGGAGATTCATAGTAATCACTAGTAAGCTCATTTGTTGAAAATGTATGTTGGAAAATAGGTATAAATGTCTGAACTGCATCGACCATAGTGGCTTAGCACTGGGGCAGCTGCATCATTGCTTGCTGTTCTGTAATTCATATACTTATTTTTCTAGCGTGGATCCACCCTCTAAGACACCACTTTCAGAAAAAGGAAGGATTAGCAGCTGTGCTGATTTACGTAAAATGCTGCCTATTACCATCCATTGCAGCCCAAAGCAAATGCTCGAATTTATTTCACTTAAGACTTCCAATCTGATAAGAATTGTCACCACAATTGGTTAGGACTAATCTGCTGAGCTACGTAGGCTTTTTAATCTATAATGTTAAACTTCTAAGAACAATTGTACGAATGAAGCAAAATTGAAGCTATTTAAAATACTGGAGAAAGTGATCCAAGAAAAAAAAAGCAATGTATAACAAATGGTTCCCTATAATTAGTACAAGCTTTCCATTGTCTTAATGGCTATTCTAGCCATAGTACTCCCACTGTAAGAGAAGTATTGTAAATAGATACTTGACAATTTCCCATATTACTCCAAAATAAAATACGTGCTCATCTGAAGAGGTTTTCACTTTAATAACAGGGACAGTGGTTAGGGCTATCCTGTCAACATCTTATTCCCACATTCAGCTATAGTGGGGCTTCTGTTGATTGTTGTACACAAGGTATATGATTCTGAAAAACCCTCTGCCCCCCTCCCACTTTAAGTGGTCTCTGTTTATCCATGTTATTCCTGCAGATGTTTCCATGTTTCAGACATGGTCTCAGTTAATAACTCAGCAGCTAAGGACATTCAGTTACCTTCCCTTTAGCCTATACTGCTATAACTTCCCCCCTTAAAGTATGATGTCTCACACACCTTTCTAAAATAGCCCATCAAAGAAAGAGGTGTGCACATAAAATCAAACTAACAGGAAGAAACACCTGTGCTGCTTGTGACCACATAGGGATCTGGTATCCAATGCTTATGTGTTGAACAATGGCTAGTTCAGGGCCTGATCTTGCAAGCCTTTACTCATGTGCATAGTCCTTCACAGCCTCGTTGGAGTCCATTTTATATGTTCACAATAATAGCTGTATTCAGTTTCTTTCAAGCTCACCATATTCTGACGTTTGCTGGATGCTAAAACTTCATGCTAGTTCCCACTCGGGGGCGATCCATCCATTCCACCACAGAATGGTGGAAACCCAGAAATCTTTTTGTAGTCACCAATGTTTTCCCAACCAGCCCTTGTCTATTTCGCCACACAGAGTACAGGTCTGGGCCCTTACCCTGCCCTATAAACTGACCATTTGGACCCCACACCTGGGCAGGTGTCCCTGCTGGTCGATTGTGTGACAAGATCTTAATACAGGGGGCTCTCTACCAACAAGATTAACAAAAACTGCTATGCCTGTCCAGTGCCAACAAGATCTTCCCGAGCTTCTCCCAGGCATAACTATCGACTCCTGAGAGTCCTCTCCCATAGGCAGGGCAGCATCTCTGATTTGCTTTTGTGTTTAAAAGGCTCGTTTAAGGTGGAGAACTCTGAGTTCTAGTGTATTTTTCCTTAAGAAAAGAAAAATTAAGTCAGAATGCATTTAATAAAAAAAGACGATCACAGTTAAGTGAATAATAGTAACTGGGTGTATGTGTGGGGGAGCAGAAAGATGACAAGGCCTATATTGTGCTTTTTTCAGCCCCTTGTGCTGATGTCATTTACAGTTAGGCAGCAAGAAAGTGTTCAGTGCTGTACAAGACAAAAATTAAGGGCAGTACCTGACTCGGAGGAGTTCACTGTCAGAAAGACAGATGTATAAATCCAGACATTCTGAGGAAATGCTGACTCTTCCGTAACATCAAAATCATAAGTCATATTTGGGTAGTGAAAGCCTTTGTTTAATGTGGGTTAGTGTCCAGGGGCGTGTGGTGGCACTGGGTAATTCCATGCCAGTGGACAGCCTAGAAGAAGTCACAAAGATGAGAGTGGGAGAAGGAAACCAAAGGAATTGCAAGCCTGGCATCAAGGATAGAGAGAAGGGGACCAAGGGGCCCATAAGAATTAAGATTGGTTTTGTAGGCCCAGGTGGGTTATGTAGGGCCTTGAAAGCAAGGATAAAGAATTGACATGGTCAAGATGCTAATTTTATCATTTGTGTTTTGAATAGTACTGTGAGATTTGAGGAGACCAGGTAGGAAGAAAATAAATCAGTGAGAATAGCCAGAGCATGGACAAGTGTTTTGGTTGATGGGGGAGGGGCTACCCTGCCAGAATACCTTGGGGGTGATGGTCAATCATTCACCATAATTGGGCCACAACTTCCGCTAAAAAATGGAAGCACATGTACTCCCTCCATACTGGCCCAGCTTTGCGAGTCATTGCAGAATGGGGATAAGTCGATGTCCCTACCCCCTTTGAAGAATTTAGCATTGTAGTGTTATATTCTCTGCTCCTTGGGAGTCACTGAGCACAAGGACTGGGATTATGGCTAGCCCATGTGCAGGGGCACAAGATAGAGGGAATTCTTCCTGTGGCTTGTCCCTCTCTCCCAAGGCCAGCCACAAGATGTCCTAAAATATTTTTCAGTTCTTATCTGCAAAGGAGTCAGAAGGTTAATGCTGCAATTAAGCGCCATAGCACAGTCTGGAAATCTCCCTGTTTACCAGAATAGAGTAGCTTGTGGGGTTGAGCCATAATGACTCCTTAAACCATAGTCCCCTGATTAAGAAATATTTTCTGATATACCTTCGGGATTGAAGCTTGGTGGCCACCTGACGTTGTTCAGACTAAGTGATGAAATGATACCTTGAATGATCACTTCTGTCGACAATTTTTTTTAACTTATGCTGCTTTTTAGAGAAAACTCTTGTCATTTGAAGTGGGGATGGTTCCTCAACAGTCTGCCTAGTTGGCTGCTGTGGAGCTTGGGCCCTCAGTCTCCCGGGGTTAGATTCACAAAGGGACTTGGGCATTGCCATCGTCAGCATTACAATACCTAACTCTAGGCACCTAGCATATCACTGGGATTCAGAAAGCCTGAGCTAGGGGAAGTTGAGGGGACATAGGCCTGAAGAATGGGATTCACAAAAGTCAGCTCCCCACCTAAAACAGCCAGTGGTAGCTGCCCAGAAGAGGGGAGTGTCCTAAGTCCCGCCCCAGCGCCTCTGTGAGGGAGTTTGACTGGAGTTTGGAGGGTGGTGCCTGCCTCTGTTGGAATTCTCAGCGGTGTAATCCTCTCCTGGAGTTAGCATCTAAGGCATTTCTTGCAACAATCCAATGGGGTGGGGGCAGGACCTCCCTTATGACTTTTAGCCCCATTGCTAGGGTACTCACCTGGCTTGTGGGAGACCCTCCATTCAGGTTCCCCCCTCTGCTGGATGATAGGGGATATGAACAGATCTCTGCCATTTCACAGGGGAGTGTCCAAACCACAGAGCTAATGGAGGAACACCTTCAACAGGCAAGATTGAGGGAGACCCGCATCAGAATACCCCTTAGCCCTGTTCACATCTTTTCTCCCTCTCAGGCAGAGCAGGCACTTGAACTGGGGATCCCCCACATCCCAGGTGAGTACTCTAACCTTTGGGCTAAAAGTTGCAAGGGAGATCGTCGCCCTCCCCTGCATGGGTATTTTGTGTGGAGATAGGCATACTCTGAGCTTCCCTAATGGATCAGGCCCTGCTGGTGAGTTAGGCAAAGGAACACCTATCTTCCCCCAGTTTGTGAATCACACTGTGGCTTAGGCATCCAGAGAGCTCAAGTGAGGCAGTGCAGAGGCTAAAACTTAGGCACATAGGGAACTCTCACTGCAAAAACTTAGGTGCCAAGTGAGGTTAGGCACCGACAGCATTCGGTAGCAGCTGAGCAGGGGTTTTGTGAATACCAGTGGTGTCTAAATCAAAGATATAGCCTATTGAAGTGGCAGTTAGATGCCTAAACTATTTGTGAACCTACCCCTTGGATCCTCAACAGCCTGCAGGGTGACTGGTGATTTCTGCACACAGGGTAGTGTATCTGCCCCTGTTGTAAGAGGGGAAGAATTGCTCATGCGTGAGATTCCACCCCAAGACAAGGAAGAACAAGAAACCCGAACATGAGGTGGATGCTTTCAGAGACACCAGCACTGGAAAAGAGGTACAGTTTGCCCCATAACTGTGATACCACCTTTTTTGCTGGCACTCTTCACTTTGGAACAAGCCTCACGCGAGCCATCTCCCGCACACTGAACTAATAACTTGCTCTACTCTTAGCAAACTTCTCCGATCCCATCCACCCTGCATGAAACTTCCTGCAGTTTCTGGAGCCAGGTGGAGAATGGTAATTCTGTCTGGCAGAGGATTCTGATATTTCACAACTTGGTGGTGTTCTGATTCAGCATAAACAGCCCCCGCCCCGTCTCCCTCCTCCCCCCCCCCATTTCAAAATTCTCCATGAAAGGGAACGGAGCCTTGTTTTGGGACACCATGCTTTCCCTGGCTCCAGGCAAGCCTGCGTGGTGGGATGCTGAGGAGCTGGAGTCTGTAAGCCTGGGCCACTGAGGAGCCGTGAGCTCGGGAATCAGGGCTTCCTGGACTTCCAGGCTCTTGGCTCCCCATCATCCTACAAAACAGACTGCTGCTGGAAATATGGAGCCACACTGGCTCACCTGTTTTGGGACTGTCCAAAGATACAATCCTTTTGGCTTGAAGTAGGCAGCAGGATTAAAATGATAATGGATACTTCCTTAAAAATTACTTCCCAGAACTGTGTTTTGGGATCTATCCCATCATTTGGGAAACTCTCCAACTCACGGAAAGCTTGGTCCTCTAGAGCAGAGCTTGTAGCCAAACAACTCATATTGCTTAGATGGAATAGGAGATAGAAGCTGGGCTCAGCTTGGCTGACCTAGAGAACAAGTGAGACAGGGTGGGTGAGGTAATATGTTTGTGGGACCAACTTCTGTGAGTGAGAGAGACAAGTTTTCGAGCTAACTCAGAGCTCTTCTTCAGGTTTTGAAAATGTACTCAGAGAACAAGTAACATTTCCCAGAAGAGGGACCTCAAACAAATTTGAAAAGATTTGGTGTAACTTTTTAGAAACCTTTGATTAACTCCGTCCCACTCCTTTACTTTTTTGTTCTCTTTGTTCTTTTTGCTGTTCTCTCCTTCTTTGGGGGGGAGGGGCGAATGTTTAAAAAAACTTAAGATTATGATTTAGAGGAATACAAAACAAAACCCTTAATGCTATTTGCCTGTACTCCAATATTCTCTCCTATCAGGTGCGGGGCTTATGCCACAAGTCCTCTCTTGGCACTGCAGGACAAACAGTAATGACAATCAGGACCGGATTAACCTTTTGTGGGCCCAATACCAAACATATTTGTGGGCCCCCATGAGGCATTAGAGCATGGCGTGGGGGAGGACAGTCCCCGGAGCGAGGGGCCGGCCAGAGGCAATAGGGCATGGTACGGCGGGGGCAGCTCCACTTCACCCAGCCTAGTGCAAGGGCAATGTTTACAAACCGGCAATTGCCAGACACGCACTGGCCCACCTGGCTCTGTGCTGCCAGCATGCCCCTTCCCCTCAGGGGTGGGCCCATGCCACGCCACACAGCCTCCCCTTCCAACGCCCCCTGACTTCCTATGCCAGTGCCCCTGACACCTGTTATGCCCAGCGCCCCTCCAGACCTCTCACCACAAATGCACAGTGCCCTGCACATCACCACCCTGACTAGTGCGCCCCTCATACCCCCACAAAAGAATCTACTGCCCAACACCCCACACAAAAGAACTGCCCAACACCCCACACAAAAGAATCCACACCCTAGCATCCCAACACACACAGATCTCCACGACTATCCACTACCCAGTGCCCTTCCCCACAGCCCCACCACCACAGCTACACAGCACTCCACACAGACCCCGCACTGGCCCAGCGCCCCCCCCCCAGCAAACCCCCTCACTGCCTAGTATCCCCAAACATACAAAATTCCCCCACTGCCCAGCACTGCCCCCACCCTCTCACACTGTTTTATATCCTCCTTGGACATATTCAGGAATTGCTCCTGTATCATCAAATCCCACATTCCTCCAAAGTTAGTTACAGCCCGTCCGTTGAGCCATTTATCAAACAGATCTGTCATCTGGTTTACATAAGCCACATTGCTTAGTCCAGGTCCTCTCTTAAGGGCTCTAAATTTTACTCTGTAAGTTTCAGGTGTAACTTGAAATTGTTTTAAAACCAAATCCTTGAATTTATTATAGTCAGAAGCCTCCTCAATAGGCATCTTATTGAATATGTCCAGAGCTCTTCCAGTCAATTTTGCGACCAACGTGGTCATCTTGTGATCTTCAGGAATTTGATGGAGTGTGCACAGTCTCTCAAAGGTGAGAAAATATCAGCAATATCACTGGATTCATCATACTGTGGACATAGTTGCTCCCATTTGTGGATTGTTGGGGAAGGATTGTTAGGGTTATTTGGTATATTCTGCTGAGCCTTTGCCTTCTCCATCTCCAGTGCATGCTTCTTCTCTTTTTCCTTTGCCTCCATTTCTCTCCTGTGGGCAGCCTCAATTTCTTTTTCTTTTGCTTCCATTCCTCTCCTGTGAGCAGCCTCCCTTTCCTTTTCTTTGGCTGCCATTTCTTTTTCTTTTGCCTCCATTTCCATCTGTCTGAGTTCTACCCATCTTTCATGTACCTTTTGTTTTTCCTCAGCTTCAAATCTGACTAATTCCAGCTTCTGTTGAACAGTGCAGTCTGTCATCCTAACCTCTCTGTTTTTAACTAACTTTACACCCGAGAGTTAGAAAGAAAACAAAACAAACAAAAAAAACTGGCTTGTAAAATTTTGCTGTGCTGTAACCTGATACCTTTTTCTCTGATAGCTGTTCTCAGCCTACAGAAAAATCCTTTTGTTATGCCTGCTCCTCTGTCCCCCAGGCAGAGAGACAGAATCTACAGCTGCAATCACCTTTTACAAAACCTTTTAAAATCCTTCTGTGCTTCTGGTTCAAAATAATCTCTGATTCAAAATGATCTCCGGTTCAAAATGATCCCACCGCTCTGCCACCATGTCAAGGTTCCTTCCCCACTCTGAACTCTAGGGTACAGACGTGGGAACCTGCCTGAAGGATCCCCTAAGTTTATTCTTACCAGCTTAGGTTACAAACTTCACCAAAATGCAAACTTTGCCTTGTCCTTGAACTGTATGCTGCCACCACCAGGCATTTAAACAAAGAACAGGGAAAGAGCCCACTTGGAGACGTCTTCCCCCAAAATATCTCACCAAGCCCTACACCCACTTTCCTGGGGAAGGCTTGATAAGAATCCTCACCAATTTGTACAGGTGAACACACACCCAAACCCTTGGATCTTAGGAACAATGAAAAATCAATCAGGTTCCCAAAAGAAGAATTTTAATTAAAGAAAAGGTAAAAGAATCACCTCTGTAAAATCAGGATGGTAAATACCTTACAGGGTAATCAGATTCAAAACATAGAGAATCCTTCTAGGCAAAAACCTTAAGTTACAGAAAAACACAATAACAGGAATATACATTCCATCCAGCACAGCTCCTCTGCGCCCTGGCACTGACAGGCAGGTGGCTGGCCACCAGTCAAGAGGAGCGAGCAGGAGCCGGTGAGTGGAGCCAGGGGGCAAAGAGAAGCCCTGTAGAGAGGAGTGAGTGGTGGGGGCGAAGAGGGGATGGAGAGGAGCCAGTGACTCAGGGTGCAGCGCAAGTGGAGCAGGCTTGGCTGGGGCCCCTTTTGAGTGTGGGCCCGGTGCCATGGCACCACTATAAACCTGCTACTGATGACAATTGCACTTGTATTACTTCAGGTAGCAAAGATATCTGTAGAATGGATACCGGATAGGGGCAGAGGTCGTGGGTAAAGTTGCTCCATTTTTTATATAGTTATCATTCACAGTAAAACCACATTTCAGACGTTGATGTGTGAGCAAGCAATTTACAACATTTTCACAAGAAATGGCTACATCAAACAATTCATCAGAAAAACCTCATTTAGTTGGGAAACTTAAAACACACATAAACATTCTCTTAGATATTTTCTCTGTTACAGGTGATGTGTGGAGGTCAAATGGGGTCATAGTTTTTAAGGCCACAAGGGACAATAGGTCATCTAGTCTGATCTTCTGTGTCTCACAGGCAATTAAATTTCACCCAGTCACCCCTGGATTAAGTCCAATAACCAGTGCCTCCCAGAGGATTCAGGGGGCCTGGGGTCTTCGGTGGTGGGGATCCTTCCTCTCCAGGTCTTCAGGGCACTTCGCCGAAGACATGGAGTGGGAGGACCCCGCCGCTGAAGACTAAGAGCAGAAGAAGCAGTGCAGCGCAAGTGGAGCGGGCTTGGCTGGGGCCCCTTTTGAGTGTGGGCCCAGTGCCATGGCCCCACTATAAACCCACTATTGATGACAACTGCACTTGTATTACTTCAGGTAGCAAAGATAATTGTAGAATGGATACCGGATAGGGGCAGACGTTTTGGGTAAAGTTGCTCCATTTTTTATATAGTCATCATTCACAGTAAAACCACATTTCAGACGTTGATGTGTGAGCAAGCAATTTACAACATCTTTGCGAGAAATGGCTACATCAAACAATTCATCAGAAAAACCTCATTTCGTTGGGAAACTTAAAACACACATAAACATTCTCTTAGATATTTTCTCTGTTACAGGTGATGTGTGGAGATCAAATGGGTCATAGTTTTTAAGGCCACAAGGGACAATAGGTCATCTAGTCTGATCTTCTGTGTCTCACAGGCAATTAAATTTCACCCAGTCACCCCTGGATTAAGTCCAATAACCAGGGCCTCCCAGAGGATTCAGGGGGCCTGGAGTCTTCGGCGGTGGGGGTCCTTCCACTCCAGGTCTTCGGGGCACTTCGCAGAAGACATGGAGTGGAAGGACCCCCACCACCGAATTGCCGCCGAAGACCAAGAGCAGAAGAAGCGGTGGCGGGTCCTTCACTCCGGGTGTGTTCGGCGGCACTGAAGGAGCCCCCGCCACCGAAGTGCTACTGAAGACTCCCATGGGGACCCCTGAAAATGCTTGTGGGGGCCCAGCAGGACCGGGGGTGTGGGGCAAATTGCCCCGCTTGCCCCCCTCCCCGGGCGGCCCTGCCAATAACATATGTTTGATGAAATCATACCCTCCAGAAAGGCTTCCAGTCTAGATCTGAAGATACCAAGAGAAAGAGAACCCAATACTTGGCAGTTTGTTCCAATGCCGAATCACCATCACTGTTAAAAAAAAAATGTGTCTAATTTTGAATTTTAATTTGTGTGGATTGAGCTTCTTGCTATCGGTTCTAGTTATTCCTGGATTAGCCTCCTAAAGCACTTAAGCGCTTTAGAAAAATTGACTCCTAATGAATAAAAATGTAATAAACATAGGTTGCTCATGGACCATCTATAGTCCGATATGTATAGAAATTATTGGGTAACTTGGAGTAAGGATTGCCTTTGGGTTAATCAGATGGTTCTTCATGGAAAATTTGGAAAGACAGAAAAAAGGGTTAATATCACTGTATGCCTCACTTGCTCTAGTTTATTTAACCGTCTCTGTATGTAAGCCATTGATCTGAATGAATTCTCTCCAGTCGTCTATTGACCTGCGGGAAAAGACTGCATAAGCAGACAGTATTTGCATAAACACACCTAATCTGCCTACAGTGATCAATTGGCATATCTGCTTTAGCAAGGTGATCAAGTTTGGTTGTTTTGGGCTAAAATTCTCTTAAGTCGTGGATGCCGGGGTAAGGAAATGTAGTTACCCTTACTGCATGACTAAACTGTACTTCCTAGGCCCTAACTGAAGGGTCACCTAACTGAGGGGTAGTAAAGTAAATCTAAGTGAAGGTCAGAGGGGGTGGGATAGGAGAGGGCTCTGTTTTAAGGTTCCGAGGTGCTATTTGAACCTTCCCCTCCAGAGTGTAAAGATAGAGCTGATTAGATTCAGTTAAGAGTCCTTCTCTCTTCTTAGTGACTACTAGGGCTGAATGCACCAATAGACTGGTCTAGGGGGTTGAGTCTTCGGTCCCGTGAGGGGACAGTGTACTGGTGAAAGACACTGTAAAGGAGGCAGCAGCAGTAGGGAGGTTCTCCACCACCCGCTGAAATCACTAAGAACTGGGCTCCACATACATCCTCTATCTCTATTTTAATCACAATTGTTAACAAAGCGAGATAAATACAACAAAAGGGTGGGGAGTCTCTGTGTGCTGTTTCTGTTGTTACAAAGTATCGCTTTGAGTCCAAAAACCAAGAGAGCTCCCTCTTAATTAGGAATACCCTGGAATTTAAACTATGGGGAATCAAACTCATTTGTGATTTTAATACAGAACTTCTTTAATATGATCCAACAAGTCCACTCAGTCCTACTTCTTGTTCAGCCAGTCGCTCAGACAAACAGGTTTGTTTTCATTTGCAGGAGATAATGCTGCCCACTTCTTGTTTACAATGTCACCTGAAAGTGAGAACAGGCATTTGCATGCCACTGTTGTAGTCAGCAGTGCAAGATATTTACATGCCAGATGCACTAAAGATTCATATGTCCCTTCATGCTTCAACCACCATTCCAGATGACATGCGTCCATGCTGATGATGATGCTTGATAACGATCCAAAGCAGTGCTGACCGACGCATGTTAATTTTCATGAATTCATTAATTTTCAGATGCCACCAGCAGAAGGTTGATTTTCATTTTTAGTGGTTCAGATTCTGTAATTACCACATTGGGGTGTTGCTCTTTTAAGACTTCTGAAAGCATGCTCCTCACCCTGTCCCTCTCAGATTTTGGAAGGCACTTCAGATTTTTAAATCTTGGGTCGAGTGCTGTGCTATCTTTAGAAATCTCACATTGGTACCTTCTTTGCCTTTTGTCAGATCTGCAGTGACAATGTTCTTATAATGAACAACATGTGCTGGGTCACCATCCGAGACGGCTATAACATGAAATGTATGGCAGAATGTGAGTAAAACACAGAACAGGGGACATACAATTCTTCCCCAAGGAGTTTAGTCACAAATTGAATTAACACATTTTTTTAGCGTGCATCATCAGCATGGAAGCATGTCCTCTGGAATGGTGGCCAAAGCATGAAGCGGTATATAAATGTTTAGCATATCTGTCACATAAATACCTTGCAATGCTGGCTACAAAAGTGCTATGTGAATGCCTGTTCTCACTTTCAGGTGACATTATAAATAAGAAGGGGATAGCATTAACTCCTGTAAATGTAAACAAACTTGTTTCTCTTAGCAATTGGCTGAACAAGAAGGAGGACTGAGTGGACTTGTAGGCTCTAAATTTTACATTGTTTTGTTTTTGAGTGCAGTTATGTAACAAAAAAAATTGAAATTTGTAAGTTGTGCTTTAACGATGAAGAGATTGCATTATGGTACTTATATGAGGTAAATTGAAAAATACTGTTTATTTTGTTTATCATTTTTACAGTGCAAATATTTGTAATAAAATAATATAAAGTGAGCACTGCACACTTTGTATTCTGTGTTGTAACTGAAATCAATATATTTGAAAATGTAGAAAAACATGCAAAATATTTAATACATTACAATTGGTAGTCTGTTGTTTAACAATGCGATTAAACCTGCTATTGCGATTAATTTTTTTTAATTGATTGATTTTTTTTGAGTTAATCGCATGAGTTAACTGCGATTAATCGACCGCCCTATTAAATACCTTTAAAAATGTGGCCAGATAGTCCTGAAATGTCTACAGTAGAAAAAAACAAGCAAGATATTTTTAAATCTTTCATATTATTAATTGTTGTTTAATCAAAAAGAAGGAAAGAGGAAATAAGCCCAATTTTCCTTTGCATATCAACTTAAAAATTCCTCCTCTCCTACAGGATGGAAGTATCATTTCTGAAAGAATTGGTATTCAAAGGGATTCACCACACGGCAAGGGAAATCCCCGGTCAGGGAGAGGTGATTTTAAGGTTCTAGGACTGGATGTGACTGATTGCATTGCAAGGAAAACTGAGGTTCTCAGGATTTCCATTTGGTCGCCTATCTGGTTCTGGTGGGATAGACATAATATTTCAGAAATGTCATGTGTGAATTGTGACACAGAATCCATGTCCAAAAATATTATATTTCAAAAGTAATGTGGTAATACGCTGAAGTAACTGGGTGAAATTCTGGTCCTCAGAAGTCCATGGGAGTTTTGCCCATTAACTTCACTGGGAACAAAATTTTACTCAGTGATTTTTCCTGGTCTCTTAAGTCTACTGATTAGTTCCTCTGAGGAACAATGGACTCAAGTCATTTGTGGAAGAAGCAGAGGGAAAAAAAGCAACAGTTCTGTGAGGAACTGAGAGGCTCAGAGGACTGACAATTGCAGACAGAACCCTTGACTTTTGGGTTCCCATTTGAGAGCTATATACAGTGGCCAATGTGAAATGAGGTGACAATTTTAGTCCAGTTCCTAGTGGTGAGGCACCCACGACAACCACTATCACAACTGCCTTTGGTGCTCTTGGTGGTAGTTTGAGCAGAGAGACCAAGAACTGACATGGTCCTGGAGTCTGAACAACCTTTTCATCCATATGAATGATCTTTTCAGAATGGGTTTGTGCTACATTGTCTGGACACTATTGTGCACGGGACTGTGCTTTCATAAATCATGGAGTTCAGACTTTAGGGCTGCTAGTCCATCAGCAATCATCAGACTGTCTTCACTTTATGGGACAGATCGTTGGGTCCAGGTAAGCTGTGCTAGACAATTGATAGGGCCCTACCAAATTCACAGCCATGAAAAACATGTCACGGACCGTGAAATCTGGTCTTCCCCCCTGTGAAATCTGGTCTTTTGTATGTTTTTACCTTATACTATGCATAATTCATGGGGGAGACGAGTATTTCTCAAATTGGGGGTCCTGATCCAAAAGAGAGTTGCAGGAGGAATCACAATATTATTTAAAGGATGTCGCCACCCTCATAGGTGCCGAGTTTCTAATCTGCTGGGGAGTACTCCCCCCTGGCGCTGCCCCCACTCCACCCCTTCCCCCCAATGCCCCACCCCGCCCTGCTTCTTCAGATCCCCGCCCTGTATCTGCCCCACCTCTTCCCTGCCTCTTCCTGCCCCCACCCTGCCTCTTTCCCACCCAGTTCCACCTTCTCCCCAAGTGTGCTGCGCCCTCGCCCCTCCTCCTCCCCCCCAGCGCCTCCTGATGCCGCGAAACAGCTGATCCGCGGCAGGCGGTAAGTGCTGGCAGGGAGGGGGAGGTGCTGATCGATGGGGCCCACCAGTGGGCAGGAGGTGCTGGGGGGTGGGAGAGGCATTGCAAGGGTGGCTGCTGGTGGGTGATAAGCACCCACATTTTTTTTACTTCAGTCCTGGAGCAGCCACGGAGTTGGTGCTAATGGCCACCCTTACTTCTGAACTGTCTTCAGAGCTGGCAGCCGGAGAGCAGTGGCTGTCGGCCAGGTGCCCAGCTCTGAAGGCAGTGCCCCACCAGCAGCACAGAAGGAAGGGTGACAAAACCATACCATGCCACCCTTACGTCTGTGTTGCTGCCTTCAGAGCTGGGCTCCTGGCCAACTGCTGCCGCTCTCCAGCTGACCAGCTCCGAAGGCAGTGCCGCCGCCAGCAACAGCAGTAGTAACTCGATCTCCCCCCCCCACACGCACACACAACTCCTTTTTGGGTCAGGACCCCTACAAACCCCATGACATTTCAGATTTAAATAGCTGAAATCATGAAGTTTATGATTTTTTAAATCCTACGATTGTGAAATTGACCAAAATGGACTGTGAATATGGTAGGGCCCTAGCAACTGACCAAGGAAGAGAGATCAAGGTGGTGATACACCGCCTTTCCCTCCCACACCAATCCCAGAGGCAAATGAGGACCACACAGGTCCTCATTGCAATTTATAGCAGCCTCAGGGCTGCTCTACTGTGTGCTGGCTGGTAAGAATCCCTTGGGGAATCTCTGGCAATGCTAATGGCCTTTTCCCTCAAGAAATAACCACTCAGCTCACACACACACTAGAAATGCTGAAAAGACTTTCTGATCAAAGGCAAGATTTCCAAACTAGGACTGGGTATGGCAGCTGTCCACTCAGTGCACTCTACCCCACAGTACCAAACTATTGCAAATGTCTCAAGGCAATGGCGTGAGTTAGAATAGTAAAAGAGTGTCCCCTTTGGAGTAATATTTTTAGTCTACTGTGTTATTTCATTTAGGTTTTTACTGGTGCCATCTGAGATTCTTGACACTTGAGTTGTTTTCTGAATGATGGACTGGTTGCCATTTGGGTTTGCTTTGAGAATTTACAATTACACTAAATATTCATTTTATTTCTTCCTCCAGTTCTGGCTAAATATATTGCTATTCATTTATTATTATTTTGGTCATTGTTTAATTGTTTATTTAGGCCTAGTCTTGCAAATGACTCCACGTGGGCACGATTAGAGCCATGTTTATTTTGACTTCTGAAACAAAAAGCCATTTGTTCTATGCTGCCAGCAATTACTTAAAATCCCCTACAAAATTATGCAGCAGAAAATACCCATAAATTAGGCTAACCCCAAAAATAGCAAAATCCAGCTGTAATCCAATAATTAAATAGACAAGCCAGTACCCAGACTGCATCCTTGTTCTAGATTTTTAATATCTTCCAGTTACTTTCAATACTTGTGTCTGATGCTATATACAATGTATTGAGCAAGAAACTCAGAATTAAAATAATTTATTTTGCAGCTAGAGGGCAGACTTTCTAAGTTAGGACTGGTTTCAGAGTAACAGCCGTGTTAGTCTGTATTCGCAAAAAGAAAAGTCTGTAGCTCACGAAAGCTTATGCTCAAATAAATTGGTTAGTCTCTAAGGTGCCACAAGTACTCCTTTTCTTTTTGCGAATACAGACTAACACGGCTGTTACTCTGAAACTTGGAATTATCAACACTTTATAGAATATTTAGACCAACCTTTAGAATTGTACAGTTTGGATTGTGTCTGTTGAATTCTGTAGAATGGCTCACAAATTCTGTCCAAATGATCTCATTCTCTATTATATTATTGGGGGAGTTTTAGAGTAATATCCATGAATCCTATTTAATTTTTACCTGTTGGTTTTATCCCTGACTTTTCCATAAGGGCTTTCAGTATGAACTGGCTTTCCTTTTCTGTTAGAAGACAGTAGCAATGCAGCTTGTCAGCTACTTGGCACATTTTGTCTCTTTAGTAAATGGTTGGAGTTTTGTAATTGGCCTTCCTAGTTTGCTCTGACAAGACAGCAGATTGGGAATGACCTGGAATAGTCTTGCACTTCAGTGTAACTGCACTTCAGTGTAACGCTTGAGCTGTCATTTTATTTTGCCTGAAAGGATTTTTTGTTGTGTATTGAGAAAAACAGCCTTATTCTGACTGGACTTTACAGCCAGCTATCTGAATCATGATGATGATGTTTAAAAAAAAAAAAATCCTTTCAGTTGACAGGCTGGTGAGGGTGGTGTGATACTGTGAGCTGCCAACAACAATTCAGTCTTGTGTTTCATTTAGGAAAGGCTATTTGCATATTCTCTATTCACTTTATTTGCTCAAACACGATTGAAAAGGCAAAGTTCTCAACCATTGAGACTGAAGAATAAACTGTCTGAGCACTTAGCTCTGTACTTTTAACACTTTGAAAACTTTACTTACTTTGCCAAGAAGAAATCTGAGCAAACAGAACACTTTAGAGACCATAAAAAACATCTAGAGAGTAGATTTTAGAGGCTGCCTATTGCAACAGGAAAAGATGTAGCCTAGTTATAGGGACTCTTCTGAACAAAGAAATAATGGAAGAAACATATAAGCTGCAAAATGAAGTTTTGTAGAAACTAAAAGTGTACGTGTGTATCTGCTCACATATAGGTCATGGGGAGACTTTACCAAACTTAATATGAATAGAAAAGTTTTCCTGATTATTTTGAAATATCAGTTAAAACATGAGAGAGACAATTGGGGAAGGTAATATCTTTTATTGGACCAACTTCTTCTGGTGAAAGAAGTTGGTCCAATAAAAGCTATTACCTCATTCACCTTACCTCCTTTGTAAAGCATTTTGAAGATCTGTTGATAAAAGGTGCTATACGAGTTAGGTGGTGTTATTAGGTGGTCATCATCTACTGGCCTGAGAGAACATCCTTGCAGTTTTAGTGTCTCATTCTCTCATGTATTTGTAGAACAAGGAAATCGGGGGGGGTGGGGGGGAGAATGATAATCTGCAGGTCTCTCATTAGTATCCATTTATTAAGTTTCAGAGTAGCCGCTGTGTTAGTCTGTATCCTCAAAAAGAACAGGAGTACTTGTGGCACCTTAGAGACTAACAAATTTATTTGAGCATAAGTTTTCCTGGGCTGCAGCCCACTTCATCAGATGCATTGAATGGAACATATAGTAAGAAGATAGTTATACATACAGAGAACATGAAAAGGTGGAAGTTGCCAAACGAACTCTAAGAGGCTAATTAATTAAGATGAGCTATTATCAACAGGAGAAAAAAAAATTTTGTAGTGATAATCAAGATGGCCCATTTCAGACAGTTGACGAAAAGGTGTAAGGATACTTAACATGGGGAAATAGATTCAGTTTGTGTAATGACCCAGCCACTCCCAGTCTCTATTCAATCCCAAGTCAATGGTATCTAGTTTGCAAATTAATTCCAGTTCAGCAGTTTCTCATTGGAGTCTGTTTCTGAAGCTTTTCTGTTGCAAAATTGCCACCTTCAAGTCTGTTACTGAGTGACCAGAGCGGTTGAAGTGTTCTCCTACTGGTTTTTGAATGTTATGATTCCCGATGTCAGATTTGTGTCCATTTATTCTTTTGCATAGAGACTGTCTGGTTTGGCCAATGTACATGGCAGAGGGGCATTGCTGGCGCATATCACATTGGTGGATGTGCAGGTGAATAAGCCCCTGATGGTGTGGCTGATGTGATTAGGTCCTATGATGGTGTCATTTGAATAGGTATGTGGACAGAGTTGTCATCGGGCTTAGGTTCCTGGGTTAGTGTTTTTGTTGTGTGGTTGCTGTGAGTATTTGCTTCAGGTTGGGGGCCTGTCTGTAAGCGAAGACTGCTCTGTCTCCCAAGATCTGTGAGAGTGAGGGATCGTCTTTCAGGATAGGTTGTAGATCTTTGATGATGCGCTGGAGAGGTTTTAGTTGGGGGCTGAAGGTGACGGCTAGTGGCGTTCTGTTATTTTCTTTGTTGGGCCTGTCCTGTAGTAGGTGACTTCTGGGTACTCTTCCGGCTCTGTCAATCTGTTTCTTCACTTCAGCAAGTGGGTATTGTAGTTGTAAGAATGCTTGATAGAGATCTTGTAGGTGTTTGTCTCTGTCAGAGGGATTGGAGCAAATGCAGTTGTATTGTAGAGTTTGGCTGTAGACAACCTAAAAGTGCTAATCCTGATGTTTAGATTAATATGGGATTGTAAAATAGGGGAAGAATGAAAAGACACCAAGGACCCAATCCAGTGCACACTGAAGTCACTAGGTGTCTTTCTGCTGACTACGACAAGCTTAAAATCAGTCCCCTGGAGTCTAGTATCACTTTATTGTTGGGACAAGATACTCATCCCCATAGGTTTGAGTGAAATAATTTAAATTTCAGAGCAAACTTGGTGTTCTGCATACTATTGGTTATGGCATAATAAGGTAGGATGTACATAAGAGGCATCCAGTTGGTATATTTATGTACTTCTGTCAAAAAGTGTTGTTTGGTTGGAGACATTTAAAAAATATTTTCACTTACTGATATAACTGTTTTCTGTCTGGAGAATTATGGCCTGAGCCAAAGCCCAGTGAAGACATTTGGAGGCTTTCCATTGACCTCTGGGCTTTGGATCAGGCCCTTAATGAGGAATAGTCAGCACAAAATATAGAGGTTACATTCTTTGTATTTGTGGACTGTATTAAGATAAATTCTAGCTCATTTAACATGCTTAGGCCTCAGTAAGTATTCATCATATTTGTACTAAAGTAGAAGTTAGGACCAGAATTGTAAAGGTATTTAGAAGCAGTCAATGGGATTTAGACTCCTAAGTGCCTATATCCCTTCTGAAAATGAGATTTAGGCTCCTAAATCATTTAGATGTTGCAATGTTGAGCACCACAATGCCTAAATGCCTTTAAAAATCTGGGCCTTAGCATCTGCAACTCCCATTGCCTACATATTTTTCAGTATCTGTATGTAAACCTCTTTCTGGATTTAGAGTGTTGGCAAGTCTACAGCTACTGTAACAGAGAGTGAGAGGGCTAGTGCGGTTCCCTTGAGATCACTGATCCAAGAAAGGAACTTGGCTACCTCTAAAGCTACAATAAGTATTAGTCTACTCTGCAAATTGTCTGGCAGGGAGTGGCATGGGAACTATTCAAATTGCATACTGGTTATGTCATCTCTGCAGTGCAATCATTCTCCATCTGCCTCAACAGTAGGAACCCCAATTTTCTTCCCTGGCACCATGCTGCATTTCTTCTAATGCTGTTTTCACCAAAAGTCAGTTCTTGCAGTGTATCTACCATCAAGTATGTGGAACAGAATATCTGTTTTGTTTAATCACTTGGTGTTTGGGCAGTGTCATATTTTGGTGAAGAAGGACTGGTGTTATGATTAAGGCAGAGGGTGAGGATTCAAGAGGTCAGAGTTACATTCCTGGTTTTGCTAGAGACTTCCAATGTGACCTTGGCCCTTTCTGTATCTTGGTTTGTGAAATGAGAGTGATAATTCTTTTCTCCCACCCTTTGTCTGTCTTGCTTGTTAACGTCAGGTCTGCACTAGAAGCTTTTGCTGGTGTAGCAATGTTGGTTAGCGTTTTTGGGGGGGATTGGGGACACAACAGTCTTAGAGTGGTAAAAGCCCTAGTGTAGATTCAGCCATATGGGCATTAAAGTGATTTTGCTGATATAGCTTATTTTGCTCAGGTAAAAGTATAAGCTATTCTGGCAAAAGCACTTTTTGCTGGTATAAGCTACATCTATACTGGGAGGATTTGCTGGTATAGCTTCACTCTGCCTCAGTTTCCCCTCTCTGGAACCCAATAACTCCACTCAAGGCCCTCCTGATTCAAAAATACCCTACTTGGGATTGGTTTATTATTAAACCTCATGCAAAATAGTCCATAACAAAAGTCCCAAATAAACAAAAGCTTCTCTGGTTTTTGGGTTTCCCCTGAAGCCTATAATCAGAGTCCTGTTCCCAGTACTCTCAGGACTACCTTTCAGGCACTGCCTCTCTCTGTGGCAGGAGCACCAGTCCTCTTCCTAGAGCTGGATAATTCAAGCACTTATTATCCCTCTCTTTGAAGTAGGAATCCCCAGCTCTTCTCCTGTAGCTGGGTTGTGAGTTACTCTGCTGTAGGGCCTTAGCCAGTTTCTCCCTCAGCTGTCCCCACTTATTCTCAAGGCTCAGAGAGTTGACAACTTTCTCCTGCTGGTAGCTACGCTGCCAGGAGAGGGAGGAGGAGGCAGCCTTTGTGCTTGTGGCACCTTAGAGACTAACCAATTTATTTGAGCATAAGCTTTCGTGAGCTACAGCTCACTTCATCGGATGCTGTAGCTCACGAAAGCTTATGCTCAAATAAATTGGTTAGTCTCTAAGGTGCCACAAGTACTCCTTTTCTTTTTGCGAATACAGACTAACACGGCTGTTACTCTGAAGCCTTTGTGCTGATTCCCTTCTCCCAGCTCATCCTCAGCTGGTTGGGGAGAGGAAAACCTTGCCCCTCCCAGTCTGCAGGGCTCCTGGCCTCAGGCCCATTAAGAAATAGTAATGGGATTTCCTCCTGGACTCTGTTTACTGCTGCGATCACTTCCTCTCTCCCAAGTCCTTGTGTATATAATCAGACCTCTCAGATGCTTAAAGGGCCATGCCATATGAAGGGGTGGGCTGACCACTAGGCACTTCTACCCTTCTAAAGGGCAGACCACTTTCCCACAAAGTGGCATGGGATGTCTAATAATAAATTCTACAGCACTTTCATGCTCTGTTTAGGCAATACCAAGTACTGCAAGCTGCAGGTGAGCTGCCCAGACAGTAAATGAGAGGGCTCTCTTCATGAGGTGCCTCATATACACCCATAAAGCCCTGCTGAAAAAGATGGCGACCATGTATTATTGGAAAGAACATTTCTTTTTCAACAGACACAAGTTTTAAAATGACAAGGTTTCAGAGTAGCAGCCGTGTTAGTCTGTATCCACAAAAAGAAAAGGAGGACTTGTGGCACCTTAGAGACTAACAAATTTAGTATATTTGTACCTCTCGTTTGAGGAGAAGATTCTGCTGTGCAAGCCAACATCTCAATTAGGAAAAAGTAACTGTCTCATACTGTTGGAGTATCCTTTCCTAGAGTTGGGTTTGACCCTGAGGACATCTGATAAATATATTTTTAAACTAACTTTAAGAGCATCTGCCATTTTATAGACAGTTAGAAATAAGGGGCCAGATCCTTATCTTATGTAAATTGACATGGCCTCATTTAAATCACCAGCAGAGAATCTGGCCCAAAGTTCCTTGAAAAGAGAATGTTCTACTTACACCATTGTTGCCAAGGCACTTCTTTAAGTTTGATTGCACAGAATCTATATTTGAGTCTAGTGACCATTGACTCAAATTTTTGCATACATTTTTTACCATTATATGTCTACCACTCTGCCTCCATAAATAGGGAATCTCACTGTAGAATTCTTCAGGGAAGTAACATTAATGAATTGCAAAAGCTTTTGTAGAGATTTTATTGGTGACTAGCGTACCCTGGACAAAAAGCCACGCTGGCTACAACAATGATTATCTGCAGCTCTTTGAACATCATAACTGTGTTGGCAATAGTCTGCATAAGTAGGTTTGTTCTTGAAGCATTTTATTAAGATGTTTTTGGAATAAGTTGTTAGTTTGTGTTCATTCTGTTCAAAGTACAACAATTTTTTCAACATACAAAAACTCCACTGATTTACTTAGTGTCAGAAGCTTCAGTTTGTCTTCATTTTCTGGTCATTACTTAGCAAAAGAGGACCCTCCCATCTGTCTTCTAAAAACTCTGTAGTTGTTGTTACAGATTTACAACCAAAAATCTTTGTCCTCATTTCATATGGCTAGGAGTTACAAAGCTTTCAAAATCTATTTCACATACATTTGTGTCAGAATCTGCAATCAATGTTGCATGTTGTGTAGACTTAAGCATGGTTTTATATGTCACTGAAAACTATACTGAAATAAAGCAATCTGCCTTCATGAACTAAAATATTTGGTACATCAAGGGTTACTTTCTGAATAGTGGTGATGTCTCTAATGCAGACTAAGCTGACATTAGCCAAGCTTAACTACTTGCCACAGTTTGCAGATGGGGAGGGGGTGGGACATGCTGGAGTTAGCAGCAGTTCCCTAACAAGTATTTCTGCAACAAGATCTTGGCATATTTATTCTCAACAATGAGCTAATTGGATCAAAGGCAAAATATATGTTCTAAGAGCCTAACCAGTTCACCCCAGCACCAAAAGTCTGTTTATGTTGGACTTGCATAGAGGTGGAACTTAGTTGCAGAATCTGTTGATTACTTCAGTACACAAGTGTTGTAATTTCTGCCCCACTGCAGAACAGAGCAAGGACTCTTGCATTGGTGGTAGGTCTCTTATAAAAAGAGGAAAGCTTTAGCTAGTTACCAGCTGTGAAATCTGACAAGCAGTAGGCTCTCTAAGCGGCTCCGGAAAGGTAGGGTATACATTTTACAACCTTCTAGGCATATCCTTCTTGAGGAAAGGCAGGGAACAAGCTGAGCAAGAAGAGGGACAGCAGAATATTGAATGGAAGCTTGTATATAATGTAAGTCAAGACCTTTTTTTCCCTGTGAAAAAGAATAATTTCTGTTAATTTTTAATTGGGGGTGGGAGGGAGGAACCCTCTTTAAACCTTTATACAGTAGCTTTATAGGGATGAAAATTGTTTGTGGCTTGTGAAGTGTTTCCTGTTTTTTCAGCTGTCTTCTAACAACCATAAAGGGGGGAAGGGATCTAGTATTTGCTGTGATGAAGGCTCCAATTCTCGAAGGCAGTAACTCCAGAGGTGGCTGACGATGTGAATATGGCTATGCAAAGGGTGAGACGCTCAGCTGCAAAAACAATGAGAGTTTTATTAAGTGTAAGAAGAAAAGGAGTACTTGTGGCACCTTAGAGACTAACCAATTTATTTGAGCATGAGCTTTCCTGAGCTACAGCTCACTTTCATCTGAGCTGTAGCTCACGAAAGCTCATGCTCAAATAAATTGGTTAGTCTCTAAGGTGCCACAAGTACTCCTTTCCTTTTTGCAAAGACAGGCTAACAGGGCTGTTACTCTGAAACCTGTCATTAAGTGTAAGGCATTTGCTCTTCATGTAAGAATTGGCAAATTGTGATTCTAAAATCCTTCTGCATAAAATAGTTCAGGCCATTGCTAGAGCTCTAGATTGCATATATAGAGCAGCCCAGCAAGGCTTTTGAATGAGTGGCATTGGGACTAGATATAGAGAAGCTGTCGGTTCCACTGCGAAAGTAGGCTCTGCCAAATTCTTCTGGAACAGCTTTTCTGAGCCATGTTTGTCAGGCTGAGATGATAGAAGCCTCCTGATGTAGGTAGGGTTTGCTTCTGCTTGCCCAGGGTATCGGATCAGTGCAAACTTCATAATGTTAATTGTGTCACTTTGAGAGGGAACCAAGCCCATGATGATAGAACTTTATTTTTTATGGGCCAAATCCGGAGGTCTTCACTGCTCTGATTTTATTCAGCCCTTAGGCAAACACACATAGAAATCAATTGGAGTTTTCCTGGGTAATGATGGTGTAAATAAATTAAGCAAGGATCTCAAGTTTTGGACCTAAATTTCTGGAGCATCTTGCATTCTGTTTTGAACCATGGTTCTTACTTGGCCTTAAGCCTGAGGTTTTTTTGATAGTACCAGAGACTGGGCTAACTATTTAAATAGCATTTTATGAGACATGAGCTTCAAAAACCGCTTCTTGCGTATGGGAAACTGTGTGTGTGTGTGTGTGTGTGTGTGTGTGTGTACGCTCCTAGACCTATCCCTCCCCCAAGAAGTCCCAGGATATCGTCCCTTCTTATCCCCCTCATGCCCCACAGATATTTCAAGTAACTGGCACCGCTAAGGGGATGATGGAGCACAGAAGGCCAGATAAGGGGAGGAAGGTTCACTGGCTTACCAGCTGTGCTAACAACTAGTCTGTATTGGCCAAAGATTCACAAGCGGAGGAAGATGGTCACAGGCACATTGGATATGAAATCCCAAACTCTTATTGACTATGTTTGATATGAATATCTCCTGTCGCTTTGGAGATTTAAATATGCTGAACTTGAATGCCCAAGTGGACTTGTGGGGTTTGATTCCCTTCTAACCTTTCCAAAACAAACCGCGGGATTTAGTTTGCAAATTAAAATGCTGTCGGTTCACCACAGATAGGGTGACCAGACAGCAAGTGTGAAAAATCAGGACAGGATGTGGGGGGTAATAGGTGCCTATCTAAGACAAAGCCCCAGATAATGGGACTGTCCCTATAGAATCAGGACATCTGGGCACCCTAAACACAGACCTAAGGTGTATACACGTGCACATACACACATTCTTGTTTGTTTAATGCTTGTCGCTTTGTAGTCTGGTTGTATACAGATACTTGGCTTGATTAAGTGAACCCATTGGCACTTCGCTAAGCAAACATTTAAAAAATATACCCCCCTCCCCCACGCTAAATGTCGGCTGCAGTTCGTTACTTATCTGTTCCACTATATTTGCATACATGGGTTTGAAAGTCATTTTATCTCTAGTGAAAGTGGTAAAAGACCACTAGTAAAATTTATGGCTTAGAACTTTGGCAGTCTTATAGCAAACATCATTAGAAGGAAAACTAAAACATAAATCCTTGTCTCCAGGGCAGAAAAGGCCAGCAGACATGCCACCATGGCTGGCTACAGTTCACAATGTTCCGCTTCTGTCGAATTACATAGTCCTTTTTCTGAATGCTTAAAGTTTCTGTTCTTAGCTGGCTTCATCAGTAATTATCCCATGATGAGGAGTCGTTCAGTATAAAATCATCACAACTGAAATGTTCCTATTGGTCTACAAGAGCATCATGCAGAAATGGAAAGGTAGACTGGTTCCTATGCTTAGGGCTTGTCCACACCAGTGCTTCTCAAGCTATCTGATGTTGGGGACTGGCAATTTTTTTTCCAATGGGTGCGCAGACCAGGAGCTGATGGCTTGTGGACTGGCACTGGTCTGCGGACCACCACTTTGAGTAGCAATGGTCTACACTACCGCGCAGGGTCGATCTAAGATACGCAATTTCAGCTATGTGAATAGCGTAGCTGAAGTCGACATACACCTCTACCCCGATATAACATGAATTTGAATATAACGCAGTAAAGCAGTGCTCTGGGGAGGCGGGGCTGCTCTCTGAGCGGCGTGTTAAGGGTGACCGGCCAGAGCCGAGGGGTTGGATAAGGGGCAGGAGGGTGGTCAGGGGCAGGGCTTCCTCCCCCCCCCGCTGCAGGGTCTGGGAGACATCAGCTGGGGGGGGCACTTTTGAGGGCCCCACAGGCCCAGAGTGGCCCGGGGGATTAGCGGGGGGCCCGGAGCAGCCTGCTCCGCTTCCCTCACCTGGCCCCAGCCGTGTTGCTCGGGGGAGGGGGATTGGGGGAAGGGATCCCCCACCACTCACCAGCAGTGGAGCAGCCCGGCCCCAGCCCACTCCACTCCACCAGCTTCCAGCTGTGGTGCTCTGCTTCCCGCTGCCGGGGAGTGCGGGACCTTTCCCCAACTCCCCACCCGCAGCGACACAGCTGGGGCCGGGACAAGGAAAGCAGAGCGGGCTAGGGCCACCTCGCTCTGCTTCCCGCCACAGGTGAGTATGGGGGGCGTCCTTTCCCCAACCTCCCTACACTCACCAGTGGCAGGAAGCATAGTGCCGTGGCTGGGAGCTGGCGGAGTGGTATGGGCTGGGGCCATGTTGCTCCCCTTCCCGCCGCTGCCGGTGAGTGGGGGTGTGGATAGGGGTTGGGGCAGTCAGGGGACAGGGAGCAGGGGGGTTGGGTGGGGTCCTGGGGGTGATTGGGGATGGGGGTCTCTGGAGGGGGAAAAAGCAAGTTCGATATAACGTGGTTTCACCTATAATGTGGTAAGATTTTTTTGGCTCCCGAGGACCGCGTTATATCGGGGTAGAGGTGTGCTTAGATCTACTTACTACGGTAAGTCGACAGCTGATGCTCTCCCGTTGAGTTTGCTTGTGCTCCTCGTTCTGGTGGAGTACCAGAGTTGACAGGAGAGTGCTCAGCAGTCGATTTGTCACGTCTCTAGACACAATAAATCGACCCCCGCTGGATCAATCACTGCCTGCTGATCCGGCGGGTAGTGTAGACAAACCCTTAACGAAAGGATGCAGGGAGTGTGGAATGTCAGTAGGCCTTGAATTGTGTGCATCTGGTGCAACCAATTAATATTATGCCATTTGACAACCCTTCTTTGAAGACATATGAAGAGATTTCTCTAAATGCTAAACCTGGCTATCTATTTTAATTTCAAAGATCTACAATAAGTTTAGAATGACAGCAATGAAGAAGAGGATAATATAGCCTTACTTATGAGCAATGTAAGGAAGAACAACATGCTGCAAATGTAGCTAAATATTGGGTTTATTTTCTGTTGGAGGTTGTACCATTTAATATATAGGGAGAATGCAACTTTTTATTACATAAATTGGAAAGTTTTAAAAAAGTGAAGGGGAAGCTAAAATGTGCTTATGAAAAGAATGTTGTTTTCTGAGAACTCAGCAAATTCTATGTGTTTTTTGGAGATTTGAAATGATAGAGGATACTGTCAAGTCTGACAGAGCCTGACTATCTCAGCAGGGCTGGATAAATGACTGCTTAGATATGCAGGCCCTTCTTTGAAAAGCTTCTGTATGAACTGAACAGAAAAGCTGGTTACTCACTGATTTTTCTAGTCCAGCAAGAATGCTAGTCTCTAATGTAACAACTGTTGCTGTAACTAATGGTCCATTTATTATCGGTTGTGTGTGCAAGAAACTAGAACTATATGCTTTAAAAATATGATGATGTTCTTTTGCATAGAAAAGCTATCTGAGATCAGTTAGAGGTTTCTAGCATTTACTAGTCATCACATTTTATTAACTTTGAAGTCAAGAGGAGGTGAGGGCATTGAGAGACTTAGCCCAATTTCTGTATGGTGAACAAAATTGACAAGGATTTTCTGCAATCTAGACGGGTTTAATACTAGAGAGTACAGGCAGTAACACTGCCTATCACCTATCCGCAGGTGAGAGAGATATGTGTGTGTGTTGCATATATAACAATGTAACGGATCTGGTCAAAACACAGACGTCCCCACATGCCAAGTATGGTTGCAACTCAGTTAAAACATGACAAGGGTCCTCTCACTTCATTATTTCTGTAGCATAGACAGGATCCTTAGGAAAGGCACTAGAATTGATCGGCACTTGTTTGCAAATTGGTGCCTAATAACAGAACGTTTGCTGTATCGGAGGGCATAGTGGAATTAGTGGGATGGATTCAGTAGAATGCCTGCGTCATTACACAAGTTTTACTTTTTAAAAAACCCTTGAGTTGCAATGTTTTATTGTTACCCACAAAATGTATTTCTATCAGACTTAGTAATGACAGCACTAAACTGTTCCCATGTTAAAGCATTTGACATGTCAGCCACGGAGAACCTTTTAATGTATCCTTGTGTTAGCAGTTGTACACTTCTGTTTTCAATTTGTTAATAATTCCTGAGTAGTGAAAGCTGTATGTTGACCTTAATGCTAACAAGTAGAGGTGTCTGGCTAATGGATCAGAAAGGAAGATCTGACCCTCCATCCTTAGCTCATGCAATTGTAGACGAAGAGCCATAATAGCAAGAGTTTTAGCACCCTGCACATCACAGAGGGCCTGACTTTCAGACGTGCTCAGCACACGTACG
Organism: Eretmochelys imbricata; assembly: GCF_965152235.1. Classification (NCBI taxonomy): domain Eukaryota; kingdom Metazoa; phylum Chordata; order Testudines; family Cheloniidae; genus Eretmochelys; species Eretmochelys imbricata. The sequence continues at coordinate 14,732,965 of NC_135579.1, read as the reverse complement.
GCCCCAGCTGAAGTTGGTGAGAGCTACAGGTGCTTCCTAAGGCCCAGATCCTCCAGGGTAGTTAGGCACCTAACTCACATTAAAGACATCTGGAGGTAGGTGTCTGTCTACCTTTGAGGATCTGAACCCAAGTAATTTTAAAACTCCCAGAAGGCAAAACTGAATTAAGACTTGACTGAATAAAGGCTTCCTCCAAACATCAGTCCAGTCATTGAGTTTTCAGTCAGGTGTTTCAGGCTAATAAAAAGAATCGTGAAGGAAAAGATAAGTAGGAAAATATTGTACAAACTTTGTGCCATTCTTTTCCTTCTTTTGCTTTGCTAGATCAGTTCTAGGTATACTGTTGAGCTTCCTGTTTAATATTCTAGAGGGCACGTACATTTGAGTTTGCCTGGCACTATCTCTCTCCGGGCACTATAGCCTCAGACCTGCTTTATGCGGTCCTAAATATAAACTGGAAAACATGATACAAAAAGATTTTTTTTTTTTTTTTTTAAACTCTGCCTGCCCCCAAACCCAGAAAAATGTAGCCACAAACAGAGCACCACAGAACTTTACAGGAGACCTGGCAAACTAAGCTGGAGTCTTTAGAGGGTAAAGCCCTTGGTTTAGCTTTTGATTCCATACGGATTAATACCTGACAAAATTTATGTGCATAACATGTGAGGCGCAGCTATGTAAAATGCATGCCTTGAACTTCAAACCTACTTGAACTGAAACGCTTGATGCCTCTGCAAACCTCAGCCCATGTTCAGGATAGTTGGGTCAGCATGTTGAATGTATCTCCTCCCTCATCCTCCCGCAAACAACCAGGCCTCACTCCCCAAACAAGCTCAAGGAACACCACAAGGTAGAAGAGGCAGTCTGTGTTTTGGAGAGGGGTGATTGGTGGACTTAGGGGGGACTGGGTCTGGGGATACCTTCAAGCAACCTGCAGAGATCCGGCCACTTACAACCTTTTGCAATTCAAGTTGCAGAGTGTAGTTAGCAGACTCCTTTATAAAGTAAATGCTGCAAGGTTTGGACAGTCTTAATATGAATGAAGAGACAGACTAACAAACGAGGGCTTGTATACAGAAGGGACAATACTGTAGATATTGCTGAGTTCTGACAGCTAAAAACAATGCTTGTTTTCTTACATCATCATCATCAAAATAAATAATAATAGTATAGTGAACGTTGGCCCAAGCAGCAGAGTTCAAATCTGGATCCAAACTTCATCACAGTGTGCCAGTCCTGAGGCATGGTCCAGGCCCACCTCTAAGAATACAATAACATAATTCTGCTTTCTGTCTTCAAAGGCCTGGGCAAGTATCGGCTAAGGTTTTCATGAGCGATGCCAGGCGTACAATCCCATTTCTTAAACACTGCAAAATCAGATAACTGAGATCTCTAGCTGGTACGTAACCTTCAAATACATTGGGAGGGGGGCCAATCATTTTACAGGCTAAATTTGAACGCTGCCTCGCCACGTGCTATCAAGCTATGTGTACCTGCATATTACTCTGCCTGTAAACCTAGCTGTTACGGGTGTGTGTACACCTTTTTCCTCTCAATTTACTGCTTCTCTTTATACTCTATCCCAGGTAACTAAGTGTATGTATAATGACAGGTTTCAGAGTAGCAACCGTGTTAGTCTGTATCCGCAAAAAGAAAAGGAGGACTTGTGGCACCTTAGAGACTAACCAATTTATTTGAGCATAAGCTTTCGTGAGCTACAGCTCACATCCAATGAAGTGAGCTGTAGCTCACGAAAGCTTATGCGCAAATAAATTGGTTAGTCTCTAAGGTGCCACAAGTCCTCCTTTTCTTTAACTGTATGTATGTATTCAAGCTAGTTATAGAGTGTCTGTCTATAGAATTGTACAATAGAAAACTTCATCACTCAAAAAACCCAAGTCCTTAGAAGGATGGAAAGGAAAAGGAGGGAGGCAGGCTTATGAAAATACCTAGGATGTGCTGCGCCCATGGCACTTGGGGTATGAGCTCTACCGAATATAGATCTGAGATAGTTCTCCCTGTGCTGGACTAAGGGCCTGATTTTTCTGCTGCCTTACACCTGTACAAAGTGGGAAATTTTACACGCACTTTGCGCAGGTGTAAGGGAGCAGACAAAGTGCAGGACCGCAAAAAATCAGGGTTGAGACTTTTTAGGCCCCATCAATAAACCTTTGATGTGCAGTACAACCTCATTCACACGGATACCCACGGTAACAAGTGTTTAATGGGCTTGTCTGCAGTTAGATGAGACGATCACTGACCCCTCCTTCAGAGAGACCGGGCTCCGTGATGCATTTGTGACACACCACAGCACTGACCAGTAGAGTTTCTCCCACAAGTAAAGTTATATATACCTACTTCACCTTCCTTATCCAGGTCAAAGGCAGGTCTTCAAGAGTTCAATTAAGCATCCAAAATCACGTTTTCCTTCTAAGACAAGTCACCAACTCCTCTGTGCATCTGCTGTAATTGGTTGTGAGACAGGTATTTTTAGATTAGTGTACGTCTATAGGCCATTTATTGATTGCGTTCAGGGAGAGGGGGAGAAAAAGAGAATGCGTTCATCATGGCTTTTGAAATGAATAATTGAATATATATAAAACGTAATGAGCCAGATCCTCTGCTGGTGTAAATTGGCATTGCTCTGAGGTAAGTGAAGATACAGATCCTTAGCTGATATAAATTGGGGTACTAGGGTTCTCCCTGAAATGGTACAAGGGTCAAAACAGTAAGATTTCTATACAGCCATTGAATGTTTTTAATCATTTAACATGGCAAATAATTGATCTACTGTATTTGGTTTTTAGATATGATTGGAAAACATCCCTGTAAGGTGGGTATAGTGAGGTCTTCATGCTCTTTTTCAGTACAATTGGGACTTCTAGGACATTCAGATCCTTTATTTGTTTATATATTGCAAAAATCTTTCAGTTTTATATATGCATCTCTCAGTGCAGCTTTGTGGAGGCCAGTCCCATTCCTTATGGGGTGCTTATAAACCAAAGATGTGGATCTTTGTATTTCCTTTGACATTGTCTCACCTTCTTAGCAAAAGGTTTAGGAAGTGAACAGCAGAGCTGGTGACGAGTTAACAAGCTGTCTGAGTTAACAGGGTGGCAATTTTAGTGTGGCATATAATTGTTAACAACTGTTGTACTGTGCGCTAATGGCCTAATTTTTTCCCGAAGATGCGGAGCACCTCTAGCCTCTATTAACTGTAATAGGATTTGTGGTGGTCAGGGACTCTGAATATCAAGGCACAAGTGTTTTGGCTCCTGGGGCTGGGAAAATTGAGTGCTGCATAAATTAAATTGATCAGTGCTCTCTGGAGATATTTTTATTTCAATGAAGCATTAATCAGTATTGTGACCCTTATCTTCTCTGTGAAGAACTGCCATGTACAGAAATAGTATCTGTCAATAATTTTGTACAAGATGAAAATACATCCATATAATCTTCCTGATTCATTTCTCTTACATTCCTCTTCACTACAAGACAGGTTTCAGAGTAGCAGCCGTGTTAGTCTGTATTCGCAAAAAGAAAAGGTGTACTTGTGGCACCTTAGAGACTAACCAATTTATTTGAGCATAAGCTTTCGTGAGCTACAGCTTACTTCATTGGATGCATAGAAGTGGAAAATGCAGTGAGGATGTTTTTATACGTACAGACCATGAAAAAATGGGTGTTTATCACTTCAAAAGGTTTTCTCCTCCCACCCCACTCTCCTGCTGGTAATAGCTTATCTAAAGTGATCACTCTCCTTACAATGTATATGATAATCAAGAAAAAAGAAAAGGAGTACTTGTGGCACCTTAGAGACTAACCAATTTATTTGAGCATGAGCTTTCGTGAGCTACAGCTCACTTCATCGGATGCATACCATGGAAACTGCAGAAGACATTATATACACAGAGACCATGAAACAATACCTCCTCCCACCCCACTCTCCTGCTAGTAATAGCTTATCTAAAGTGATCATCAAGTTGGGCCATTTCCAGCACAAATCCAGGTTTTCTCACCCTCCGCCCCCCCCCCCCCCCCACACACACACAAACTCACTCTCCTGCTGGTAATAGCCCATCCAAAGTGACCACTCTCTTTAAAATGTGTATGATAATCAAGGTGGGCCATTTCCATCATACACATTTTAAAGAGAGTGGTCACTTTGGATGGGCTATTACCAGCAGGAGAGTGAGTTTGTGTGTGTGTGGGGGGGGGGGGGGGGGGGGGGGGGGGGCGGAGGGTGAGAAAACCTGGATTTGTGCTGGAAATGGCCCAACTTGATGATCACTTTAGATAAGCTATTACCAGCAAGAGAGTGGGGTGGGAGGAGATATTGTTTCATGGTCTCTATGTATATAATGTCTTCTGCAGTTTCCACGGTATGCATCCGATGAAGTGAGCTGTAGCTCACGAAAGCTTATGCTCAAATAAATTGGTTAGTCTCTAAGGTGCCACAAGTACTCCTTTTCTTTTTTGCGAATACAGACTAACACGGCTGTTACTCTGAAACCTATGATAATCAAGGTGGGCCATTTCCAGCACAAATCCAGGTTTTCTCTCCCCCCACCCCATTCTACTGCTGGTAATAGCTTATCTAAACTACAAGACAGTTTTTCCTCCATTTGGGGCCAAATCCTGCTTGCTTCTCTCATTCAAATAGGCCCACTTACATCAGTGGACCAAATTTATTGATACTAGGGATAAATGTGGCCTGGTGGAACTAATCACAAGATCTGTTTTCCTCCTCCCTCCAGAAGGTAACTAAAGGTCATGAGAAAATATTGAAGGCTTACTCAATATGAACACTATTTGCCTTATTCCTCTTTAGCAGATCTCCTGCTCAAAGAGGTTTGAGCTGGATTTAACCCCTTTTGCACTGAAGTTAGGTCCTCCTAGATCACCACTGGAGAACAATGCTAAGGATGCAATGCAGGATGCTGAGAACCGTGGCAGTGGAAGGGAACAGGTACTGCCTGCTGCACCAGAGTTCTGGTTTTACTTCCTGAGTTCCAGACATTCAGTTCAAGGCTCACTGAATTGAGATCCAGCTCTGCAGGCACAAAAGAGATTCATGCTAAAGAGGCTTATGTACTTGTTGAAAGCTAGTTCTTTAACAGTCCTCTAGGCCTGTAGACAGCTTAACAGATTCAGCTGGTTTAATTCCTAAAGGGAAAGGGGTGGGTTGTTTTGTTTTGAGTACTGATGATAATTAAAAATAAAAAATTTACCTGGTTTTATGCCCTGCTTCTCATTCATAGGAGCCTTCTATATTCCTTGCTTGCTGCGTTTTGATATTTCAAAGCCATTCCAGCTGCTATGTCCATCTCCGTTCTTGGTCACTATGACTGTATTCCCCTCCCGTTCTGTGTGATTCTGCAAGACCATGTGGTTCTAAATGCACCCTCGGTCACATGTGCAGCTTATGTTGTTTAAATCTTCGCTTACTGCATAGTAATCAAAACAAGCAACTTCCATTCTGAGTTTTATTTTCATTTTTATCCCTCTTTACTGTCTCTTAGAAATCTCCCAGCTCCAGACTCAAGCAGCACTTTATGTCCTATAAGAACTATATTAGACTCTGATCTTGCAAAGGGTTATGCATGCGCTTAACTTTATGTACTGTGAACGCTCGCATTGCAGTCAGTGAGACTACTCACAGTGCATAAAATTAAGCACGCTTGAATTCTTTGCAGGAATGGGGCTCTCATTGTTATCCTCTGAAGCTGAGTAATGAACATAATTCCCAAAAAGAAAAGGAGGACTTGTGGCACCTTAGAGACTAACACGGCTGCTACTCTGAAACCTGTCATAATTCCCAAAAGAATATTAAAAAGTATGGCTGAGTCTAGAAAAGCAGGAAGCAATTGCATGGTGTGACGGGGTCCCTGGGGTGCAGCCTGGACCGTGGACCACTGAGCCCTCCAGTCCCACCAGGATGGGCTTAGAGTTAAACTCTAAGCCTCTGACAGGCACTGCACTTACACAGCCATCCACAGGCAGGGACATTCCCAGCTGAGTTACATGAATAATCTCCCAGCCACTCAAGAACCATCAATAGAGAGGCTCCAGCCAATTCCCCCGAGCCTTGCACCCCATAAATGTACCGTCTTGCACCGGCCAGAAGCCTGACCAGTGTTAGTTTGCCACTTCTTCAAAGGAAAGTGGACATGCACCAGCCTGTGTTATCTGAGCTGAGATTCTCCATGCACTTCCACCAAAACACAATGTTTTAGGTAAAATATAAAACATTTATTAACTACAGAAAGACTGATTTTTTAAGTGATTTAAGTAGCAGGCATACAGATCAAAGTTGGTTACCTGTGAAATAAAATCTAAATTCTAACTTTAACAGACTAAGCAAGATTTGAATCAAGCAGTAACTCACTCTAACACAGGGTACAAGCAGATTACAGTTCCTCAATACAGACTAGACACCCTTCCACCCTGGGACCACTCTTCCCCAGTTCAAAGTCCCTTTTCTTCCAGGTGTTGAGATGGGTACAAGGGTGGAAGGGGAACAGCCCAAGTGATGTCACTCTCCCTCTTTTTACTTTTTTCCAGCTGCTAGGAAGATCATTGCTGTGATGTGTGTTACATATGCCATGGGGGAAGACTGCCTTCTCAAAGAAGCCTCTAGGATAGTGGATTGTGTACTGATGAGCCATTAACGACCATCTGGCTGGCGATGGCTACTCCTTTGTTGTAACTGAAAGGCTGGCAGTGGGCATTCCCAGCCTCACAGTTTAATATATTTCAGTAACACTCCTATAGCAGGTTTCAGAGTAACAGCCGTGTTAGTCTGTATTCTCAAAAAGAAAAGGAGTTAGTCTCTAAGGTGCCACAAGTACTCCTGCAGCAACCCTTCATAACTTCACATGCAATGATAGTATCTACAATTCAACAGGATATTATTGATCAATAGATCACGACTTACAAAATGATACCTCACAAGGTGTACGTTGTACAAAACATATCCGAATCTTATCACAGTGGTGAATGTGGAGGTTCCAGGGTGCTACTTTGAGGTACAGAGTGTCCCAGAGGGACAAGCCATTAATCAGTCAAGATACAATTTACTAGTTGCCTAAATACGATACCTAAAGTGAAGGTAAATCAGATAACAATATGGATATGTAGGTGGGCTCTAGCTGAGCATGCATGCAAAAGGGAACTTTTTTTTTCCCATACCACACTTTAATCACCCTCTTCCTACAGCGGAAATTAATTCTGCTTCTCCTTATTCACCAGCAGTGGGCGAAATGTAATAGATTTGCATACACTAAATGACTACATTAGGCTGACCAGATAGCAAGTGTTAAAAATCAGGACAGGAGGTGGAGGGAAATAGGTGCCTATATGAGAGAAAAAAACCCCAAAACTGGGACTGTCCCTATAAAATTGGGACATCTGGTCACCCTAGACTACATAGAGAATTGTATGCCAGTTGATAACTGGCAATAAGCAGGAAACTAAATAATGCATCCATCCCGTAGTGACTACATTGCTTGTTGGTGTCTTAGCAAATAGAGCAATGCTGGGATTTTCAAAGGAGCCTTGAGGAATTAGGTGCCTAAATTCCATTGAAATTTATGTTCACATGCAAGTGTAAAAGGATTTAGGGCCCAGATCCACAAAGGGACACTTAACTTTTAGGCTTCTAGAAAATCACTGGAACAACAATTGGATCCACAAAGATTGAGTTAAGTTTCTAGGGGATGCATGGGGAAAGATAGTCCTAAGAATGGGATCTGCAAAAGCCAGCATGCTAGGTAGGGAGCCACCTAACCTAGCCAATGAGAGATGCTAACAAAAGAGGTGTGTCCTAAGCCTTGCACCTCAGAGTTAGGTGCCTACCTCCAGGCTGCAGGGAGGTGCTTGCGATCCACAGTCGGGAGCCCCTCTCCCAGGTTCAGAGGAAGGATTTGAACAGGGTCCTCCCACGAGAGTGCTCTGACCAGTGGGCTATGGGATAGTCTCATGTGAGAGCTCCCCCAGTCTCTCCTGTTGCAGTTCTTCAACTTTGGATAAGTACTTTGAGTCATTGGGCCAGAGAAAGAAAGCGCAAGTATAAGAATTACTTTATAGCCTGGTGATTAGGGCACCTATCCTAATGGGAAATGACAGACTAACATGGCTGCTACCCACATATCTATTCAGGGGACACCATCACAGGGCCTAATAACATCAGCCACACTATCAGAGGCTCGTTCACCTGCACATCCACCAATGTGATTTATGCCATCATGTGCCAGCAATGCCCCTCTGCCATGTACATTGGTCAAACTGAACAGTCTCTACGTAAAAGAATAAATGGACACAAATCAGATGTCAAGAATTATAACATTCATAAACCAGTCGGAGAACACTTCAATCTCTCTGGTCACGCAATCACAGACATGAAGGTCGCTATCTTAAAACAAAAAAACTTCAAATCCAGACTCCAGCGAGAAACTGCTGAATTGGAATTCATTTGCAAATTGGATACTATTAATTTAGGCTTAAATAGAGACTGGGAGTGGCTAAGTCATTATGCAAGGTAGCCTATTTCCTCTTGTTTTATCCTACCCCCCCCCCCCCCCCCCCCCAGATGTTCTGGTTTAACTTGGATTTAAACTTGGAGAGTGGTCAGTTTGGATGAGCTATTACCAGCAGGAGAGTGAGTTTGTGTGTGTATGGGGGTGGGTTTTTGGAGGGGGGTGAGGGAGTGAGAGAACCTGGATTTGTGCAGGAAATGGCCTAACTTCATTATCATGCACATTGTGTAAAGAGTTGTCACTTTGGATGGGCTATCACCAGCAGGAGAGTGACTTTGTGTGGAGGGGTGGAGGGTGAGAAAACCTGGATTTGTGCTGGAAATGGCCTAACCTGCTGATTACTTTAGATAAGCTATTACCAGCAGGACAGTGGGGTGGGAGGAGGTATTGTTTCATATTCTCTGTGTATATATAAAGTCTGCTGCAGTTTCCACGGTATGTATCTGATGAAGTGAGCTGTAGCTCACAAAAGCTCATGCTCAAATAAATTGGTTAGTCTCTAAGGTGCCACAAGGACTCCTTTTCTTTTTGCGAATACAGACTAACACGGCTGCTACTCTGAAATCTTAATAGCTCATCTTAATTAATTAGCCTCTTACAGTTTGTATGGCAACTTCCACCTTCTCTCTCTCTGTGTGTGTGTGTGTGGGTGTGTGTGTGTGTGTGTGTATATATATACACACAATCTTCTTACTATATGTTCCATTCTATGCATCCGATGAAGTGGGCTGTAGCCCATGAAAGCTTATGCTCTAATAAATTTGTTAGTCTCTAAGGTGCCACAAGTACTCCCGTTCCTTTTGCGGATACAGACTAACACGGCTTGTCATAAATATAAAGGGAAGGGTAAACGCCTTTGAAATCCCTCCTGGCCAGGGGAAAGCTCCTCTCACCTGTAAAGGCTTAAGAAGCTAAAGGTAACCTTGCTGGCACCTGACCAAAATGACCAATGAGGAGACAAGATACTTTCAAAAACTGGGAGGAGGGAGAGAAACAAAGGGTCTGTGTGTCTGTCTATATGCTGGTTTCTGCCAGGGATAGACCAGGAATGGAGTCTTAGAACTTTTTAGTAAGTAATCTAGCTAGGTATGTGTTAGATTATGATTTTTTTAAATGGCTGAGAAAAGAATTGTGCTGAAGAGAATAACTATTTCTGTCTGTGTATCTTTTTTGTAACTTAAGGTTTTGCCTAGGGGGGTTCTCTATGTTTTTGAATCTAATTACCCTGTAAGATATCTACCATCCTGATTTTACAGGGGGAATTTCTTTATCTCTATTTACTTCTATTTTATTAAAAGCCTTCTTGTAAGAAAACTGAATGCTTTTTCATTGTTCTCAGATCCAAGGGTTTGGGTCTGTGGTCACCTATGCAAATTGGTGAGGCTTTTTATCCAACATTTCCCAGGAAAGGGGGGGTGCAAGTATTGGGAGGATTGTTCATTGTTCTTAAGATCCAAGGGTCTGGGTCTGTAGTCACCTAGGCAAATTGGTGAGGCTTTTTACCAAACCTTGTCCAGGAAGTGGGGTGCAAGGTTTTGGGAAGTATTTTGGGGGGAAAGACGTGTCCAAACAGCTCATCCCCAGTAACCAGTATTAGTTTGGTGGTGGTAGCGGCCAATCCAAGGACGACGGGTGGAATATTTTGTACCTTGGGGAAGTTTTGACCTAAGCTGGTAAAGACAAGCTTAGGAGGTTTTTCATGCAGGTCCGCACATCTGTACCCTAGAGTTCAGAGTGGGGGAGGAACCTTGACATGGCTGCTACTCTGAAACCTGCTCCAATGTCCGTTAAGACATGCTACTTTTCTTACCCTTCACAGTACTTGCTGGTTTTGTTACCTTCTGTCTTGTTGCAAGTATTCCTTTTCACTATCTTCAGTTTCCGAGGAGTTTTGCTACTGCGTTTTACAATCGACATTGAATTGTTGCCATAGATTTCCTCCTCCATATTAATAGCATTACAAATGGTTCTGTGCCTACTGGAAAGTATCATAGTGTCATTTCCTTAGCTGTTAGGATTTTACATAAATTGAAACAGAGGATGAGGTTTGCTTCAGTTTTCAATTAGCTGCAAATACAAATGTGGCATTTTGAATGCTCTGACGCCCCTCTCCCCATTTATTTCATATTAATTTTAATTAGAGGAGAGCCAAGGAAAACATCTTCAGATTCTGATTATTCTAGGTTTCAGATATTGCATTTGAGGCCAAATCAGAGCTAGGGTTCAGGTCAAGCTTTGATATCTCTGAAATCTCACAAGTTATTGGCCGAAAGTGATGGGCATGCCAGGCAATCAGCTATTCTCAGAGTTTTTCCAGTTAGGGCTAAAAACTTATGAGTGACTGACCTGGTGAGACTTGAGCTGCATCCAGACCAGAATTGCAAAACTCTTCTAGTTGGGATCTGAACCAAACTAAATCCACAGCCGCAGGTTCTGAACTGATTGACATTTAGTTCCCCCCACCTGAAATTTGTTAGAGAGATTCACAGTCAAAATTCTATTTTGGACTATCTCTAATTTTTAATTACAGCAATTATTATGAATTCATAGGCTGTAGTCTCCTAAGGTCCAGGTTCCTTCATCTGAGTTATTGTAAATCAACAGTAGCTAAACAGCATTTAATGACACTAGTTGTTACTAGAATTGCTTTCCCATTGAGTGCTTTCATCAGGCATGTATAATTATATTGTGCTGGCTACAGACAGAATTTACAAATGTTTACTGTCAGTATTGTTTCACAGTAACTCTTTCTGGTGTTATGAGTCTCAGAGAAATTAATATCAATTCTAAGCAATGATAATAAGTCTTCAGATGTATAGTGAATACCTTTTAACATAATTTTTATACAGTAGTGCAGCAGTGGAAATACACTCTGTCTTTATAGAAATGCTTTCAGAATTATCCATTTTAAGATTTGGAAAAATGACCCAGTGGTATCTGACACGATTATTTCCCCAGTGTGGTCTCTATTAATTGCTGTTCCTGAGAGCAGTGAGGCTTTAATACCAAATGACTAGCCTGCTGGGTCCCTTGGGAAATATTAGTAAGTCAAATATTGCAAGACATTTATCTTAGTCAGACTCTAAAAGCAACTTCCTCCCATTTGTTTTCTCATCATGTGACACCAAAGTAATGATTTTGTCCACAGTATCGTACACACTAGAATACTGAGTAATTTGCAAGCCTCCCTTTAAAGGGTCATTTAAATAACAATTCAACTACAACAAAGTTGATAGCGCACATTTCCATGGTTATGCCCTGTATATGGGGGGCAGGTGTGTGCGTGGCTAGGTAAATAACACTCCGCCCGTCTGCCTAAAGATTCAGGATCTGCTGCAAAGCACAGTGAAGTCTTTTAATTGATTTCATTGGGCTTTGAATCCGATCATGAGGGGTTAGCGCAGTGCCGTGTCACAAGGGAGCAGTGGTTTTGAGAGGGGTCTCAAGACTCCTGCATCCAGAGAGAACTGGAAGTATGAAGGAGTTGATCCAGTTGGTCCCTCAGAGAGGGTGGAGCTTGCACTGTGCTTTTGAATCCTGGCAGCTAGTTTGGAATGACTTTCCCATCTTGGAGGAGGTTGCCTGTCATTGCAGTGCTGCACTCTTAGCTGCTGCTCCTGTAAGAGAAGAAAAGGAATGGACAGTCCTGAATCAAAGGGTGTGTTCGCATGAGAATCTTAGAATCCCCACATGGACCCAGTAAGTAACTAAACTTTGATTCAGTGCTTGGGCAGAGGAAGCCCCCCTTATCAAATACTCAAACTAGGGAAAGTCTGCACTTGAATGCCTTAAATGCTGCTTTGCTAAAAAAAAAAAAAACACCTAGAAACCTCATTGGAGGCAAGAAATCTAGTAAAATGTTAGTGTAAGATAGTAAAGAAAAAGCCTTTTCTTTTCTTTCTCTCTTTTTTCTTTCTTTTTTTTTTTTTTTGCAATACATAAACTTTTTTGACCAGAAAAACCTGTGTTAATCCCTAGGAGATGATCTGGAATTCTTGTGCTAAATACAGGATTGTGCTTGTTGTTCACATTTAGTATAGGGAAACCCCAAATACCGGGGCCAGGGTGTTAAAAACAATAACCAGAAAACTAGACATCTTCCTGTTGACTGTCAAATATTAAACAGTCTAATGGAAATCATTTGAATTTCAATGATATACAAAAAGAAAACGAGTACTTTGCGGATACAGACTAACACAGCTGCTACTCTGAAACCAATAAAACCAATGCATCTGATGAAGTGAGCTGTAGCTCACGAAAGCTTATGCTCAGATAAATTTGTTAGTCTCTAAGGTGCCACAAGTCCTCTTTTTCTTTCAATGATATACAATATATTTGATTTTAAATATTTGTCCTGGAGGAAAAAGATACAGTCTAAAGTACTCAGGTCTAAAATAAGATCTTCCAGCATTGCGATAGGTATTAATTAGACTAATTGCACTAATTTAAGTGTAAAGAAATATACATGCAGGAAGACTTTTCTTCCGTTTGGGCTTGGGGCGGGGCAGGGCAAGGAGGGCGAGCTGAAATTATCACCGCACATTCTGCTCATTGGTACGCTGGTGCGATTTTGCTGAGGTCAGTAGAGTTGCAACAATGTAACTACCAGCCCAAATAACATTTTGTGGGCTTATGAGGTTGGGGCAATCAATATTTAGCAAAGCGGTGTTAAGATCCAGCTTTAAAGGCTCAGAAAGCTTACACTGTAGAATAATTTTTCATTGAATGACGTATCTCTGCATCTCACCCTTTAGACTAAGATGTTTTGGGTCCAATAAGCTTTGTTTCCTCATCTCTGTCGATTCAACTACGAATGAGAAAACAGTACTGTTGTCAAGGTCACCCTTTATGGAGAAGGAGTATGTTGCTTCTGCAGCAAATACTGTCTAGCATGGGGAGTTTGCCTTACTATGACTGAGGAGACCATAGTCCTAGAGAATCTGGGCAAGTGCTGGCAGTTTTTAAAGAATGTAGCCTAAGAGTCATTCTGTCCAAATTAATTGATTAATCGCAGTTAACACACACGATTAACTCAAAAATAATTAATTGCAATTAAAAATTAATCATGATTAATTGCAGTTTTAATTGCACTAACAATAGAATACCCATTGAAATGTATTAAATATTTTTGGATGTTTTTCTACATTTTCAAATATTGATTTCAATTACAACACAGAATACAATGTGTATAGTGCTCGCTTTATATTATTTTTGATTACAAATATTTAACTGTAAAAATGATAAACAAAAGAAATACTATTTTTCAATTCCCCCTCATACAAGTACCGTAGTGCAATCTCTTTATTGTGAAAGTACAACTTACAAATGTAGATTTTGTTTGTTTGTTTGTTACATAACTGCACTCAAAACAAACCAATGTAAAACTTTAGAGCCCATAAGTCAGCTCAGTCCTACTTCTTCACTAAGACAAACAAGTGTGTTTACATTTACAGGAGATAATGTTGCCCGCTTCTTATTTACAATGTCACCTGAAAGTGAGAACAGGCATTGCAAGGTATTTACATGCCGGATATGCTAAACATTCATATGTCCCTTCATGTTTTGGCCGCCATTCCAGGGGACATGCTTCTATGCTGATGAGGCTTGTTAAAAAAATGTGTTAATTAAATTTGTGACGGAACTCCTTGGGGGAGAATTGTGTGTCTCCAGCTCTGTTTTACCCGCATTCTGCCATATATTTTATATTATGGCAGTCTCAGATAATGACCTAGCACATGTTTGATTTAAGAACAATTTCACTGCAGATTTGACAAAATGCAAAGAAGGTCCCAATGTGAGATTTCTAAAGATAGCTACAGCACTAGTCAAGGTTAAAGACTCTGAAGTGCCTTCTAAAATCTGAGAGGTGTGGAGCATACTTTCAGGAGTCTTAAAAGAATAACACTCCAATGCAGAAACTACAGAACCCGAACGACCAAAAAAGAAAATCAACCTTCTGCTTTTAGAGTAGCAGCCGTGTTAGTCTGTATCCGCAAAAAGAAAAGGAGTACTTGTGGCACCTTAGAGACTAACCAATTTATTTGAGCATAAGCTTTCGTGAGCTACAGCTCACTTCCTCGGATGCATGCAGTGGAAAATACAGTAGGGAGATTTATATGCACAGAGAACATGAAACAATGGGTGTTACCGTACACACTGTAAGGAGAGTGATCAGGTAAGGTGAGCTGTTACCAGCAGGAGAGCAGGGGGGAAAAAACCTTTTGTAGTGATAATCAAGGTGGGCCATTTCCAGCAGTTGACAAGAATATCTGAGGAACAGTGTGTGTGTGGGGGGGGGGGGGGGGGGGTTGAAATAAACATGGCGAAATAGTTTTACTTTATGTAATGACACATCCACTCCCAGTCTTTATTCAAGCCTAAGTTAATTGTACCCAGTTTGCAAATTAATTCCAATTCAGCAGTCTCTCATTGAAGTCTGTTTTTGAAGTTTTTTTGTCGAAGAATTGCCACTTTTAGGTCTGTAATCGAGTGACCAAAGAGATTAAAGTGTTCTCCGACTGGTTTATGAATGTTATAATTCTTGACTTCTGATTTGTGTCCATTTATTCTTGTGTCCAGTTTGCCCAATGTACATGGCAGAGGGGCATTGCTGGCACATGATGGCATATATCACATTGGTAGATGTGCAGGTGAATGAGCCTCTGATAGTGTGGCTGATGTGATTAGGCCCTATGATGGTGTCCCCTGAATGGATATGTGGACATAGTTTGCAACGGGCTCTGTTGCAAAGATAGGTTCCTGGGTTAGTGTTTTTGTTGTGCGGTTGCTGGTGAGTATTTGCTTCAGGTTGGGGGCTGTCTGTTAGCAAGGACTGGCCTGTCTCCCAAGATCTGTGAGAGTGATGGGTCATCCTTCAGGATAGGTTGTAGATCCTTGATGATGCGTTGGAGAGGTTTTAGTTGGGGACTGAAGGTAATGGCTAGTGGCATTCTATTATTTTCTTTGTTGGGCCTGTCCTGTAGTAGGTGACTTCTGGGTACTCTTCTGGCTCTGTCAATCTGTTTCTTTACTTCAGCAGGTGGGTATTGTAGTTGTAAGAATGCTTGATAGAGATCTTGTAGGTGTTTGTCTCTGTCTGAGGGGTTGGAGCAAATGTGGTTGTATCATAAAGCTTGGCTGTAGACAATGGATCGTGTGGTGTGGTCAGGGTGAAAGCTGGAGGCATGTAGGTAGGAATAGCGGTCAGTAGGTTTCCGGTATAGGGTGGTGGTTATGTGACCATCGCTTATTAGCATCATAGTGTCCAGGAAGTGGATCTCTTGTGTGGACTGGTCCAGACTGAGGTTGATGGTGGGATAGAAATTGTCGAAATCCTGGTGGAATTCCTCAAGGGCTTCTTTTCCATGGGTCCAGATGACGAAGATGTCATCAATGTAGCACAAGTAGAGCAGGGGCATTAGGGGACAAGAGATAAGGAAGCATGGTTCTAAGTCAGCCATAAAAATGTTGGCATACTGCGGGGCCATGCGGGTACCCATAGCAGTGCCGCTGATTTGAAGGTATACATTGTCCCTAAATGTGAAATAGTTATGGGTGAGGACAAAGTCACAAAGTTCAGCCACCAGGTTTGCCATGACATTATCGGGGATACTGTTCCTGATGGCTTGTAGTCCATCTTTGTATGGAATGTTGGTGTAGAGGGCTTCTACATCCATAGTGGCCAGAATGGTGTTTTCAGGAAGATCACTGATGGATTGTAATTTCTTCAGGAAGTCAGTGGTGTCTCGAAGATAGCTGGGAGTGCTGGTGGCGTAGGGCCTGAGGAGGGAGTCTACATAGCCAGACAATCCTGCTGTCAGGGTGCCAATGCTTGAGATGATGGAGCGTCCAGGATTTCCAGGTTTATGGATCTTGGGTAGCAGATAGAATACCCCAGGTCGGGGTTCTAGAGGTGTGTCTGTGTGGATTTGTTCTTCTGCTTTTTCAGGGAGATTCTTGAGCAAATGGTGTTGTTTCTTTTGGTAACCCTCAGTGGGATCAGAGGGTAATGGCTTGTAGAAAGTGGTGTTGGAGAGCTGCAGAGCAGCCTCTTGTTCATATTCCAACCTATTCATGATGACAACAGAACCTCCTTTGTCAGCCTTTTTGATTATGATGTCAGAGTTGTTTCTGAGGCTGTGGATGGCACAGTGTTCTGCACGGCTGAGGTTAAGGCACAAGTGATGCTGCTTTTCCACAATTTCAGCCTGTGCACGTCGACGGAAGCACTCTAAGTAGAAGTCCAGTCTGTTGTTTCGACCTTCAGGAGGAGTCAGAATCCTTCTTTTTGTAGTGTTGGTAGGAAGGTCTCTGTGGGATAGTATGTTGTTCAGAGGTGTGTTGGAAATATTCCTTGAGTCGGAGACGTCGAAAATAGGATTCTAGGTCACCACAGAACTGTATCATGTTCGTGGGGGTGGAGGGGCAGAAGGAGAGGCCTTGAGATAGGACAGATTCTTCTGCTGGGCTAAGAGTACAGTTGGATAGATTAACAATATTGCTGGGTGGGTTAAGGGAACCACTCTTGTGGGCCCCCTGTGGCATGTAGTAGTTTAGATAGTTCAGTGTCCATGTACATTGGCCAAACTGGACAGTCTCTATGTAAAAGAATAAATGGACACAAATCAGACGTCAAGAATTATAACATTCAGAAAACAGTCAGAGAACACTTCAATCTCTTTGGTCACTCAATTACAGACCTAAAAGTGGCAATTCTTCGACAAAAAAACTTCAAAAACAGACTCCAAGGAGAGACTGCTGAATTGGAATTAATTTGCAAACTGGATACAATTAACTTAGGCTTGAATAAAGACTGGGAGTGGATGGGTCATTACATAAAGTAAAACTATTTCCCCATGTTTATTCCCCACCGCCCCCACTATTCCTCAGATGTTCTTGTCAACTGCTGGAAATGGCCCACCTTGATTATCACTACAAAAGGTTTCTCCCCCCCTGCTTTCCTGTTGGTAATAGCTCACCTTACCTGATCACTCTTGTTACAGTGTGTATGGTAACACCCATTGTTTCATGTTCTCTATGTATATATATCTCCCCACTGTATTTTCCACTGAATGCATCTGATGAAGTGAGCTGTAGCTCACGAAAGCTTATGCTCAAATAAATTGGTTAGTCTCTAAGGTGCCACAAGTACTCCTTTTCTTCTGCTTTTGACATCTGACTCAGACGATGAAAGTGAACATTCGTTGGTCTGCAGTGGTTTGGATTGTTATTGAGAAGAACCTGTCGTCAGCATGGGCGCACGTCTCCTGGATTGGTGACTGAAGCATGAAAGGACATATGAATCTTTAGAGCATCTGGCATGTAAATATCTTGCAACACCAGCTACAACAGTGCCATGTGAACGCCTGTTCTCACTTTCAGGTGACATTGTAAACAAGAAGCAAGCACCTTTTATCTTCTGCAAATGTAAACATATTGGTTTGAGCAATTGGCTGAACAAGCAGTAGGACTGAGTGGACTTTTAAGTTTTATTTTTGAATGCAGGGTTTGTTTTTTACATAATTCTACATTTTGTAAGTTCTAATTTCATGATAAAGAGATTGCACTACAGTACTTGTATTAGGTGAACTGAAAAATACTATTTCATTTGTTTTTTACAGTGCAAATATTTGTAATCAAAATTAAATATAAAAGTGAGCACTGTACACTTTGTATTTCATATTGTAATTGAAATAAATATATTTGGAAAAATGTAGAAAACATCAAAAATATTAAAATGGTATTCTATTATAGTTTAACAGCGCAATTAATCGTGATTAATTTTTTTACTTGTGTGATTAATCACAGTTTTTTTTATCACTTGACAGCGTTTAATCCAAATAAGAGCTTGCTTATTTTTGCTAGCTCATAGCTATAACTAACAGCCTTTAGTGCACCTCAGTAAACTGGGCATGTGATTTCAGATACTCTTTTGTGCTTGGATATGGATATAATGATGATAAATTTTACTTGGATGCTAGACATGTAAATTTTAGTCTCCTGAACTCATTGGGACTTCTGGCCTCCAGAACAGGGATTAAAAATATGAAATAATTATAGGAATATTGTCATCAGGTAACCAAATTGGACATTCAGTAAAATTTAAACTGCATCATAGACATACCATGGGACTGATTCTGCTCTCACACTGGGGTTATACCCATTAACTCCATTGACTTCACTGGAGTTACAGTTTAGACCAGTGTAAGATCAGTCAGTCTACTTGAGTGACATACCTGATATTAAACATAAACTAATAGTGCAGTTATGGTCTACATTTTCATTAATGATCTATTTAAACTAGAAGGCAGATTCTCTGGTTTGGCCAAGCTATGCTCAATACAAGACTGGAAATAGCTTTACACTATCTTTGTAGCCTCCCGGTGTGGAGTCGGGGGGCAATATTTGATGGTCCAGAACCACAGTGTAAACTAGAAGGAGTGTATGGGTTGCCAGCTACCTACAGCAACCAAGGGGAGATTCTGGGTGTTTGAGATCAGTGTGGTCTAGCATAATGCAATCCAGTTGCAGTATAATTTTATATTTCCAGCACAGTATAAACTATTAAAAACACCCGCCTCAAATGGGCATACTCGGAGTAGCTTATTTTAAATTAGGCTTTCTAGTGATCCACCAACTGATGGCACTGTTGAGTACTAAGCTATTGTCCGCCTCAGAGTGCAAATCCAGGTCCAGAAAACTCTGGGATTTACCTTTTTATAGACTGTATTTGTGACACTGGAAGGGAGAACGATAAATTAGAGCAGTGGTTCCCAAACTTCTTCCGCCACTTGTGCAGGGAAAGCCTGTGGCGGGCCGGGCCAGTTCGCTTACCTGCCGCGTCTGCAGGTTCGGCTGATCGTGGCTCCCAGTAGCTGCAGTTCGCTGCTCCAGGCCAATGGGAGCTGCTGGAAGCGGCGCAGGCTGCTCCGGTTGGCTGCTCCAGGCGAACCGCAGCCACTGGGAGCTGTGATCGGCTGAACCCGCAGACACGGCAGGTAAGCGAACCGGCCCGGCCCGCCACGGGCTTTCCCTGCACAACAGGCGGAACAAGTTTGGGAACCACTGAATTAGAGATTAAAAAATGAGAAGCATATTTGAGTGATTGTCAGAATAATGTTGGCTCATTGATATAGTTTTGCTTTCATGTGGTGCTGCTTTAAGATATGCTTATTGGAATTTTTTAGCCATAATTGATCTATTAAAGATGGTAATAGGGCATCTTTTATACAGTTAGCTGCATAGAATGGTTGAGGATTAAGCAAAGGTGTTCTTACTACAAGTGAAAAGGGTGAATATTTTCAGTTACACGAATGGATTATCGCCCCTTATAAGAACTATAAAAGAGTTGATCTCCCTGGCCTATTCAACAGCTCTTTCATGTACTGAGTTCAAGTACGGAACATTTGGAATTTTAGAATAATCAAAGTGAGTATTAGTTATTACCAGAGCCTGGCAGGTAATTCAAGCCACCGATACATCTATAGATGGAGAGTAAATGTACGCTACTGCAGAAGGCATCTTCACCCTAAACCAGCACATGCTCTAGAGACTTGAGACATTATGCTCAGTTCTGGCCACCTCAGGACATCTGATCTATATCCATTCCCTCCTGATAGTTAACTAGCCTTTTCTTTGGTCCATTTCCCTTCTCTTCTCACTTGCACATATTTTGACCCTCTCCCCCTTCCTTTCTCCTGCCTTATCTCTCCCGCATAAGAATAATTTAGAAATCAAGTGAAAACTTTGAAGCTTACAATTTATTTTATATTGAAGTTGAACATCAAAGTTTTCATATCAGTAGAGTTACATACCTGAATAGGGAAGGCAAGGTAGACAGCGTTCACCAGCACTTTTGAATGCCAGTGAGGTATTTATTGCAGTAGGCACACCAGAAAACTTTCATTTACGATAGGCAGTGATCCCTCTAATTTTTTATGTCCATGTGTGGAATGAATTTTGTTATGTGCACCAATATGGAGGTACGTGTGACACATCACCCTCATATTGGCGCACATAAGTCATGCGGTGGGGGTGGGGCTGAGGGGTTCGGAGTGTGGGAGGGAGCTCAGGGCTGGGGCAGAGGATCGGGTGCAGGAGGTGAGGGTTCCAGCTAGGGGTGAAGGATCTGGGGTGGGGCCGGGAATGAGGGGCTCGGGGTGCAGGAGGGGACTCAGGGCTGGGGCAGAGGGTTGGGGTGCAGGGTGGGGCAGGCTCTGGGGTGGGGTCAGAGATGAGGGGTTTGGGGGTGCAGGCTGTCCCAGGGCTACGGCATGGAGAAAGGACTCCATCCCCCACCCCCCCCAACCCCCTCTCTCTGTAGCAGCTGG
This sequence comes from Eretmochelys imbricata, assembly GCF_965152235.1. Classification (NCBI taxonomy): domain Eukaryota; kingdom Metazoa; phylum Chordata; order Testudines; family Cheloniidae; genus Eretmochelys; species Eretmochelys imbricata. The sequence continues at coordinate 14,712,099 of NC_135579.1, read as the reverse complement.
GGGAGAGGTGCCTCTCCTCCGCGGCAGTTCCAGTGGAATTGAGCTGGGCCAAGGGAGGGGCTCCTCTCCCCCGACAGTGGCAAGTGCGGGACAGGTCTGCGCTGGGGCCAGCGGGGAGGGACGCCTCTTCCCGCCGCAGCCCCACCGCAGCCCTGAACCCCTGCGCGGGGCTTAATAGGCAGCTGCATGGCCGCGCAGCCTAGAGGGAACTTATTGTCTGTCAGTGGTTTATGTGACAGGAATTTGTTCCGTAAAAATGCATCAATTGCAGGTAATGGAAGGGGACAAAATGGAATCACAGAGGAGTGATTTGAACAGCATCAGTTTGATCTTGTTGAGAGAGCATGGTGCCTTTCACAAGGACAAGGACACAAAAGAGATTCGAGATTGTCCTGGTTGTATGAGCAAAAGTGGAAGATCTTACACACACACACACACACACACACACACACCCCCATTACAAAATTCTTCTCGCTGTGGTCAGCCCAGAGCAACCAGTGCCTTTCCCCTCTGTCCAGATGCTGCTGCTGTCTGAGTTATTTTGACATTGTAAGTGTGGGCTATGTTCCAAAAGCAAGGCCACTTACCCAAACATAGTTAAGGACAGGGTCATTGCCAAGCCACTTTTAGATGCAAGATTAACTGTTGCAAGAGCCAAGCCAGATAAGATCTGCAGCACAATAATACTAAAATCATATGTAATCAGAAATAGGGGTCACTGACTGAGTTACTCTAGCTCATGCTCAAATAAATTGGTTAGTCTCTAAGGTGCCACAAGTACTCCTTTTCTTTTTGCGAATACAGACTAACACGGCTGTTACTCTGAAATCTAGAAACTATAGATTCTGAATATGAGAAATGAGAAACTGAGAAGTTCTTTATCCTCATTAGTGAGGATGGGAATGAAATGTGATTTCAAATTACACACCTAAAATCTCGGCTGCTTCTCTGAAACCATTCAAATCATGGTTTTTAAACCATGAAAACATGTAAGTATAACCAGGAAAATATTATGCAACACTCCCTAAAATTTTACTTACTGCATCTGCAAGTTAGTGTATGCAAAGATTCCGGCAATCCTGCCACTGATTTGTTCGGATCGCTGAGTTGATTAATGTATTGGAACGCACAGTGTGCAGGTCTAATTTCCCATTTGTTTGTGTTATTTCCATCAATATGGAATCCTCCACGATGCTTTGCAATGTGTTTTAGACTGAGTTATTAATAATAATAACATATTATAACTCCTTTCATCACAAAGGATTTGAAAATCTTTACAAACTTCACAAACACAGGAATCACTAAACTTGCCCCTGAAATATAGTCCTTTCTGAGGAGGAAGGAATACAGGAGCTGTTTAAAAGCGCTCATTAGCATGATGCAGGTGTTTCAATCACAAAGTGAAGGGGGACTGTCTGTCCTCCTCTCAAACCTACTTTTTGAATGTAATATATGTAAAGTACCTTTTTTCTGAAGTACCTAGGCACTTATTTTAGCCATATGAAACTACAGAGGAAACTTTCAGGTTGGCAGAAAGTAATTGCCCAAGTGGGAATTTAGCAGGACACTGGGGTTATGGGTCATGGGATCTTGAATAACCACCAGTAATCAAGAATCATAGATGTACCTAATACATTAAATTGATTTTAATATTTGGATTTTCCCTGGAGTATTTACTGTAGCAGATGGAATGAGCCCAATTGAAAATTATTTCCCCTAGGAGTCATGGGGAAACTTTGCCTATTACTGTAGATTTTATAATGTATCATTCATCAGCGGACGCTACTAACAACATTCTGCTTACTGTATTTGCAATTTCATGGACCTCCTAACATTGTTCTTATATAATGGGAATGTACTATATGCAAGAATAAATAGCTCCATATAGGTCAAATTCCACCCCAGCCAAATACCTTTCCCCTGCCAATTTTAAATGAAAACACCATACTCTCTTGGAAGGTAAAAGACACCGCTTTGAGTTTTCTAAAACCAATCAACAACTTACAAAATCTAGATGTTTCACACACATTACACCATGCTAACATGTAGCAAAGAGCCAGGGCAGCAGTTCAATCTCCTAAGGATGTAGTTGGCTTTTGTTCAGCTGAAGTCATTGGACTGAACAGGGGGCTGTTTGAGAAATGTAATGGCTTGTGATAGGTAGGTCAAACTGGATAATCTGATGGTCCCTTCTGGCCTTAAACTGTGTTCCTAGGCTACAAAGCAATCGTGTGCAATAATAATCCACTCTCCTGTGACATGGCTAAAGAGGTAGTCAAGCTCTCTCCGTTCTGTACAGCACACCAGGACTACTACCCATCCCTTAACATACAGGCATCTGGCCTGTGCTAGGGGAGGCTTCACCCTTCGCTTCAGGTCAAGACTTGCCCTTATTGTTGGGAATCTACCCTAAAATACCCAAAACAAGGTCTAGTGCCCCAGTACACCTTGCTCTCGGTGGTGATCCGAATGCTGAAGTTCAACCTGATCACTAATTTTCTCCTTTTAGATGTCCCTCAAGGAATGGTTCCTGATGTTAGGTACAAGCACATTCTGCCTGGCAAACATTAAAAGCAACGGCTGCAGCTGAGAAAGCTTGACCTCCCCCACCACGTGGGTTGCAAAGCTCTGCTCCATTTCCCCACCCCTTTAACGCCTTTTCTAGTTTGTTGTCCAGTGCTTGCTTGCATAGGTGGTTCCAGCATTGCTCACCAACTTATTGGGAGGGTTGTTTCCAAATTAGAGAGACCACAGACAGTATAATCAGAAAGCAAGTCAGATTCCCTTCTTAGTTACTCTGGCACCAATTTGCAAACTTGGCCAAATAACCTTATTAAGACTGACTGCTCTTCTGTAAGCATCAGAAAATTTAAGTAACCTAGATGTGCAAGGCTCTCACTCCGCCTTAAGAATTGCTTAGCAATGAGCTTCCATCTGTTTGTGGTCGGTTAGTGAAAACCTGCTGATTTACACATTGATTTTAAAATCATGGCCAATATGGTGTTGAAGAAATTCTGCTTGAGATAAAGGGACAATCAACACTTTAGGATGTAACCGTAGTCTATTGTGCCACTTCGTTAACTCTGATCCAGCACGTCCTGTGGCTTTGTAACATGGATCTAAATTGCCAGAATAATGTAATTAGACACTGTGTTAAATAATCAGAACTCTGTAAAGGTGCCTAGAGGCCAGGGATCCATTCCTAGATAGGAAGATATTTCCAAACGGAAACATAGGGTGAATGTTTAATTATTGTAGTAGAACCTAAAGGCCCCAATCTGGGACCTGAAACTAACTTGGTTTTAGTATTTTTCATGAAGGAAGATTTTTATTAAATACATGCAGGGATTATTGACAAACCCCTTATCCATGGGAGGCGCTCTCCTTAAAAATCTGTACACTCACTCCATTGTCCTCCTCCAAGTCAGCTCTGCTCTGATGCCTATAAAACACTAGACAATGGCTGGGCTTTGGGCTGACAAGACTGTTTATTTCACTGAATATAATTTGTTTGTCATCCTGTCTTCCCTACCCTCACCCTGCTTGGTTTGTTTTCTCTCACTGTACACTAAGTCTACAAGCTCTTTCTTTGGGACAGGGTCTAGCTATTTATTATGTGTGTAGCTTTCAGCACACGTACTATTAAAAATTACTTACTAAAAGCAGCTAAATATGTTTTCTAGAGCATATTCAGCATGAAGTGACAGAAAACTTGAGAGACAATTAGCCTGACCTTAAATAAATCACGTGCAATGACTCCGAGGAAGGAACACCATATAGTTTTCTATTAATTTTAGTGCATACATTTAGTGCAACAGCATTTTAGTGCATACATACTTGGGGGCTCCCCACGGGAACAGAATCCTTTCCAATAATCAGCCAGCGGCTACAGAGACTGAACAGGGGACAGAGGGCATGAGACAAAAGGATGCTCAGCTTCCTTTACCGTAAAAGATTTGTCTCTCAAAGCCCAACCGCTGGTGCAGCCTTAAATTGTGCTCTGGCAATTTAAAGGGACACCATTAACCATCTCCCTCCCAACTAACTAGGTGGAGAGAAAGCTGGCTAGGTCATCAGGCTCAATGGGTAGTGATCAATGGCTCCATGTCTAGTTGGCAGTCAGTATCAAGCGGAGTGTCCCGAGGGTCAGTCCTGGGGCCGGTTTGTTCAATATCTTCATTAATGATCTGGAGGATGGCGTGGACTGCACCCTCAGCAAGTTTGTAGATGACACTAAACTGGGAGGTGTGGTAGATACACTGGAGGGTAGGGATAGGATACAGAGGGACCTAGACAAATTAGAGGATTGGGCCAAAAGAAATCTGATGAGGTTCAACAAGGACGAGGGCAGAGTCCTGCACTTAGGACGGAAGAATCCCATGCACTGCTACAGACTAGGGACCGAGTGGCTAGGCAGCAGTTCTGCAGAAAAAGACCTAGCGGTTTCAGTGGACGAGAAGCTGGATATGAGTCAACAGTGTGCCCTTGTTGCCAAGAAGGCTAATGGCATTTTGGGCTGTATAAGTAGGGGCATTGCCAGCAGATCGAGGGACGTGATCATTCCCCTCTATTCGACATTGGTGAGGCCTCATCTGGAGTACTGTGTCCAGTTTTAGGCCCCACACACCAAGAAGGATGTGGAAAAATTGGAAAGCGTCCAGCGGAGGGCAACAAAAATGATTAGGGGACTGGAACACTTGACTTACGAGGAGAGGCTAAGGGAACTGGGATTGTTTAGTCTGCGGAAGAGAAGAATGAGGGGGGATTTGATACCTGCTTTCAACTACTTGAGAGGTGGTTCCAAAGAGGATGGCTCTAGACTGTTCTCAGTGGTAGCAGATGACAGAACAAGGAGTAGTGGTCTCAAGTTGCAGTGGGGAGGTTTAGGTTGGATATTAGGAAAAACTTTTTCACTAGGAAGGTGCTGAAACACTGGAATGCATTACATAGGGAGATGGTAGAATCTCCTTCCTTTGAAGTTTTTAAGGTCAGGCTTGACAAAGGCCTGGCTGGGATGATTTAGTTGGGGATTGGTCCTGCTTTGAGCAGGGGGTTGGACTAGATGAGCTCCTGAGGTCCCTTCCTACCCTGATATTCTATGATTCTAATTTACCTGGGCCCGGGGTATTTTCCCCTCATAGTTTCAAAGCTAAGGGGGGTTGCCTTGTGAGCTTGCTTACCTCAGTCAACATAAAGCAGATATTTAAAACACAGGCTGTGACTTGTATATTCAACACACAAACAAATCTCTCTCACACCAGTGCAGCTCCATTAACTTTGATGGAATTACTTGTGGTTGTCACCCTGTGGGAGAGGAATCAGGCCCAGATTTCTGGAGACAAGCAAGCCATTGATTATGGGATGGGGGATATGTCCTTTATACCGATGATCACAGTTTTGTACATTAAAAGAAAAAAGCAAGGAGATTCGTCAAACAGTGCGGGATCCTCAGCTGGTATAAGTAGGCATCACGCCATTGAAGGCAATGGAAATGCACTGACTTACACCCACTGAAGATCTATCCCTCCAGCTGCTGGCAAATAGGGTCCTGAGACTCCTGACCTGAGCTGAACTGGTAGGGTGCTTCAACTGTACAGGACAGGAAGCAGGACACCCCCTGTATCACATAAGGCACAGCTCCTTCTGGGTTCCCTGTACCTAGGGATTTTGAGGGGCTGAGGCCAGAGCCAATATGTCTGGGATTCCCTGAAATACATTCCTGAGGAGTGGAATGGAGTGGGAGCAGCAGCCGTGGGGGCTATTCCAGCCTTGAGACAGCAGTAGCAGCCATGCAGCAGCTCTTCCCCATTCACTACCTACCCTACCTGCCTTCATAGTCTCTAAACCCAAGGTGATCACTCCACGTACCACTTGACACCTCTGACAGAATATGTATTCAGAAAGATCCCAATTCAATGACTTGTCTCTGTTTTCGCAAAAAGAAAAGGAGTACTTGTGGCACCTTAGAGACTAACCAATTTATCGTGTAGCTCACGAAAGCTCATGCTCAAATAAATTGGTTAGTCTCTAAGGTGCCACAAGTACTCCTTTTCTTTTTGCGAATACAGACTAACACGGCTGTTACTCTGAAACCTGTCTCTGTTTTGTGTCTGAATGAGCCCCACTGCACTGATCCACTGAGGACGGCAATAATATGCCAGGGCAAGTCTCCTCCTTATATCACCAAAGACAAAACCATTCCTGAATTTGAAAGGGAGTGATCTGGGGGCTGCGTGGTGTCCCTTCCTATTACTGTGACATGTCACATGACTTTTCAACACTTTTGGCTCCCTATATGTGCACTGATCTCTTTACAGAAGGAAGCAGATAAGTTGAGGGTCTCTTTTCCCCCTCTCTTTCCTTTGATTTTTAGTGCTGAAGAAATATATCCATTTAAAAAAAACTCCATTGCTAGAGTCTTTAGAGGCCAGACCTACAACATGGGGCAATTGCCAAGGTAGGTTAATGCCTAACAACCTCAACAGTGTCCCTTTCAGTAGCTGAGGATCTACACCGAAAAGGATTTTTTCCTCTCGTTCTTTCTGGTCTCCCCTCCTCATCTGTACTCCAGGGAAAATATTCAGCCCTTCTGGTAACAGAGAATTGCATAGTTATGTCGGCTACCCCGGTTCAGGACTGGGCCAATGAGGGAGCATTTGCTCTCGAGGAGGTTCTTCTTCCTCTGCAGTGGAAGGATCCTAATCGCTCTGCAGCAGGGAGATGCCTGCACTGGTGCCAGCACAGGACACAATGGAGGTATCTTGGGCCTCTCCTGTTCAGGGACTACACAGACGGTGCGGCCTTTGGTGCAGACTAGGGGAGTCCTCAGAGCTTCCCTACGTTGAGGCCCCTGCTTCACTGACCCTTGTGGAGCCTACTGGGGTTCAGAACTGCCAAGTTGTGAGACTGCCCCAGGCATATGTCTCGCACCCTCTGCTTTCATTGGCCCTCTTCTGCTCCTCCCCTGAGTGCCCCTTGCAGCTGGGAGTGCTGCAGAAGTAGAGCAGAGATAGCTGTGGGAGCATAGCACGTGGCCATTGGGCTTCCCGGTACCGGGCGTGTTTCTCAGGGGGACGTAGGCCTGCCCTATAACCCCTTTGAGGCAAGGGATCCTAGCACAGTGATGAAATGATGCCCTTCTGGCCTGATTATCCTCTCAGTGGTGTAAATGAGGAGTAACTTTATCGAAATCAGTTAACTGGAGTAAGTGAGGGAAGTCAGATCCAGTCTTCTTTGCTAGAATTGTACTGGCCATTCCACACAGCAGCACGTTCCCTGTGCTGCTAAAACCTATAACACTGATCAATTACGCAGCATAAAGCATCTGTACTTGATCTGTCTCCCACTGTTAAGAGCTGAGCCCTAGGAGCCAGTTGCAGTGCACAAATGCTGCATATTTTTGAGTGCCATCTACTGGTATATTATCATGATCTAACCATTTACATGTCTACGGCTCTTTCTGAAGGTTCTTCTCCTTAACCCCGTTCTTCTGTGACTCTCAAGAAGACAGTGGACTTAAAGGTAGCCTTGTGGCCAGCTGCGGATCCCTCTTGCATAGCAGATCCTCCAGTAGCATAGAATCAGCACTTTGACAGCCTCCTCCTTGCTTCTGCAGCCTGTATTCACAGGAATAATCCCACTGACTTCACTGGCACTGCTCACATGTGTAAGAGCTGCAGGATCAGGCCCCAGGTGGTAGTTAGCCATTTGAAATTTACATACAAGCAGGCTGATCTGTTGCCATCTGCAAACAGTATGCTCATAGGAGCCCGAAGTTGACATATAATATGGTCAGGGACACAGTGGGAGGGCTTGGCTGTAAAGATCCAGCTATAAGTTAAAGAAAGGCCTGATAAAGATCAAATACTCAACAGTTCGCTAACCCCCGCCCCCCCGCCACCACCCAGCAGGAAACAAGTAAACCTCAGACTTAGCACATATGTGGCACTTTTACATATTCAAAAAATAACTAACTAGATTTAAATGGACTAAGTAAAATATCATACACTAGAGATGGCAACACACACAGGCCTAGTCACAACAACACATGCAAATACATGGGAATGGAATGGATAATTGTCAGCAGCCAGATCAGAAGGATGTTAAGCACCATAGATGCATTGCTGGAAGTGCCGTCTTTCAGATGAGATGTAAGCTCTAAGAACAAAATTCCACCTCCTACTGGTGCAGAGATGTGGGACCAAGGGGAGGCATCTGACCCTTTCACTTCCCCTGTCAGAGAGTAGTTGAGGGTTGCACCCCCGTTGCCTTAGCATCATGGGCTTTGCAGCTGCCAAGGAATAGCCAAGCTACAGAAATGTCCTGGCCATGGCTCTGTCCAGCCTGGAACTCTTCCTGCACTAGGGTTGCCGACATTGGTGAGATATTTCAGGGGGAGAGGTGTTGTGCAGCTGTTTTGCAGCCACTTTGACAGCATGGTGGGTGTAGAGTCGCCATGGGACACTGATAAATCAGACACTAGATCATAGTATCTTGCAGACATTAAAGTTCTCGTGGCTCGATCCATTGTCCTGGCCAAAACTCCAACTTGAGTGAATTCATTCTACTTACCAAAATTCCCGCTGCAGTTTCAGCTGGATGAGGTACACCAGTTCTGAAGGACTGGGTGCTGCTGCTGTGTTTTGCTTCAGCAGCCACTGCATTTGAATGGTGGACAATGTGCTCACTAGGCATATTAGTCTATAAAATCCTTTGGGACCAAAGGGATTAAATTAATGCACAATATTAAAATACAAATACTAGGAAAATGTAACAGGGGAAGTTTGCACCAACCTGCGATAATACTTTAAATGAACTGAGCTCAAAAAACCATGTAGCCGGCACTATTTCCCACTCTTCACAAAGCCTTGCTGAAATCTGCAGCTGGAGAAACCTGAACTCATATAAGGCAATGCTGGTAGGAATAAGGAAGGATTTTGAAAAAAATTGCCTCCTCTATAGCATCCCCACTATCAAGGGCTTCTGCCTTCACATTATTCATTCAGTATGCAGCCATGGTATCCTGTAGCTCATAAAAGCTTATGCTCAAATAAATTGGTTAGTCTCTAAGGTGCCACAAGTACTCCTTTTCTTTTTGTGAATACAGACTAACATGGCTGCTACTCTGAAAGGTATCCTTTTAGGCTCCTGAGGACTGATTAATGCCCAAACGGTCAAGGGGGCATAGAACATGCACTTTTGCCTGCCAGGGACCTGAAGATTGTACCCCATCTTATCGGACACAGATCAGGCCATGATGAGCCACACTTGAGAAAGATCTTGGAGTCATCGTGGATAGTTCTCTGGCAACATCTGCTCAGTGTGCAACGGCAGTCAGAAAAGTGAACGATGTGAGGAACAATTAGGAAAGGGATAGATAATGCCACTATATAAATCCGTGGTATGCACACGCCTTAAATACTGTATGCAGTTCTTGTTGCCCCATCTCAGAAAAGATATATTAGAATTGGAAAAAGTAGTGAGAAGGCCAACAAAAAATGATTAAGGGTATGGAACAGCTTCTATAGGAGGAGAGGTTAAAAAGACTGGGACTATTCAGCTTAGAAAAGAGATGATTGGGGGGGGATATGATAGAGGTCTATAAAATCCTGAATGGTGTGGAGAAAGAGAACAGAGAGGTGTTATTTATCCCTTCACATAACACAAGAACCAGGAGTCACCAATGAAATTAATAGGCAGCAGGTTTAAAACGAACAAAAGGAAGTTCTTCTTCAAACAATGCATCGTCAACCTCTGGAACTCATTCACAGGGGATGTTGTGAAGGCCAAAACTATAACTGGGTTCAAAAAAGAATTTGACAAGTTCTTGGAGGGTAGGTCTATCAATGGCTATTAGCCAGGATGGTCAGGGATGCAACTTCATGCTCTGGGTTTCCCTAAACCTCTGATTACCAGAAGCTGAGACTGGACAACAAGGGATGGATCACTCGATAAATTGCCCTGTTCTGTTCATTCCTTCAGAAGCATCTGGCACCAGCCTCTGTCTGAAGACAGGATACTGGGCTTGATGGACCTTTGGTCTGACCCAGTCTGACTGTTCTTACGTTCACATTCCTGACCTTCAGGCTTGATCATTGCACCTCATTACACATCAGAATGAATCCAAAGAGCCCGAAAAAGCTCCCAGTGGTACAAAGCACAATAGGTCATTGGCTGAGCAGCATGGGATGCATAAACACATAACTTTGGTGCTCTGCTCCTTGCACTTGTTCCCCAAAGCATGCAGAGTCCAGTTCAAGATCTGTCTCTTGATATTCAGAGCTCACTGTTAGATTGGCCCTAGCTACCTGAGAAATCACCTCTGCCACTGCAGCCAGGACCTCCCATGAAGGAGCTGTATTCCACCCAAACAATGAAACTGTTGACCAATCAGGGGAAAGCTCAAGAGCACAGGAAGAACTTTCACAGGAACTGGACCTAGACTCTGGAACTCTCTCCTACAAGAGATTAGAATGCACCACATCAAAACTAAATGCAAAACTCATCGCTTTGACTTGGCTTCCTTTCAATTTGTTCTTCAGATACATACGAAAACCGACACACAAACTAATCGGGCTTTTTCTCCTACAGGCTGGGAAAGAAGAAATGGAGAGATTGCTAATTTTATTTCTATTTTACTTAAGAGATACGACAGCACAGTATCAGGGGCTCACAGAAGTCAGTACCTTGAGTTAGAGGCGGGAGAAAAATTACAGGCTTCCTGAAAGATGTTGGCTCACAAAGTAAAAGAAAAAGCTGCAGCTTTAAATAGCTGCTGCTAAATTCTTAGTCATTTTCAAAACTCTGCGTCTCTGTAATGACTGTGAAGTGTGGAATAGTCAAGGATCCTCTCGCTGACGGAAGCGACGCATCCTTTTGCCGAGGGTATGCTGCCACTTTAAGTTATCATGTGATTATCACCAGTGCTAAGAATATTTGAAATGGAAAAAATCCATGCAGGTTAAAGGCATCTCTTCTAGCAGTCAGCTGCCTTCCATGCCTCAGTCTCTCTGCCTTTGTTTGTAAGGGCCTGGTTTCAAGCAGAGCCAGGGGGCTTTCGATACATGTTTCAGACACAGAACAGTCTAAATATACATGGTTCCTCTTGCTGTGATGCTAATTACGCTTTTTGCTCTGTGCCATTCTTTTGTAGCTGCGCCTTTTTTGCTTTTTTCTTTTTTTGTGGACAGCTGTTTCTGGGTCAGCATAGCAGTATGTTTCTAAAAGGTAAAGAGAGAACTGCCTTTCCTTGTCTTCGTTCCCTGAGAAGTATGGCAAATGTTTTGGCCTATGTCTACTATGTCTGTTAATCCTGTGGCATTAACTCATTTTTTTCCTTTGGATCCTGCAGAATTTGCCCTTTCAATCTTTGAAAAGATGCAAGCACAGGAAATCTTGAGGAGCCTGCGGCTGCCTGAGTTTGACAGCTTCAGCCAGTTTTTCCACAGCTTGCCAGCTACCACCTTAGTTGGCATTGGTGCCTTTGCAGCTATGATCACATACTGGTTTGCTAGCCGGCCAAAGGCTTTGAAGCCCCCATGTGACCTCTTGATGCAGACAGAAGAAGTTGCGGTAAGGCTAGCATTATTTATACTCTTCAACGAATAAAAAAGTAACCCTTATGAATGCAGAGGCTGGGCTGGCTAGATTCCATGGGCTGAGTCTCCACGGCCGGGTCCCTTGTACAGTAATTCACACCCATGCAGAGTGGTTGTAGAGTGCTACTAAATCAGAAGCGTCCTGTTTTACGCCCACTTTGCGTGGGTGTACAAGGCTGCAAGGCTGTTGAGAATCAGGCCCCAGCTATTTGTTGTGGGTGCTATACTGTTCCATCCTGGACAATAGTTCAGTCTATTACACCACAGATTAATTTGACCCACTTTGTTCCTTCCTTTTAAACTCCTGGAAAACTAACATCCAAGCCATGAATTTAATCCCTACTTAATTCCTCCAGTTTTAGCCTGGCTTGACCATGAAGCACTGAAAAATTACATACAAGCCACTAAAAACCAAGATTTACTGTTCCCAAAGATGGTAATTATAATCTCGCATACCACCATGTGCAATGCTAACTCTGTAATGGTGGCTGCTGTATGTTCAGTGATACCGCAAAAAATTATGCTTTAATTCAAACCTGAGGCTATTTATTCATCGTGATGCTTTTAAGGAGCCTTGAGGTCTAAAGAAACTGCCCCCTGTTAAAGCGCAAAACCATCCAAGAAAAACATCTCAAGTTGAACTCGTATTCAAAATTGAGACATATAGTATGAATCTAAAGGTTAATGACAGGTTTGTCCTTCCAGCAGGTTCCCCGTTAAGAGAACTTCACTGTCCTTACTTATTTAAAAAAAATGGGCAAAAGTTTACATTTCCCATGGAAGCATTTTCTTCTGATTAGAACAAGGACTCTGGGGTTCTCTCCCCAGCCATGTTTCTGTCTAACTGTATGACCTTGGGCTCTCTGCTTCAGTTTAAACCCTTGTACCATGTAGTGAATAAAACCTGCCTAACTTACAGAGGTGTTGTGCGAATAATTAGCATTTGAAAAGTACTTTGGAAAAAGAAGGTTATAGTTGTTATGAAATTGACATGGCAACCTAATAATATTCCCATGAGATTCCCTATCTAAACTATCTGCTACCCTGTATTTTTATTTTATATGTACTCACTGATTTGAAAGAGAGAGAAACTGGATGTTGTAAGGATTAATCCAGGGTTATCCACACTAGTAATTGCCAGATGAGAGGCACGATCTCATTGAAGACACTGTGTGTTGAGCTGATTTGCCTCACCTGAGTCCTTGAGGGCTTTAATAGGAATCTGAATCATGTGGAAGCTTAATCACTGATGCAGCACCATAGAATCATAGAATATCAGGGTTGGAAGGGACCTCAGGAGGTCATCTAGTCCAACCCCCTGCTCAAAGCAGGACCAATCCCCAATTAAATCATCCCAGCCAGGGCTTTGTCAAGCCTGACCTTAAAAACTTCTAAGGAAGGAGATTCTACCACCTCCCTAGGTAATGCATTCCAGTGTTTCAGCACCCTCCTAGTGAAAAAGTTTTTCCTAATATCCAACCTAAACCTCCCCCACTGCAACTTGAGACCATTACTCCTTGTCCTGTCCTCTTCTACCACTGAGAATAGTCTAGAACCATCCTCTCTGGAACCACCTCTCAAGTAGTTGAAAGCAGCTATCAAATCCCCCCTCATTCTTCTCTTCTGCAGACTAAACAATCCCAGTTCCCTCAGCCTCTCCTCATAACTCATGTGTTCCAGACCCCTAATCATTTTTGTTGCCCTTCGCTGGACTCTTTCCAATTTATCCACATCCTTCTTGTAGTGTGGGGCCCAAAACTGGACACAGTACTCCAGATGAGGCCTCACCAATGTCGAATAGAGGGGGACGATCATGTCCCTCGATCTGCTGGCAATGCCCCTACTTATACATCCCAAAATGCCATTGGCCTTCTTGGCAACAAAGGCACACTGCTGACTCATATCCAGCTTCTCGTCCACTGTCACCCCTAGGTCCTTTTCCGCAGAACTGCTGTCTAGCCATTCGGTCCCTAGTCTGTGCATTGGGTTCTTCCGTCCTAAGTGCATGACCCTGCACTTATCCTTATTGAACCTCATCAGATTTCTTTTGGCCCAATCCTCCAATTTGTCTAGGTCCCTCTGTATCCTGTCCCTGCCCTCCAGCGTATCTACCACTCCTCCCAGTTTAGTATCATCCGCAAATTTGCTGAGAGTGCAATCCACACCATCCTCCAGATCATTTATGAAGATATTGAACAAAACCGGCCCCAGGACCGACCCCTGGGGCACTCCACTTGACACCGGCTGCCAACTAGTCATGGAGCCATTGATCACTACCCGTTGAGCCCGACAATCTAGCCAACTTTCTACCCACCTTATAGTGCATTCATCCAGCCCATACTTCTTTAACTTGCTGACAAGAATACTGTGGGAGACCGTGTCAAAAGCTTTGCTAAAGTCAAGAAACAATACATCCATTGCTTTCCCTTCATCCACAGAACCAGTAATCTCATCATAGAAGGCAATTAGATTAGTCAGGCATGACCTTCCCTTGGTGAATCCATGCTGACTGTTCCTGATCACTTTCCTCTCATGTAAGTGCTTCAGGATTGATTCTTTGAGGACCTGCTCCATGATTTTTCTGGGGACTGAGGTGAGGCTGACTGGCCTGTAGTTCCCAGGATCCTCCTTCTTCCCTTTTTTAAAGATTGGCACTACATTAGCCTTTTTCCAGTCATCCGGGACTTCCTCCGTTCGCCACGAGTTTTCAAAGATAATGGCCAATGGCTCTGCAATCACAGCCGCTAATTCCTTTAGCACTGTCGGATGCAACTCGTCCGGCCCCATGGACTTGTGCACGTCCAGCTTTTCTAAATAGTCCCTAACCACCTCTTTCTCCACAGAGGGCTGGCCATCTATTCCCCATGTTGTGATGCCCAGCGCAGCAGTCTGGGAGCCGACCTTGTTTGTGAAGACAGAGGCAAAAAAAGCATTGAGTACATTAGCTTTTTCCACATCCTCTGTCACTAGGTTGCCTCCCTCATTCATTAAGGGGCGCACACTTTCCTTGGCTTTCTTCTTGTTGCCAACATACCTGAAGAAACCCTTCTTGTTACTCTTAACATCTCTCGCTAGCTGCAGCTCCAGGTGCGATTTGGCCCTCCTGATTTCATTCCTACATGCCCGAGCAATATTTTTATACTCTTCCCTGGTCATATGTCCAACCTTCCACTTCTTGTAAGCTTCTTTTTTATGTTTAAGATCCGCTAGGATTTCACCGTTAAGCCAAGCTGGTTGCCTGCCATATTTACTATTCTTTCGACACATCGGGATGGTTTGTCCCTGTAACCACAACAGGGATTCCTTGAAATACAGCCAGCTCTCCTGGACTCCTTTCCCCTTCATGTTAGTCCCCCAGGGGATCCTACCCATCCATTCCCTGAGGGAGTCGAAGTCTGCTTTCCTGAAGTCCAGGGTCCGTATCCTGCTGCTTACCTTTCTTCCTGTGTCAGGATCCTGAACTCAACCAACTCATGGTCACTGCCTCCCAGATTCCCATCCACTTTTGCTTCCCCTACTAATAACCATCTTTTCTCTCTCAAAGGCTATCGTTAGGCAACGGCACAAGACAATTAGAAAGACCAAAAGGCAATGGGGAAGGACAAAAAAAAAAATCCAGAGTCCAGAACTTTTGCTGAACATACTCCGAAGTGAATTATTTAATGGGAAACCCACCTTATCTTCCCAAGAGCTTGGCCTGTCTGTGGACCTGAGACGGTATTTATTTGTCAATCAGGAAGGCCAGTAAACTTCCCGAGAGTAACAGAAGCATGAGCCATACTAAGGCCTAGGTCCTGATCTCATTGTAGCCAATGGCAAAACTTCCACTGATTCCAGTGCAGCCCAAACCCACAAGCTGCCCTGTATCTTTGTCAGTGCCTCTCCGAAAGAGGGAATGAAGTAGCTCCACATAGTAGCAAATTCACTATTCCCACATTGTTCTCTAACCACCTCTCCTTGCATGTACGGCTATGCAGGCAACTCCCAGGCCAGGAAACTAGAGTCCACAGTACACTGGTGGATGAACACTATCTGCCTGGGCTCCCCAAAACTTGCTCCTGACCCTGCTGCATCTACTGACCTCGGTGCCCACCAAGTCTGGGGTCCGCATTTGCCCCTTGGTGCAATTTAATGTTCCCTTTTTAAAAGGGTGCAATATTGCACTTATAGAGGAGAGATCACTTCTATGTTTGAATGGCAAATTTCAGCGCCACTATGTTTCTTCACCTTTCCCACTGCAGAGCAGAGCTACTGTGATGAACCTGCATTAACCTCCACTTTTTACAGTATTATCAGTATCCCTCCGGCTCTCCAGCTCTGAATTCCTGGCTACAAGCAGGTGTCCTTTTTTTTTTTTTTTTTTTCATTAGTTGTAAAATGAGCTTCCAGAAATATTTTTCTCTATGCCATCTACAGATTTATAGCAATCCTTCTTCAGAAGTCTTTGGGAAACATAAACTACCTCCAAGAGAATCGTGCAGTGTCATGCATTTTGTGGGAGCTGTCCCAACGTTGTTCTGAAAGCAGTTTTCACACAGGAGGTCAGACTAGATGCTCTGGTGGTCCCTTCTGGCTTTAGAATTCATGTAACGTAGTCATTATCTAACATTCATTGCACAAATTCTTCTGGGACTTTAAACTCCTCTGAGTGGTGTCATAGGAAGGTAATGATTCTACTAGGGCTATTAATTTTTACTACACTAGTTAAAACCACCAAGCAAACAAAAGCAGAGGTGGCCAGTGATAGCATGGTGAGGTACCTTTTCTTGCATGAGGGTGGAATTTGAATGGGACTATTTCTTTGAACTTTTGGGATCAAATTCAGTTTAGGGGTAACAAGTGCACCTCCATTTGGAGTCAGTAGGAGCTATGTGCTCTTATGCCAGGACTGAATTTGACAGATAGGTCCAAACTATGACCCTGGTCCTGCAACCACCTACACATGTATTTAATGTTACTATCATGAGTAGTCCCACTGACTTCAGTGGCATTGCTCATGGTAGTAAAGCTAAGCACATCTGTAAGTGTTTGTAGGATCAAAGCCTTTATGTTCATTTATTTGAATTGGTCAAAACTTTTTTTTTTTTTAATGAAAAACAGCTTTTGCCCAAAAGAAACGTTTTCATGGAAAAAAATTAGTAAAAATGGAGGGGGGAAGGGGACTTTGTTTTTGTATAAAGAAAAGTTGGGTTTTTCTAACTGAACATTTTTACTGTAAACTAAAAAATATTTGACTTTTGGTTGTTAATTGAAAAAGCTGAAATTTTATGAGGGAAATTTCCCAAAAACAAACAAAATTATTAAAATTTCCTGCAAAAAACAATTAGGCTGTTTTAATCAGCACTAAAATCAGTTACTTAGTTCTATTACGTTTTTTTTTTTTTCAAAGATACCTAGTCCAGAAAGACTGGATTATTTTCTGTCACACAGCTATCATCAATGCTGTTTTGAAGTCCAAGATCAAGTACTAGAATAAAAAGATGTTTTGTCTTCTGCAAGCTTCATTGATGCTAGAATAGTTATTAGTGTAGAATAGGTAACTAGAACCTCTCAAAACTTTGGTCTGGCTTTATTGATTTTGTCAGAGTTACTATTTTGTACTTTGTGCGTTCACTGGCTATAGCAATGCTCCTTGTGGGAGTTGGTCTTGAATTCAACGCTATCCAATGGTTGGAAGCTGAACTTAAAATAATTCAGACTGGAAATATAGCACAAAATTTTACCAGTGAGAGTAATTAACCACTAAACCAATGTACTCAGGAGTGTGGTGGATTCTTCATCACTTGGAGACTTTTGGAAAGAGATCTGTCTTATCTTAATGATAGCCTATAGCTCACACATGAGCTATGGACGTGATGCAGATATCATTGGGTGAGGTTCTTTGGTCTGTGCTATGTAGGAGTCAGTCTAGATCATCATAATGGTCCCTTCTGATCTTCAAGTATATGAATCTATGAATTATTCAAAAAGTAAACATCTTACAGTATTGCCCTGTAAACAAATGTATGTCCCAGCAGTCTGACTAGTAGTCTGAATTTTTACTGCTGATGTTTAGAGCACTGTGTCAAACCAGAGATCTGTGAGTTGCTCCTGTGGATTGGTTATATCTATACATTAGTGCAGAACTGGTGCAATGTTTCCAAAAATACAGACTAGCTGGTTTTAAAGATATGACTGTACCTACAGCCAGATGGTGCAAGTTAAGACTAATGTACTTGGATAGGAAACTCCCAAAGTAAAGCAGTCTTCTGTAAGGATGTTGCTCATTCAGTAGCTGTCATTTTTCTTTCTGAGTCAGTACTGAGCCAGTTAGGGTGACCAGAAGCCCTGATTTTATAGGGACAGTCCTGATATTTGGGGCTTTTTCTTATATAGTCACCTATTAACCCCCACCCCATCTCAATTTTTCACACTTGCTATCTGGTCAGCCTAGAACCAGTGCTCAACCCATTGCATTAGCAGGCACTGTGCTGGTGCCAATGAAGTCTTCTAGGTAAAGGGCGAAATCCTAGCCGTACTGAAGCTAATCACAAAACTAGCATTGAATTCAATAAGGCCAAGATGTTCAATGGAGTCAGACCATTTTTTAAAAAAAAACTCATGGCAACTTTTGCAAGAGTATGGTATGATAACTCCAGGGAGCAGACCAAATTTTAGACTGATTAATTAATTACATTTTGCCTACTCGCATTGCCTCTCCATTTATAAATGGATAAGATGTTTTAGATCATTATACAAGAATTAATGTTTCTGTATTCTGGGACGGAATACAGCAGCTGCTGAATAGAAATAGCTGCATGTCCGTGGTGAATTCTGGTGTAAAGTTCATAAAAAAGCATTCTGAAATCCTTCTGAATGATGGACGGAATATAAATGCACAACATTTATGTTACTGAATTATTTTTTTTAAATAAATTATATCCTGAAAGCCTTCAATTCTTCATTTTTAAAAGTAGCATCCTTATAGGAGAGCAAAGCTAGGCTGAAACCCACCAAAGAGAGGATGGAAAAAAAATAATAAAACTAAAAAATGTCAAATCAGTTTTAATCAAACTCTGTTTAAAGCAAAGAAAGACATGGAATGGAAATTTGCTCCCTATCATGAAAAACCAGGAGATTTCTCTGTGAAGGATGGGAGGTGTAAGGGAGATTCAATGCAATTTGAGGGGCTTTGTTGTCTAGTCTGTTCCTTCTATATCAGCCTAAAATATTTCCATGAATGTAGGAACTATTTAAATGATTTTTGAGACTAGAAACATTAGTCTCTAATTTCAATCTGTGAATAAAACCGACAGCTGCTCTAAATGATGAGCATGTAAAGATTCTTGTTCCATGTACTAGGAGAGAGTAAGAAAGCTATACAATCATCCAGAGCAGTGCTACTCAAAGTGGTGGTCCGCGGACCTGCGCGCACATTGGAAAAAAAATTGCCAGTCCCCCACATCAGATCTAGAGCCTTGGAGGGAAGGAATGGGCTAAATCCTTGGGGCATGGCTAGAGAGCAAAATCAGTGGTGAAGCTGGTGCAAGTGCATTAGTATCTCTGGGCAAACACAAAAACCCAGTAGCCTAACTAGTCAGTAGGCTTGGGGCTCAGTTGTTGTTTTCCTTGGTTTTTACTTAAAGAACTGCATTTATGAGTGAAGAATAAATGTGCTTACAAAGTGAATCACATAGGCTGTGTTTTGTGTTTCATTTTATAAAGCCCTTATGGCTTGGCTTGGCTTTTTTATTTTTTACAGAAACAGAACAGCGGGAATTTTTTTGGTGGGTTAAGGAAAATCATAACAAACTCGCCTGTCTGACTTTTATACAGTTTTAGACAAAAGCAAATATTTATGTCAAGGCTAACACCGGAATATAATTCAATATGTTTTCCCACAAAAAATATTAGAGCACTTGTAATTTGGAGGCTAATCTATCATGCAGGTTATAATATAAGCTTAAGGCAGGTTCATGATTAAATTCTCTCTGCCTCTAGGTTTATGATGCCAGCTTGCCTGATCCTGCATTTTATGCTCAGGCTGTCATGGCCTAAGTACTGCACTATGGGACCAGGTTCCGAAGATGGTTGTGCTGGGTTTGTTTGGTTTTTTTAGTCTCTCTCTTTCCAAAGGTTCTGATCCGATCATTATATGTTGTTTTTGGTTTCCATAGGGCTGGGATGGAGCTCGGCGGTCCGTGATAGGTGACAGCCCAGAATTATTATCTAACTACTATGATGATGTAAGGACAATGTATGAAGTATTTAGAAGGGGATTTAACATATCTGGTAAGTGATGAGGATATGTAAATATTATTGTATTGACTAAAACCCCACTGGGCTTCAATGCTGCTATCTCAGCGCTGGTCAGAGCATAGAATTGGGTCTGATGTCCTTGGAGAAAACAGCTGTACAGATTGGGGCTTAATCCCACTCCCAGTGAAGTCAATAAGAGGTCTGCTGTTGACCAAGATTGGGCCTTGCTGGCTAGGGAAACAACCGGTCCAAAAAAATGTGGGCCTGTAGGAGTTTTGAGTGAAGAAGTGAAGCAAATTCAGGCCACAATCAGCTTCTTAACTGCAGAAACCAGCATACAGCCATGGAAGAGCTTCACAGACTACAGCAAGCATGGAAGCCATGGTATTTTTACTGAAGTGGGGCGTGTGGGTGAAACTCAAAAGTGGCAAAATGGCTGAGGCCCCTAAATCCCATTGGCTTTCATAAACACTTCAATCCCTTTGGCACTTTAGAAGATGTTATCTTATGGCCATCATTTTTAATCTTGGGTGCCTAAATTCAGATTTAAGCACCTGAATAAGTAGTTTGGCTTCCAGAGCTGCTGAGCACCTTCCAATCCGCTGGCAATGATCATGGAGTTCCGCATGCAGAGGGCTTGCATCTGACCCTGCTTGGGTAAATGGCAGAAATTTTGCAAGGTTCCATCTGCATAACTTAGCAAATAAACTACACCCTTTCCACCACTGATCTTTCTCAGTTGACCTACATCTGACACACTTAACTGTAAAAAGTGCTGTTTTAATTGTCTAGGGATAAAACAGTGGCTACAGGGAACAGAAAGCAGAAATGATATATTTATCTTGCAGTAATTAAACTAAAGGGAGCAAGCAATAAATCTCTCTCTGGCCTAGGTTGATACTAATTTTGTAGCTTGAAATGTCCTCAAGAAAGCATCATGTTAGTGCTATTAAAAATTACAGTTGACGCAAACCCTGCCAACGGATGGTTTAGATGGATAGAATTATTAAGCATTTTTTGTCTGCATTCCTTTATTTGAACTGTGATTTTGGAATGGCAGGACTGGTCCAGTGGATAGGACACTAGGAGCCAGGAGCAGGGGAGAGTCTGAGTAGCTCCAAGATTATGACTCTTAAAGGATGCCTTTGTCACCCTTCTAAGTATCAGCTTTTCCTATCAGAGCCTTGCAAGAGCACAAAAGGAGTGGGGAGGAGGAAAGTACCTGAAAAGTACCTTTGACCTTTTATTAATGAGGAGTTTCCAAACACAGGTCCTGATAAGATGGGTTTTTTGAGTCAGAGAGCTCTTGAACTCTGTGAATTTCAGAGTTCTAATGCCAGAGTCCTAACGCAGCCTGAATTCTTAAATTCTGTTTCCCCATCTTTATATAAATAAACTGGTCTTGACACCTTTTTGTTCTTTATTACTGCACCTGAAGTTTAAGGTGAAAAATCTTAAAAATGTAACTACATGAATAATGTTTGAACTGATAAGCTGAGGAAAAGAGGAACAGGAACAGGGGTAAAAGAGAGGGAGGCGAAGAGGATGTAATGTATGGGACTAAGTGAAAGGAATGCATGCAAGTACAGGTTCTAGTCAAAGCCCTGTGATCTGCACAGTGGAATTTGCCTCAGAGTCTGTCTCATGTTGCAGAATTGGGCCTTGGAATCTAAGCACTAATGTCAAGAAAAAAGGTTTCTAGCTTTCATGGTTATCGGGTTGGGGGGAGGAGGGGGCTTCCAAACTTGAACCAAGTATAAACCAGCATAGCGATGCCTGCCTGAGTCTGCAGACAGCCTGAAACAATAGCTTTGAGAGGTGTGTGATCTTGCCCTCATCTCTGTGAGATGTTAACTTTGAAACCTAATGATGACAGTTTAAATGGCAACATTGGTAACTGATCATTTAGCAGGAACACCCGGTAAATGCGTCCCACAGTCCTCAACTGCCTCCCACACCTTCCCAGATGCCAAAAGCTCCCACTATGTCTTTCCCAGCTGCCAAACCTCTCAGCCTTGACCGCTTTTACAAAGCAGTTATAGGTTTTCAATACAAAATTTTGCAGTACATTGAAAATTAAATGTACAGGCAGAGTAAATTTAATTACATTCAGTATAAAATTAAATTACACCTGGAATACTGTATCGGTTCTACATTAAATGCAGTAAAACCCTCCATATTTAACATGTATTTGAAGCTTTCTGAGCATTTCCTGTCTGGTACCCTGAAGTATGTCATTATTTATTATTATTTGCATTTCCATAGCCCCTAGGACCCCTAGTTATGGACCAGGACCCTTTGTGCTAGGTACTGTGGAAACAGAACAAAAAGACCTGCCCCAAAAAGCTCACAATCTGAGTATCTAGGCTCCTGGCCACCGATTTAATGGGGCCCTTGCTGTGATCCTTTTTGGACTTGAACAAAACACATGAGCTTTGTTCTCAAATGGTTGGTGTTTTAATGCCACCAGAACCCTCAACAGAATAACTGCTGTATATGATGCAGTTTGTTCTTCGGTGATGAGGCACATGTAAGTACCTCAGTGGACAGGTGGGTTATGTGTGGTGAGGTATGGGAAGAAAGGCAATTTAACATTCCAAGTATTGCTGTCCCCTTTTCCACAGTGAGACACTTATGTTCTCCACTCCTCTCCCAGAGAAGTGCATTTTTATTAGGAATAATTTTGATTTCCTAGAGCTTCAATGAAAGGGCAGTCAGATCTGTGGGAGGTGACATTTAGGATGAAAGCCACTGTCAGATAATGATGTTCACGCTGTCTTAAGGAAAAGCTGGTTTAACAGGGCACTGGGCCTGTTCAGTGTCACCACCACCTCTGCAATTTTGAATGAAGGCTCAAAATGGTCCATAACCCAGTGCACCATTATACAGGGCTGTCTTCCTTTTTAATCTGGCAGCACTCTGTGTGAACTCTGCCTCAGAGAAACATGGATTGACCTTGATAATAACAATGGGTGTAACTTTTAGAGCAACCTCCTACTGTTAAGGTGCTCAGGGTCCTAGAATTCATTAGCACTTGGCTCTAAGACCCCCCATAATTTTGTAATCTGTTTATTTTGTTTAGAGAATGGCCCCTGTCTAGGATTCAGAAAGCCCAAGCAGCCTTACCAATGGTTGTCGTATAAAGAGGTGAGGTTATCATGAATCTTTCTTTCACCAAGAATTCTTATCCTTTCTGTCTAAACGTAGCTGTTTTTAAAAGAAACCTCTAGTGCTATCCTGGAGAGCGGGGGGATCATGTATTATTTTACCACTTTCAATTACCTGCTTGTTTTCATTTGAGTCAGGATCCTCCAAGATGCTGCACACCTTCTGGCAGCTGCTATAAGCACTCTTCACTTCCATGGAGCTGTCTCAGCACTTAACAGGATTGGGAGCTTAGTGTTGACTAGTAGTGGTATTGATTTACAGAGCATCTTTCGCAAGCCAAAGCTTTGGAGAATTACAAACCCTGGGTTGTATCCTGATGGCTTCACTCATGGAAGTAGTTCCACTGACTTCAGTGGGCATACGTGTGTATAAGGTGTACAGATTTGATCAAATGTGATTACTTTGCCTCACTCACCACTGTTATGCAGCCACTTCTGGATGGAGCAGCCGTGTAATAGCACTCAAAGTATTATGCACACTGAAATAAATAAACTACTGATTAGCTCTAAGACCAGAAATAAAGAGCATCAAAACAATTTCATGTGGTGGGGGAGTTTTAAGTACGCAGAATTTAATTGCTCAAGTTGGAATTTAGCCAGGGCTCTAGAGTGAATGCCAAAAGTGTCATGAGTTCCTTAATGGTTACAGGAGACCAGAGTCTGTTTTATGTGTTATCCAACAAACTAATATTAGAGCCCACCACTGTAGATTAGGTTTCATTTGTGTCTGCTGCTTACATTCCTCTCTCTTTTAGGTCTTTGAAAGAGCAGAAGCTTTAGGATCAGGGTTACTCCAACAGGGATGTAAACAAACAACAAGTCAGTTTATTGGGATCTTTGCACAAAATCGTCCAGAGGTGAGATGTTGCTGTAACCTCATGCAGTATTAACAATATTCTTGAGTTTTGATCTCACTTTAAATTTTAAACTCATTAAGTGTTTTAATCACTCCTCATCCCTTACCCCTTTTCTCTTTGTAACATCTCCTTCCAGTGGATCATTTCTGAGCTGGGTTGTTATACCTATTCTATGGTGGTGGTCCCCCTGTATGACACATTGGGCCATGGAGCCATTCGTTACATTATCAACACAGGTAAAAACAGACATGCATAAATATCATTGAGGTTTTCAGAAAATCATTTTTGCTATGCAGAATGACTGATTTCTCTTCCGCTTTCCTAAAGGCAGATGCTTTGTCTCAGTGAATTGTTTTGGCTGGAAGTAACCTGAGCTGGGTTATATAGTATATCTCTATGTATCATGGCAGGATCGGCTTTATTATTCTGAAATTATCCCTAATGGATAAACTTTGTATATTTGCAGCCATGCATCGTCTTGCAGCTTGTTCTATTGCTGAACTTAGTGTAGTGTTTATAAGTTTTCCCTTATACATTTTTTCTGTAACAACATTAGCCAATTACTACATATTTTGTTCCAATGACAAGTGCTAACAATTAATCTATCATTTAGTAACCTCACTTTATGCATGTATTTTATTTTGAACATTATGGGTCTTGAGCCTTAACATTGCACCCGTCTTACTGGGATTTCTGCCTGGCAGGGTAAATTCTATTATGTAATAGACTTCCCCAAAAAAATGAGACTCTCTCTCCCTACAAATAGAATTTTAAAGTTCTAGGGTCCCAATCCTGCAAAGCACTTAAGCACATGCTTAACTTTAAGCATCGGAGCCAATGGGACAACTCACAAGCTTAAAGTTAAGCCCCTTCTTCAAACTTTGCAAGATCAGGGCTCAGGACCGTAAGAGCAAAATATAAAGACTTTTATAAAGTCTTTTATAAAGGCTCAAAAACTAAGAAAGGCTGTACAATTGTTTTGCAGGGACTGGTCTGAGCCGTAATAATGCAAAAGCAGGGCGGATTTTTAGTGGCATCTAACTTTATAACCCATATGAAAATGAGAATCCTGAATACACACTGCTTTCTCAGAAGGAAGGTTTTTGTGCTATAATCACTTCCCTCAAGACTTCTGGACACTTGTTTGATGTATATTTTTAAAGAATGGGCTAGATCCTCTGAGGATGCAAACTGTCAATTTACAATTAATCGTGGACACAAGTTGAGGATGTATTTCTTTCTTTTTTTTAAATGTCCTTTCTCTTTTTATGCCCTTTCTTTCCACTGCATCTTACATGTTGTACAGATGGCCAATTCCAATTGAGGACAGCGAGAGTTTTTTTTATTGACTTCCGTGGGACCAGGGTTTGGCCCAGTGTGCATTTCAATTTGGCTCAAGGAGAGCTTGGCTGTTATTTCTGTGGCTGCAGGATAGCTCAGGATCATAACAGCAACCAGGCACTGACAAGATCATTCCAGTGAGAAGAATTATCTCAGTGCTACTATCTGTTCCTTTTATCATTTTGGCTTTGAGTTTCTAACAACCACTTCATACCATTCAGGGTTGGGGTTTTTTTTGGGGTGGGAGGTTCAGTTTTAATATTTTTAATTGAATCCTAAAATAATTGTAGCTGTCGGTTTGATGCACTTTGTGCTACAAACAAATATTTGCCTTACCACTCATTCAATTTCAGATACAGTAGTGTGCTCTGTTCAGTGTTGATTTATGGTGACGAGGGTTAAATATTAAAATGTACTTGTTTCCTAAGAGAAAATATATATTATATTCCAAGCTCTCATGGTATAAATATAAGATGACTGTCAAAGACTGATTAGCAGAGATTACTGTGAAGGTGCAGCTAGTGTTAAATTTAAGTAAAAAAAAAATTATTTTGTTTTTGTTTTTTAGCTGATATTTCCACAGTAATCTGTGACAAACCAGAAAAAGCCAGAATCCTCCTGGATCACGTGGAGAAAAGAGAAATGCCAAGCTTAAAGTCTATTATTCTGATGGACCCTTTTGAGAAGGACCTAAAGGAAAGAGGGCAAAGATGTGGTGTTCAGGTCCAATCCATGCAGGAAGTAGAGGTGAAGTTCCTATCCCTCTTGTTTAATGTTAGACTCAGAAATAATCAGCTCAGATATTATTTGATGAAATCCAGGAGATGGATGTTCAGTGAAAGCAAGAAGCTGCTTCTCATGAATAAAGTTACATTATTATTAGTAGGCACATTGATCAGCTACTTTTTCTCTTTTATGCTGGATTCTTTTGTTTTATGTATTTTTCTCAGAGGTTTTACTGCAACTAAACTTTGTTCTAAACCGGATCCTGTAGAGATGTCAGGGCAGGATTTTCCTGCTCTTCTTTCTCCCTTTCTGTCTCCAGCTTCCTTGGTCATTTGCAGTTTATTAACAAGCACGTTAATCTGCATATGTTCGAATGGAAATGATTTTGTTAATATTCTTTCAGGCTTGTGGCCGTGAGAGTCGGCGTGTCCCTGTGGTGAGTCCAATCATTCTTTTCTCCAACCTTTAATTGCGTGTAGTTACTTTAAACAAATTTCACAAATGAAAGAGAGAATAATTTGCCAGAGTGTGCACACCAACCCTGCACTGTGTTTGCATGTTCATTAAATGTAGTGTCTGGTATATTCCTCAGCAGGAGGTGACTGACAATGAAGGATCCTAAAGATGCTCCATTATCTTCTACTAATGGTCTGAGTAGTGGATCTCATTTGCTGAAATGTATGTTATTTGCTTCATAAATTATATCCCCTGAATCCTTAATTAGAACTTCAGGACATAAACCCAAGGAAGCAATAATAGAGGATGAGACTCTACAGTGTTCTTTAAAGAGCTTTGTGAATGCTAAGTGTGAGAATAAGTAGGACAAATTAAACGAACCATCTTCAAAAAACTGCTAAACAAAATTCCTGACTTTAGAATAGATTTCAGACTACATGAATTTAATAGTGTCATTTATGAAAGGCAAATGAGCTACAAGTCAACAATAAGACAGTATAAAAACAACGTAATAATAATTAATGGCTCCAGTTAAGACATCTTGATTGCCAGTCAGAAAAAAACAGGAAACATCTCAGACTAGATTCCTATAGGTTCATCTGGGTCCACATACAAACCCAATCCCTAACCCTAGTTTGAGAGCTCTATCCATCCCCAATCCTAATCCTTGTTCACATCTGCTAACTGGTCCCATCCTTAACTCTTGCCCCAGCCTGCTAACAAGCCTGAATCCTAACTCAAACCCTAATCAGAATATGGACCCACCTACTATCCCAGGGGTCAGCAACCTTCAGCACATGGTCCATCAAGGTAATCCGCTGGCAGGCCGCGAGACATTTTGTTTGCATTGACCGTCCACAGGCATGGCCCCCCGCAACTTCCAGTGGCTGCAGTTCACCGTTCCCAGCCAATGGGAGCTGCAGGAAGCGGTGGCCAGCACGTCCCTGTGGCCTGCAGCTTCCTGCAGCTCTCGTTGGCCAGGAATGGCGAACTGCGGCCACTGGGAGCTGCAGGGGGCCATGCCTGTGGACGGTCAATGTAAACAAAATATCTGGCAGCCTGCCAGTGGATTACTGATGGGCCGCATGCTGAAGGTTGCTGACCCCTATATTATCCCAACAATAACACTAGACAAAGCTCTTCAGCCTGCCCTCTATCCTAACCTAACTGATGCCTGTCAACTGGCATGAACTCGTAACCTTCACCTGCAGTGTGATCCTACGCCATGAACCTCAGGACACTGACCCACCTCAATCTTCTGTCTCACTTTTGCCCACCAAATAGCTCCAGACATAAGGTTGGGGCTACTAGGAAGTCATGGGTTACGGTAAACATAAAGGAGTGAGCTAGCATTAGGAATTAAATGTGGATTAACGTTAGGGGAGAGATGGCTTTTTTATTGCAAATCTCATATATGGTGATTTTAATAAAGCCTCAGATCCTGGAGTCATGTTATTTCATAAGAATCTCCATTTTCCTTTTTGGGGGGGAAGTAAATTTTAGCCTGATTGAGAGAAAAGCTTGAAAACATGTCCTGAGTGAATCCTAACGGTTTAAACCCCAGCCGCAAATAAAAACCACACTCTTTAAAATTATAATCCCAGGATTTTTAACCCAATCTCAAGATTTTTGGAGCCTGATTTTACACAAATGAGGTTCAAATGCTGGCCTGGGCTGGATATGTGGGCACAGATGAGGGTTCTAGTCAGAACCAGCACGTGGACCCAGACGACAATTAGGAGTAGGGCAGCAACAAGGCTCTGAGTAGGACTGGGCGTGATGGGAATGGGAGGGCAGGCTATGATAATAGTAAAGGCCTGTGGGGAGGCCCAGGCTAGGGCTGGGGCTGCCAGGGGGCCCTGGGCTAAAGTTAGGCAGCACAGTCTAACTATCCAAGTACAGTCCCTTGTGATGTACTCAGCTTGCTATCCAGTACTCCTGCCCTTGCTACCACAGCTATGTTGCTATCTTTAGTGAGCTACCTTGATCAAAGCTTGTTTGGGGCTAGTAGTATGGTTGAATATTATGGTTGGGCCTTCTTGCTTTTCCTAGGGAGGGCTAGTGATGGTGTGTGCTAATGGCTTCTGACCAGAGTTAGGCTTGAGGCTGGTTGACATTCTGTTTTTAGAGTTTGTGCCTTTGGGCCATCCTGGCTTTTGATGGTTATAGATGCTGAGGTTGAGACATTTGATGTTGGTTTAGCTGGCCAGTTCTGGCTGTGATAGGGTTCAGATGTGTTGGCCAGAAAAATCTACCTTTGGGTCTGAGGCTGGCTTGTTAGCTTTGATTAGGTAGGGTGCATCCCAGTTGGCTAGTTT
Organism: Eretmochelys imbricata; assembly: GCF_965152235.1. Taxonomy (NCBI): domain Eukaryota; kingdom Metazoa; phylum Chordata; order Testudines; family Cheloniidae; genus Eretmochelys; species Eretmochelys imbricata. The sequence continues at coordinate 14,683,399 of NC_135579.1, read as the reverse complement.
GGAATAAGTTTAGCATTGGGGCTGGGTGACTGCCTCAGGCTAAGTTTGTGGCTGGAAATGAATATTCTAGGTTCATTTTTAAAAAGCATTTTCTCTTTGGAAAAACCTTTTGTGAGGGAAAAAATTTCAAGTGGCTCTACTGTTGACTTCACTGGGTTTGGATTGGGCCCTAAGCACCTTTCACTAGAGAAGAGACTATTTATGAGGTGTGCACAATGCAATCCAATGGTTTCCTGTTAGCACTGCCCCTTTCATTCTTCCACCTTTTTAGAGCTGGACTTGGATTGGTCAATCTGTCATGTTCGTTTACTACATTCTAAAGCAAAGAACAGAATTACAGATGGGGCTGTTATTAGTTTTGTGGAGTTAAAAAAGACTGTGGTGGACATTAAGGGTCCATACCTTCAATCCTTACTCAGGCAAACTCCTAGTGGTCATTAACTCAGAAGTCATTAACTCAGCCCTGAAGTCATTAACTCAGACTTTGTGGTTTGCATATGGACATCTCTAAATCTTGTAATAATAAAAGACAAGTTACTGTTATCTGAGAATTGCTTCCTCTCTCTATTTCAGTGGAGACTTGTGATGTATTTAGGATAAGGGATAACTTTCATTCTTTTATGAGAGTGGCCCTTTACAGCAGAGTCTAGTGGTCAAAACCCATAGCCCTTTATTAGTTGTATCCCCGAATCCTTTTATCTTCCTGTTTCTCTTCCCACTTTATTTTGTTCTTGTATGATTTCTGAGCACTCAGTCCTACAAATCAGACTAAGAGCTAGTACTCTGATGTAATCTCTAGTAGCAGAACTCCCTTTTATTCACCTCCTGTCCTTGTTTCCAAGACAATCTCCCCACAAGGAAAACATATCCTGACTGCACTGAAACACTCTATTTCCCTGACACTACCATTTAAAGTGCTCAGCATACTGTCATTAGCCATACTAGGAATCAAAGGGCTTTGTTTGTACTACAGCGAGGGGTGTTCTCACAGAGTAAAAATGGGACAGGTCCTGCAAACACTTACACATGTACATTTGTTTTAGAGGTCTACCCTATTGAACTTCCTACACTGTAAGACTGGACCCTAAAACAGCAGTTGCAGAATTACAGAAGAATAGGATTCATGTGCCGACACAAGTCACCTTCATGGTCTTGGTGACACTGTGTCTAATTTTACACTCCACAGCACGTCAACTCACAGTAAATGTTCCTTAGGAAACAAAACAATAACCAGAAAAGACAAATCACAATGGGTGGCCACGGCACAGTCATGAGTTATCTTCTGATCAAATGGAAGATGACGTGCGTCATCCCTGCAGAGCCAGCTATGTGTAGCCGGATTCAATTCTAATATTAAGTATAATATTTAAATGGTAATTAGCAAAGTTTACCCGATGCGTATGAGTGGATTCCTCCACTACCGCCACCTTTGGAGACTTCTTGGGGTTTCTGTAACTGAAAAATGCACCACGGCAGCACCAGTCAAGAGCATGTTGAAAGCTGTTGAATTAGGTATGGTTTTACTAAGAATGACTGTGGTACTGCTGGGTGCACTCATGGCCAATTATGCAAAAGAGGCCTGTAATTCTGGGTGTGTTACTTTTTGGTGGCCCAACTTGACACACACAGGGCTTGATCTTCATAGCTGCTGAGCACTCACCGATCTTATTGACTTCAATTGCAGATAGCAGCACTCAGCAGTGAAAGTTAGGCCCAACATGTCTCAAACTGGACTTCCAAAAACTAAGGCCCCCAAACATTTAAACATATTAACTACATTGTCAGATTAAGGCTGGATGCATGGTAGACAGAAACCTGACTTCCAAATACTTTACAGGTAAAAATGCTGAGTTTAATTTCCTACAGTCTTATTATTTGTTACTTGCATGTATTTGGTGCTTGTGGCTATTTGTGCAAATGCTGGTACCTTCCAAAAATGTCCCTAATTTTTAGAATGAATGAGCATTCAGCCAGAAATTAGAACAATATTTGTTGTTGTTCTTAATAAAAAGTTTATCATCCAGTTAGGGACCAGAAAAAATGCCATGTGACTTAGAGAACCCAACACATGACATGAATAACAAATAGAAAATATCTGTTTTCAAACTCATCATCTATATATTATTCATCCCAACTGTGAGACACTCATGAATAACAAATACAGATGAAGAAAATCAGGATCTGTTAGCAAATAATGTCCTAATCCCCAAAGGGGCCAAATGCTTAAATATTATTTTTAACAAGGAGTTCAAACAGCTGTCATGCAGAAGCTTGAGGACTGTGGTTTTCTTTCATTAGGGAGTATAGCATATTATAAGTAGGCAAGAATCTTGCAAGATGGACTCGTCACACTAAAGCACACTCCTTTAATGCACTTAAACCTAGGGGAAAAGAAGGAAACTAGACCAAATGGATAAAAGTACCAGAGGAAGAATTACATTATGTGTTTTTGAAAATTCCAGGAAAAAATCGAAAGGACAGGGTTGAGATATTATTGGTTCAATAAAGAAGTGAGCACAAAGGCCAATGATGCTAACCTGTGACTCTATAATTTCCTTTTTCTTTGTGTATTTCTAGCCTCCTCGACCAGAAGATCTGTCAATTGTCTGTTTTACGAGTGGCACTACAGGTAAGAGAACAGACATTTTAATCGAAATACATTACATTAGACTACCAAAATCAATCTGAATACAGCTCACCATGTATAAACACAATCTAGCTCTGGCATATATAGAACAATGGTATTTGTTTTATGTCTATTAAGTGTGTGTGTTATATCCAAATATATATAAAATTATAATCAAATAAAAAACTTAAACTACACTGGTATAAAAATGCAGAAAAATTATTTTTTGTAACTCCTTAAATAATATATTTTGGCAATATGATTTTCCAAGTGTATGAAAATGTACTCTGTGTGTATCTGTTGGATTTTTTAAAAATTTCTCTCTGCAGATGTAAAAAAAAAGAGCATAACTGATACTTATTCCCAGTATCCACCATGACATAAAAGCATAACACTTCAAAATAGAAAAGCAAAAATAGAAACCTAGAGCTAATCCTCTTCCAAGAGTTCTTCAAGCATCAATCCGAATTCATATTGCGGCATGCAGCAGTTATCTGTGGATTAGGAACACATTCCAGAAATGCACTTTAGTCCTGAAATACTGATTAAAATACCACTCTTTTGTCCACATCTGTCATAGAATCATAGAATATCAGGGTTGGAAGGGACCTCAGGAGCTCATCTAGTCCAACCCCCTGCTCAACGCAGGACCAATCCTCAACTAAACCATCCCAGCCAGGGCTTTGTCAAGCCTGACCTTAAAAACTCTAAGGAAGGAGATTCTACCACCTCCCTAGGTAACCCATTCCAGTGCTTCACCACCCTCCTAGCGAAAACGTTTTTCCTAATATCCAACCTAAACCTCCCCCACTGCAACTTGAGACCATTACTCCTTGTTCTGTCATCTGCTACCACTGAGAACAGCCTAGATCCATCCTCTTTTTGAAATCCCCTTTCAGGTAGTTGAAAGCAGCTATCGAATCCCCCCTCATTTCTTTTCTTCTGCAGACTAAACAATCCCAGTTCCCTCAGCCTCTCCTCATAAGTCATGTGCTCCAGCCCCCTAATCATTTTTGTTGCCCTCTGCTGGACTCTTTCCAATTTTTTCACATCCTTCTTGTTGTGTGGGGCCCCAAACTGGACACAGTACTCCAGATGAGGTCTCACCAATGCCGAATAGAGGGGAATGATCACGTCCCTCAATCTGCTGGCAATGCCCCGACTTATACAGCCCAAAATGCCATTAGCCTTCTTGGCAACAAGGGCACACTGTTGACTCATATCCAGCTTCTCGTCCACTGAAACCTCTAGGTCCTTTTCTGCAGAACTGCTGCCTAGCCACTCGGTCCCTAGTCTGTAGCAGTGCATGGGATTCTTCTGTCCTAAGTGCAGGACTCTGCCCTCGTCCTTGTTGAACCTCATCAGATTTCTTTTGGCCCAATCTTCTAATTTGTCTAGGTCCCTCTGTATCCTATCCCTACCCTCCAGCGTATCTACCACTCCTCCCAGTTTAGTGTCGTCTGCAAACTTGCTGAGGGTGCAATCCACACCATCCTCCAGATCATTAATGAAGATATTGAACAAACTGGCCCCAGGACTAACCCTGGGGGCACTCCACTTGATACCGGCTGCCAACTAGACATGGAGTCATTGATCACTATCCGTTGAGCCTGATGATCTAGCCAGCTTTCTATCCATCATATAGTCCATTCATCCAGCCCCTACTTCTTTAACTGTCTGTTCTTGGGGTTGTCTATCACTCTGTACTACCCACTAGTGTCCTCAAAATGGCTTCCTTTGTGGTAGCCAAGCAAGAGTCAACAACTGAAACTGAACAGCCTTGTTCTGAGTTACCTTCCAAGAACAGAATTGTCTATTGCTTGATAAGCACAGAATGTAGGCAGCACAAGAGTCTAGGCTGTGACCTGCCATCTACTGGGGAGAATGTGTATTGCAGAATAGGTAAGTGTCAGTCCAAACACAGTATTTAATGCTGCAAGTCTATTAAAAGCATCTTTTCCTCTGCATCATATATGTTTTACTGTGGGAAGTTATACCTGAAGTGTTCTGCGTTGCAGAGAATGCAAACCAATGAACGAAGGGAGGTTTTTTTGTTCCATTAAGAACTTTATAATGAGTGTCCTTTATAAAGTAAAGAGTGACCATGGTACGGAATAAATGCCTCACGGTGGTGTACATTCTAAATATTGGACAAACCACGGCAAAGTCACTATAACTGTCAGGTATTTGCTTTTAGTTTAATGGCATCCACCGTACATATATGAGTCCCAGAGGCTAGCCTGACAGACTAGTGGTAAAATGACACACTACGATGGTAGGCAATAGAACACAGCAATCACAGAGCCTTTGCTGTGTTCTGGGCTGAGAATGTTGTGGACACAGTCTGCTCAGCCTGCATGGGGGATGAAATCATTTCACTTCTCAGCCGCGAGCCCCTGGGCAACTCAGGTTCTGCACTCACATTGTGTGCACAGAGCTGTGTCCAGAACTCCTTGTCCAGACACTAAACACATCCTCTAGGAGTTGGGACAGCAACTGAAGGAAGAACTGTAGGATCCTCCATGCTCAGAGAGGATGTTTATTAGTAAACTCAGGAGTGGATTTTAATTTTTGTATATGATTCATAGGATCAGACATACAAAATGCCTTCACAGAAGGAAGAGAGAGGTTGACTCTGAGATGTTTGGACTCACCTTCATTTTTTTTTTCCTGATTTGTCAACACAACTCCTAACTGCGCATGAGGCAATGGTTGTTGCTAAGAGTGGAAATGTACATGAAACATTTTTATGCAACTCTGTGTACTGACTGCTCTGAAAAAACACCCTTCAGTTTTTCAAGTACAGACCAGTGACTAATCTTCCAAGGAAACCTATCTCCAGCAGAGCCAATTGGATGTTGATGAAGGCTTTCCATGGTTCAGCAGAATTCACCAGTAACTCATGGATCCTAACTTGGTATAAGCAGTAGGGTGACCAGACAGCAAGTGTGAAAAATCGGGAGAGAGGGTGGGGGGGTAATAGGAGCCTATATAAGAAAAAGTCCCAGAAATCGGGACTGTCCCTATAAAATCAGGACATCTGGGCACCCTAATAAGCCGCCATTTACAGGCTCAGAAATGACACTGGATGAGAAGTGTCATATAAGAAGTGGCAGACAAGCTCCTCACTGAAGTGACACCTGAAGACTGTCATATTTTGGTTATTGATTAACTGCCCGGAATCACTTACCATTGTTGATACTCCTCAGTTGTGCATCTGTGTCCATGTGCTGTGCTATCTTGAGGATATTTTGTGCTGTCATCTCTGTGAAGCAAATTCAAGTAGAGGATACTTTAATGATGAGTACTGGTTGATCATAGGATGACTATGAGCCGCCAATGTGATATGGTCGTGAAAAAAGCTAATGCAGTCTTGGGATGCATTAGGAGAGGTATTTCCAGGAGGGATAAGGAGGTCTTAGTACCGTTATACAAGGCAGTGGTGAGACCTCACCTGGAATACTGTGTGCAGTTCTGGTCTCCCAGTTTAAGAAGGATGAATTCAAACTGGAACAGGTACAGAGAAGGACTACTAGGATGATCCGAGGAATGGAAAACTTGTCTTATGAAAGGAGACTCAAGGAGCTTGGCTTGTTTAGCCTAACTAAAAGAAGGTTGAGGGGAGATATGATTGCTCCCTATAGATATATCAGAGGGATAAATACCAGAGAGGGAGAGGAATTATTTAAGCTCAGTACCAATGTGGACACAAGAACAAATGGATATAATCTGGCCACCAGGAAATTTAGACTAGAAATTAGACGAAGGTTTCTAACCATCAGAGGAGTGAAGTTTTGGAACAGCCTTCCAAGGGAAGCAGTGGGGGCAAAAGATCTATCTGGCTTTAAGATTAAACTCGATAAGTTTATGGAGGAGATGGTATGATGGGATAACATGGTTTTGGTAATTAAATATTCATGGTAAATAGGCCCAATGGCCTGTGATGGGATATTAGATGGGGTGGGATCTGAGTTACCCAGGAAAGAATTTTCTGTAGTATCTGGCTGATGAATCTTGCCCATATGCTCAGAGTTTAGCTGATCGCCATATTTGGGGTCGGGAAGGAATTTTCCTCCAGGGCAGATTGGAAGAGGCCCTGGAGGTTTTTCGCCTTCCTCTGGGGCACGGGTCACTTGCTGGAGGATTCTCTGCTCCTTGAAGTCTTTAAACCATGATTTGAGGACTTCAATAGCACAGACATAGGTGAGAGGTTTTTCGCAGGAGTGGGTGGGTGAAATTCTGTGGCCTGCGTGGTGCAGGAGGTCAGACTAGATGATCATAATGGTCCCTTCTGACCTAAATATCTATGAATCTATGAATGACTTAAAAATAAAGGGGGGAAAAGCTATATCACTAATATGCTGTTGTTCCATCCAGGATGGGTTCTGGGAAAGGACTTGTAGCAAAGTGAACTCTGTTTGCCTGGACATTCTGTCAAATAGTCCCAGGCTTCTGGTGATTAAGGTTATGAAAACTGGTGCTCTTCTCTGATGTGTTTAGTGTCACAAATACTCTGGGACACTGAATTCAGCTGTTATTCACATAGAAAAAGGGGGAGGAAGGAAGGGATATATTTACCGAATTTCCTATTTGCAATGGTGATGATGATGGTTTGAGCAGACGGAGCAGATGTTCTGGATTATCTGAATATGCAATGAAAATCTTCACGGACCGAATAAGTGAATTCAAGTGTTGAAAGAAACTAAGAATCCATCTCATTTCCCAGGATGTCTGAAGATTTCTCGCTGGGTACTGAAAGAAAAACACTTAATTGATATAGTTGGGGGTATATATTCTAGGATGCATTTCAGCGAGGTAATCAAACTAAGGCAGAGTATCCAATAATTGTTTTGAAGAAAAATTCACGGGGGCAGGTTTCTCTTGCTGGTCTGAACAAGAAATGGATGAGTGGACTGGTGCATTCACAAGTTTCTCCTGAAGTCAACTCTGTGGAAGTACAGCTACCCTCTGAATTGTACAGGCTGATTTGAGAAAAATTTTTTTTGGCAAGACACACAATGTAAGACGAGCAGTTTCTTGGTCTCCTATGCACATCTACTTTTTAGCTTGGCTCACAGAATCCTCTTTCTGTCTGGATTCCCATGCCTGTGAGGCTGCCTTTTCCCCCACCCATGAATACATTCGTACTTTATAAGAAAACCTGCCTTATCAAGCAAGCATCTGACAGTCTGCGTAGCACTGAAACTTGCTGGTGGCAGAACGGTTCGCTCTCTCCCTGACTATGGGTTATGAAACGGAATGGCATGCATGTACGTTACACCAAAATAGTACAACATTTTAGAACTCTTTCAATGTAATATAGTAACTTTGCCAATTTTTTGGTAAAAATTTTTTGGTTTTAAAGATGGGATTAAAGTGCTTGGAACACTGTTTAAAGACATGTTCTAAAATACTCTACATGTTATAAATGTCCAGTTCATTCCAATAAATATGTTCAGTGGCAAATGTTTGTGTTCAGGGTTCACTTAATTCGTCTGAATGTTGTGTGAATTTGGTGTTCATGCAATGAAGGGAGAACGAAGAGAACACGCATTGTGCAGTCTTGTCCATGAGGCTCTAACTGAGCTCAACACCCCTGCTGTTCCTGGGCAGTAACTGCTGATAGTGCTGACCTGTGCAGCGTCTTTGTGATCTGAAGAAGTATCCACGGAGGGAGTGGCATGGTACCTGCAAAGTTTGTGAACTGAAGAGGAATTGAAGCCCAGTCCCTAAAAGAGAGCCTGATACATTAACCTCCAAGCCACTGAGACCCCTTCTAAATGCCAGGGGCATGATTCATTTATCTAGGGAGCAAATTCTGCCTGGACGTATAGTTTGGGCAGGCCCATTTACTTCAGTGGGATTCAACAGGGCATGGTTTGATTCATCATGCACCTGTTATATGACAAACCGCTCCATCTCCTTTTTGTTAAAGAATGAAGGCTTCTTTGAGGGCCAGTTCCACCCAGCCCGTCCCAGGAAGTACAATACAGTGGCTCAGTCTGATTTTAAAACTAATCTACTTACCATTTATGGAGGGGAAATACGGCCCCCTTCTGACAATTTACTCACACTGAGTAGCAACTTACTCTGTGACTAGTCCCTTTTAAGAGTGATGAAGAGGGTTGGTGCTGAGGCAAAGGAAGATATGTCAAGTCCTAGTCACTAGCACTTCAAGGTCGGGAGTCCCTTTACTCCTCCTGACCATGGTCCTGAGAATGGATCGATGCTAGGTGTTTTCTATTATTTACATGCTCAGAAGTATTTAATGTTCTGTGCTGACTGTGTCCTATTTGCCTAGGGGTAAGAAGTGCTGCAGTTTTATCTGTGGCCCTGTGTGTTACCCAGTAATCTCTACACTTTGGTGTATTGAGAGGTGTGAACATCAGAAATGTTATTCAAGTGGCCATGAAGAAGCCAAAACTCAGAATAGAGAAGACAGTGGTGCTAATGTCAGTGAACTGCCAAAGAAACCTTCAAGTTAAGAGCTCATTCTTAGCCAAAATCTCGGTGACTGGTCTGTGTGTCAAATGGTATCTTGAGCAGCTACAAACAGAGAAGAAAACCTTCAGTTAAAACATGCTATGCTTATTTTACAGTAATACTTTATAAAAAGTTGCATATCATTCTTAAATCCTCTGATTCAATGGCTGATTCACAGTATCTGGCCCAGAGAATGGGCAATAAAATCATGTTATTGGTCTTCTGTGTGTTTATATTGAACATGTATATATTATATCTTTGTATATTTTATTGCATAGAAACAACTCATTTGTGAAAATTGCTATTTTAGAATTCAGGAAGGGACACTGAAAAGAATTTTAACATCTCCAGGTCTTAGAAGCCTTTGAAAATTTACTACAGGGTCTTTTATTAATGCTGTTTCTTTTTTCTTTTTTTTTCTTTTCAGGGAACCCCAAAGGTGCTATGCTGACTCACAGGAATATGATTGCTGATTTGGCAGGCTTTCTGAAAGTGACAGAGGTGAATACCTTGATCTAGAGAGTGTTACCGCATCCTTTGACTTTTTCAGTTTGAATTTTTGGGTTATTTCAGATCTATCGAAGATGTGGAAATATGCTCAAGGAGATAAGTGAAATCTCACTCTTGGGGCCCAAGTCATTGAAATGGGAGCAAGGTTAAGCCCTTAGTGGTGAATGACAGTAGATTTTCCCCCTCAACTACGGCACATGCATTTGGGGCCTGCTTCTGCGAGATGCTGACTGCTTTTAGGGAGCACCCTCAACTCTCATTAAGTCAATGAGTTGATCTTGCAGTACTGGGCCCCTGGTCAAGGCCAAAGAACCCAGTAAAATTGTGACTCGTGCTTAGAACTTAAAAAATGACGACAAGCTTCCCAGGGATGCCCATACAATAAACCAACCTCTAGAGAAAATTAATTTCCCACATGTTCGTTATTTGTTTGCTAGCCATCGTTCTGCACACAATGTATATAACGTATATGATAACCTATGCAACATATTTTAAATATTACAAAAATCGTTTTATTTATATTAAAACACAACTTGTTACATCCTGTATTTTGAGTATGATATATGTGACACTGTGTAACATAATTTTTAAAAAATAGAAAACTGGCCAGTTTTTATATGGTGCAGTACATTTAAAACATGCATTTGGAGACCATACTTCCTGTATGGGAAACAGCATTGCTGAAGCACAAATTAATCATGTTAATAGACTGCTAATACTTAAGTGGTGGAAAGAATCTACTGGTACACCGTAAAAGGTCCATTGGCTGAACTATTACAGTTAAAGAAACAATGTACTGTTAACACACCCACCTGTTTCCTGGCTTGAATCTGTAAAGGTTCCCTGGTGTAAATCCCAGTCCTGCAAATACTCATGCATGTGATGAGAGTAATCCCACTGAACTTGTTTAAGTATCTGCAGGATTGGGGCCTCATTAATGATCACCATAAAGTGTCAATGGGACCGTTGACAGTAGTAAGAACTAAGAGCTTGACCCTGCAAGATACTGAGCACCCTCAAGTTCAAGGGAGTTTGAGGCTATTCTGAATTTTACAGAATCAAGCCCCAAAGGCCTGATACAATGTCCATTGCAGGAAATAGGATTTTTTCCATTGATTTCAAAGGGTATTGGTTCAAGACCTCAGACTGCCATTAATAGGGTTGCTAACTTTCTAACTGCACAAAACTGAACACCCTTACTCTGCCCCTACCTTGCCCATTCTCTGAGGCCCCACCCCCACTTACTCCTCCCCGCCCTGTCGCTCTCTGTCCCGCACTCTCACTCTCTCGCTCATTTTTACCAGGCTGGGGCAGGGGGTTGCAGTGCAGGGGAGGGTGAGGGCTCTGGGGGGGGGCGGCCTAGAAATGAGGGGTTCAGGATATGGGAGGGGGCTCCGGGCTGGGTCAGGGGATTGGGTGCGTGCTCAGGGGTGTGGCCAGGGAGGAGGGGTTTGGGGTACAGGAGAGGGCTCTGGGCTGGGGGGGGTGGAGCTGAGGAGTTTGAAGTGTGGGAAGGGGCTCCAGGCTGAGATAGGAGATTGGGGTATGGGAGGGGGTACTGGCTCTGGGCTGGGGGTGCAGGTTCTGCGGTGGGGCCAGAAACCAGGAGTTCAAGGTGCGGGAGGGGGTGTGGGCTTCTGGAGGGAGTTTGGGTATGGGAGGGCACTCAGGGCTGGGGCAGTTGTGTGGGAGGGGGTGTGGCTCCAGGAGGGAGTTTGGGTGTGGGAGGGGGCTTAGGGCTGGGGCAGGGGAGGGGATGCGGTGTGCAGGCTCCGGGAGGGAGAGTTTGTGCGGGAGGGAGCTTAGGGTTGCAGGCTGGGGCAGGGGATTGGGTGCGGGCTCTGGGGTGGGGCCAGGGATGAGGGGTTTGGGGTGCAGGAGGGGGCTCGGGGCTGGGGGTTGAGCTGAGGGGTTCAGCGTGTGGGAGGGAGCTCCAGGCTGGAGCAGGGGGTTGGAATGCAGGAGGGGGTGCAGGTTCCAGGCAGTGCTTAGTTTCGGGGGCTCCATGGAAGCGGTGACATGTTCCTCGGCTCCTAGGGTTAGGCACGGCTCTGTGAGGTGAGTGCTGCCTTCGTGTGCAGGCACCGCCCCCCCGCAGCTCCCATTGGCTGCGTTTTACAAATGAACTGACTTTTTCTTTTCTTTTTCTAAAAAGTGTTTGTCAAATGCCAAGGAAAGGCACTTCCACAGCAGCCAAGTGTTTACCCTGGAACAAGCCTGATCATATTTGCCAAATATAAAATAAAATACTGTCATTGTTGGTTTTGGGGAGAAAAACAAAGATTTTCATTTTTTGAAAAATATTGCATCAAAGGCACAAAATATTTCCTTTTTAGCAAAACTGGAAAAATATGACTTTTTTCTTCAGTGATGAGACTGGTTTTTCGCAGCTGTACTTATGGATAAGGAGACCAGTTTGAAGAAACACTTGCGGGTAGACTAGCAGATCTCAGTACCTTAGTTTCCTGTACACTAGAGAATATTCAGGCTGCCGTATAAAAGAACAGGTGAAAAAAAGACCCTGAAAACACTAAATTTTTATCACACCTGACCTCAGGCGGTGACAGGAAAACCTGCCCCAAAGAGAGTCAATCTCAATATTCCTTTCCATGGGAAAGCAACTAAGGCGCTTCTGTTACACGCCATTATTTTGTACCTTGTGTTGACATATACAGCGGAGTAATGGGAGTGCAAAGTGGATGTGAAATGATACCATTGTGATTGAGCAAGGTTTTAAACCCCCTTTGCCCTGTGTACAAGGTGCAGCGTAATGGATAATCAAGCCATCAGTTTCTGTAATCATTTTAATATGGCTATCCCTACACCTTGGGGAACTGTTTTATGTAGAGAAGTTTCTTTTTTGTTTTTTAGCTTTCCTTGTGTTGTATGGAATATGTGAGGCTAAGGGCCTTTGTTAAATTACAGTCCAATAAGACACAATACGAAATCTTAGCAAACCAAACAGTTTTTTTTCTTTTTATAATTTATTCAGCCTCTTTCTTCCCCCACATCTGTCTCTGGGGCACCGATAACGTAGATGCTTAAAATTGGAAGAAACACTAACCAAAACGAATTAATTTTTGCAACTCAGTAATCCAACATATTATTCTGACTAAAATCAATAATTAACCTCTGCAAAAAATCTGGCATCTTTCAATCTAACGGCCTGAATCTGCACTTGGATCTGCACAAGTGGCCCGTGTGCTTCTGCAGAGCTCCACTAACTTCAGGGGGGATGCACATGGGCTAAAGGGGCCGTCTGTTTGAATCCAGTTGCAGGATCAGGGTTGTAATTAGGAGGAAAGAACCCATCTCTGTACACGATTAAACTTTTGATACAAATTTTCTGCTTAATAAGCCCAAATCTTCAAACCTAGACATCATGGCTAGGAGCCAGACTGTCAGCTGTGTTAAGCTCACTCCACACTGGCAGAGTGGCACAAAACAACTTTAAAGCTACCCTAATGGGACATCTTGAAGATCCCACCAAGATGGAGGAATGCTGGCCTAGTGTAAAGCTGGGGTGGCCAGCTTTATGCAATCCCCCTGCTAACCCTTGGTTCAGGGGCATGTAAGGGTAGGATGGATGAAGAAAAAGGTATTCCAGGAGCAAAAGAAAGTTCGAGATAGAACAGAAAGTATTCCACCAATCCCCAGCCAGCAGAGCAGCCCTGGGGCACCATTCAAACTTATCTCGGGGGCCATTTTGGCCCCTGGCAGTCCCAGTATTGACAGAGCTCTTCCCTACCTCAGCTGCACTGAGCCTGAGGGGAAGTGTGAATGTGTACTCCGTGCAGCTGAGCACTGTGCCGTAATAGTTAAATTCTGAATCTGGGCACTTGAAATGCCAGACACCCATTTTGAGGCAAATGCCAATTTGAGTGTGCAAATCTTTATTTGATCACCTCACTTTAAAAGCCTATATAGGAAAATTTGTTCCTCGGTGTCAGCAACTGTCTGCAGTATGAGCTTGATAAATACACTTTTGCAGTGGGGAGAGTTCTCCATTGCTCTCTATGTACATCCTTGCACTCTTTACTACTCCTGCTAACTTAGCTTCATTGATGTTGTGGCCTAACGCTTCGCTTCGTATGCTGCTCTCTCTCTCTCTCTCGATAATCTTTACCCTTTTGCTCCTCTGGTGCCTTTTTCTTTTTATTATTTTATGACTCTCTTGTTGTCTTCCTGTCAGTGTTTCTTTCCTTTCTGTCTCCCATGCCCTTCACCTGCAGAAAGTGATCTTTCCGAGACAGGACGATGTGCTCATCTCCTTCCTGCCTCTGGCTCACATGTTTGAAAGAGTTATACAGGTAAGAAACCTGTCTGAACTAACTAGGCCTTGTGGGGCTCCTTGTGTTTTCTTCCAGAGTCAGTGGGCTCCTTCTTGTGAGGATGTATACATTTCCTATTTGCCTTTAGCACACATATTTGAGAAAATGGTACAGGTAAGGTCATGGGGTCAGTAGAAGTCCTCTGTTTCCACACTAAAAAATAACGAAATAAAATTGTAAACATGGCAAAATACTCCACAATATACTGGAGAGCTCAAACAGATTGTACTCCAAAATTTTCATGGGTGCAGATTCTGATCTCATTTGCACAGGTAAATCTGGGGCAACTCTAATAGAGTCTCTGGAGTGTAACTGAGATTAGAAAATGGCACGTGCAGAAATAATTATGTTTTGGAGGCAAAAGATATCTATTATTTTGGGAGGGCAGCTTTTCAAAGTATTATAGAACCACCAATCATGGTGGTTAAAATAATATTGCACGTATTCTTTATCAACTCCACTCTTTTTATGGTGTCAGATTTGCAGAAACTGAAAAGCAGGAAAAAACCCCACAGTGGTGACACATGCAGTCTTCCTGGCAGATCAGTGTATAATGCACAATAAGTGGAAGCCATCATCTCTTGGAAATAATGACAAGTAGAAGTACTGACTCATGCCAGCCCATATAAGTGACTTCACTTTCTTTCCAAATAAGGCAGATGATAGCTGCCGGTCTGAAAATCCATGAACTAGAGATTGGCCAGAACTGTGACGTTTGGATCTGGATTCAGTTCTGACTCAAATTTTCCAAAACGTAGCGGGGGCTCAGATTCTGTGGTCAGATTTGGACGTACGCCATGTTTTTTGGATCAGAATCTGAACCCAAGCTTTCCCAAAGTTTTTTGCGTTTTTTTTTGGTTTTTTGGGTGGGATTTTAGATTTGGAGTTCTGCTTTGGGCCTAACTCTAATAACAGCTAGACCAGACTTAAATTACTGTTTGCCATGTTAAGAAACCTGCAGGCTCCTGGGATTACTCTTTAAACCTCAGTATCTCGACTACTTACTTTTTTTAAGTGCTCCCTGTGCATATACAGTGACTATTTTTTCCATATGGATCTTTAATTATTTAGCCAGGAACCTGCTGCACATGTGAAGTACAGTATGTGGATAGGACAGGGTGATATTTCTTAAACCCACAAGCTTCTATTGATTAAATTCCTATGGTTTTATAGTCAGTACCTGGAGAGTAAGTATTAACCATGTTGTTGTAGCCGTGCTGATCTCAGGATATTAGAGAGAGAAGGTAGGTGAGGTAATACCTTTGATTGAACCAACTTCTCTTGATGAGAGACAAGCTTATGCAGAGCTCTTAAATGTGGTATAGCTGCATAAATCCCATTAACTCAGTAGGAGTTGTACGGCTACTCCCTCATGGCTTTGGAAATGTAAGATTTAAGATGGGGGAGGATTTTCACAGGCACATAAGAGAGTTTAGGTGGTCAACTCCCAATGACTTCCAATGGGAGTTGAGTGCCTATTCCTTATTGTCCTTTGTGTCCTGAAAATTTCCCCTCCATGCCAACAAAAATCCAGCAATTTCAGAGATAAATAAAACTGGTCACTCACTGATACCTAAATACTACAGGGCTCTGATATTAGATACTGCGTTTTTTTCAAAGCCTAAAATGCACAGGGGGAGTTAAGAATTAACTCTCCACACTTGACTCAGAATATCCTTGATTGCTAGCCAGTAATTTCATTTTAAATATGCTCTAAGGTTTTTTACAAAGGAATGCTTCTTTTCACCAAAATAAGAGTGTGCAAATAACTGTGTATATGGTATGTGACACAGACTGGGAGCTCTTATTATTTTTACCTCTTTTCTCACTACCTGAAACTCCCTTTTTCCCTCCTGAGGCCCTCATGGCTCCACACTGCACCCAGACAAGGAATCTTTTGTAGGCCAGAAGACTCAGAACTGACTTAATGCTTGCATCCCAGGGCTGAGTAGATACCTTCACAGTGCTCTCAGCCTCCGCAACAGTGGAATGCATGCCCATGTGCTGGGAATCACATTTGGATCTCCCATTTGCCATTGGGTTAACAACAGGTACATCCTCTCCTCAAAGGAAATGCATATTGGGTTATAGGATATTCTAACAGCTGCATGAAGATAGTCTCAGTAGACATAAAAAGACATGAAGGAACCTCTGTTAACCACAAAAGGGCTAGCATAGAGATTTCATGAGGAATTATACATTAAAGACTAAATGTTTTCCTAGTCCCCAGCATCAAAGGTGAGTCTAAAGAAAATGGTGTCCAACAGAACATGGAATCACAGGCTGGTCAACCTAACATTCACCTCAGTCTTGCCAGAATCCAGTAGAACCCCACAGCCATACAAAGAGCTGTCTGTGAAGTATGCTCCACTGAAAGACAGTTTGTCCCCAATCTGATGCAGTGGTCCTGGAGTGATCATGTAAGAGAACTGTGCAATCTGATTACATGACAACCTAGTAAAGAGATTTAATTGTGGAGTCAGAAAAGTTGCATAATGAGTCATATGGTAAAAATAAAAAAGCAGAAATTGGGAACTTAGGGTGGGAATTTCAAAAGTGGCTTAAAAGTTCAAGCCCCATTGAGTTCAGTGGGACTTCGGGTTCCTAGGTTATTCAAGTGCTTTT
The DNA here is from genome assembly GCF_965152235.1 of Eretmochelys imbricata. Taxonomy (NCBI): domain Eukaryota; kingdom Metazoa; phylum Chordata; order Testudines; family Cheloniidae; genus Eretmochelys; species Eretmochelys imbricata. Next base: position 14,666,824 of record NC_135579.1, on the reverse strand, counting down.
GAAAATCGCACCTTTCAGCTTTGATTCCTTTTTCTCCCACAAATTGTGCTAAATTTTGTTTTCTAAACATGAATGCTAAGTAAAGAATCTATGATCAAGGTTCATACAAAATCAGTGTGTTTCTACCCAATTTACTATGTGGTTTAGTTGTTTTTTAAAAAAACCATTAGCCACAATTGTAAATAAAATTTCAGGAATGCGACTTTAAAACAGGGATGGGGTGCTTTGCCACAGTGATTAAATGCAAGGAAATAAGTATTCCGTTTCTCCCCCCGCCCATCACAGTCTATCATATATTGCCATGGGGGGCGAATTGGATTCTTTCAAGGAGATATCCGTCTCTTATCGGATGATATGAAAACATTGCGTCCAACCGTTTTCCCTGTTGTACCTCGATTATTAAATAGAATGTATGATAAGGTAAGTTTCATTTATTCTGTTCGTAGTAATAAAGTCAATAATTGTCTAGTAGTTAACTTAGAGACTTCCCTTAGGTTTGGCCTTTTCCCCTAGCTCTCGTACACTTTTTGCCTCACTGCAAATACATTAGACGAGATCCTAGCTGGTGTAAATCTTCATAGCCTTTCTGAAGTCAATGGAGTTATGTCAGCTTATACCAGTTGAGGACCTGGCCCATTGTGTTTTAAAGTGAAATTCTGCGCATGTAGGTCCTGTTCCTGCTCCCACTACAGTCAATGGTGACATTCCCAGTGATTTCACTGGTACAGGATCTGAGCCCCAGAGTAGCACGTATCAAACTTGGATGTGCTAATGCTTTCTCTACTTTTGAGCCTGTGCTGGAGCTTGGTCCTCACTCGCTGCTGGCAGTGACAGGAGAGATATAATGAGCATTCTTAAAAGGGCTTAAGTATTTCATGGTCAAGGCTAGCTTTGTGGCTAAAAATCCTTCATACTAAGAGACGGTCATCTGAGAACTCCATGGAAGGTATTTAAGAGGATAGCATATTTTGTAGCCATGTTCAATATGTGTAGAGTTTTTATCCTAAAAGTAAGAGATGGATCTAAAGGCACAAACTACTGATTTAAGCTTTCTGCAAGTTCAGGTCTGTTTGGATCTGCAGTTCTGGTTCCTCATTATCGAGATGGATATGAGGGGGTACTGATATGGAGATCCGGTTCTGGTTGCTCTCTGATAAAACATAAAGGCCATCATCACCTCAACAAATAACAATATGTGTGCTAGGTGCCAAATATTCTCATTCAAGTTGCTCAACCCTAGAACTTTATCATAGTTTCACCTAATGGTTGCATATAATAGAAATCATAAAAAAACACTGATCATATAAATGTAGTCAATGCCTCTATTCTCTTGATTTCTCCCCTCTTTTGTCTAAGGGAAAAGTAAGTATATTTCAGAATAGATTGCAACAAAACATAATTTGTACACCTACAACTGCAGTGTAGTAGTCTTAATGATACAGCTGGCATAACGGTAACTTCATTGACATCAGTAGAGTGGTGTCTGCTTTGCCCAGTGGTAAATCTGATTCTGTGACTGTTATCATAAAGATATTAATACACCCTGTTTTCTTTCTTAGCTGTGTAATCTTTCATGCCATCCTGCATTCTCTTAGATCTTTAGCCAAGCAAATACTCCATTGAAACGTTGGCTTCTGGAATTTGCTGCAGAACGTAAAAAGGCTGAAGTCCAAAGTGGAATCATTAGAAATGACAGTTTATGGGATAAACTATTTTTTAATAAAATCCAGGTAAGAACTTGGGAAAAGTGACTGTATAGCTGTTGCTCAAGAAAATAGATGGAATGAAAAATTGCAGTTTTCTACTAGTAGTTTAAAATCAGTGAAGTCAGCTTGGCTGATTTAGAAACAGTGGAATTGAAAAAAAGAAACCTAGAGAGGAGAGAGCACCATTTTTATTTCTCTTTTAATAGAGGCATTTGTTTACTCTGCTTATTTTTGCTATTCACTTTGAGTACTTGGGTGCAATCCATCCCTGTGCGGAGGGTCAGCACAAGGTGTAGGCATCACTGAAGTATTGCTTAAGCGCTGTTTTATGGCCTTAAGGGGTGCATAACATGAAATCTAAGATGGTGAAGAGGCAGCAGAACACTTCGCTTTTTCATGTAAAATCTCAGGAATCTGAGCACATTTTTATGTATTTTTAGGTATCGGCATAAGGGCCTCTGCTCCACAGAAATTAAGTCAGCAGAGAATTTCACCCAGAAGTTTAGCTTTATATTGAAATTCAATATATACTTCATATATCTAAATGCCCTAGGTGGGCCACTATAAAACAATGAATAAAATACTGGGCATGAAAGAAGGAATGGCACAAAAATGAGGTTAACAAACGAGGTTAACAAACTTATTTTCTTTGGGGCTTCCTGCCTCCTTAATCATCCAGCCTCTCTCAGGTTTACAGGGTCTTGCTCCTGTGAATTCGGTCTATTAATGAGATAGAATTGTGTTTTTTCCACTGAACCCCAGCAGCAAGTACTATATGTATTTGTGGCAATACTCTGGCTCCTCACCAGCCAAGCTGAAATAAAAGAAAGGTGGAGGGGAAGTTAAAAAGAGAAAGGGGGCGGGGGGAAGTATTTTTGCTGAAGACATTTAGGCCTGTTCCAAAGTCCACTGAAAGGTTCCCATTGATTTCAGTAGCTTTTGGATTAGGGCCTTAGTCAGTACATATCCCAAACCATTTTTTCCCCTAAGAAAAAGCATACAAGGCCATAAAGGAAAGCCTGTGCATTTAACATGCAATTGAACAAGAGGGAAAGGAAAACAGAATATCTGAGGGCCTGTTGGGTGCAATCTGAACAGTCCTGCTATTTGCCACAGGGTCCCACAGTAAAGCATTCCTAGGTCAGCTAAATCACTGATATGCTGTATCACTCCAGCAAGCTCTGGTTTAATTAATTTTCTTAATTGGATGACTTATCCCATGACATGTCACTTTATGTTTAGCCAGCGAAACTGATCGCTCCTTTCATTTGTGAACTGCTCACCCACAGTCTGCAAAGATAAGAGTTCAAATGATGCAGATGAGGCATTTGTCCTTCACAGATGTAAGGCAAATCAGGCTCCGCATTGATTCGGGATCTGTGACCGTGACCTTCTAACCTCAAAGTCTAAAAATTACAAGAAATTCTTTGTCTTCCTTTTTTTGACTTACAGCATAGCTGAAAAGTGACAAAGGGGTTGATGTGATATCATCTACACTATGCATACTTGAAGGACATCAACATTAAAAAGCAGGCAGAATTGTTTGGGTTGTTCAGGGAGGAATTACCAAAACAATGGGATGAAAATGAGCAAGAAAAGAATGGAGGCAGTACATTAGGGTGGTGTTTTGTTTTTTATTTTGGTCCTAACCATGAAGTCATATAGAGCCAGATGGATTCATGCCTGCCTCAGCACAGAAGGATGGACTAGATGACTTCTTGAGGTCCCTTGCAGCCCTACATTTCTATGATTCTATGCAGGCACACCCTTGCATCTGTGCCAGGCAGTGTTGACTTCGAAGGGGCTCTATTTGGGCAGAAAGGTCTGCCCTTGCAGAGTCAATTGCAGGACTGGAATCTAAGACTGTAATAATCTTGAGGAAAACTATGGAATCCCCATTCTTTATATGAACAGCAACGAGCCAAAGCACGTGGACTTTTTGTTCTGTTTGTACAATGTTTAGTACAATGGGTTCCTGGTCCATGATGTGGCTCCTAGGCACTATGGTGGTGATTATAATATTCCGTGTCAGAAGGGTTGTTTCTTTTGGGGTACTTCAGTTATATGCAGTTAGTGCTTTTTCTTTCAATATTTGACTGAAGGTGTATGCTCATATGGGAGGCTAAGAGTTTTATTTTCTCTTATTATCTAACAGGCAAGCCTTGGTGGGTGTGTTAGGATGATTATAACAGGAGCTGCCCCTGCTTCTCCAACTGTTCTGGGGTTCCTTCGGGCAGCACTTGGATGTCAGGTACACTTCACCTATACAGTTATTCAGACGCACTGTTGTACTAGCTCTTCAAGTTGTTAAGAAATCAAGGGAAACGTATATTTAAAATAACATTTACCAACACAAACCACAATAGAAATTGTATTTTTCTGATGGTCAAAGATATAAATAGTAAGAATGGGCTCCAACCACATAGGTCAGACACGGCTCCAAACTCTCCCAAAGTTGAGAGGAGTTTGGATCCAGGACTTTCAGTTCTTTATAGCGAGAGACAGCCAATGACAAAGTTCGGATCTGGAAGCAAATTCAGGAATATTTGGATCTAAGGTTTGCATCCATATCTAGGGGGGGTGGGAAAGATCAGCGGCAATAAGATGGTGGAACTTGTCAATTTTCAAAAGTCACACTGATTAAGAACTAGCATAATACTTTGGAGATGCCTATTTCCTAGGGCACTGAAAACCAGACACATACTGAAGGGACCTGTCTAGTGTCCTGGGAAGAAGGTATGGGCCAAACCACTTACTGCAGAATCCAAGGAGTCTGAGAACACATAGCTTGCATGGTACTAGAATTCTGCTCGGGTGGTTAGCAAAGCAAGTGGCCTTTAGAAGGAAGTGGCAAACAAGCCCTACCCTTCTCAGATGCCTGAAGCTTGCCAGAAAAAAGTTTCCAAAAAGACAGTCTTCAAAACTGTATTTCATATTAGTGCAAAGAATCTGGTTTCTCTCACAGAGGTACATACTACTTTATTCAAGCAACTGCTATCAGTACAACTGTCCTCTCTTCCCACTATTTTCAGATTCTTACAGTGATGTTCATTCAGAATAATTCCTAACAATGTTTCCCATACAATGAAGACCAGAGAAACTTTCCTTGTCAGTCAGTACACTGTATATAGTGTAGTTGTAGCCACGTCGCTCCCAGGATATTAGAGTGACAGGTGGGAGAGGAGGTAATATCTAAATATTACCTCACCCAGCTTGTCTCTCTAATCAACATACTGCATTGTGGTCACATTCACAGCATTGTGCAACAAGAAGGAAACTGAACAATGTTCAAATCATATGTAAGTATTAATCTGTCAACAGACTCAAAGCTATATATCTCTTTGTCAGATTTATGAAGGTTACGGTCAAACAGAGTGCACAGCAGGATGTACCTTTACCACTCCAGGTGACTGGACTTCAGGTAAAAATGACAGTCTCTCCAAAGAAAGGACAGAATTGTTAGTGCAGGGGTTCTCAGACTTTTGTACAGATGACCCCTTACACATAGCAAGCCTCTGAGTGTGACCCCCCTCTTATAAATTAAAAACACTTTTTTATATATTTAACACCATTATAAATGCTGGAGGCAAAGCGGGGTTTGGGGTGGGGGCTGACAACTTGTGACCCCCCATATAATAACCTTGCAACCCTCTGAGAGGTCCTGACCACCAGTTTGAGAACCTCTGTGTTAGTGTATTTGGAACACTTTTAGGGGGCTGTAATACCTATAGGATACTATTCAACACTTGATCATTGTGCCGAGTAATTTGGGTGAATTCAGTATTTATGAAAGTGAGGTATTAATAGCACTAGCCAAAGAAAGGTAGAATTTGATCAGATGCTCTGCAAGTTTTGCTAGAGAGATCTAGAACTATGCCTTGGTCTTGATCTGCAAAAATCCCCTGTCCTTTCCACTTCGGGCCTGCCTTGGGCAGAGACTACTAGTGCTATTGAATTGTGTTTGTTAGATGTAATACTGGAACAAAGATTAGGCTAACAAATTCATATTCACTTGTCACCAAAATCAGGCTTTGAGCACAGATCCAATGCCAGATAATGGGGGGAGAAAAGAGGATGCTTAGAGGTTTACGGTTAGTCTGGTTTAAGGATTCTAGGCTATTACACTTTCAAACCTTTGGGATCTTATGATGGTTAAGATAATCAGATGAAAACTTCAATCAGCACCCAGCATGTAGTCAGTGTTCAGCAAATCTTAAATAATAAGAGTACTGCAGTATTAATTATTAATATTTATAGAATGGCTTTGGAACAGGTATGATCAAATTCATTCAAATGAATACCTGCACAACAATTGGACATAGTTTATTAGTCCCATTAATAATCTAAAAACCTCCCTTTTCAACACTAATTTTCTGTGATTGGAGTAGAGCACACAATATGATTTCCAGTACAGATTGCTGTATATCAGCTTGTTTTCTACACAGCAGAAAAGGCCAATTACCTGTTATGAGATGTACTGACATAATAAATTTTTCCAGTTATACTTTCACTATGTTTGTCTCACACTGTCTTCATTTTGGTGCCCTACCCAGCACATAATTACTGAACACACATTCACAAATATATATTAAGGACTGGATCCTCACTTTGTTAAATCTGCTGGTCCTAAGCAGACTTAAACCTGGGCAGATCTGTGAAGGAGTCCCCTATTGTGGACAAAACCCTGGGTGGCAGAGAACCAGTGTACCTTGCCCTTCAGAGTGACCATTCCTTGGGGTGGGCCAGAACACCTTTGTGCTCCTATGATCTTTGTCTACCAGAACATTCCATTTTGGTCATTGACAGCTAGCATAATTTAGAGTAGCTTAAGCCGTTATAGTTTACTTTGGAGAAATTGGAAAAAGGTTGAATTTAAAGCCATTGTAACTCAAAGCCTTTGACTTTTCTAGATGATGCACAAAACAGAACTTTGGGCTCTGTTATTAACAAGTTACTCTGAGTTAAGTCTTTAAAAGAGGGGTTGATTTAATTTCCTGTTGGTCAGAGGAAGATGGTAAGGCAAAAGGGTCCTGTATTGTTACACTGAAAAATAGGAATCCTATCCAGACAGGTTAAAGGATTCTGCACACAGACACATATGCTTCAAGAACACTGAACTTCAGGAAGTTCAGCTAGAAATGGGTGATGTGCTAATAATAATCTAATGAGTGCCATTTTTAGAAAGAAATGACAAATAACTTTAATTTGCAGGTCACGTAGGAGCTCCTCTGCCCTGCAATTTAATCAAACTGATGGATGTGGAAGAGATGAATTATTTTGCTTTGAAAGGAGAAGGAGAGGTATCATCTCAAATATTATATACAGCTCCTCGGTAGTTAATTCTTTGAGGCAGGCTGTCATAAAAAATCTGTGAGCCATTTGTTACTACTTGTATCTGAGAATCCTTTTTAAGTGCCCCTTGTCATAGATGTGTTCTATACTCCAGTTGAGAAATGAAAGGAAAAAAGCAGAACAGATGAACAGGTCAGGCAGCAGTAGAGCATCATAATGTTAATTACAAATACAAGGGTATTACAGAACCTCCAGCAAGTGCTACAGCTAATTATTTTTGAAGGGGCTGAGGGTTTCACACAGGCAGACCCTTACACTCACACAGAATCCCATTGACTCCAATGGGATCCCATAGAGGCATAAGGGTTCACCTAAGTGGAGCCCTTCACAAGATTAGGGCCTCGGTGTATAAGGATCAACTCATCCAGTCCTCATGCATCCCTAGTACAGTGAAAACTTTTATTGAAATAAACAATGAAGTCAATAGGACTTTCCTCTGAGTAAGAACAACATTAGGATTGTAAGACTTGGCTCTACATGTTTAAGGTCCCAATTCAGCAAAGCATTTAACCTCATGCTTCACTTCAAGTATGTGTTTAAGTCCCATTAAAGTTAAGCATATGCTTATGTAGTTTGCAGAATAGGGATGGCTTGTTGAATCAAGGCCTAGGTTCTGGTCCTGGTAGATACTGACTGCTATCCTGTCCCACTGAGGGCTTTCAGCAGCTTGCAATAGGCACGCAGGACTTTGTGGGATCAAGCTTAGTTATTTTTATACTGCACTGGAACTAATTTATTTACTTTTTAACATAACTATTTTTCTTTTTTCATTTATATTTTCAAATTCAATGAAAGGCCATTGATTCACAGAATAAAATCAAAGCTGAGGATTATATTTAAATTTTCCCTTTAATGTCAATGGTTGTCAGCCCATTTCATAACCTATAATATCACGCAGGCTACGTTAAAGAGAAATAGTGTAATTTCGTATTATCCCAGAGTTCTGCATTTCTAGTTTTCCTTCAGCAACAAAATCCCAGCACACTGCAATTTACTGGTGAGTGCTTACTACCATAGAATGGGGATCTGGTAGCATGGATCCTTGCACCCTTGCAGAGTCCCACTGATTTGTAGCAGGACTCTTTGCAGTCATATACAGTTGTCCTAGTGGATCCCAACGCAGGACTGAGGCCTAAATTAGCAGCTGGAGTCTCACAAAGAATAAACCCGTTAATACTTTTAAAGCTCATGAAAACTCTTCAGCTAATGAGGACTCCTTAGGTTCCAGAGGTAAAGGGTTCATATTTTAGGACAAGTCCTAAGTTCTGTTCCCAATGCCCCATATGTACAGTTTAGCTCACAAACTTGGTGGGTGAAATCCCATCCCCTCTGAAGCGAATGGTAATACTCCCATTGACTTCAGTGGGGCCAAGATTTCATCCAGCATCTGGATGTACAGCGTGCAGTGATATGATTCACCACAGAGTACTCTATACTCCCTAATTATGTTCACAGCTTACCCTGAAAGCTTTGACACTTTATTCTTGCTAGTGCATTTAGGTTTTAACTAGAGGTGAGCAAAATGTTCACAACAACATTCAAAATGTTCAAAATCTAAGTGTTTTCCTATTTCACTGTAAATGCAAAATATGGACCAATTTTTAGTGCAAAATATCAGCACTAAAGCTAGGTTTCAGAGTAACAGCCGTGTTAGTCTGTATTCGCAAAAAGAAAAGGAGTACTTGTGGCACCTTAGAGACTAACCAATTTATCTGAGCATGAGCTTTCGTGAGCTACAGCGAAAGCTCATGCTCAAATAAATTGGTTAGTCTCTAAGGTGCCACAAGTACTCCTTTTCTTTTAGCACTAAAGCTAGTTCATTTTTAGTAACAATGATCACATTTTTCAGCAAAATTGTTGTCTTTGTAAAAAATATGAGGAAGGTTGTGATATCACATGCATTTGTAGTCAGTTTTTCTGTTCTCATGAAATATTGTCAAAAGACAATTTTGGGGCTGAGAAAAACAAACAAGAAAAGTCCAGAAAATTTCGTACACAAATAGACTGCAGTTCTGCACAGTCTTGTTTTCCTGCTTTACACCTACATTAGTTTAAAAAATAGGGTGGGTGGTAGCATAATTTGAAATATTTTATTTTGTTGGAGCACTCATATGGGAAAGAATCCACACAACTCCATACAAAAGCGCGAGACTTTGTCAGCAACCAGGTCTCTTTTGCAGATATGTGTGAAAGGACCCAATGTTTTCAAAGGTTATCTAAAAGATGACGAGAAGACAGCTGAAGCGCTGGATAAAGAAGGCTGGCTTCATACTGGAGACATTGGGAAATGGTTACCTGTATGTACTGATCAGATTCTCAGTTCTTTTGTGAATTGTATATTCCTATGTAAATTCTAAGGTAGTACTCTTGTATTTTCAAGCAAATCTTTGTCTGACAGTTTTTTGTGGAATAACCCTATGTCAATCACCAGGAGTTGGTGCGTCCTCAGAGTCAAGTCCATGCACCTGGGACCCAGTTACAGGTCTGCTTCAGGCCTCAGCATTCCAGGTTTTAAGCAAAGCATAAAGAAAAGTTTCTGTGATATCTCATTAGTTCATGTAAGGTATCAAGCAGATTTGCCTCTCCCCAGAGGCTATTTTAATATCCAAAGCCAATCACTCCATCTTTAATTAATCTTTGGAAGAGATGACACTTTGGTAGAGATGACAATCTACCCTCTGCTTGACAGAGGTCAGTTCAACTGCTTCTGAAATCGAGCCACCTCTACAGTGGCATTCTGAAATCAACTCACTTGTTTAAAGACCAAACAGCTTGATTTTTTTTTTTTTTTTTAGAAGTACTGAATGCTCTCAAATGCCGTTCAAGTCCATGAGAACGGCAGGTTCTCAGCACTTTTGAAAATAAAGTTACTGCTTTCTGCGATTTTTTTTCATATTTAAATTCTAATAGTATTTGATAAAGACTCTGTCTAAACAGCAACATCTGCACTAAAGAATAATTTTTAAAAATTATCAGGTGAAAAAAGTATCCTATCCAGAACAAGAGGTGGGAGGACAAACTCAAAACAAAACTGGGAAACTTCTGAATACCAAAGCATTTTCATTATCTTTTGAGTTCTTTAAACACCATTATTCTGGACCCTGCATATAAATGCAGGCGCACAGAGCACTTTTTCAGACTGAAAAGTGAGGGGAGAAAAGACTTTCTTTTCTCCGCCCCAATGAAATTTCTTATTTTCTTCTGTCTTTCAGAAGAAAGACAATGTATATCAAAAACTTGCTGGTTTCAATGTATAAATGGGCATTTGGCAGAAATGTCACAAAAAGCAAAATTTCTAGGCAGCATGATGGCCTGGGACAAAATGACAAATGTGGTCATGAAGTATTTTTTGGTATTTTTAAACAGTTCTGACTACCAGAATAGCACTTTCCTTCCCTGTGTGATGACGGTTGAGTTTATAATGGAAGTTTGGACGTACCCTTAAAAAGACTCCGTCATGGCTGATGGGCTGAAAATACAACCTGTGTTTAAGAGACTATATTTATCAAAAATGTCCTCCTGATCCTGAAAATCTCTTTTCCAAGTGAGGGCTGGAAGACTGATTAAATTCAACCTTTTCTGCTGGGCAGTGCACCACCAATAAACCCATAGTAGGGCCAGTTTCCTGAGTTCAGACACTCTTGCTCTGATCTTTGCTCTGCCTGGATGGTCCAGTCTTGCTGGTAGACAGGGGATTGTGCACCTCCTCCCAGTTTTATTGTTAGCTTTTTAATGAAATGTAGAGTCAAGTGCAAAAAATACATTGTTTACTGGGCCTGTATATTCAAATAACCATTTTGGTAACCATTATCTCTCTTTCTCAACAGAATGGGACACTTAAAATTATTGATCGGAAAAAGCATATATTTAAACTTGCTCAGGGAGAATATATTGCACCTGAAAAGATTGAGAATATCTACATCCGCAGTGAGCCTATTGCCCAGATATATGTGCATGGAGACAGTTTACAGGTAAAATGTAACACTTCAAAATAATTTTAGAGCCAGACCCTCTGCTTGACAGGTTCTGCACCTGGCACCAAGGGGTCAGTAAAGGTGACCTTTCTATCCTTCACCATCCTCCTCCCCAACTCTGGAATGGGCTCAAAGCTAGTTAGGCCCCCAACCACTCGAATGACTATACACAGCTTGGGGAATGGGCGACAATCTAGCCTCTAAAGCTACCTCATTTTCCTCCTTCAAATCCCTCCTTAAAACTCTCCTGTGCCATGAGGCCTACAAATAACTTGACAAAGGTCAGGCTGCTGGGGTGCTGAGCCTACTGGCATCAACTTTTAGAAATAGAGGACAGCAGAGCACATGCTAGAGCTGCACTTTAATTCACAAGTGCAGGACCCTTCATCACTTAAGTCCTGCGTAGTACCTGCATGTGAGAGATCTGTCTGCCAAGTGCTTACACAGGTGGGCAGAACTATTCTCTGTATTAAAACAGAATAGTTAGGGGCATGTTTTCAAAAGGGGCTTCTGAAATTCTGCCCACAAAATTCTGCTCGCTAAAGCTTTGTGCGTGGAAAAACTTGCTTTTGTGCACACATTGGAGATAGCTGCGTGCGTAAGCATCCAGTTTACATATGCAACGGCTGGTGTTTTTACATACCAACAGGTACAATTTCAGACACTGTAACAACTAACCTTTACCCACCGATCATGCCCTTGAGCCAAATACATATTTCTCTTTGACATCAATATGATTTCCCCGGATGGTCAGAGATCCATGAATAGAATAGTAATAAACAAAATGGACCAAGTTCTGCTCTCACTTACACCAGCGTAAAAGCAAAGTAACTTTGGCTCAGATTCTGCAATTTGAATTCTACTCTGCACTGAAGCTAACAATGTATTATATTTTTTCTGGCAAATATATTAACTGTCACTTTAGGGCTCTTTTATCTGAGGAGAAGAAATGTTCATCATAAATACTTCATCATGAAATTTAGCCAAATACAGTGCTGCATTGAAATGATTAAACCCGGCAAACTAAGATTATTTATGTCCTGGAATATTATATTTTAAATATGGTTCTTTCCTCAGCTGATACATTTTTTTTTTTTCTGATGCAGGCCTTCTTGGTGGGAATTGTTGTACCTGATTCTGAAGTCATGCCAGGCTGGGCAAAGAAAAGAGGGTTTGAGGGAACATATGCAGAGCTCTGTAAAAATACGGTGTGTCCTTAAAAATACATATGTGTGTGCGTTTAATTAACAGTGATCTGTAAGATGCAGCACTAGGAAATGATAGCACTGAAATAAAGGTATGCTCACATAAAAGAGAATAGGCAAACCAAGCCCTTAAGCTCCTTAACATCGTTCTTATTTAGTAGCACTACTAATGGAACTTTCCAAATATGTAAGAAGACAAGGTCTTCAGTGATCTTACACCTGCATATTCCACTTTTTTCCCCTCAAGCACTGAGCATCACCTGCTGTCATAGACAGAATACTGAACTAGATGGATCATTTGTCTGTGTCATTATGACCATTCTTCTGAATGTTTCTGTGAATACATATCATACGGTTCTTTTTTATGCAATCTCTTTTTAGACTCGTATGAAAGGTAACACTTCTTTCCTATTAATGTTTAACTCAGCTAAAAAATTCAAAGTAGTTGTTATAAATAATGGCAAGATGCAAAGTTTTTAAGTGAAAATATTCTACGTTGGTGGCTAAAGTGAGGCACTTATATTCATATTTAGGCACCTTAATAAGCAGAATGGTTTTTAAGAAGTATTGAGCACCAACTAGAGTCATGAAACATAGATGATTTAAGCCACAATCCATTTACACACACACTTAACTTTAAAAGCACATGAATACCACTGAAGTCAATGGGACTATTCGGGCACTTAAGAGTTTGAAGGATTAAGGCTTTAAATGTCTATCCTCAACCAAAGTTTGAAAACGTTAGCCTTACATTTTCTGCTGTATAAAAATATTATCACATTATTTATTTATAAAGCATTCATACGTTTTCTATTTATAAAGGAATTTCTTTTAAAGCAACATTTGCTAATTAATGTATGAACTGCCAGAATCAACAGTGTATTTGTGCTTTGATCAGTAAACTTTATTTTCCTGCTGAATAATATCATTGGATGTAAAGATGTCTCTTGAAGGGTAATGGAAAACTATGTGTTCTAACCCAGGAGCTGACACAAGCAATAATGGAAGATATGGTGCGGCTAGGGAAGGAGGGTGGACTTCATTCTTTTGAGCAGGTATGATAACATTATTCCCTATGGTCAGAAAACTCGACCCTTTATGATGAATAGGCAGTTGTTAGTATGCATCATATAAAGCCTAAGTGTCAGATTATGTTGTGTCTGTAAGTAATTATAGCTTGCATTTGTGTATTTCTTAAACTCTTTAGCCCCTAAGAATGCATGAATATTGCCACAAAGGTCCACAGTAATAAAAGCCTCATTATTATTTTGATGGTTCTATGCAGGAATTTTGTGAAAGCACCACTATGCCACTGACAAATTATTTTTGTCATTTTTGATTAAATAAGGACTATAGTCCCTGATCCTGTTTTCTGCACACAGCAGGAGTCAGAGTAGATTCAGTGGGAGTTATGGGTGCATAGGGAATACAAGAGCAGGCCCTATATAATCCCTGATATAATCACCAGAGTTCAAGAACAGTATTTTTAGGAGCCTGATCCTACTCCCATTGAAAGCAATGTTGCAAAGTAGGATCAGGTTTACAGTACCATTCATGTAACTGACCTAGAAAATACAGCTGCTCTGTTTATTTTCAGTGCATGCACTAATCCTTTTCTAAGGCTTGCCTAAATATTTTGTGCAACAGACTTACAAACGTTCAAACAGGAAAATTCTGAAACTGATGCAGTATTTCATGGTAGCAATAATATAGATCAAAACACATAAAAAGGCTAACATCAAATGTTTCTTTAAAAGTTAATGTTTTATTGCATATCTGTTATTAAAATATTAATATAAAAGTGAATATCTAAGACATTATTTAAATATCACTAGTACGCTTCATTTATTTGTCTGTTTTTGCTTGAGAAGTCCAGTGAAAATCCACTGTGTTAAAGAGTTTGCAGAAGGTCCTGAAACCTTAAATCTCTTTGTCTCCATTTTTCTGACAGTTCCATAACTGATAAAAGAAATTCCACATGGAGCATGGATCATAATACATGAAATTGGCTGTCTAGTAATTACCTGGGTTGTTCCTGCCCTAATCTTCACACTATGAATACCCTTAACACAACAGTTCTACTGACATGCATTAAATAAACTGTGAGGTTATGAGATGAACTCTGCTGCAATGCTAAAAAATATAGAAAGAAACCATATGAAATGGAAATACAGTACCTGAATGTATTGCAGTTCGAAAACAAGGGTCTATTGTGTAGAGCCTCATGTGTAGAGCAGTATGTGATTGTTATGACCTAACATTGGGCCAGATTATCTCACCAGTATGGACCATACAGAGATGTCCCACTGCACAGGTCCACCTTTCCCATAGATGGAGTTGTGTGAAATTTTTCAGACAAGTAGTTTATTTGCCAAAAAATGTAGTTTCAATCAACCCAAAACTATTCACTATTTGACCCCTCTGCCTAGTGTGGAGAAGGGATTTAAATTTGGGTCTCGGAGATTACTCCAGTCATTGGGCAGTGGGATGTTCTGGGGCAGGTCTTTCTCAGACTCTCCTATTTAAGCTATTCCACTGAGTATAAATAATTAGACATGACCTTCGGTCTCACACCTCCCAGGTGAGTGCCCGAACCACTAGACTATAGAGTCATTCTCACTCTCTGGTCTAATGACCGCTTAAATAGGCATTAACTAAAACAAGCAAACCCAAGAGTTTTTAAACAAGTCTAATTAAAAATCCATTCCCCTCACAATTGCTCCACTTTCACTACCTTGATTCTTGTGATGTCACCATTTCACTAGTTCTCCAGTAAGCCTTCTGAGCAGAAAAGCACTTCTGAGCAGAAAAGACCTGAATTTCTGATATATAAAAATCCTTTGGAGATTTTTAGTAGATCCAGCCCAATATATTCTGGATGTCTGTCATAGGGATTTTTTTTTTTTTTTTATTAAAAGAAGACAGTCACAAGTGGTATGTGAATTTACCAGAAACTCTTCCCTTTGGTGTGGGACTATATCTTATGCTGTACTGCAGAACCCTTTGCCACCCAGTCCAATTTTCCTCTAACTCTTTTCTTGAATTTAGGCAGGACAGTGTTAGTTTGAGGGGTCATGTAATTTTAATCAGACTCTTTCATAATCTTTTAACTAGCTATAACATTAATGCACAAAGTTTACCATTTTAAGAACTTTAAAAATAATTGCTGTACCACTATGTTGTTCTTTTATGTAAAGATTTTGTATATAACTACATATAAGTCACGACTTTCAAAAGGTGCTGCAGTTTTTGAGTGCTCAACTCGGAGACAGTTTAGAGGATGGGTGTTCCAAAATCATGCCCCCTTAGTGCGTCTCAAGTTAAGCACCCAAAAATTACAGAACTCAAAATCATTAGTCCCTTTTAAAAGTCACTTGGCCACAGTATATAAAGAAATTATTTGTGGTCCCTACATTTTGCCCCTGGAATAAAATGCACACAAGGAAAAGAGAGCCACAGAATTTAATGGAATAAAAAGGTTATTCTTAAACCACATTTCCTACAACTCCTAGTCTGTCCAAATGTGAAGAGGATTGGTGACGGACAAAAAAAGGAGAAGATGGCTAAGGAGTCCTGTCTGAACGATGTAGATTGTGGCCAGCCATACAGAATAGTTTTCTACTGTCTCCCACCACCAGCACCACCATAAATATAGTGGAAACACAACCCACCCCCATTTGTGCCACCAAGCTTCCTGCTGTGCTCAGACGCCATGGATTAGTAAGGGCAGCCTTGTAAAATTCTCTTTGCCTGGGATGAGTAATTTTTATCACTGTAACTGGTCACTAAAACACCATTCTTTTTTTGCATGATCATTATCATGTTAACTTTGGATCAGAAGACTTTTATGCTGGCTAGTAAAGCTTCATGACAGCTTTGCAAGGCTGAGTCAGTGCTGTTTAGTGTCTTTGGGCAGATTTAAATCCATGCTTCAGAAAGATCATGCCCCTTAGTATGATTTCTCCTTCTCCTGACTCTGTGACACCCTCCTGTCTTCTGTGACTCTTCAGCTATGTGGAAATATTGTGGATGGGCAACATCACATATAGCCACATTTCCCCTCTGCTTGAGCCACTCTGAGTTTTTTGGGGATACGCTCCTTTGCATACCACGCAGTGGAACAAGAGCACAGCAGACTGAATGCATATTTATTTTAGGGACGGGGGCAATATTTTGCGGGGAGCATGTGGACAAAGGTTTACGGTGCAGGGAGAAGATGATGCTAATAAAAGTATGTAGGACTGATTGAGAAGTGGTGAGATATAGCCATAGTATGGACAGGTGGTGTTCACACTTCATCATGCCACTCTGTTAGTGCTTCTTAATTCCAACCTGCAACACAAATATTATATCCGTCCTGAGAATTCTGTTAAACAAGAAGAGTGTGTGGATGCTTTGTGATGTGGACAGACAACTAGTAGGATTGAGGATGGACCCAGCAAAGTCATTTTTGCTGATAACCTAAGCAGGATCGTTATGATTTCAGGAGTTTTGATTAGTACTAATTATTAATAGTGGATGATGTTAGTTTAGTCTTGCCATAAATATATTTATTTTCTATTTCAGGTCAAAGCCATTTACATCCACTCTGATCTATTCTCAGTACAAAATGGCTTGCTGACACCAACGCTAAAGGCTAGGAGACGAGAGCTAAGAGATTACTTCAAAAAACAAATAGAAGAGCTTTATTCAAGTGTCTCCATGTGAAGCGGCAGGAAAATTCTTCTGAATAATGTACTTTGTAGCAATATTAAAGTACATACTTAAAAGTACAGAGCCAGAATGACACAGTTGAAATGAACAAGCATCTGCCCTTATGTCTGAACCTTTTGTTGTTCCAAGGCCTCATCACTGATATAACAGTAAATTTCCTTTTTCATCAGCTGTAGTACGCTATAGGAGACTACTGAAAACTACGCTACATAGCCATATAAAGATACATAAATTCCAGCACATCTTAAAGTATATCATGGAAGGTTACATTATTATTAATGCCCCCAAACAGTATTGATTACACATCAGGAAAAAAGGTATGTGATATATCTGTTGATATGATTGTATAAAACATTATAGATTATGACTAAAATCCTGGATAATTCAATAATGTGGTCTACCTCAAACATTCAAAGGCTGATAATTAAAATCATAACTAAATCTGTTTTCCCTAACCTAGAACTTCAAGTTAGATCTTTGGTCGTTTTGTTTTGTTTTTTTTAAGTGACAGCTTTTATACTCTGCAAGACATAAATTCCATTGACTTTGTGTAATCATCAAAGACCTGACTAACAGAGAACAAGGAATAAATTTCCTGATTTCATTTGTATGCAATATGCTCATCAGCATATTAGGCGTAATGGAAAAAGCCAGATTAATACCACTTCGTAATTGCAAAAATATTTTAGGAAGTTATACAATTCCCTGTATTCCTTTTTTTCAATGCATCTGAACTCAGTTTATAGCATGGCAGATAGATCTTCCTTGAGATGCTGACTCAGCACAGTATGCCCATGGGCTCACAAACGCACAAGCTGGGAAGAATGTGGACGCATTGGTGGCTCTGTGGCAGACTGATCTACTCATAAGGGTCAGCTTTCTGTGGGAGCTACAAAATAAAAAGCTTCACAAGAGGAGCAGAACTAGTGTAAATGAGCCCTCACCATCCTATACACTCCTGATTCTTAATTTATTGCTTCACATGGTGCTAGTGCTATGCAGTCCAGCCGGATTAACTCCCTGGCACAGCTGCAGGCAGAGGAATGGAGCTCTGGCTCAGTGTATGAACCATAATTGTGAACAGTGTTCAGTAAAACAAATTTACTTGCTAGAAATAACGGCATCATATCCCCATTGCTGTAGCGCAATGGTAAAGGGCCTCCCTTGTGTTGCTGGAGTGTTACTCCTGAGTACCCATGTTGCTGAGGGGGAAGCTTCCTTGATTGTTTTCCTTCCCACCACCATGGTGAGATGGCATGGTGGGAGGTAAGGTTACCACCTGGCTGGTATTTGACCAGCCTGGCCAGTTTTTTTATGGATTTACCAGAAAAATACTTTAGTCTGCCAGGTTGTTTTTTTAATGTGGGCCTAAGGATTTGCATTATTATCATAATACACTTGGATATCTAATGTCAAAAGTCGGTGTCCAGTTAAAGATGCTGCGGTGTTCCCACTTCTGCAATTTAAGCGATAACCGCTCAAAAGTGTTTGAAAATACAGTAGCTGTCTGCCCACCAACAGGCAAGCGCAGCATGCATGTGTGTGAGAGAGAGCTTGAGTCATGCGAGAGTGATAGTAACATGTGTTATCTTTAGGGTGACCATATTTCCTAAGGGGAAAATGGGACACCCCCAGCCGCTTACTCGAGCTGCCGCCCCTCCTGGCACGAGGCCGATGCCGGTCACTGGAACCCTGCCACTCCCCCCTTCCCTCCCCATGCAAGGCTGTTGCTGGTCACCTGAACCCTGCCCCCTCCACAAGGTTGTTGCCCGGTTGCTGGAACCCTCCCGGATCCCTGCATGCTGGAATGCTTCCCTTCCCCCTCCCCAACTCTACCTCCCCCTTGCACGTGGCTGGCATCTCTACTCGCCTCCACCGCATGGTCCTCCACATCGCAACCCGCTTTTCTGCAAAAGTGGGCGTTTGTCCTGATTGCTCTTGCCAACTGATTAAGTTGGCAAGAACAAACAGGACAAATGCCCACTTTTGCGCAAAAAAAAAAAAAAAAAAAAAGTCAGGACAGGGCTTAAAAAAGAGACTGTCCTGGCCAAAATGGGACGTATGGTCACCCCAGTTTTCTCTCTAGATATTATAGGTGGCTGTTCGAAGGGGAGGAGGGTTGCAGAGTTACCTTATGGTTGGGGTTGCAGCAGGCTTGGTGGGTGGTAGTGGGGGGAAGGCACTGGATTTTTTTGCATTTCAAAAGTGGTAACCCTAGTGGGAGGGGGCACAGGTTTCTTTCTTTTTCTTTCTGATGAGTCTTGGAAATTGAGCTTTCAGCTAGGGAAAGATTGATCTTTGTGCTACAACCACTTTAAAATTTGTCACTGACTGAATCAAGATCTATCAAAGAAGGACCTTCCCTATATTTTGGACATTTGCAGAGCTCTAATACAATTCCATGATCCCAATTACCATATAAAGCCGTTGGTCTAGATAAAGCCTTAGCCTTCACTGTGGCAAAGGGGAAGCCACTAGAAAGGCAATATCCCCCCAGTGGAATAGGAGCAGACTCTGGAACTACATGCTCAAACTGCATGGTGTTAAAAGCTGCAGGCTTACACCATTCAAGGAACCTGAGGACACTCCATAAGCCAACGGCCTTGGTGGCTTCTTCCAGCTGAACAGGGTCCTAAATTATTTTTTTTAATAACTGCTATTAGTTACGCCAATCCACACACTTGCATGGGGCTGCTAGATGACCTGGTTTGCTAGGGCAGTAAATATGAACTTATTTTTCTGTCTGAGACAAGTCCATCATTACTTTTCATACTAAAAAGCCTAAATTAAATTATTAATCTAAATTGTCATATACCTTCCTTCCGAAATTCCATTGCATGCTTTAAAAGAAATGAAATAATTGAACTAATGAGCTAGTTTTATGCAGAGTCTGTTCTATTAAAGAGATTTCAGAGCAAACAGCTAAAACTACACAGGCGACTGCATCTGTTACATAATCTCACTTGTACAGCACGTGTTTATCTGATTTATCAAATGTGCATTCTATGGGCCTGATTCTTCATTGCCCTGCATCTTGTATAGTCATTTCTATCAGTACAAAATTGGTGTAAAACACAACCATTGTAATCCGGTAGTGTTTTACACTCATGTTACACCGATTATAAATGATTATCCACAGTGCAAAGCATCAGGTGCGATACCTTTTTTCTCCTTCAAGCAAATATGATCTACTTTAGGAACTAGTAACTAGTTCCTTAAATAAACAAATGTGTAAAAAAGAAGCTATTTTCCACTGACCTTTCTCTATAGCATGAATTTAATTTACTTTCCTTTTCCTCTAAAGTGATTCAGTCCACCTGACCTGTCCAGACAACTGATATCTAATTTTGTATAAATATTGAGCATCCTTATTTGAATTTACTTATGGCTTACATGCTTGTTAACTTTAATACTAGAGGGGGTGGGAGTAGGAAGAAAATATGTACATGACCACACCAAGGTGATGTAAAATTTGGAAAGAATTGGCTCAAATGAACATTTTTTTACAGCCATATCCTGAAAGTGTGTAAATTTTTAAATCTTGAGGGAAACCCTTGGTACATGAAATAAAGCCACCCCCACCCTCCAGTCATTTTATCTTGTGTAATTAGAACTTCCTCTGCAGATCATTCTTAGCTCATTAACCTCGGAAACGTTAGAAGGGATAAAAAACCTCAGATGAATGTGCCTAAATATGTTCTTTAACATAAGCACTAATATGCTTTCCTTCAGACATCTGGCACACCTGTCTTCCTTTTGCATGCTTTGTTTTTTCCTTAAGTGAAAATATTTATTGTAGCCACTGCAAGGAAAATCCCAGTGTTCGTTAGGTTTGAGTTCCCCTACGACCTCTTTATAGTATCTCAGGGTAATAATTTACACAGTGTGTTATGTATCTTTGTCTTATTTGAGAATTCCCCTTCAAAACTCAAGTGCTATCAAAGAAATGATAGTATGTTCTGGTCTTCTCC
The DNA here is from genome assembly GCF_965152235.1 of Eretmochelys imbricata. Lineage (NCBI taxonomy): Eukaryota > Metazoa > Chordata > Testudines > Cheloniidae > Eretmochelys > Eretmochelys imbricata. Next base: position 14,645,903 of record NC_135579.1, on the reverse strand, counting down.
TAAAGCATTTCCACTCTGGGTGGCTTAAAAATAAGTATTTTAATCTTATCACTTGAAGGTATAAGGCAGGGGTCGGCAACCTTTCAGAAGTGGTGTGCTGAGTCTTCATTTATTCACTTTAATTTAAGGTTTCACATGCCAGTAATACATTTTAATGTTTTTTAGAAGGTCTCTCTCTCTATATTATATAACTAAACTATTGTTGTATTGTAAAATAAACAAGGTTTTCAAAATGTTTAAGAAGCTTCATTTAAAAATTAAATTAAAATGTTGATCTTACGCCGCCGACCCGCTCAGCCCGCTGCTGGTCTGGGTTTCCGTTCACCTAGGCCGGCAGCGGGTTGAGCGGGGCCTGCGGCCAGGACCCTGGCTGGCAAGGGGCCGGCAGCCAGAACCCCAGGCCGGCAGCCAGAACCCCAGACCGGCAGTGGGCTGAGCGGCTCAGCCCACTGCTGCTCAGGGGTTCTGTCCGCTGGCTCCTGCCAGCCGGGGTCCCGGCTGCCGGACCCGCTCAACCCGCTGCTGGTCTGAGGTCCCGGCCCTACTTACCTTCTCCCTAGTTCTGGCCATTCTCTTCCTCTCTCTCTGCACTGAGCTGAGGGTGGGAGTGCACTGAGCACAGGGCTGGGGTGAAGGAGCAGGCTGGGGGTTGGGGTGTAGGGTCTGGCCAGGAGCTAGAATGAGGGAGGGGGCTCAGGGTTGGGGCAGGAGGTTTGGGTGTGGAGTGCTTACCTGGGCAGCTCCCATTTGGTGGGAGGGGTGCAGGTGGGAATATGTGTGTGGGGGGAGGTGCAAGAGCTCCCATTTGGTGCTCAGGGTAGGGGTGGGGATGTTGGGGGTGCATGGGGTGTGGAAAGGCTGGGTATGTGGGGGGGTGCAAGAGTCAGGGCAGAGGGCTGGGGGCATGTGAGGGGGGTGCAGGTGTCAGGGCATGAGGTGTGGGGGGCCTGGGTATGTGTGCGGGTGCCGAGTCAGGGCTGGGGTCATGGGGGGGGTGAAGGAGTCAAGCAGAGGGCTGGATGTGTGTGAGGGGGGTACAGGGCTCAGGGCAGGGGCCTTGGGGTGTGCAGGGCTGCGGGGCTCAGGGCAGAGGGCTGGGTGTGTGTGAGGGGGGGTCAGGGCAGAGGGCTGGGGGTGTGGGCTGGGGTCTTGGGGTGCTCACGGCAGGGGGCTGGAGGGGATATGCCCCGCTTCCCCAAGGCCCTGCCCCCGCTTCTTCTCTGCCTCCACCAGGAGCAGCGAGCAGGTTGACTCCGCTCCTCCCTCGCAAGGGCCATCAGCTGAGTGGCTGGTAGGGACGGAGAGGAGGAGGAAGGGCAGGGATCCAGCACACTGCAGGAAGAGGCAGGGGAGCCGGCAGGACCAAGCTTCTGCGCCTTGCCTGCTGCCCCTGCGGGAGGGGGCAGGGAGCGGAGAAGAGCGGGCAGGGCAGGGCCGGATTTTTAATGGCACCCTGCTGCCTGCTGGCACCCCAGCAGGCAGCAGCGTGCCATTAAAAATGGGCTCGCATGCTGTCTTTGGCACGCGTGCCATAGGTTGCCGACCCCTGGTATAGGGGCTGATTCTAATACAAACCAGAGAGAGGAAAAGGTAGTAACTCCACTGAAGTCAATGGAGTTACACTGGTGTGAAATCAGGGTGAGATCAGAATAGGGCCTATGTGGCGTGCCGTCCGTCTGGTCTCCCAAAGATGGCATTACCTTGAGCAGACTAGTATGTTGAGGTAGTTCTACAAATCATTTTCCTTCATAATACGATGTGCTCTTCCCCTTTATATAGTCAAGAAAGAGTTTCCTTGGGCCTGATACTATGTCCACTGAAAAAGGTTGCCTCCTGTGCTCATATGAGAAAACCAGATTCAAACATAGTGAACCTTCAAACCCAATCCCCTTGACAGAATAATGCATAGTTATATATATCTATCTGATGTTCTTCACTCAGTATATTGCACAGCCAACATACCTCTCCTGCCCCAGAAACCATCAAAGAAACAAAGGTTTCAGAGTAGCAGCCGTGTTAGTCTGTATCCGCAAAAAGAAAAGGAGGACTTGTGGCACCTTAGAGACTAACCAATTTATTTGAGCATAAGCTTTCGTGAGCTTCAGCTCATTTCATCGGATGCAAAGAAACAAAGAAGATACACGATAGAACTCACACAGCACTGAGTCCTAACCTTACAGGACGGGCAATATGTGTAATTAAGTAATGCAGTATTGAAGGGCAAATAAATGTTCAGGGTGAAATATTTGATTCTATAGTGTACATTATAGAGAAGTGGTAATTCCTTTGCTGCTAAAGTATGCTTTTACAGTACATTGTGCAATTGCTACTATCTCAGCAACAGTAAGGTCCAGTGTCATTACTGCCTTGGGTATGATTTTGCTGCATATAACAAAGTAGTTTTTCTTTAATAATTCTTCTAGAATGAAACAAATTGAGTTAATTTCTTTTCCATGTGTGAAAAGCACAAACTTGTGATCTATATGTAAATAAACTACGATAAGATGAATGTAAATTCAGAAAGAATACACTATTTTTGCATGACACAGACCACTTAAAGATGTGGTGATGTCTCACAGAAAACTTAAATTCTGCATTTCTCTTGTTCTGTTGTTAAAAGGGAACAGATATATGAAAACAGGATCTTTGTTGCTTTTTGGAGTTCTCCTGTGCCTCTTTTCCTAGGGTTCCATTTCTGCAAGAGGTAGAGTATCTATTGTCAGCTGTTAAGCTGTCTTTGCTCCTGTTTGGAAATTGAGGGCACTCAGCATTCATTTTGGAGAAAGTACTAAAGCACTATCAGGCCCATGTTCCTTAATTAAAAAATTATTACTGGCGTAAATGGGCACAACTCCACTGACTCCAGTGAAATTATGTATTACACCCGCAGTAATTTAGGCCAAGGGAATGTCTGTGAATCACAATTAGTTGCTATAATTATGATGTCACACAGATCATTGTATTTTAAAATGAAGAATTAAGAAGAGGAGATTAATTTTTAAGGAATAAGCTCTCAGATGAAATTCTGGCCCCACTGAAATCAATGGGAGTTTTAACACTAATTTCAGTGAAGCCAGGATTTCATTCCTGTCTTTAAGCAAAAGCCTTTAACATTCAACAGAGAGGGTAGAACACCAGAAAATTGTACTTAAGTGGAACTGTTCCTAAATAGAATGTTTTCCATGAGACATCAGAGCCTCTTTAACCCCTGCACTTTAATATACCATTTTGTTATGCATTTAAAAAAACGTAACTGCAACAAACACACAAATAAATCAGACATTTTCCTAAGTGTTGCTTATTCGATTTTCAACTGAAGTGAAGGGATTAAAATCTATTACTTATAAATATGTGTAAAAAGGCATCTTAACTGTAGTGAAAGATTTTTCAGTTTGGGTATATTAGCATGTATATCAAAAATATAAAAGGCATCTGTGTAAACTTTTGTAAAGAACTAAACTGTCACATTTCTCAAAATTGCTCATAAAATATTCTTGTGCATTGATTTACAATAAAATCTTTTATAAAATCTTATTCCAACACTCTGTCCACATGATCAGAAACCAGTCATTCAGAATGTGTGCCTACAGTAAACATACAGGAAAAAAAACAGTGAGCAAAGGAATATTGGAACCTGAGATCAATGTTAGCAATCTTCAATGAACTGGTTGTTTCAAATTTCTCTGAAGATGGCCATACAGCAGCCTTTCTGTAATGGTTTCAGCTCACTGTTGTTTTAAAACAAACAAAAAAATAACCAAATGTGTAAGCTTGTTTAATAGAATTAACTATTGGGAATGCATAGTATTTTTTCAGAACTTGTGCTTAAAACAATAAAGTTGCAAATTATTCAGTCTCATTCCAATTTTTGTGTGCAGGTACACTCTCATTATCACAGCTTCAAAGAATTCAAAAAAATTGTTACAAAAGTTAGTAAAATGAAATTTATCTAGCTAAATATAATCGGAGTGCTCTGTTAGACTAACACATTTTGATCAGAAAAGTACTGTACCATAAAAACTTGGATTCAAGTAGCACTCAACTGTCTCATAAGAATTCCAAGCAGTGAAATTATAAGACTAAGCCTATATGCATATGAATTTATGAACCAAGAACAGTGAAGTGGAACAGAGATGCTGTCCAGATTGTTCTCTTCGAAAGGATCCCTCCCTGCTGGACAAGGCAGGATTCCTCAGTGCAGGCTAAGGGGATGTACACGCTTTCTTGCTCCTCTGGGCAAGAGCACGCTGTGGTCCTGGCTCGCACTTGCATGCATTGCCGGCCCTTGAGCACTGGGCAGGGTATAGCAGTAAGGGTGAACTGAAATGTGATACAAAAAACTAGAACCCCAAACATTAAAGGGACGTGTTAATTTAAATTAAATATGTTTTTAAGCAAATTACAGTATTTGAAAATTAGTGTCTTTCATCTGTGTGACCCAAGAATTTTGTGCTTGCTGTGCTACAGCAGCTGACATCACATACACCTCAAACTCTACTTTGTTATTAGTGAGCCAAAAGAGATGCAGAAACCAAGGGCCTACATTCACACCATGGCAAACAAAGAGCCTTTCAATTCACCTTTAAAATAATTCGGTGCATTCAGTCACATAGTGCAGGATGTGCAGCTATGGTCTCTTACAGTAAATACACTCTTCAGTGGCCTAATTAAAAGCAATACTCTGTATAGTTAGTCACCACCTCAGCAGCTCTGGTGCAACTGATCTAGATAAGTAGTGTTGATTTCTCCAAATTGCCTGACAGATACTGACAGACTGGAGGAAGTTCAGAGGAGAGCAAGAAAAATGATGAAAGGAGCAGAAGGAACAACTTAAGATAGAAACTTTCCCTCCCTAGGTCTATCTCAGGAGAAGAGGCCTTGGAGCCTCTTAAACAAGTGTATGTGTGGTTGTGGGGAGGTGAGGACTCACAAGCAGATTTGAGGTGACACCCTATCATATGTACTTTACATAGGGCCCCAAACAGATGAAGCCAGTCCAGTGAAGTCTAGGTCCAGCCCTGCCGGATGTCAATGATCCTGTTGTAGAGAAAAAAACAAGCTAGTTCAATTTTTCCTGAGTCAGAACAATAATCCCTTGTTTTCAATGAACAAACCAAGAACATACAGGTCTCCATGAAAAAACAAGGAATTTGCCAGAATGTGTCATCCAATCCATATGTTCTCTCTCATCTTAAATTACACATCTGAATCAACTACAGATTCCTCAGTGTTGCGTTTTACACTCACAGAAAGCCAACTTTCAGTCTACATTACATTTATTTTAATTAAGGAACATAGCCAAGAAGTTTGGCATTAATTATGCTACCATCCTTTCATTCTTTACTGATTACATCCCCTATTAATCTTTCCAAGATTTTGTCCAGGATTGAAGTCAGGATAATCAGCCTATATTTATCTGTGTCATCCCGTTTGCCCTTTTTAAAATACAGGCACAACATTTGGCAAGACTTTTAAACATAGGCACAACATGGCACTAGATTTCAGAAGACAACTAGGGTACTCTTTATCTACCCCATTGCACCAGGTTTACAACAAACCAGTAGAGTATACACCAGTTTCACACTTCTATGGGGAAGTATGGCCCAGCAGACAAAGCACTGGACTGGCTTCTATTCTTGTCTCTGCTACTGGCCTGTTAGGTGACCTTGGGCAAGTCACTTCATCTTTCTGTGCCTCAGTTTCCTAATCTGTAAAATAGGGATAATTATACTGACCTCCTCTGTAAAGTGCTTTGAGATCTGCTGATGAAAACAGCTTTCTAAGACCTAGGTATTATTATAACTTCATTTGTTAAAACTCAAGTAACAAGTGAGCCCCTAACAATCAAACCCCTTATATTTAGTGATGCAGTATGCAGAAAACAGAAACATAACACCACCCCATTGTTAGAGCTATTAAACACACCTATGCATCTATCACTACATTAAAAAGTAAATATACTGAACATCAAAATACAATGGCAGTAAAAAGTCCTATGGGATTCTGTTGTCATTCACAAACAGTGCAAAACTCTAACCTGAATGGATGTCTAACATGAATGAATTGTTGCTTCACATGATGAATTGGATACAAAGGCCACCTTTTCTGGGTTGGGCCATTTAGGAAGGGGCAGAGTGGGGAATTGGGGCTGGCAGGCCCTCTCTCAAGCCACTGCTGCTGCACACATTTAATTCCATTTTTATTACTATTGTCCAATTATACTCAACAAATGAGAATTTGAGGCAACGATGACCACAAAAGAGTGCATCCTGACTGATCAGAAAGCACCATTTCAAAGTAGAATTGTTTATGTTCTTGAAGACAAGAAAAAACAATTATGATCTTTTGGGGGCATAACAGACCTTTAGGTCACACAGCATAGCTTCCCCCCCCCCCCATCTCTGGGCAAAGGAGGGAATGGGGGCAGGTTGGCAGGGGGAAGTCCAAACTGATTGGGACAGGGAATAGCCTTTCATTGCAAATATGAATCCAATCTATGGTTTGGGATTACAGTCTGTATCCCAAGAAGGGACTGGTTGATTCTGAAAATATCATAGTAAATAAATTCAGTTTATTGGCACAGCGCAACTGCCAAATATGCAACTGCACTAAAGTGCTCAAAAGACACTGAACACACAGGTTTCAGAGTAGCAGCCCTGTTAGTCTGTATCCGCAAAAAGAAAAGGAGGACTTGTGGCATTTTAGAGACTAACCAATTTATCTGAGCATAAGCTTTCTGAGCTACAGCTCACATACGGTTAACAGTGCCACCTTCTGCCCAAAACCTAAACAACAAAAACAATACCACGTTTCCAAAGTATTGCAGAGTACCTCCCGCTAAATATTACGATCCATTATTTGCCGATAGTGGTTTTTCTTGCCCAGTCACACTACAATAGGTACTTAATTAATGCAGTACCAGAATTACTCACCACTACTGAAAATCAATAGGAGGCAGGTGGGTTGACGGTGGAAGTGGGGCTGTTGGGAAGAGTGAGGGGCGGGCTGGGTCTAGGCAAGGGGAGTTGTTAGAAGGCTGGATTTGGGAGAAGGTTCTTAGGGGGCTGGGTGGGAGTAGGATTTAAGGGAGTTCTTAGAGGGTCGGGTGAGGGCTGGATCTAGGGGAGGTGGGTTGCTAGGGCATTAGGTGGGGGGGGGGGCTCTCAGAAGAGGTGGGTTGTTAGGGGCCCGGATCTAGGACAGGAGTGGGTTTAGGGCATTAGGTGGGGGGGTCTAGGGGAGGTGGTTGTTAGGGAGTTCGGGGGCTGGATCTAGGACAGGTGTGTTGGCGCAGGGCTGGATTTAAGGGTTTGTTAGGGGTGGACGGTGGATCTAGGAGAGGTGGGGTGTTGGGGGGGGGTGGATCTAAGACAGACGGGTCGTTGGAGGGGGCGGGGCCTAGAAGGAGATTGCTGGAGCGCTCGGCTCGGCAGCGGGGGCTGCGCGAGGCGGCAAGTGGGCGGAGCACGGCCCGCCGGCCGGCTGTGGGACTTGCCGGGAGGCGGATTGGTAGCTGGGGGAGCGGGCGGGGCACATTGTGGGCGGGACTGAGGGGGCCGCGTTGGCCTATTGGGCAGCGACCGTTGCTTATAAAGGAGCTTCCCGGCTCCGTTTTCTTCAACGGCCGCCGGAGGGCGTTTTGTCCTGTGTGTGGGAGCGCTGTCGGGGGGAGAGTGGTTGCTGGGGTGGGAGGTGTGCGGTACCCCGTCTCCTGCCCCGGGGGAAGGGGAGCCTGAGTAGAATATGGCCTGAGGGGAGGGGGCTGTCCCTCCTGTGGTGAGTCAGGGGGTTGTCCCTGTCCCTGAAGTGGGCTAGGGGGATGGCCTTGGGGGAGGGAAGGGGAGTGCCCCTGGGGTGGGTAAAGGGGATGGCTTGGGGAAGAGGAGGGGGGTTCCCCTGCCCCTGGGGCAGGTTTTGGGGATGACATAAAGCTCCTCCTGACTGTTCTGATTCTCTTCCCCCCTGCCCCATACTTGCTTGCAGGCACTGCTGGGAGGAGAAAGAAAAGAAGATGGAGTGGTTCAGACTGCGTACCTATGCCCGACAGAGACCGAAGAATGCGTACTGCTCCTCCCCCCTACCTGGGGTGGCGCTATCAGGTCCCCAAGGCAGCAGAAAAGCCAGCACCCTCCAGCCCTGCTGCCGCCTCTTCCAGTCCCATGCCCAAAGTAAAAAGAAAAGGAGTACTTGTGGCACCTTAGAGACTAACCAATTTATTTGAGCATGAGCTTTCATGAGCTACAGCATGCCCAAAGTAGTAACTGTTACTCAGTCTTGTCACCTCCTCTGAGTTTCCTTTAACATTCATGGGCACATTAGAAGTTTAACTGCCACTACAATGTGTGATAGGCAAAAATATAGCTTGAGGTTGGGTGGGCTTATCAAGATGCTGAGGGATAAGCTTATTAAGAGATGTTTACATGCCAGATCCCGGTAGTGCAGCATGGTGGGGAGGGGTTGTATGTATCCTCACTAGAGCCACACTGAGGCCCCTTTGTGGTGGTGTTACAGTGTAACTTGTGGAGGAGGTATTACCTGCTACCTTTCACCCTTCCCACATTAATTAGGGCAATGTGCCTCTCTCTAGATCCAATTTGACTTTATGTGCATTTTGGAGTTCTTGTTTAAATATAAACAATTTACTTCCAGAATAAAGGATGGCTAAACCAAGACAGTGAATACTCTTCAAGTCTTGGAACCCTGATGTCCCCCTTTATATCCTATAATGGATTTCTTGTTCTTCAGGGTGCATTCCATTCAATAACATTAAATGCCAATAACTGATTTTCCCTCCTGCTTGACAGGTGGGATTTCAAGGCATATTTCTCACCACTCCATTCTGGGTCTTGCTTCCATATTGGGTCCAACAGTTTTAGGCTCTGATAGTTTGAGAGGTGCAAGGAGTGGCCTACATATCAGCTGTGTACATTCCTTGGCCACCGCTGCATCTTGTTTGTCATGTAACCTTCATGTTATGACTCTAACCTAATAAGAAAAGGGAAAGTGTAGGCCCAAGTCCTGTCAAAATATAGATGCACATTGAAGTACTGTGCTTAAAAAAAAAACCAGTCAGATATACGTTGAATAAAAATGGCTCATCCTTATCATCCCTAAGACAGTCCAAATGTTGTTAAATTGCTGTTTGATGTAAACAAGTTGATTTTACTTGGGATTTAAAAAGGAAAAACAGCTTGCTGGTCATGTGCTTCTGATGTATGTAACATCAAGGGTCAGTAGGCTGTAGAGAAGAAAGGGTGTCTTTGTGAGTTTTGAGTATTCCAAGCAGCAAGAGGCAGTGCATTTCAAGTGTGTGTTTGTGGGAGGGTTATCTGACAGGTAGGAAAGCGTAGTTAATAAAACTGTGCAGATAGGGAAACTGGGGATGCAGTGACTTGGTCACAAGGTGGAGGTGGACCTGGGAATAGAACCCAGCGGTCTTGATTTGCTCTCTCCTTTAATCAATAGCTCTTCTAGACTGATTTAAATAGTTGTTTACTATTCATAGATATTTCCCATGGAGGGACATAATTTGTTTCCCTATGCCATCCAAGATGTGACCCTTCTTGAAACACATGACAAAACCCTTAATCACCAAGGAGAGGCACTTCAAAAACAGTTCATACTAATCCTCAGAAAAGAGAGGCTCCTTTGAGACTTGGCAGGAAGGGTCTAGCGACTTTAAAAATCTGTGTACACAGACACTGACTACAGATAGAACTTAAACTGGAGGTCTTTGTGTGAGTTGCTTATATGAGGACAGATCATGATTTATCAAGATCAGCTGTTTCATTTCCCACAAAAGAATTATTAAGTTTCACTCATTTGAGAAGGAGACACTCTCTTTAAAAGGCAGCTTTTAAAACCCTGTGATTGGTTTCTGCCTTGATCCTGTTCTGCTGGTTCCCACTCTTATTTGTAGGAGCTGTTTCCGTTGCCTGAGCCACCTTGTACAATGGAATAGGTGCTGATAGCAGTCATGGAGAGGACCCATAGAGAGTTAATATGCTTATAAACTGTAAACATCTACACAAATCCAGAGGGAAAGGGCTTAGTAGGGGATGATTCTTGGCTCTGAATCCTGTCCAATCCCAAAATCCAGGGAGTCCCAGCCAGGGGCTGCTGCAGAGTGCTATGTAGTGGTTGGTCTCAGTTCTATTTTCTCCCTTGTGAATAGGAAGAAATGTGCATGGAGGTGAAGCTTCGGACCCCTCTTTAAAATGATGAATTCATTAAGGAATGACCTTACATGTGTCTGAAAATAACATCTTACCTTATTAATGCTGAAATTATAATGTCTAATTTTTCAGGATTTATGTTGGCTGTTAGCTTTTTGTAATCGTCTCATCCCCCCAAAAATCCCTATATCCCCAAAATCCACAATGTAAAGCTAACTTGGTGATAAAATTGACTTATGTCAAATTGTACTGCAATGTTTGGGATGCAAGCAATGAAGCGTGGTGTTGATTTTTCTAAGTTTTCAGTATCAGGGATGTATGTAACATTCTCATTGGTAACCAATCCCTGTTAAAAAGACTTAAAAGACTTCTGATTTATAAATTCAGAGTTTATAATGGGTTAGTTATTAAAATTTAGTTGGACTCAAAACTTTTGCAAATCCCACAGAAAATGTCCCTTCCAAAAATTTTGATTCTGTTTTCCTGTGAAAGGGTCACACCCAGTGAGACTTGTCATACTCTGAACAGCCTGCTGTATTTCTTTAAGCCAGATGGTATGATTTGTCTCATTATATTAGTATGTGAGCAAACAAAGCACCTGGGGAGAAATAGCAAGGTAGGATCCTCGTTCAGAGTTTTACCCCAATACTGTAAACATATTAAAGATCGATGACTGTCTCTAAATAAGATTTTTAACTTGTCATTTGTCTTCTATGACCCTGCCCATTATAGATTAATTTTATAGTTTTGCTATTGGTAGTCTTAGTTCTAAATTTAAATATTCACTTTTCTGTAGGTGTGAACGGAAATCCCAATCGGAAAGCCTTACCAAAAATCAAAGAAAACTCTGAAGTGACCAAAACAAACAGTTCATCTGATCAGAGGTCTGCGATAACACACATTCAAAATATACCACTATCAGTTACAATACTTAACTTCAGAGCTGCTTGTGCTAAATTCATAACTGTCTGATAAATGTTGGAGAGATGCCTACCAAATTCTGATAGCAGTTATCTATTGAACTATTTGACCACCGTCTAAAAGGCTGTTTTTTAAGGACTTCCATAGGACTAATTAACTTTTAAATTTAAAAATTGTAGAATGAGCTAAATTTTAGCATGTGTAATGCAAGTGCAAACTTCATTTTGCTGTGTTCTTTTTCCAAACATAGTGATCAATTAAATGATGAGAAAATTACAGGTATGGAAGAAAATGAAGACATCAGGGAAAAAAGCACTATGCTGTTGAGGGTATGAACATTTTCTACTCCACCCCCCTTTACTAAATCTTAATTTTTATTGGTTGGTACTATTTGGTGGAAGGTAAGTTTTTGGGGGGGGGGGAGCGGTGGGAGGGATGGAGTCCCTGTCTGCTGTAGGCTTAATTCTCCCCTTCTCTACAAAAGTATTACTCACTGCAAAGTCATTGGCAGTCACATGCATTTGTTTAGGGCTGAACTTGGCTTTATAGCTTTTTTTTGCACTGTGGGTTGCCAGAACAAAAACTGGTATATAACTGGTAAACATGCAGAAATACTATTACTAGCTGCTATCTGATCTTGGTCAAGTCATGTCAGGATTCTGCCTCAGTTTTTCCATCTGCAAAACTGGGATAATACTTATCTCAAAGCACTTCATAAAGGCGTTAACAAATCAGAAGTACTACATAATAGCTAGATAATGTCATTACAGCAAAAAAAAACAAAACACTTTTTCTACAAAATCCTTTTTAGTTCAAACACATCCTATAAACTAAGTCCCATCACTTCTGACTGCAAAATGATTATCCTCAAATGTTACTGTAAAATTTATATTTGGGTGTTCCTTATTTACCTTCCATCAATTACTTTGATACCTGGGCCCTGATCATGCAAACATTCAGCTTTATGGATGTGAGTAGTCCCCTTGAGTTCTATAAGACTACTTGTGTGCACGTTTCACAGCATCGGCATCATATTTGTGAAAATCAGTTTTACTTGTAAGCAAAAGTCAACTAGAAGGTGTGTGTGGTGTTCTCTTGCTTCATATATTTGCACTAGCCTTGCACTTCTTGCTTATGTAGAACTTCCCTTGATTGCAGAAGGCCTTCAATTGAAGCTTTATCCAAGCAATAAAATTAGGATAAAGCCAACTTTTACTAACAGTAGATTCAGAACAATAAGTCGGATGGCAATTTTGCTAATGATACATGCAAAACAGTAGGATACAACTATATTGGCTATGTGGTGCTGGCAGGTTTAATTGTCAGTTAACCTAAGTAACTTTTTTGCATAAATTTGTCATTCTCAAAACTTTTCTTTTGAATCCTTGATAATAAAAGAATAAATCTGATTACATCTCTTAATCTAGATTTGTTACTATTTTCGTCTGCATCTTCCCTTGTTAATTTTAGGAATCTCTGCATATCAACTCTGAAAGTAAAGAAAGTTTGAGAAACAGTGAGACTACTTCAGGTGAGTACATTTTAGGCTATTTATATATAGAATATATACAACTTTAAAAATTGGAATTAAAGGACCATTCTATAAATATTGCTATTACAGAACAACTTTTAGATTTGACTTCTGCATTATTCCTGTACTAGCTCAGACTGCCCTACATTCAGAAAGTAGGGCTGTTGATAAATCAGTTAACTCACACGATTAACTCAAAAAAAAAAAAGTAGCGCAGTTAATCGCAGTTTTAATCGCACTGTTCAACAATAGAATACCAATTGAAATTTATTAAATATTTTTGGATGTTTTTCTACATTTTCAAATATATTTATTTCAGTTATAACAGCGAGTACAAGTGTTGTATTATATTTGTATGGCAAATATTTGCATTGTAAAAATGATAAAACAGTATTTTTCAATTCACTTCATACAAATACCATAATACAAGCTCTTTATCGTGAAAGTGCAACTTACAAATGTAGATTTTTTTGTTATATAACTGCACTCAAAAACAAAACCATCTAAAACTTTAGAGCCTACAAGTCCACTCAGTCCTACTTTTTAGTCAACCAATTGCTAAGACAAACAAGTTTGTTTACATTTACAGGAGATAATACTGCCCGCTTCTTGTTGACAGCGTCACCTGAAAGTGAGAACAGGCGTTGGACAAGTTTAATACAAGTAGTTAGCACATTTCTATTTTTTTGCTCTTGTATTTAGCTGTGATGGGCTTGAGAACCTTTTCCAGACCTGACAAAGAGCTCTATATGACCTCGAAAGCTTGTCTTTCACCAACAGAAGGTGGCCCAATAAAAGATATTACCCTCACTCGTCTTGTCTCTTGAATATCCAGAGTCTGACATAGCTACAGCACTGCATATTACATTCAGAAAGTACGCGCTGTTTGAATCCAGGTTGGGTTTCTATTTCTGTTGATTCCAACGTGCGTTTGGTCAACTTTTGTTACAAAGTGCTTCTGAGTGGCTAATATATTTTACCTTCATTTATGAAGAGGACTCTCCTTACAAAATCATCGACACATCTCAGAAAAGCCCTCTTTCTCTGTATTCTTAACTTTCCAGGAGCATATAGGAATGTATTCCTGTTAGTTACCGTTTGGCATTTTAATGATCAGTATTACTTGGCCTCTTAAGATTGGCTGTAGTTATCTGAGGTTCAGGTGGAAGAGTGGTCTATCCTCAACTATTTTTGTCTAATTTTTCCCTAATCTTTCCAGTTGCAATCTTCAGTTCAGTTATACCTCTGGTGTAGTCAAGTGTCCCAGACAACAGTATGATAGAATTCTAACCCTTGAACTTGAATAATGCCTTTTGGTGAGTCTCTAAGTGTACTAAAGAAGGCCAACCGAATATAACAGGATGATCTAAACAGATAGCCATTATGCTGTCCCATGTGACCCAGAGGCAGTGCTAGCCCACTGGGGACCCTAAGCAGGAATATTTTTGATCCCCCAATGCAAAATAAGCAAATAGGGGGCTCCCTTGAGCTACTTGGGGCCCTAAAAGCAATTGTTTAGTTGACTGGCCATATGCATAATTTGAAGTAGTTTTAAAGGCTGGCAGAAGTGGTTCCTTGGGGATTTTAGTACTAGCTGGAGATGCTGAGCACAGCATGCTCTGGCCACATCCCCATCCACCCCCAAAATGTGTCTGGGATAGGGTGGCCTGAGCAATGCACAGCAATTAGAATAGGGTCAGGATCTAGCCCAGATTTCTTTTAAAGTTTAGTCTGCTTATGCCTAGCACCAGCTCTGGCTATACCCAAGGGAATGGAGTCTCTTGTGTAACAAGCTTACTTCTGGGAGTTAATTATATAGAGAGGTTTTTAGGTGGATAATTGATAACATGTTTAAGCTCTGTGCCAGTCTCCAAAATGTCACTGGGAGGATTACCTAGCTACTCTAATAGATCTGTGTCCTTTGGCTAGAAGAACAGTTTTGAGTGAAGGCCTGTTAATCAGGGCTATCCCTACTTGTTGAAAAGTGCCATGGAATATTCAGATTCTACCTAGACTTCCATTAGACCCCTGCCAGAAGGGATCTACTGTAGATTTAGTATCTCATTTAAAGGACAGTATATATGACTACACAGGGAGCTCTGCTGCAGTGTGAGCTTGTATAAGAGTCCCCTTTAAGTTGACACTAACCTATGAGGTTCTTTCTCTGGAGAAGGAGGATGGATGAGTTGATCCACAACTAACTTCATGCACACATCAAGAGTTTCTCCAAATATCAAAAGACCTTACCATTCTTATGACAAGCTGCTAGCTGCTTATGGCCACATGTCTGATGGATTTTAACGTTCAAAACAAATCTGTCTGCATCTTGCAGCCCAAACCTTGTCATTTTTTAAAATGAATCTTGCATGAAATGAGTGAGATACCTACTTCCTTTAAAGAATAAAGATAAGCCAGGTTTTATTTTGCACTTTTGTGTTAAAATGTTGTATTTTAAAACTACCCATAATAATTGAAGATATTTAGCCAATTGCAGGATCAGAGTTTATACCCTCACCTGATGGTCCATTGACAATGTTTCAACCATTTTTTCCTCTTAAATTATAGGAATGACTCTGCCTACAGGTGTCTCTACCTTTCTACTGAGCTGTTTGGACATGGATTCCAGTACAGAGTCTACTGATAGCATGAATAGTTGCCCATCACCTGAAATATTCAGGGATGAAGATAGTTTAGGTAAAATTTAATTTTCAAATTGGATTTTCAGCCTGATGTAGAAAGATATGATGGGTGTAGAAAGATACATAGATATAGTTAATTATACTATTATATCTGAATATTTGTATCTTTTACTCCTTGGGTCAGATCTCTGGATTGAGCCAGGCTGTGCTCATTGCAGGATCTACAGGGGCTTGATCCTCCAATCTAGGGGCTGACTGGCCATATGCATAATTTGAAGTAGTTTTAAAGGCTGGCAGAAGTGGTTCCTTGGGGACTTTAGTACTAGCTGGAGATAGCTGAGCACAGCATGCTCTGGCCACATCCCCATCCACCCCCAAAATGTGTCTGGGATAGGGTGGCCTGAGCAATGCACAGCAATTAAAATAGGGTCAGGATCTAGCCCAGATTTCTTTTAAAGTTTATGCTTCAGAGGGGTAGCTGTTTTGGTCTGGATCTGTAAAAGCAGCAAAGAATCCTGTGACGCCTTATAAACTAACAGACGTATTGGAGCATGAGCTTTCGTGGGTGAATACCCACTTTGTCGGATGCATGTAGTGGAAATTTCCAGAGGCAGATATAAATATGCGAGCAAGAATTGGGCTAGGGATAACTAGGTTAGTTCAATCAGGGAGGATGAGGCCCTCTTCTTGCAGTTGAGGTGTGAACACCAAGGGAGGAGAAACTGCTTTTGTAGTTGGCGAGCCAAATCAGTCTTTGTTTAATCCTGAGCTGATGGTGTCAAATTTGCAAATGAACTGAAGCTCAGCAGTTTCTCTTTGAAGTCTCTGATACCTGGTATGGAAATTTCCACTACATGCATCCAACCAAGTGGGTATTCACCCATGAAAGCTCATGCTCCAATATGTCTGTTAGTCTATAAGGTGCCACAGGACTCTTTGCTGATTTTAAAGTTCATAATGTTTAATTAGGGACTAAAGCAGGTAAAGTTAGAATTTTAAAAAAATCAAAGGGAAAGATATTTTGAACTTGCGTACAATAGAAAAGCATTTAACATATGCAACAAAACTTTACTTTTCTATGTATATGTACTCCTTTAAGGATGTCCACTCTGACAGGTGTCAGCATTGGATAACAAAATAAAGACACTGGACATTTAAACATGGAGCACAATGTAAATGCTGAAAGATCCCCCTAGTTCTGGTGCATCCTGTTCCCTATATCAGAGACACTGCATGTTGCCTTGATGCACAAAAAAAATCTGTTGGACTGTTAATCATACTTGGTATTCAGTATCCAGTTAGACTCATTCTGCCTTTCCACAGACCTTAGCTTTAAATGTTCAAAAGTCTGACCTTTTTTTGTGGGCATGAATTCATGTTCCTCAAGTGCTATTGGCCAGAATAAGCCTACAGATTGTGCCTTTTGACAGTCTAGGCCTAATGTTTTAAATGCTTCGAGATCATTGGATAAAAATTGCATTTGCAGTGTACGCTGATCTACTATATTGCATCAGAGATTTCAGCTGTGATTTATATTAAAAAACAAGAAAGGAAATTATGGGTTTTTGCTTTTGCAAGGTATGTAGGGAAGAGATTGGCTGCAACAGCTGGCAAAGGACCTCTCACAATGCATTTCACCCTAAATGAGGGACTTATCTTTCAAACATCACAGGTCTATATTATACATTTGGTAAAGGAATTAACTACAGAGTGAAAGGCAACTTCCAACTGTATCTTCTGTGTTCAGACAGAAATAATTCCAATCCTGAGGAATTTCTCAAATATAAGAATTCTACTCTCCTGGACACCAGCAAAGCAGTGACCATAGATAAGATGCTGCAGCTTTCAAATCTTTCAGAGATATTAGGTGACTTCTTTTTATATTAAATTATTTCAAATGCTTATTTCACTTTATTTAAAACTAAATAGAGTTCACTCTAGAAAGACCTTGTAAGTCTCTATGCTTTAGTTAATTCATTGGAAAGGCCCTTCTGCACTATAGTGAATAGCACCTCAAGATAATGTTCATGTTTATAATACACTTTATATAAATATTAATATGTAGTAGGATATCCTCTACCTTTCATAGCTATCTTTAAATTCAAACTTTCTTGTCTTTTAGAGACCATATCAGAGGGTCATCAAGACCAGTACTTTGGGAGGTAATCTTCAAAGCGGAGAATTTGACTTAATTTTTAATAAACCTACAAAGCACACGTATATCCTTATTTTGTCCCGTATATGCAAATTAATGTCCTGATCTACAAATACTTGTGCACCTGCTTGATTTCAGTCTGAGCAGCCCCACTGGTTTAAGTGGGACTGATCAATTAAGATAAGTGGGTGAGTAAGTGTTTGAACGGTTGAGACAAATGTCTACTAAAACAAGCAAACTTCTTGGATTTTAAGTGGCTCCACTACACACTACCTAAATTTTTCGATATTCTTCTGGATATATTTCACTATATAGTACTTGATTTTAGTTACTACTTTTTGCTTTCTGCAGTCTTTAAATTATAAAATCCCTTCATATTCTTAATCTACTTGATTTGATAAACTGTATTTGAATCATTTGATCAGCTATTTTGTGTGGAAAAATTACATTACAAAAAAAGGTAACTGAACTCCTAAGCTGCTTTGATGAAAATGAAGAGGAAAGTTTAGAGCTATCTTATAATTAGTTTTCTGTAATTATTTTGATGTCTAAATTTTAAGATACTTATAACAGAATTTTCATTTGTTATTATCAGAGAGTCACCATCAAAATGCAATAAAGATTCTTCTGAATTGATGAATGTTTCAACAATTGTAGCAGGTAAAACATGGCCTAAAATAGTTGTACTACTTGCAAATTAGTAGTCTATTAAATTTTTTTATTCCACTTTAAACTTATTTGGAGTCTGCTACCAGTTACACTGATTCCCAAAGAATTCTGTCTTACTAGATCCTATCAACCTAGTGACAGCCGAGCCCTCTACCTTGCAGAAAACCAATAAGGAACATTGCTATTCAAGACAGCAAGTCTTGGTAACACAGTTAATTGGATAACTGCTTACATTAATTTGCCACCTAATCTCCTCTGCCAGTGACTTCAGTGTGGTCTGAGAGATCTCAGCATGCAGGAAGGATTATTTTAGGGAATATAAAGACTGAGTGTACTGGAAGGAAAGGGCTCATAATAGCTAATATTGGTAGGGAAAGGGGTTTGACTTGTTGGTCTTACTGGCAGGGGGTAGGTGAGAAGCAGTTCCTTGCTTTTATTTTTCACTGTATTTAATATCTGGCAGAGACAAGTACCACTGAGGTTAAGTGCTTTTTAAAAAAAAAAACCTGAACTATATAGTTCTTAAATCTCAGAAAAGAAGCTAAGAAGGACTATTAAAAGTAAAATGTTCTGTTTTTAATAAACCGAATAGACTTTAAGATTAGAAGGGACCATCATTATCAACTAGTCTGACAGTCTGCACATTGTAGACCACAGAACCTCACCCACCTACTCCTGTAATAGATTCATAACCTCATAACTGAAGTCCTCTAATCATGATTTAAAGACTTAAAATTGTAGAGAATCCACCTATTAAACTACTTTAAATTTGCAAGTGATCAGTGCCCCATGCTTCAGAGGAAGGTGACCCCATGCCAGGGTCTCTGCGAATCTGATTCAGAAGAAAATTCTTCCTGACCCCAAATATGGCAGTCAGTTAGACCCTGAGCATGTGGGCAAGCCCCACCAGCCAGACACCTGGGAAAGAATTCTCTGTAGTAACTCAGAGCCCTCCCCATCTGGCGTCGCATCACTGGTCATTGACTATATTTGCTGTTAGCAAATCTCTTGCTATCTATAACCAAAACCATAGAAACTTCCATTATCTTTTATATGAAACTTACAGCCCAGGTCTCCCTATTAGAACCAGGCTTGTGCCTGACCTATTAGCTCTCTCAAAGCCTGAGCCTTGCTATGAGCAGGAGAAGGGAGGGGGAAGGAACCTCTTTGTTAAAACCCCTTCCGTAAAAACTAGGTTTCATCCAGAACACAGTCAACTTTTACGAGAAACCAAACCCCCCTGTATACCAGTTAATCACATCAGTGTCCAATGAAAAAGGCAATTTCTTACCCTTCCCCAATAATTAAAAAATAAAAAAAGTTTAATTTAGCCAGATACTAGACTGCTAATTCTTATATTCTGAGTCTTATTTTTTTATTTTGTTTGTGGTATTTGAAGGTGAAGGCTCTTATTAATATCATGAGTGGCTCCTGGTAACTCAAATTCTGAATGAATTCCAACTAATTTTGCAGTTTTGGCCACGGTCCAAAAAATTGCTTAATTTTTTTCTGGTTAATTTGGGCTGAAAATATCAACACAGGCAGACCCCATCAGAGGCTGCTTCCTGACTTATATAGTGTTTGCTCTCTGCTCTGTGGTTTGTGTGCAAAGTTGGGCAGCAGCAGAGGGAGCAGTAGGGAGACAGGCGAGCAGGAAAAGCACTCTAAACTTCTCCCACCAAGGACTGAACCAGGAACAGAGCAAAATCAGGGAGCAAGAGAAGCAAACTCTGCATATGGATTGTGGCATGATCTGTGATTCTCTCTTTCAAGGGATAATTTACAATGTAGGGATGGAGAGCATCTATGCTCCTTTTCTCCAATAAACCAATTGTTTTCATCACAGGAAAACAAGTGTGTAAAATTGTGTCTACTATGGAAAAAACTCCAGATATAAAAAGGAGTACATTCTCTTCATTACCTGCAAGACCAAAGAGACAGGTGAGGGTTTTAATGATTAATATACCTTGTTGTAATTTGAGCACCCATATATCACTAGGAGAACTAAAAAAAAGTGTAATATCTTGATGGGCCGTGTTTCCTAAATGTTTTTGAAGGCAATTATTTTTGCAGGTCTTTGGTAATGGTAAGTGTAAAGAACCTGGGAGATAGCTGTATCTTTTAGGTGTTCTAGCTTGCTGACTGTTACATGGGTGCAAAGAATTAATTCAGTCCTGGGTAATTTTTGCACATCTGCAAGAATCCAAAGACAGTGGCTTTAGACCACCCTGATTACTGGTGCTTAACTGACAATACAGGTGTAAAAACCTTTTGTTGTTCTTTGCCTATCCAAAGGAGACATTACCATCTCTATCTTGAGACCGAGTAAGGGCTTTTAGAAAGTAGACACTGTTAAAAGCCTCAGACCTGAAGCTGACAGGCAGAGACAGTCTGCAGAGACTGTAAGCTGGCTTCCAGAGAAAGAGGGGAGCAGGCAGGATAAGTAGGCCTACCCAAATTTGAGGGAAATCTTAAGCTTAGGTCAGGCAATAAGGCATGTAGATACCTTGTTTTAACCCCTTTCACTGTGATTGCGATGTTCCTATGGATAAATAATGCTTGGTTTTGAAGAAACTGTTCCATGTCACTGCATCTACCTACTGTTCACAACTCCAAAAGGGAAGTCTAAGCAGGGTCCAAGCCCAGTTGGACCTTCTGAGGAAACATGGTTGGTAAACAGGAGTTGTAAGCAGATGACTCAACCTAAAGGTCATGGGATTCTGCTCTGAGAGTAGTGTAGGCATTTGGCCTATCACTTAAAAGGGGTGCCTCTGGAGAGACCGAGTGAGGGTCACTCTGGAACCATGGCCGGAAGTAATACTAGATTTGTGTGCATTTTGAGGCAGGGAGTGTGTGTGTGTGTGTGCGCGTGTGCGCAGTGTCTAGCGCAACAGAACCCAGAGCCCTGATTGGGTGGCTAGGTGCTACTGCCTACATTGATTAATTTAACTGTGCTTAACTAGATCTAGGAGTGTGGTGTAAGGCAATAATCTGACTCTTAAGAATCGATGTATTATGCTATCCTTTTGTCTGGCACTTCAGATGGTGACAATGGGGGTCCATTTTATAATACAAAATATAATTGTTCATCTCATTATAGCTTGATAACCAAACTGCTAATCCTAAAAACATGAAGTGCCGAAAGAAAGTAAAATTCAGCAGTCTGTTAATGAGTGAGACATCTTCATGCCATCAGCTTGCATCTCCTGCAGAACGCATTTCAACTAAATCACATGAGTTGACAGCGGAAGTGCTGTCATCCAAACAACCAGACATTGAGATGGTAAGCATTTCTACTGTGCTGTTTACCCACGGAGGCTTAAAATGAGGAGTTCCCACAGATAAAAGAATTCCACTGGGCAATGATGGAAGCTGTGAAGGTTGATACAAAGCTGCAATCTCAAAATGACAAGTATCAGGCAAACTGAGTATATATTTACTTTGAAGCAGTGAAAGTTAGGCTTACATTTACATAGTCCATTTTCAGCCTTCCTTGTACACCCAGAACACCCATTGACGCATAAGTGTCCTGAGTGCACAAGGCATGCAGGATCAGGCCCTATATTGCTGAAAATGAATCTGGTTAGAGTATGTTATACTCATTGTGGTCTTGTGTATACTAAGCTTCTGGTTGGTTAACATCTCCATTCTTTCATTAACAATGGACGGAGTGCTAGTGTAGAATGCCAAGTGGCATCTTCACCACCTGCTCTGAGTAGTGTTAGAGTATGTAGTAAAGATTCCAGCAGCTGGTCTACACTAGTGCTTTGATCATTGGTAGTGCAACAGTTAAGAATTCTAACAAAAAGCTTGGTCTAGACCAGTGGTGGGCAACCTGTGGCCCATGGGCCGCATGCAGCCTGTCAGGGTAATCCACTTGTGGGCCGCAAGACAGTTTGTTTACATTGACCGTCCACAGGCACGGCCGCCCGCAGCTCCCAGTTGCCGCAGTTTGCTGTTCCTGGCCAATGGGAGCTGCGGGAAGGCCTGTTGTATGGCCTTGAGGATTATGTGTCTTATGCAGCAGTAGAAATTAGAGTGGAATTCAATGGGAGAAGAGTTAGGCCAGTGCTGTAATGCTTTGGAACAAATCAAATCTGCTGCATGCAACATGTCTGTCTCAGACACTATAAGTAAGGCTAAGATTATGTCACGGAATTCCATGACTTCCAGCGACCTCAGTGACTCTGGGGGCCCCGCAACTGATCAGCCTCCGCGAGTGGCAGGGGACCCTCACGCAGTGGTGGGACGTCCTGCAACTGGCCAGCTGCCACAGCTGCCGGCGACCCCTGAACTGCCCAGCTGCCCCAAGTAGCTGGGGCCCCACCGCAGCTCCCAGTTGCCAGCAGTGGTAGCAGAGGAACCCCAGAGCTGCTCAGTGGCCATGGGCTCCCTGCAGCTCCCAGACACTGGAGCTGCTTGGGGGCAGCGGGCCCGCTGCAGTTCCTCAGCCTCCATCGCTAGCAGGCCCCCCTGCAGGGAAGTGGGGGGGACCCCCCAGCTCCAGTCCCGCAGGGCAGCAGGGGGACCCCTCCCAGCTACTAGACAGTGGGGTCCCTACAGCTTCCAGCTGCTGTGGGATGGGGGCAGGATGCTGGACCCTCCTCCCTCCCCATTTTGTTAGGGATGTTTTTAGTAAAAGTCAGGCACAGGTCACGGCTTCCATGATTTTGTTTTTTGCCCATGACCTGTCAATGACTTTTTTACTAAAAATATCCCTGAAAAATCGTAGCCTTAGCTATAAAACAATCTAAAAGAAATGGGAACTTCCCTGGGAATGAACACTACCCTGCATGCTTCATGAAGACATCTGTAGCATAAAAAGCGCAGCAAAGAGTTTGGGAAACTTGGAAAAATTTAGCCTGAGGAGAGGCAGCAAAAATAGTTGGTCACTTTCTCAGATCTCTACCTTTTTCATGGCTTTTGAAAAGAAATAGGCAAAAAATGTGCATAAAATCATTTACGTGTACGACTGGAAGGAATCTCAGTAGGTCATCTAATCCCATTCTCTGCACTCAAGGCAGGACTAAGTAATAATTAGACCATTCCTGACAGGTGTTTGTCTAACATGTTCTTAAAATCTCCAGTGATGGAGATTCCACATCCTCTCCAGGCAATTTGTTCCAGTGCTTAACTATCCTGACTTTTACAAAGTTTTTCCTAAAGTCTAACCTAAACCTCCCTTGCTGCAATTTAAGCCCATTGCTTCTTGTCCTGTCCTGTCAGATTATGGAGAACAATTTTTCACCCTTCTCCTTGTTACAATCTTTTATGTACTTAAAAACTGTTATGTCCCCCTCCCTCAGTCTTCTCTTCATATTAAAACCAATTTTTTCAATCTTTCCTCACAAGTCATGTTTTTCTAGACCTTTAATCATTTTTGTGGCTCTCATCCAAACTCTCTAATTTGTCCACATCATTCCTGAAATGTGGCACCTAGAACTGGACACAATACTGCAGCTGAGGCCTTATGAGCACAGAGTAGAGTAGAGGAATTATTTCTTGTATCTTGTTTACAACACTCTTGCTGATGATACTTCCTAGAATGTTTGCTTTTTTTTTGACAGTGTTAGAGACTCCTATTTAGCTTGTGATGCACTACAACCCCCAGATCCCTCTCTGCAGTACTCCCTCCTAGGAAGACACTTCCTATTTTGTTATGTATGTAATTGTTCCTTCCTAAATGGAATACTTTGCATTTGTCCTTATTGAATTTCATCCTATTTACTTCAGACCATATCTCCAGTTCGTGCAGATCATTTTGAATCCTAACCTCCAAAGCACTTGCAACTGCTCACAGCTTGGTATCATCCACAAACTTTGTAAGTGTACTCTATTCCATTACCCAAATCATTTATGAAGATATTGAACAGAACTGGACCCAGGACCTATCCCTCCAGGACCCCACTTAATATGCCCTTCCAGCTTGACTGTGAACCACTGATAACTACTCTCTGGAAATGGTTTTCCAACCAGTCATGCACCCACGTTATAATAGCTCCATCTAGGTTATATTTATGAGGAGGTCATGTGAGACCGTATCAAAAGCCTTATGAAAGTCAAGATCTATTACATCTACCACTGACCCCCTATGCACAAGGCTTGTTACCCTGTCAAAGAAAGCTATTAGGGTAGTTTGAAATGATTTGTTCTTGACAAATCCATGTTGACTGTTACTTATCATGTTATCTTCTAGGTGTCTAGAAATTGATTGCTTGATTATTTGCTCCATTCTCTTTCTGGATACTGAAGTTGAGCTGACTGGTCTGTAATTCCCCAGATTGTCCTTAATTCCCTTTTTATAGATTGGTACTATGGTTGCCCTCTTCCAGTCCTCTGGAATCTCTCCCATCTTCCATGAGTTTTCAAAGATAACCACTAATAGTTTGCATAGTTCCTCGAGTATTCTAGGATGTATGTCTTCAAGCCCTGCAGACTAAAAGACATCTAACTTGTCTAAGTCATTTTTAACTTTCACCCTATTTTAGCCTCTGTTCCTACCTCATTTTTGCTGGCTTTCACTGTTAGATGTCTGATCACTACTAAGCTTTTTGGTGAAAACTGAAACAAAAAAGTCGTTAGCACTTCCACCATTTCCACATTTTCTGTTATCTTCCCCCCTTTCCTCCATACTGAGTTTGATTCACAAAAACAAAGTATGTGTTTGGGGGAGACCCTACAAATGACTTAACATCAGCCTCGGGCCTCTGAATGCTGGTTTTTGGATCACTTTGTGTATTGTATGTTTCTTCTTTCTTCAGTATGTTTAGGCTCTTCCAACTATTAAATTCCAAAACAAATCAGACTTTCTGAATTATGCCTTACTCAAAACTGAAAGCCTGAATAATACATGTTCAGAGGACTTTTCACCCTCCACAGTAAGTGACTGCAGAATTAATATGGCAGAATTCATATGAAGTGGAATTCGTATGGCTGCAGAAAATCAAAATAAGTCACAAGTCTGGATTTTTAAAAATGATCAGATTCCCTCAAGGGCAAATACATTAAACTAAATTAATTCTGAAAGTTGTGGGGGGATATGAAGTGGATTGCTTTGGAGACAAAACTAGTTAGTGTCACTGACAACTAGTATCTTCTATCTTGTTTCCTAATTCAGAATGATTTGGAGAATACAGGGAAGAGATATAATTGCTATCAGACCACTAGACAGGGAAGAAGTGTCTAATCTATCCATCTGAGGGTGGGGTTGAGGAGTAAACTCTCATCCCTTTATGCTGCAGTAAACTGATTCCATGACTTCATTTAAAGAATACAAGAACAAAAGTAACATGAATGTAGGATAAACTGTAACTTTACCTTTTAGATCAGTTTCTTAAAATTTTAATAGAATCCCAGAATATACCATTTTGTACAAAGGGAATAGAATAAGACCCCAAATTACTAATGAAGGAAATTGCCAAGAGTATTTTTGATGTTTACATGTCTCTTGTATTTCTAAATAGGAAATGAATTCTAAAGTATTGATCGCAGAAAAAAATAGACAATTGCTAACAAGCACAGCATACTTTCAGCCAGAAGAATTAGAGGTGAGATGAATATACAAAACACTACTGGGTACTATATTTTTTTAATATGGTAAAACAGTTGAGTTAAAGTTGATCTTTTTTATAAATTGAGACTGTTTAGGAATAAATTAGATGTACAATTTGTACGCCTCACTTATGCATGCAATTACCTGATTTGTGATACATTTTTAAGTTACAAACTATTGTGCAGCAAATCCAGTCAACTGGATGTTTCTTAGAATACCTACTTGTTAACATTGAATGTTTGATTTTTAAAATGATTTTATATAGTTAAATGAACACCTTACAGCTTTATTTGCACCAACATATTTCAAAAATGTTTGTTAAAAACAAATGCCACCTATATTTAAATTGTATTTTAAAAACCTTTAATTCCTTAGATTAATGCATTAGTTTTTATCTTTGTGCAGGACACATGAGATGAATTCAGACAAAACAAACTGCACAGTTTTAGAGAGAGATGCTCCTTCAATAGGAAGACTCCATAATATGGAACCAAATTATTCAGAAGGAAGATGTACTGGCTCTCTCCAGTATTGTGTGTTGATTATAATACATCAAGCTTTTTCTGTTGAACCTGCTTTGGATACTCAAATTTATTAACCCTAACAAACCGCGTGAGACATATTAACATTATTCCCATTTTATACGTGCAGATACTAAATCAGAGCATAAAGATTTCCTCACTGCAGCTGAGAGGGAGACCCAGCCCCGATACAGACTGTGCTTGCGCAAGCATGCTAAAAATAGCATTGAGGATGTTGTGGCACTGGCTGAGGCTTGGGCTAGACACCTGCGCTCAGACCCAGGGGATTGGGTGGGTTTGAGCCCAGAAGGCTAGCCTGAGCTTCTTTCAATGCCGCAACATCCACACTGTTGTTTTCAGTGCACTACCATGAGCCCCTCTATTCCAAGTCTGTCTACCTGGGCTGGGAGACTCCCTTCCAGCTGCAGTGTAAGACATATCCTAAATGATTTACCCAAGGTGACTCTTCAGTGATTTGGGAGTTCTCTCAATACAGGCCATCTCTCATTTAGGAGCTAGCCAATTTGAATTTAGTTTTGTTTATTACCTTACCAGTAAATCAGCTGAATTTTAAGTACATATTACTGATA
The DNA here is from genome assembly GCF_965152235.1 of Eretmochelys imbricata. Lineage (NCBI taxonomy): Eukaryota > Metazoa > Chordata > Testudines > Cheloniidae > Eretmochelys > Eretmochelys imbricata. Next base: position 14,619,150 of record NC_135579.1, on the reverse strand, counting down.
TTGCTTATATTTTGGTTGAGGTGTAGTTTAACTTGTCACCAGTGCACAAGGCCTCTTTTGGTGAAGACTTATTCCTAAATTCAACGGGTCCATATGTAAACTCAGAAGAAATTGTTCCTTCATCTTTGAGTTCAGAAGAAAAAATTTATCAGGTTGTAATCTTGAGATATATATATTTTTAGCCCTAGCCTAATAGTTTCATGATAGAATGCATTAAGAATATTCTAATAATATACACAGTTGACTAGAACTTAATGATAAAAATATTTAAATGCTTGACTTTGTGTCTTGAATATTTTGAGAACTGTTGCTATAGTATTTAATTAAATCTTCAAGAGTAATCTTAGTTTAATATTCTGTAGTAATATCCTTGATATCTGTGATCTCTAATGGCTCTATTCCTCCCTCTTTGTACAAACTCCTTCTGATATCAAGACCTTCCCTTAAAGAAGGTGTGTGAGAAGATCACTTACATGCCAATAGCTGTTATATAACTGGAGTTGCTTCACTCTTCTTTTCAGTCTCTGCATAACAAAGAAACACAAAACAAGAAATCAAATACAAAAAACAAAGAAATCTGCTCTATTATTAAAACGTCACCAGGGCTTAGGGTCTCCATGGTTCACCGAACTCCAGTAAACAGAAACACATTGCATCCCCCTGAAGGAATACCTGAAGGTAACAGAATATAGAAAATTGTTTCATATGCAAATGATAGAAATACTTGCTTGAGCATGGGAGTTGTAGTTTCTTTAAAACACACACCCCTGCATCTGAGATGGAAAAATTATAATAAAGTGGTGCGACAGAGAAGCATAGATGTTCTCCATAAGATTCGAAGAGGAAAGCTGTCATTTTATTGAGCTTCCCAAATGAAACACCTTTCACACCTGTGTAGTGAAATCACTGTGCATTATAGGGAGAGTGTTCAAGAAATTTCCCGAAACTCTAACTGGAGCCTATCCTCCATGCGAGGGCCACAGATAGTTGCAGTTTCTGCATTTGCTTGTCCACAGAGATTACATGGGTCCTTTTGGTCACCCCCAAAAGGACAGGAAGGAGGTATTAAAATTGGACCTACACAACTTATCAGGGCATTGATCCTCTACCACACCTTTGCTTTGCCAATGCTAACAGCCTCATTTACCCACTTTTCTGATGCTTCAGGTACCTCTGTACTTTAGGCCCATGCTGCCCTATGGTTGGGAATAAAACTCCGTGTCAATATTTATGAAGCTGCCACGATATCTTTTCTAAATCCTTCCTTAAAACCCACCTTTGCCATGATGCTGACAAATCATACCCTGGAATTGGTTAGGCTAGTGGCCAGCTGAGGCTTTTAGTTTTCTGCTAAACATTGCTCATTTTGTTGCATCTTCCTCTTCCATCCCAGTTATCTTGTTGAGCCCTATAACTTGTTTGAATAAATCAGATCTTCCAGAAAGGCATCCAGTCTTTATTTTGAAGACTATTACAAGATGGCACATCCACCACTTCTCTTGATAGTTTGTTCCAATGGTTAATTGCCGTCCCTGTTAAATATTTGTGCCTTATTTCTGCTTTGAATTTGTCTGGCTTCAGCTTTCAGCCACTGGTTCTTGTTTTGCCTTTTCCCTGCTAGATTAGTGCTCTTAAGTAACTGGTATTTTCTCACCATGAAGGTACTTAGACACTGTAATCAAGTCACCTCTCGGTATCCTTTCCGATAGGATGAATGGTTTCCCCCTCTATGGCATTTTCTCCAGCCCACAAACAATTTTTGTGGCTCCCTTCCCTATTTTTCCAACATCCTGTTTAAAACATGAACACCAGAACTGGATGTAGTATTCCAGTATTGGTCTCACTAATACTGTAAACTTTTCATTTGCAGATTTCTTAGCATGCCTCTGGATGGCATGTCTCTACTTAGTAGTTAAGTTTAAGACATTCTTCTAGTTTTAAGAATGTTATTTCTTTCAAGAACTTTTTCAGAAAAACTATTTACAGCGAGTTGGCCATTTAGACTATGGCATTATTTAGCTTCAACCCAGAGACGAGACACTAGCACAAAATGGCTCATGGGCGTTTTTAATGCAAAAGATATTGTTTACATTTTACCATATTAAAAGAATACATAGATCATCTAGAATATAGGTTAAATGCTTTTCAAAATGTGTCAAAATTATCAATAGCTACTCCTCTGTATAATGACAGGTTTCAGAGTAACAGCCGTGTTAGTCTGTATTCGCAAAAAGAAAAGGAGTACTTGTGGCACCTTAGAGACTAACCAATTTATTTGAGCATGAGCTTTCACGAAAGCTCATGCTCAAATAAATTGGTTAGTCTCTAAGGTGCCACAAGTACTCCTTTCCTCTGTATAGATATAGGAGTACAGTGACAAGGGAGTGTTCTCTTTTCATCTTGTGCACAATGGCATTAGAAAAATGCAGAACCTATTCCAAAATAACTGGTAGTAAGTAACTAAAATAAACATTGGTTCAGGAATAATGGGACACTTGTAAAACATAATGTGATCCAATTCTAAATCAAGATGTACACGTATTTATAAAGTATTACAAAATGCTTATTCATGAGCAGAAGGGGAATTCAGAGCTTCTTTGCTGTTCTAGTTTTTTGAGTTCTTTCTCATAGCAGAAGCGTTAGCAAGATGGTAGGCTGGGTTTGCATGTAGCCTTTACCTTGAAATCGGAAATCAAATTCCGATCAGGTCACAAGTAGACTCATGAAATCTTTTTAAAATATCCACCGTCCATTATAAACTCATTTAACCTTCCTGGGGGGAGGTGGTAGAAATTAGAGGTTCTTGGCTACCTTACAGTGGGCTTGATCCTGCAATGGACTGAGAACTCTGGCCATAGCCCAGCAAAGACATGCTTACCATCAAGCATAAGAATATTCCCATTTAAGTTAAGGCATTAAGCATATGCTTAAAATTAACCACGTGTGACTAATTGCACTGATTTCAATGGAAATATGCTTATGTTTAAAATTAAGCATGTGCCTAAGTTTTCCTGGATTGGGGTCAGTGTGTTTAGTAGCTTGTAGAATTGAGCCTCGTACGTACATTTCCCATAATACCCTACTTTCTGGATTATTTTGAACGGATTATCCAGTTTTTTCATACTGTAGCTCTGGCATGTTATAGAACTCCTCTATTGAAATGTTTCAAACTATAAACACTGCATTGGAAAACTCCTCTTTTTGAGAAAGTACTGTGCTGTACATAAGACTTGGAGAACTGAATGTTTTAAACTTAGGTTCTCAAAAGTACTGAGCACTTAAGAGCTCCTATTAACTTAAAAGTTTGAGACTGATATTTAACTTTACGTAATTGTTACATTTAATGCATTAAGTGAAACTAATTTACTAAAAACTTATGCTACTGGTATTTAATCTGTCAAATTTCCAATAGCTGTACAAAAATGTTTAAATCCCATTTGTTTTTGTTCCTCTTTCTGCATATATTTTCCCCTCTGTATACGGTCTACTTCCACTTCATCTATTTCTGTGATCCTCCTTCACCCCCTTTAAATTTCACTTGTGGAGGATCTGATCATAGTTCTGTAGAGTAGATGTCAATTCATTTGGGGTATTCTGTGTGCAGAATGGTTCCAAGTTCAGTCCTCTGGTACGTATGTAAAAGGCAAACTTAAGGTATTAAACTCAAAATACTGTTAGCTCGCTGTAAGCATGTCTTTTCAGGCGTTTGTCTTGTTAAGCTATCAGAAACATGGGTACACCTAAAGAATTCCTAGAACCATATCCTGAAATTCATTTCCATGGAATTGTCACGCACATACATTTCTGCATATACTGGCAATCCCTGAGAAATACTTTATTGTATGTAGACAATAGCCACTTACTAATAAGAGCAGGATCAGGACAGTACTCCTTATCTGTAACTTTTAGGGGGAAAATGTCTGCAGAACAAATAGCTGCACAAATTTTAAATACTGTTATCCTGAGGGTCACCAGATGGCGCAGTTGCACATAGTCTTACAAGGTCTCATTAGTGAGAGTACTGTTCTTTCTCTGAAGAAATACTTTTTGACATTTCTTTTTAGAGGAGCCGTGGCAAGAAGTAAAAGCGAGTTTGCTCTGTTCCTTAATCTTTCTAACTAGTCAGCTCTTGAAACAGTTGCTTCCTGGGAATCTGTTTTGGCTGAGATTTTTTAAGAGAGGGGATTGCTGGCATGCTGTGACCACCTCTGTCAAGGGCTGGGGTATATAATGTAAAATAAACAAGTTGTATTAAGAATATACCCAAACTTTGCATTGCTGATTTCTCCTCTAACAGGAAGCTGACCTGTAAGGCCCTGGTACCTGCTACCACTCAGCAGAGGGCTGACTATACATACCAGTTATGCCACAGACTAACTAAAGAATTTTAGACTGATATATTCTAGAGAGAGAGTTTTTACATGTATGATAAACTTTTACCCTTACATTATTTTTCAGATGTTATTACAAGTACCAAAAACTGGGTCTACAGTGACCATGGATGAGCTCTTTGGTTTTCTTCAGGAGTCAAATGAAAGTGTTAAAGGTCCCACTGTAAGGGGCAGAAGTATATGATCACAATATAGAAGAGGAGGCTCACAGAAGTGTAACCTGCATTGTATAGTGTAGTCCATTATCTACAGATGTCAGTTGTTGAGGCATTTGAAATAGCGTGTTCACACATGCCTTGCAGGAAGTTCTTAATGATTTGTTTAGAAAAAATTGTACAAATAAGTGATATTTCAACTCGGGCAGTGTTCTGTAGGTGCACCATATATTCGATTAATCTATATTCAATTAATTGAAAGAATATGCATGGAGGGATGGGTGATTAAATTGTATTAAATAGAAACATTTGGATTGATATGCCAACTTGCTAATATTTATAAAGAAAATTATGAAAACTTTAAAAGTAGTGCTGAAGTCCTGATTATTTTTTTAGTTAAGAATAATCATGAAAGTGATAAACTTAATGTTGATGTGATCCAAGTAGACAGTTTGCATATGTACCTCAGTCCTGTTCTACAGCATCTGATATGGTCATTCTGAACAGAGACTAATTAGTTTATCGTGGTGTTCTTGCCATATGGAAAAATATCTACTGAAGGTCTAGATGAAATCCCATATTAGAGCCTGACCATGGAAACCCCTACTCATGCAAGTAATCCCACTGAAGTCTATCAATAGGACTAAGTAAAGGCTACTCACGTAAGAGTTTGCAAGTTGAAGCTTTAGCGCTCCAATCCTGCAAGCAGTATGCATGTACATAAAATTCAGCACACGAGTAATCATATTGACCAGGCAGGGTTATTAATACCATACTCTGACTTTTGTGAAACTACTCACATGCTTTCATTTTAATACATGCATAAAATGTACATGTTTGCAAGATGGGGGGCCTAGTTGTTTTACCTTTGATCTAAGACATTTTCTAATTCTGCAATAAGTTTCCAGATACTATTGCTCAGTTTTGACAGGGAGGGAGTGGTATTTGTCTAAAACAAAAGTAAGGTGATTAATTCGGAAGGAGTCAAAGGTAATTATGTACCCACATTCCATTGACTTTCAATCTGATTTGAGTACTGGCTACCTTAGACTCCTTTAGAAATTCCTAGCCTACAGGAGCACATCCTAGGTTTCTTAAAGAACCACAGCCAAACTCGCAACCACTTACAAACCTGGAAAGAATAACCAGAAAGAAAAGGAATGGAAGTCTCAGTCTACATAAGTAGGTCATAAGTACACTAATTTGGTGGTCTTCCTATCACCACTCTTCTATACCACAAAGCAGCTACACAACTTAGCAGAATTCATTTTAATTTCCTTAAACAAATATTACAGCTACCTTTTTTGCTACGCTAGCCAGCTGTCCTATATGGCCTAATTCTTTAACATTAGACTGATTCTTAATATTACTAGCATCCCCTTATGAATCCATCAACCGAGGATTGCTTTTTAGCCTTATGCATTTAAACACAGGTATGGTGCATTTAACCCATTGTGCATTCACTTCAGTCCTATTTAATGAGATAATTAGCTCGATTGCATACATACAATGAGGAGTTTAAAAACCTCTAATGTAAAGCATTCACATATTCAATAACTCATTGTTGCAGTGAGTGCTGCTCAGTTCCTTTTATAATACTGTAAAAATTTGCTCTGGGATTAATTTTCTTGACCACATTCTGTCCAGAATCAATTTTTATGTTCCCAGCAGAACTTTCTAAAAGGTAGGTTTTAGAAACAAAATAGAGGGTTTTTTCTCTACTAACACTCTAAAGGCTGCCCAGCCACCCTGATACTTTCCAAAACACAAAACCCAACAAGGTCACTGTTTTATGAGATTTCCCCTCTGCTGCCTCCTGGAATGGTTCTCCACTGTTGACACAAACAGTGACATAACTCTGAATGACATGCTTCTAATTTCATCCAGGAATCTACACCATGCAGCCCCTCTGTGTTAATTTAAACTTTATATTGCATAAGCTATAGTAAAGGCTTAGATTTGTTCTTGACAAAAGTCCTTATTTTAAGTTACAAAATTGATTCTCTTGTGCCTTGGACTTAACTGGGTTCAGGGAGTGGGGTATGTAGAGCAGTTCTAAGCCATTAGGCTATGTGGATGTTCCCTTTTTGGGGCATCCACCAACTTTTCAGCAGAGGCTGGCCCCATCAAGATTATTTGATGTGCCCTGTGTGTAGGGGAAAGAGAGGAGTCTAAAAGTGTTTCCTGATGGCTTCAGAAGAAGGTTCCTTGTTTCCCACCTCCTCCTGGGCTGTGCAAAGGTGAGCATGCACCTGATTTGCAGGTTAGATTATCAGTCCCATTGATTCAGTCCATAGATTACTAAAGATGCTGATTGCTTCAAATACCATGGTAAGAGGCTTTTAGAATAGTATTTTCCCCATGCACCTTTCTTTTATTATTATAAAGGTAGACTTGGATACCCACAGATTTTTCTGATATTGGTGACAACCACTGGCTGTCCCTTCAGATTAGAATCTGTCTGTACGCATACATATCCTGCTTTTAATAATTTAAACAACATTGTGTGATTTTTCTAAACCTCTTAGTTTATATCCCTTGTGAGTTTCTTGGAAATCAGAATTCCTTGATTCTCAAAACCAAGCATAACTTTTTTACCTACGTCCAACTTTAATCAGTAAAGTTTAGGGCCTGAACCTACTCTCATTGACTTAAAAGGATGTATAACGAGGCCCCAAGCCTGCATTATAAAGGTTATGGCATCACACTGAAAATCTTTGTCCATTATTTGCAGTATTACAGAGTGCATTCATATTTGGTAACCCAATCTGTGTGTATTTGGTAAATCACTGTAACAAGAAATTGTTCCTAATACCATTATTGCCAGATGATATAAGCTCTTAAACTTTAGAGCACCTGGAAGGTTTGGTTAGAGGCTGACTAGGTCCCTGATTGTTGATTGTCAACTTTTTTTTTTCATGCTGTGTATCTGACCTGTTATAAGTTTCGTTCTTTTGTTAATACCTGTATCACCTTAAATTTAACTTTCGTGTCATACGATCACCTCTATGTCAATCACATTAAAAGTGAAGGAAATAAGTGAGACAAAGTGGTGGGATGACTAAGTCTAGAAATATCATAGCCTAAAACTTGAGAGAATTACAAAGTGCCTGAATTCTTATGCATATGAGTAAAATTACTCACATGTCTAGATGTTTGTAGGATTGGGCACTAACATCTTCTTGTCCTCCACACAGCTGCACTTTTTAAATCATTTTCATCTCTGACCCTGACAAATGCTACTGTTTTATTTAGTATAATTACTTGTCTAGCTACTCTTTTGCCCCAGGAAGGAAATTGGGTGCTGTTGTGGTCTCAACAGGAATAGAGTCTTGTTCTGTTTTTAAATCAATTTGGTATTTTTTCATGTTTTGAGTCTAGGCAGAAAAATGACTGCATAAAATTTCACTGGAAATGAAAAATGGCTCCTTAGTATTAGTGGGAAAAGGTTACAGGTCACAGTCAGTTGCATGTATAATGCTTAAGGGCCCAATTGTGCAGGCAGCTTTCTTAGGAACAGTCCTTGTTCACTGAAGTCAAGGGGACTTCTCCCTGAGAACTTGAGGCCAAAATATCTTTTTGAAGGATTTTAACTGTCATTTCAGATGAATCCTAATTCTAGTGTAGTTCTTATATAGGCTAATTATTTTAATCACTGAAATATGTCATATAGATACATGTTTAGTAGAGAGATTTGACTTAGTAATTATATTTTAAATACAATTTGCAAGCAAGACTATTTTATTAAGTTTAAAAGTAAATTACAGTTGGATGCTTTTGATTTCAAGTGCTTCCAATTTAAGAGGAAAAAATACTTAATGCTTCCTGTGTATATGTATATATATGTATAATTAATTACCAGTCATATATGTGTGTGGGTGTGTATTTGGTATAACAGGATTATGCAGCCTTTGTGACTCACTGATACATGCAATAAACTTTAGAGCATCTGCAACTGAATTTTTGTCATTTCACAGGTTTCAGAGGGGCAGCCGTGTTAGTCCATATCAGCAAAAACAACGAGGAGTCCTTGTGGCACCTTAGAGACTAACAAATTTATTTGGGCATAAGCTTTCATGGGCTAAAACCCATTTCATCGGATGTGAAAAAAACAGTAAGCAGAATATATATTATAGCATGTGAAAAAATGAGAGCTGACTTACCAAGTTGGGGGGGGGGGGTCAGTGCTAATGAGCCAATTCAATTATGGTGGAAGTGGCCTATTCTCAACAGTTAACAAGAAGGGGTAACTACCAAGGGAGGAAAAATCACTTTTGTAGTACTAACGAGGCCAATGCAATCAAGGTGGCCCTTTTCCAACAGTTCACAAGAAGGTGTGAGTATCAGCAGAGTAAAAGTACTAAGTCTCCTCATCTTAAGTTTTTGGGCAGAGAACCTCTCTTCTCACATATAGCCCTTCTGAAGTTAATAGGGCTGTATGTGGGGCAAGGTGCGGTCTGCAAAGATCCAAGTCCAGCAGGAGGACCTATTGACTATACACAAACTAGGAAAAAGAAACCACCATTTCTCTCATGGCTTTTCACTGCAGTAGAATCATAGAATAGCAGGATTGGAAGGGACCATCATTTAGTCTAACCCCCTGCTCAAAACAGGACCAATCCCCAATATTTGCCCAGATCCCTAAATGGCCCCCTCAAGGATTGAGCTCACAAGCCTGGGTTTAACAGGCCAATGCGCAAACCACTGAGCTATGTCTCCTTGCCTTAATCTTTAAGAGGTTATAAAAGCACATATTGAAAGGTAATGAAGGCCTCGTCACAATAATAAAATACAATTAAAAAACTCATCAGAATTAACTTAAGCAATTTCTTTTAGTAACACTCAAAGAAATCGCTTAGATTAATTCAGAAAAACACACTTCCTTAATAATCTTACATCATGTTGTTTTACTTCACTGGCTTTGGAGAATGAAATGAGGTTAGTGAGTTTCACTTTAGTTAGTTTTTAGTTAACTTTATTTTCTAGTTCTGCATTTGTACAATGCTGCCATGTTTGTACTGTAGACAGTGATGAGGAATCCTAAGATCTACCCAAAAATTATTGTCCTTTATTTAAATTGTTGTTGTCCTACATTATTTAAAGATGTTTTCATGAGGTATTTACTAAGAGATTGTGCAGAAACCTCTAGCTCCTCTTGATTTTTGTAAAACCTAGTTTTTAGGCTAAACAGGGGTACTTGCTCTAACTGTATTTTCTTCCTGCTTGCAGTGTTGTTATAGCTGTGTTGGTCGCAGAATATTAGAGAGACAAGATAAATGAAATAATCTCGCTTCTTGGACCAACTTGTTTTCAATTTCACCAACAAAAGTTGGTCCAAAAAAAGTTGTTACCTCCTCCACCTTGTCTGTTTTCTTCCTGATACATTAATTTGTTGTTACCACTTTAATACTAGTTGGTAGTATTTTGTGATGTTTGTTTATAAGGTGAAGCTTCCTCTTCATGCAAATCTCCTTCACCTACCTTCCTTCCTCTGGTATTGCATAGTCTGAACCGCCCACATCACTTTTGCTTTCATTCAGCTCCCTGCACGGTGGGAGAATTTCTTAAATCTCCAAATGGCAACTCTCTACGAACAAAGGAAGAAAAGGTAAAAAGCTGGATCAACCTGGAGCCTCCTGTTTTTTGTACCCAGCTCCACAATTCCCCTGGCCTAAATAAAGAACAAGCTTAGTTACTGTTCTAAACCTGGCCAATTTCTGGCCCCAATCATCCTAACTCTACCACATAAAGAGAGAACAGGTGTATATGCTCTTCTTACACCAAAAACAGCAACAACAAACTGGTCCCTGATGTAGCAGCGTCCAGCAATGCTGGAACTGTGTCAATTTGGCATCTGGATCCCGCCAGGTTCTGGCCCTCCACACATTCCACTGCCTAAATAGAAATCCTGTTTAGCCACTCTTGTTGCATCTGAGTACCCAGGAATTGTACCATCAAAATAGAGGAACAAGTGGTACTTCTAGACGTGGAGGAAGAAATTTTGTGCTCCAGGAAATCCCGGTAGGAGAAAGCTGCGAAGACTCTGTTGCACCTGCATCCTGCTGGATTTGGCGGATGTATGGCTGCAGCCCCGCCTCCCGCGTTTTACCAATACACGCAGTACAGATGCAGTTTCTCCAGGTCCTACCGGAAAACGGGAAGGTTTCCTAAGATGCTGATACAATTGGGCGGGCAATTGAGAGGCTAGAGCCCAGTTGGGGCACATGGGGCTCGATTGCAGCTGGAGCCTATTCTCTGTTGAGGCAGGGGCTTTCTTTTTTGGAGGAGGAGGAAGAGGAGCAAAAATTCGGACCCGGCTGCCTGTCCTGGACGTTTGAAGCACCCTTGCGGCGAGACGCACCAGGGCCTAGGGGTCTTTGCTGGGAGAGGGATGTCTACACGCTCGTTCTGTATTTATGTGGGTAAATCAGGGCGATCCTGGCAGGCTCCAACAGGAGCTAGGTGCGGGCTGGAGGTTTTTGCAACGCGCTTGCCGTGGGATGCGGGCGGCCCCGGCGTTATATCCGGGGCCCTGGGAGGGGTTAGATTTATTCCCCGTTATTAGCCAGCGGGAGCTGGGGCCAAACGCTAAGAGATCGGTCCAGCTTTCCCCCCTGCCCTCCCAAACCCCAGCTGGGCGGCCGGAGCACGTGGTGCTGGGGCCTCAGCCACTCAGCTGTGCACGGCCCCGGAGAAACCCCTCCCGGGCCCGCCTCCCTGCGATCCTCCTCCTCTGGCAGCTCCAAGTGACTAATTTTTGTCATATGACTGTGACACCAAATGGAGTCGGGTTCGCGGAACTAGCTGCCTGCCAGAGGAGTTTGCTGCTCCAGCCCCAGCGCCTCCGCTGGCTGGAGGGAGAGAGAAGGAGGCGGAGGGAGGGGAGCCGCGCACCCCCAAAATGCCACCCACCTTGTTTCAGAAGCTCTTCAACAAGAAGCACGGGCTGATTTCCCCTGCCCGGGACTCCAGGGAGGAGTGTGTCTTCAGGTAAGGAGCCCTTTCCTCTGTCTCGCCCCTGCTCCCTGACTTGGGCCACTTTGTTACTTTCTAGCCTGTTTGCACCCCCACCCTCTCGCCAGAGGCCAGAGAGGAGGAGGAGGGGGCCGAGGGGGGGGTCTCATTCCCTTTCTGATTGTGCGCGCGCTCTAGGGACTCTGGTGTGCACGACTGGATACGCTGCTGAGTTGGCTCCCGGGTCCCCTGCAATCCCCCTCCCCCGTTTGACACGCATGTAGTTTGCATGTCTTGTTTCTCTTCCTCCCCACTCCCTTTCTCAGGAGAGCCCCGGGGGTGGGGAGGTTTCTTGGCCTGGGTTCCTCCGGCCACACAATGAGCTCGACGGAAACCCCTGATGTGCTTTTAGCAATGCCCTGGGACGCATGCAACATTGTTTCTCCAGAGAGCTTTCCTCGTAAAGGTGCCCTCGGTCTGTTCCCCTCCTGCGGCGCCCCTTGGGGATACCAGCCCTCCGCGCCTGCCCTTCGCTAGGCGATGGATCTGCTTTTCACCGCCGCCCTGTTTGTAAAAAGTTGCAAAGCAGAAGTAGCCCCTTGGTTAGCGCCCCCCAAGACGAGCTGCTTTCTCTGATCAGGTTGTGACTCTTCCTTTTGGCGTGGGTTGGGATCTCTTCTCTCTTCCCTTTCCCTGTCCTCAGATCCCCATTTATTTATTTTTTTGCCTTTGATGCTTTAGACGCACTTTTGATGCTGCAGATTTAACAAGCCCCGTTTAAAAAAAAAAAAAAAAGGACGCCATTCTTTTGGCTTTCTTGAAGTTGGGAGGCGGTTGCTATCTGGCAAGAGCGACCTTAAAAAAATAAAGAGGGAAGAGCAAATGCGAAATGTGTGGCTGCCAACAGAAGTGTAGGGTTACTCCTGAAATCTGTCATGATCTAACCACAACAAAACCGAATCCATCAAAGGGTGCCAAACAACACTTCAAGGAAAAACGCTTGCCCCCCAAGAATGTTCCTTCCTCTTCACCTCTTACAATTAAATGTTTCCGTTGGACCTGGCTGTATGTGTAATTCCCTGTATTTCTGAAATCCTAACAGTCTATGGGTTTTTTTTTGTTGTTGGCTGGAGAAAGCAGGTCCCTAGAGGTCCATGGACACTTGTCTGGTGTAAGGACTTGAGTTTGCAGTTCTTTATGACGACTCCAGTGAAAACTTAAAAATCAGGACCGGAACTATAGTTTCGGCAGTTTCCCCATATTATGACCTATAAAAATTGTAAAGTTAAGTTTAAAGGTTGACATAGAAAAAGGTATTTTCAGTGTCTATAAAATAATAATAGTAATAGATACACAGAATAGTACCTACGTAGTAAATTTCTGTAATACTAATCAGTTTCCAGTCACAGCTGGAGTAGCAAAAGTCTGGTCTAGTTGCAAACTATTAATTTTAAAACACAATCATGATTTTGTAACTAAAATGTAAATGATACTTTCTTTGCATTTATTGGCATGAATAGCATAATCTGAAAATATTGATATTTTAAATTAACTACTTGGAACCTCTCTTCATTTAATATTTTGAAAATCTTTTTGAGTTTCATCACATAATGTAACACCAAATGTTACTAGAGCTGTCCTCTGGAATGGTATATCTATTGATCACAGTACCAGGTTCCTTTTGTAGTTGAGACTGTATCACTGCAAGCATCTGGGGTGGTAATTAGTAAATACACCCACTATTCTTTCAACATAACCATTTTCACAGCATACTGATTAATCTTCCATGTTCTTAGGAAGTCAGTGAGAACTTTTGGAAATAACCTAGAATCCAGTGTTGTAAATGTTGGAATACACCTTTAATTAAGTTTGTTTATAGCTGCCAAAACACCTTCATTTCATTTTCCTGCTGAATGGTTCCTTTTTTATGGACCTATTGGATGGTTCAAAATTCCTCTTTAACAAATGTATGTGTGTGTGTTTTCTAGATCACTTTAATATCTTGCACCTAGCTCTCATGACTGGGAAAGGGCTCAATTAATTAGTCTCATTATAGTTGGTATGGGAACATCCATTTTTTCATGTTCTATGTGTGTATATATATCTTTCTACTGTATTTTCCACTGCATGCATCTGATGAAGTGGGTTTTAGCCCACGAAAGCTTATGCCCAAATAAATTCGTTAGTCTCTAAGGTGCCACAAATACTCCTCTTTTTTTTTTTTATAACTTATCTGGTTCTCACGCTGCTAAGACACTTCTTAATGATAAACTTCTACTGAGGATTTGGTATATAATTCAATAGCTGCTTTCCATACACTTGGGGATAATCTGCGGATTGTTTGTTGTAAGGAAGAAAAATGTAGTATATTTTCCTCTGACATCTTTTTTCCCCTCCTTTTAACACAGAATAATGTGTGCCAGAACTGGATGTGTATTTTTCAAATCACATTTTGATTGTTTTCCTGTAGTACAATTAAAATATTTTTATATGCTGAATCTGTTAGTGGTCATGTTCAGGTTTTTAAGTTTTATTTCTAAAATATAGTTAAATGGAGACATATACGATATGGAATGTTAATAAAAAGATGTCTTCCTAATCTTCAGTTAATATTGTATTTTGCTAAACTGAATTTTCCAGTGATAAAACTCTGAATAATAGGTCTATGTAAAGTACCATGCTAAAGTCAATAAACAGCATAATGGTTGTATTCTTATAAAGGAAAGTGAAAGTACATTCAACCCTTGGACTGTGCAAAGAATTTCTTTAAAGCCATAAGGGTAGGAAACAGGTGTTTTATTTTAAATAAGTCCCTGCCTGAGTTCCAAATATTGCATGAGTGCAGAATCAGACCCATATTTCATGAAAGGAAACCAAACTTCTCATATGATCTGGGCCAGCCTAGTAGTAGCTGGTAAGCACTTAAAACTCCAGTGCATCCTCCAAATGTTTGTTGTGTGTTGATATGAAATTGAAAGGAAGGGGTGGGGATGGTCTTTTGATTAAAATACTGTTTTCTCTTTATAAGACGTGAATATTACTATTATTATTATTATTATTTTGCCACAGACTTCCTTTATGCAAATTGCTTAATTTCTCTCTGCCTCAGTTTCCCTATCTGTAAAATGGGGGTAATTCTTAGCTAAGAAGGGCATGTGATGATGAACTTGTCTGTGAAACTTTGGAAGAATGTGCTATAGAAGGACAAAGTATTTAGTAAAATATTAGAGATGAGCCTTTAAAGAATCGGTGCTTAAGTTAGGCACATAAGGCATTATCTTGCATCACTGAACTCAAGGATACCATTGCCGTTGGTCTCAATGGGAACAGGATCAGAGCCCTAATTCCTTATTGAGGTTCCTAAGTAAGTGGGCCAGTTTTTCAAAGCACCCATCAGTTTCATTTTTGAAAAATTGGGTCATGTATTTAAAGGGATTTTAAAAAAGGCTTGGTCTGTATGTCTGCACTTATTGCCTTCTTTGAGGCAACAGTTATTTAAAAACAAATCTGCAACCAAATGTTAAATAGAGCATTTAAGAGCAATTGTCATGCAAGGGTATGGAACTGAATAACTGACATGTGAGGGAGATCAAGGTAACTCGGTGCAAGTTACTCATTCTTCCCTGACTATGAATACATTTTGCATTTGAGTCATGCTTGCAAAAGTGTTATGAAAATTTACCAGCAGAGGCACAAATTCTACTGAACTTACAATATTTTAATGAAAGCAATATTTTACTTGCTTGTTTCCCCCCCAAAAAATTATTCACCATGAGTGTATGGAGTCTTGCACGGCAGAATCAAGTCAGACTATGGGAAATGCTTCAGGAATGAGTGCTGATTAAATTAGCAGTTCCAGAGTTTTGTTATTGATAATGTGGCATTCCCTAAATTAGTAGCTCAGGGCCCAATCCTTCAAACATTCTGACACATGTGCAATGTTACTTACACAAGTAGTCTTATTGAAATCAATTGAGTAGTGATGTGGAATACAGTTAATGTTAGTACTCACACAAATAATCAACGTACCATTTGCTGTGTTTGTACAATATGGTTTCATTCCGAGGACCCAGTTCTGCACATAATGGAGGAGTAAAATCTTTAGCAGAAGCCATGAAGAAGATTCTGATGTCTTCCTCTTTAACTGCAATATAGCAAAGTTTCTCCTTAGAGAAGTAGCTCCTTTGCCTGCTAGTTCATAACTACACTTAAGTGCCCTTAACACAACTCAATTAAGTTATATAAAGTATGTACACTATCACAGTTTGATCTAATATGTATTTAAACACCCATATTTTAGCCAAGCTTTATACCAAAGTTTTTTTTATAATTCCTGAAGTAATTTCGTCTAGTGATATACCTAAGTGCATTCTGTATTAACAGGAAAAAGAGCAGAACATTATTGTAGCCAGCTCAGGGAAGACCTCACCGTACAGCCATCGGGTTTAAAAAGCAAGCAAAATGTTAGGATACATGTGGTTTGGAGACTAAACGGAGAGTAAAGTAATGCCAATGTATAAATCAATGGTATGCCCTCATCTGGAATACAGTGCACAGATCAGATTGTCTTATCCCTAAAAGGATAAAGCAGAAATGGAGTTCAGGCATGGGTGCTGAGATTGAGCCGAGGCATGGATAAGCTCTCATATGTAAAGATATTGAAAAGACTGGCATGTTTACCAGAGAGATGTGCTAGGATTTTCAGAAGAGCCCTAGGAGTCGGTGCCCAACTCCCATTGAACTTCAGTGGGATTTCAGTGTGTAACTTCTGCAGGCTCCTTTGAAAATCCTAGCTGAGATGAATGAGGGGACCTGATAAATGTGTAAACAATGACTGGGACAGAGAAGGTAGACTTGGAACTTCTGTTCATGCTGTCTCATACTGGGGGATATTAAATGAAATCGAAAGGCAAATTCAAATCTTATAAAAGGAATTATATTTTCACACAATGCAAAACTAGTGTGTGGAACTCACTGTGATCTCACTGAGGCCAGAAGCTGAGAAGAAGTCCAAAAAGGATTAGACATTTATGGATAGCAAGAATATCCAAGTTATAATAGTAAATATACATTAAAAGAAATTATTTTAATACATTCTTACATCCTAAGGATTTTGGAAAGGATATAAACCCTTAACATGCTGTAGGGCATAAGCTAACCTCTGCTCTTGGGGAATAGGAGTAAACTTTCCCTGGGGCACCTTACACCATAACTAACTACTGCAGGGTTTCTTGAACCTTGTTCTGAAGCATCTGGTACTGGTCATTGTTAATGACAGAATAGTGGACTAGGTTGACCGCTGGTCTGATCCAGTCTGGTAATTTGGTGATTCTTATATTTCTGTGTTCCTGTTGTTAGAAACAAGTCTGACAGATTTCTGGATTTAAAATCAAGGGTGTTCAATTATATATATTTAAAATAGCCATTAGATTAACCCTATGCAATATGAATTCTCTAACCAACCTGTGTATTAAAAATAAAGCAAAACAAAAAACAAAATAAAAAAATAAAATCTTAGTAAACTAAGCAACATCTGTTGTTCATCTCGCTAAACTGTCATCTTCACAATAAATCCTGAGTTGCACTATTTATATTACTGAATGCTGGAGGCAGGGTCAGAAGATGGGTAAATATGCATTTATTTTTTGGCTTTCTAATAGTGCATTACAGTGCTGCATTTAATTGTATGTTACCAGATGCCTCATCATTCAGTTTATTTTTACTTTTTCTGCAGATGAAATATTCCTTTTATTACAAGTCAAAAACTCAGGAGTTAATGGCTTATTTTTGGTTAACAGCAGGCTACATCTTTCTATATAGTTCAAGTGTGTTGCTCACTTTGAGCCTTTTAAGGTATGGGTCCTCAACCTCATTATAGACTCACCCCACTAGTGTAAAGAAAATAAGCCTATAATACTTAACTGTGGTTTGATGCACTCTTGTGTTCTGTGTATGACAGAGCCATTGAGCTTCCTTCTGCTACACACAACAGTTCTGTGCACTCGAATTCTCTTGTACATCTAGCTATCCCTTCCAATTAACAGGAAGATAGACTGAACTTGAGAGTTCCTTCAGACCTGAGCTCAGTAGGACCTCCCAGTGTCTTGTTTGATCTCAAGAGCTCTAAAGAATAATTTTCTAGTCCTGGGTGGTGTTCCATAAATGCCTGTCAGCTTTGTTTTGCTCTTGTCAAAGCATCTGTTAAAGGGGTACAAATATGTGGGAATTGTTCCAACTTAAAAATAAACCATACAAATTCCTCCTCCTACTGGGGGAGTATCTCTGCAGGGAGTATCTCTGCAGACATTTTTCCACCAGATGCTCTTTTTAGGTGTTTCTATATCTGAGGGAGAGCACAATGTCCCAAATAGGGAGGGACAGGAATAAATTACTTTTGTGTCCCCTGCTTGTGTATGGACCAGACCACTTGCAGCGATTCTGGAAACATACTTTTTCCTGGGGTCTTCTGGAGCACAAACTGCTTGATTGATAATGATTTGTCAAGTTTCCAGTATATATGAAAGATCTAAGGTTGGCTGTAGAGTAATATTTCCTGAAAGCAGATGAGGCAAGTATCCACTATCAACCCTGACTCTCTCCGTCTTCTGTTGCCGTAGCTTTAAAATGTATTCTGAGTGTTTTTTTATTTTATTTTATTTATTTACTTTATGCATAATATTGGAAGTTGAATTTATGAAGGGAATTGGAATAAACCTAGAAATGAAAATGGGTAGCATGATACAAAGATGCTCTAGAAGCCAGAGGAAGCATAGCCATCCCTCTCCCATCGTAACTGACGATACACTTCTTCTACTTCTTTTTTGAACGTGGAAATTAATGGAAAGGAGTTAGTGTGAAACAGATTTCTAGTCATGAGGGGTTACCTCTCAGGACTGGACGCAGGTGATTTTTTTTAAATGGAATGCTGGAGTAAGGTTAATGAAGATTGTGAAAGACCTTTGTAAAGCTCATCTTATAGCCAAACAGTTCCCCCAAACCTTTCAATAGATTTTCACAGTATTTGTAAAGGCAGTAATCAATAACACAAATGATGGGGTGTTGTTGTAGAAAGCCACTTTGTTGCTCCCCCCCCCTTGCTTAGAATAGAGGTGGTGATAGGAAATATTCTTCATGCCCTTCCTTAAGGGAAAGATTTATGAGGTGCCTAGGAAAGCTTAGAGCCTGTGGGAGTCAGACAGTTTGGAGGTTTTGTGTTATCAGGCTTTGGACTTGAGCATCCATAGTGATTTAACCCAGCTGATACAGTTATTGCCAAAACCCCTTTTATGGTTACCGTCGACTGCAAACAAAAAGCCCCACTCCACCCAGTCAAAGGCCTTTTCTGCATCCATCAACAATAGGTGGCTTTGTGTCTGCCCAGCCTGGGCCCAGAGAATCAAACCTATTATTCCATCACTTTAGAAAGCCACTTCTAGTGGATAATATGGTTAACAAAAGTCTTTAGTAAGAATTTAAAATAACTCCTCAGATGAGCTATCAGCCAGTCAAGCTGATGTGTTCTCTTTTGGAATTAAAGCTTGTGTGGCCAAGGATATTGTATCAGAAAACTTGTCCACTTACAAAC
Source organism: Eretmochelys imbricata (assembly GCF_965152235.1). NCBI lineage: Eukaryota > Metazoa > Chordata > Testudines > Cheloniidae > Eretmochelys > Eretmochelys imbricata. The sequence continues at coordinate 14,600,065 of NC_135579.1, read as the reverse complement.
TTTTCAAGTCCCTTCAACAAAGTCTTATTAAAGCCAATTCTAAAACTCATCTTGATCAGGAACCTTATCTGGTTCTAATTTGGCGATACCTCCAACAATGCCAGAGGAACTTTAGTTATATACAGATTAGCCTTCCTGAGTTTAGAAGGCTTTAGCTCTGCCAAAAAGCAATTTATAACCTTGTCCCACCAGATTCTGATGAAGCTTTTTAAAAAAAATAAATAAATTTCTTGTCTTTTATTAAGTTTATCTAGGATTTTTTATTAAACCTTACTTTTTCTTCTATTTCTCTCTCTGGCTTTTCCCAATCCTTCTTTGTTATAATACGAGTGGGAAAGTCTCTGACCTCTTGGCTTACTAATTAGCTTGAGTTTTGCAAGATTTATTATGTATTCAGTTCTCTCACTAGAAATCGTGCTGAAGTTGCCCTCCAGCTACGATCACTTTGGCTAGCATTATGAAAGATATTTTTAATGTGCCCTAACTACATTTCTGTTTCTAGAACACTTATTTCAGGCAAAAAGAAAAGGAGTACTTGTGGCACCTTAGAGACTAATTGGTTAGTCTCTAAGGTGCCACAAGTACTCCTTTTCTTTTTGCGAATACAGACTAACACGGCTGTTACTCTGAAACTCTTCTTTGTGGGTGTGCAGAATGGCCACAATCTGGCCCTTTTAAAGAGAGAAACTAAGTAGGTGAAAAGACCCTTCTGCTCCCCTGCTGATGTTTAGAAAATCCCTTAAACTTTAAAAAAAAAAAAAAAAAAAAAAAGGAATTAAAAGATGTGAAATCAGCCAACTTCAAAACACTGAAGCCACCCTTTGTTCCCCTTAGTAATGTTACTCCCATCTTGGTTGGACTCTTTCAGTGGCCAAGCACTTCTTTTGTGTTCTGTGAGATCAGGTGCTGTATGCTGTAGTAAAGATCACGAGTTTGCTGTGATACGTGCTTGTATCAGCCTCCTGTGTTCTCTGCATTATCACTTCCTCATGCTGAGGCAGCAGGAGTTTTATGAAGAAGGGTTGCTATCTCTGACCTGCTCCAGGCTGCCTCTGCAGCAGTGTCTCTCTGTGTTCCACTCCCAGTGTCTTGTCTCCTTGTTAGGATAATGTTATTTGAAACGAAACTATAGCAAATGAATTCTATTGCTTCCCTTTCCTTCTCTGGAATCTTAAGGGGTTTAGGGTTGCCAACCCTCCAGAATTGTCCTGGAGTCTCCAAGAATTAAACATTAATCTTTAATTAAAGATTGTCGTGTGATGAAACCTCCAGGAATTCGTCCAACAGAATTGGTGACCCTAGGTTGGGCCTATGCAGTCTGATTTCTGATCCTACCAATATACTGTGGAAGCCATTTCAGTACCTGCTTAGATGGCCTAGGCTGTGAAGAAAGTGTTACATAGATTTCTTGCTGCCGTTTCCTCCATTGGGTTGTCATGGTGTGAAATGAGCCAGATGTTGTGATGTGGGGGAGACTAGGGTTCAGTGGGCTTGGGAGAGGAGGCATGGGGTGTGTACTGTTTCCATGGTGATAGAGAGAGAGAGAGAGACCCTCAGAGCCTGCAGATATGCTGTCCGTGTTACCTTATGTGAAAATTACCTCCACATAATGGAATGCAAGTGCCCCTCCCCATAGTCAAGGGAGTGTGGGTTTGATGACTGCTGTAGGAAGGGCTCTTAGAGGAATTTGAGGTGCTCTGGGCAGCATCCTTCTGTTCCTCCTCCATGTCAGGTCTTAGGTGGAGGGGCTCGGGGGGCTGGGAGCATGAAGTATACAATAGCCCTTCTGAAAGCCTCTCTCCGATTTGTTCTGTGATGTGCGCCGGGGGGAGGAGGATCCCTTCCCAACCCCAACTTCTGTTGGAGTGATGAGACAGGAACTGCTTGGGTTGACACTTATGGGGTTTTCAATCCCCTCAATGCTTTTCTTCAGTTGGATTTGGCCCTTGGTGTTTGTATTCTGCTGAGCTAACACATACTCAGAGTGGCATCCTGGATTCAGTTTTTTTTCTTTGACTGTTCATTGTTGGATAAACTGGCCCAAATGAGTTAGAGGTTGAAACTTGATTTTATTTTGCTGTAATTCTGTCTTAGTTCTAAAAAATGACTATAGCATATTTTTCAAGTGGAAAATAACGTACATGGCAATTTTGTGCTTGCAGGGTGCGTTCTCTCCTGTTGCTTCATCTGTAACAGAGTGTCTACAAAATCACATGTTTGTGTAACTCCCAGAAAAATACAGTGCTCGGTTGCACCAGGGTAAATCCACCATCCAGGTACGGTGGACTTATACCCATGTAACTGTGAGCAGAATTTGGCCCTTAGTAAAGCTCAAAATGGTTGTGGTACGGTGGGGAGGACAATTTTCTGGAACTGTTACTGGAAAAAAAAAGAAATTACGTCAGCTAAATTCTGTCAATTAAAAACAGAAAATAATTTCAGTCATTTGTAAATCCCTTGCTAATGCATCAGTTACTCCACTTTACGCTGAGTAGTAACATCACTTGTATTTAAGAAATATTCCTTTGAAAACCTCATTTGCACAATACAAATATGAGACAGTTTAAGGGATTCAACATAAAGATTCCATTCAGAAGGGGCAGTCCCTCAGAAGGATTAATCATTTATTTCTAAAAATAAATGTAGACGTGTGTTCTGTTCTGTAGTCATTATGTAGCCTTTACTGTATCAGCTTCAAAGAGGATTTTCTTTAAACGATGCATTTTGCTTTTACTTGATGTTCAACTGAGACGTCTATGTGGGATAATTTGCACCTATGTAGAAGAATGATTACCTGGAAACCTTCCCCCTCCCCCAGTCGCAAAACCAATAGCTTGTGTAGATAATATTATTCAGAATACAATGATGTACTTTTCAGAGGTTTAAGAATAATTCCCATTGTAATCAACATTCATTGTTGAAACGTGTGAATTACAACTGGAAGTAGTATTCAAAGTACTGCATACGTGTGTAGTATGTTTATTTTATAACATACATACTAGCTCAAAATAGTTCCGACTTCAGGAAGTCGGTGCCTCCTTCCCTGCCTCTATTTCTCTATAAACACATGAGTTAGTAAATGTAGAAGTGCCACCAAAATGACTTCCTTTTTTGTCTTCACTATATTGTGAACATGTAATAGCCTTTAATTTTTAGATGCCTATGGGCACCCAGAGGTCACCAGGCAAACAAAACCTAAACCCTAAAATCATAATTTAGGCTGTCACTCCAAGTGGCTTTTGTATATAGGTTGAAACCGTGCTGATAAACCAGACCACATATTTGCTTCAGCTTAGAGGGCTCTCTGGACTGAGATCCCCGTGCCACTTAGTAATGAACAGATCTGCTATAGAGAGAACCCATACAACCCAGATAGTTCCTGCACATGAATCAGCAACACCTTGTGATCAATGGCATAAGCAGCTGACCGTGTTAGATATATCAATATAGAATGCGGTCTCATATCCAGTACCCCCAGGAGGAATCCTCATCAGAATTAACCATCTTGGAGCATGAACATCATCCATCATACATTAGTGCCATCTCCATATTGCCTCCAGTATACTTCTCCATGATGTTTCCAGTATGTCTCCAGCACTAATTGTGGCCTGAAACCAGACTAGAACATGTAAGAGAAATAATTGTGTTCTGTCCAGTTGACCCTAGTATTCTTCAGTCACCAGTCTCTCAAGCACCCTTGAAAGGGAGCATATAAGATTTGTTCAAAACCATGTATATTTAATTCAGCATGTCTCTGAATGTCTTTCTACTACTTCTGGCAAAGGGTCAATAAAATATAAACCTTTAATGGTGTTGCAAGCACCCTTACCTTTCAGTGTGTGTGTGTGAGATACACAGTGGGTGAGGAACAGGAACCAAATCTCAGGGTTCTGCTGCCTGTCTGAGCTAATTTGTAAAGAAACTGAGCAGGGTATAACAACTTCTGGATAAATACAGCACTAGCTTAAGAACCTGACATTCCGCCCTCTTAAGCCAGGGCTAACTTGGCCTGTTTTCTCTAAATCTCCTATGTCACTTTTCCCTTAAGAAATGGATTGTGTGATGAAACACCTGGTATCAGGGAATGATCCAGCACAAAGCTTTAGCGGTCGCTGCTGTTGGTTTCTTTGTTTGTTTTTAACCTCCGCATTGCGACTCTTTTCTTCCTGGCTTTGTTGGGAATTCTTTCCTATAGCAAGGAACATCAGAATCTTAGTCTGTTGCTTTACCACTCCGCTTTCTAGCTAGCGCTCGTGTGTGCACTATCTATTGTATGCCTCTGTTTGTCCCTTCTGACAGTCTGTGTATAGCTATTCCTGAAGTCTAAAATAGAGATGGGGGTCCATGCATTGAAAGTTTGAGGGTGGGGGGTTCAGGCCTACTTTTAAGCACATCACTTACTATGAGGGTGAAAGTCAGGCCTGGAAGAAAGCAAGTTTGCATGGGTAGCAAGTGAATGAACATCTGGCATCATTTATTTTTTTTTGTCAATTATTTTATATCACTTCTCAGAAGACATAATCCGTGAATGATGTGCATGCCATTCAGATGTGCTGCTGAAGGGTTTGTCTGCTTCTTTCCAAG